>NC_066362.1:11670128-12401378 GCF_013377495.2 Cygnus atratus | reverse complement strand
TTGCAGCCCAGATATACTCATATAGTCATTTCTGAGATACATTTTCCTCCTTGC
This sequence comes from Cygnus atratus, assembly GCF_013377495.2. Lineage (NCBI taxonomy): Eukaryota > Metazoa > Chordata > Aves > Anseriformes > Anatidae > Cygnus > Cygnus atratus. Next base: position 12,401,324 of record NC_066362.1, on the reverse strand, counting down.
ATGCTTGAATGGGCAGAGCAGTAGCTTTAGGTCATTGCTATTCTACTGGATCATCCCCCTAAGGCAGGGGTCTGTGGCAGAGTAAGACTAGTTAAGAAAAAGCTTCAAAGAGTATTTAATTTCAAGCCTGTTCTGCTTTTGTACATCTCTCACTCTTCAATCATGCTCTGACCCTGTCTATGCACAAGCATGCAACTGGGAGAGGACAGGCTGCTCTTAGCAACAGTGATGCCCAATGCCTTGATGCCTTGCCTAGTGCTGACTTGAGCTTCAAAGCAAGGGGGTTCTGATTTGAACCTGGAGAAATCAGCACAGGAACAGAGAGATACAACCAAAAAAAAAAAAAATGATTTCAGAATGAGAAAAAATGAGAAGACACTTCTGCACTGAAAAGGTAGAAAACCTTTCTTCTCAGCATTCTTGCATGGACCAGAAAAGCCTTATAAATTGCCTAAAGGCCATTGCCACTTTTCCCTCTCAAAAGTCAAGATACATTATTACAGAGGAGTTTGGCTTCTCACCAATTCAGTTCCTAGCAATATTTCTTGACTCTGCCCCTTTAAGTGCTGAGCATCTGTAAGCAATGGACATATGCAATTACGGCTATTAGTGCCAGAGGATGGTCTTGAGTCATCACTATGATAAAGGTGTCAAACAAGCAATGATGGGACAAGAAGGGATGAACCCACCAAGGCATAACAAGAGTTGTCTATAAAGGTACCATCTTTAACATGGTACCAGTGATTCTCTAGTAAAAGGCAAAGAGACTATGTTTCATGACAGAGGACACTGAAGAGGCTGCAGTTACACAGTTACTTCACCTGCCAGAGCAGGAGGGTGCAAAGACTGACCTTGATAATCCCAGAGGTTTTGAAGCACCATGTTTCTGCAGGTTCTGAGACCTATGAGTCACACTCCTGTCCCAGAATGAGTGAAGGCTAAGAAGGACTAGACATGACTGGGACTAAACATGGGAGTCAGTCATCAACTGGCTGATAGGAACAAAGTCCTTCTGTAGTCTAGAGCTTGTCCACAAGCTTGTGGCCAATTTACGTGTGCAAAAGCATGATGTATAGTCCCTTACAGAAAATAAAAACTAGCAGACACATTGCAAAGTAAAGCAACTCTGTCTTACCCTGACATAGACGCAGAACAGAATTACTGAAGTCAATATTTTTAATCCTATAAATGACAACAAAGCTACATATTTATGACAAAATATATTCTTTGCTTTTACTTATGGATAGCTAACACTTGGTCTGACTTGTTTGTACTAAACACAATAACGGTAGCCCTGATTTGTAGAAATGAATCATTAGTATGAAGTGGGACAAATTCTGCTCAGTTCTAAAGAGCTGTGATGGTATTATGGCCAGTTATTACAGCTTAACTTGAACCAGTATGTCTAAACTTCAAAGCCTACTGAATTACAGATTTGCCATGATGAAGCTACTGCAAGGGACAGCACAATGACAAGGTGATGCAGACATTATGCCTGCAAGGGCATTATGTACATTCTAGACAATATTTATAGTAAAGGTAAGGAATATGTAGTTACTACTATAAAATAGCTCAATGGTGTAAGCCTTGCTTTAAGTGGTTCACAGTGTCAGAAAATCGAAGGTGACAAGGGCATGAAGAATGCACAAGAATGAGATCCTCAGAAGAAAAGCAAGATCAGATGGTTACTGAGCAAGCTGCAATGAAAAACTTACAGAACTACTACTGTCCATCCTGATTTTGAAGCTGCATGTCCCACATTAAAAGTGACATTCAGAATGATCCAAAAAGTTTCTGCTATGTGCCATTAAAGTGCTATATTAGCAGCTACTTCAGTAGTAGATCCCTACTACAAAGCTTTTTTATTTCCTTTGGAGATGCTGAATTTCTATGCACATTTTCTGTCCAGAAGAGCTAAATTTGCAGCTTTTACAGATGTCATTAACACTACATTCTCTAACCTGGGTCAGCCAGACCTATTTCTGTGTAAAGTTCCAGAAATAGCTTTTGAACTGCAGCAGTGTTGCAAGTTTGGAACAAAAAATCTGAGGCTAGTGGAAGTTGTACCTGACTCCCATTCCTCATCATTGCCCCGTTACTGGAGCATCATTCTTATTGATAGTTCATGCAGATGCTCCTAGCTGATTTTTGTCTGAAGCAGACTTTAGGGAAGTCAAATATAAACTGCTCTGCTGGCAGATGAATGGGAACTATGGGAAAGAGAGGAGTGGGAGAAGGCAACTGAGCTGCCAAGGTGACTGGTTCCTCTGGTCACGTCTGGTGCCAGGGAGGATGTCTGTCACAGAGTCATAGAATCACTAAGGTTGGAAAAGACCTCCAAGGTCATCTGGTCCAACCGTCTCCCCACCAACAATATTACCCACTAAACCATGTCCCTAAGTACCACATCCAACCTTTCCTTAAACACCTCAAGGACTGTTACTCCACCACCTCCCTGGGCAACTAGTTCCAATGCCTAAGCAATCTTTCTGAGAAGAAATGTCTCCTAATTTCCAACCTAAACCTCCCCTGGTGAAACTTGAGGCCATTCCCTCTTGTCCCGTTGCTAGTTAACTGTAAGAAGAGGCTGATCCCAGCTCCCCACAACCTCCTTTCAGGGAGTTTTAGAGAGCAATAAGGTTTCCCCTAAGCCTCCTCTTCTCCAGACACAACAACCCCAGTTCCCTCAGCTGCTCCTCACAGGACTTGTGTTGCAGGCCCTTCACCAGCTTCGTAGCCCTTCTCTGGATATGCTCCAGGGCCTCCATGTCCTTCTTGTAGTTAGTTCTGAACACAGAACTTGAGGTGCGGTCTCACCAGAGCAGAGTACAGGGGGACAATCACTTCCCTGGTCCTGCTGGCTACACTATTCCTGATACAAGCCAGGATGCCGTTGGCCTTCTTGGCCACCTGGGCACACTGCCAGCTCATGTTCAGGTGAGCACTGACCAACACCCCCAGATCCTTTTCCTCTGTACAGCTTTTGAACCACTCTGCCCCAAGCCTGTAGCACCACATGGGGTTGTTGTGACCAAAGTGCAGGACCCACCACTTAGCCACGTTAAACCTCAACCCATTGGCCTCTGCTCATCGACCCATCCTGTCCAGGTCCCTCTGCAGGGCCTTCCTACCCTCCATCAGATCAACACTTCCCCCCAACCTGGTGTCATCTGCAAACTTACTGAGGGTGCAGTCAATTCCCTCATCCAAGTCATCAGTAAAGATATTAAAGAGGATGGGCCCCAACACCAATCCCAGGGGAGCACCACTGGTGACCGGTTGCCAGCTAGATTTCACTCCGTTCACCACCACTCTCTGGGCCTGGCCATCCAGCCAGTTCTTAACCCAGCAAAGAGCGTACCTGTCCAAGCCATGGGCTGCCAGCTTCTCCAAGAGAATGCTGTGGGAGACCGTGTCAAAGGCTTTGCTTATGTCTAGGCAGACTATGTGAACAGCCTTTTGCTGATTCACCAGGCAGGTCAGCCAGTTATAGAGAGAGATGAGATTGGTCAGGCAGGACTTGCTTTTCATGAAACCATGCTGGCTGGGCCTGATCCCCGAGTGCAGTCACACATGTGCCAGACAATGCACATGTTGTCAATGCCCAACAAAGGAGTGAAATCCAGCTATCATACTGACATAATTAATTCAACTCAAACTGCAAAATAAAAGATGCAAGTGCCTTTTAACCCATTATTACTATTATTAATATTATTATTATTATTTTGGTTCTAGCATTGCCTTAACATTTAAATCTTTCATAGTTTATCTCTAAATCGCTTTTGCTTCTTTCACCCAAGAGATATATTTTATAACTTGCCATGCTGATTAATCATCTGGTTGTATATCTTTTAAAAAATTAAAATGTCTATTTTCTTTAAAAAATATTTTTCATTCTATTTATATTATTTTGGTGAAGAGATGTCTTCATGGAAGCTTTTGAACTAAATCTAATCTGTTACTTATGTAGTTGTCAGTTACCAATGGAGAAAGTCAACCAGCAGGTTACACGTACTAATAGCCACTTGCTATCTTCCTTCCCTTTTTTCTTACCTCTCCAGACATAACTCACATTAGATGAAACTAAAAAGTTAACATGCATAACTATTTTTGAAGAGGAAAGCCAGCAGATATTTGTCATATTTGTCATTCAGATGATTAAATTTTAATTTAATTAAAATTTTGTTGAACTGAAAACTTTTTATCTTTATTTTTATTTTTTTTCCCCAGGGAAAAGAAAAACAGTGAGATCCTAAGTTTTATTAAAACTACACCTGAGATTCCATATGTTCTCATCCCAATATTTTTTTTCTAACTCACTCAGATTACAGCTTCTTAGCTGTTTTATTATTAAAAATTTCCAATTAAATTGGAGAAAACTTCTGAGTCTACTGGTGCCCATAAGCCTAATCATTAGTCTTCTATCTACTATAGCATTTTCTAGTCCTTTCAAACTCTGTCACAAGCATTTACCAACTCAGTTTGAAAACAGCTCTGGAGTTGGGGGGGTGCTGCTCAGGGACTGGCTGGGCATCGGTCAGCAGGTGGTGAGCAATGTCATTGTGCATCACTTGCTGTGTGCATTCTTTTATCATAATTATTGTTACTAATTATCCCTTCCTTTTCCATCCTATTAAACTGTCTTTATCTCAACCCCACAATTTTTTTTTGATCCCCCCCCCGCCTCCAGTTCTCTCTCCCATCTCACTGTAGGGTGGCAGGAGTGAGTGAATGGCTATGTGGTGCTTAGCTGCCTCCTGCCAGGTTAAACTATAACAGCAACTCACAATTGTTTCCTATACACAACATGAATTCTTATTTTTTAAAAAATTGACAGTTATTTAAGCTAACTGAAAATGGAGCAATTTCCAGGCCAATGATGCTCTGTGCAGAGTGGACTGGGGCAGAACAAAAAGAAAATCAGAGGGAAATTTTTAATGAATGAGGAGGCCAATGCACTGCACAGCTACAGTACACCAGAAGCCTCTGGCACTTGCTGTTGTGATGGGAAGGTACTGCACTGATAATGCTTTTCGGCATTATAAAAGTAGACAGTGATCCAATGTTCTTTGTGACACAGAAAGAAGATTTTAAATGGATAGTTTACATTTATAGAGTAAATAGACGGTGTGTCCTCCTGGGAGAGCCCTGTTATAGAATTGCTAAGCAGCCAAAATCCCATGTGCATGTGGCCCACGTGCTATACAATACCCAAGCAGAGTGCTTGCATCAGCACTGGGTGTGCACACACCCGCACAGGCTCCTGACACACAGCAGTGCCCCCAGATGCTGGCTGCGGTGCCGTGGGACATGCCAGTGCCTCACACATTGCCTCCTGGGAGTAGTTCATTAACAGTGCCCCAACACTGAGGAGCTCTTCATGCGCAAAACTGCTCGACCCGTAATGTCACTTTGGCAGCAGCATGTTGGGAATGCCAAAGCTATTAGATAGCCCCATCTGCTGTGAATGCTGAGGATGCCAGAAATAGCTTCGCTCGTGAGACTGTGCTACAGCACTGTGCCAGGCAAGTCACAACTTATGACCTGCATTTGGAGAGAAAAATAACTCCTACTATGGGTCGACTCCAGCTCTGACCTTGTCCAAGCCAATGAAGTACCCTCAACACAGGATTTGGCAGAAGTTGCTGCATCTGAAATTAGTTGCCTCTCTTTTTCCCTTTAGGAATCATATCAGTTGGTAAAAGGGGATTATATCCAGGTTCTCAGACTGTAGAATAAGATGGTACCTTTGTGGGCACATCCTCCTGTGAACTTCCTTGAATTAATTGCTATTTGAATTACTGCTTGTCTTTTAGGAAAGAAATCCAGTCTTAGTTATAAAAAATTAAAACATGGTAACCCTGAGTATCTCATTAATTGCCTCTATTGCTAAAACCATGTGATTTATGTTTAACCTGAATAGGTTCAAGTTACAGACAGTGGATCTTGATATACCTGGGCTGTGAGACTGAAGAACTATCTATTACCTAATATCTGTTTCTGCAGGCACCATAGAAGTACTTGCAAAGCATGACAAAGTCACCTCTTTGGCCTCAGTTTGCTAAACTAGACAGATTCAGGTCTGAGTATCCCAGATAAATTGTGTTTCCTAGTTCTTTAATATTCCTCATGAACTTTTCTTTGATTTGTCATCTTCTTGCTTGAACTGCATGCAACATAACTGGACAGAGACAGCCAGGAGAACTTAAAGCAGTTTCATACACAAAAGTGATTTAACATTTCAGGTCCTGTTGGCTTAATCCTCTGCTCTACAGTCACAATATCTCTTTGTCCTGACACCAGAGCAGGAGCTCGCTTTCAGTCAAAGTGGTTTGTTATGCTTTTATATCTTTTAACTACCACCAATTATGAGAGAGAAAAAAAAAAAAAGAAAAAAGAAAAAAGATCACCTTTATAAGTTCCTTCATTAAAACAAACAAACAAAACCCTTTCTGTTTACTGCCTGTTATCATTTGCTTAGATAATCTAACCCAGGTGTCTCTGAATCAGTCATCTGTCCCTCACTACCCACCCTTATGCTCAATAAAACATCTGTTTGTAGATGTTTGGACTTTGGTTTCTAAGACAGTGTAGCATATGATTCAGTTAAACACATGTTAAAATCACAGTGAAAGTTATGGCCTTTGTCTATCAGCTTCTACAGGAAAACAGTTTTTAGATACTATTTTGTACCTATTGATGCATAAGAAAGATGTCTGTGTGGCTGTGTTGCACAGAAGGAGCTGTGAGAATAAAACAAATTAATTTGAACAGTGACAAGCTAACACAAACAGACAAATAATTTTTGCATATTTTGTTTTGTAATGTCATTGCTACTGGGAAACCTTCAGAAGGTTGGATGTACAAAAGTTTATGTAACAGGAAGGCCTATGTCAAAACCTGTGAAAACAAAGAAATACAAATATAAATAAGAGCATGATTTCCATCCCGTTACTGACAGCAACTGCAAGACAAACTACTGGAGCAAAAATGATACATGAGTGGTGTTAGCTACCTCTACAGTTTTGTAACTTTTCTGAAGAATAAATGATATATAATATATTGAATGCATCACAGACCACTGAAGTCCTATAACCTTGACCAAGTGCAAAGTCAAATTTCAACTAATATGACATTAAATGATGTAAATATAATTCTTTACATTCACTTTAATAGCCTCTTTTCACATGTTCAAGCAAGTGCTATATTCTTATCAACATTCACATTACAGAAACTCCCTAGATATTTTGGCTCCTAGTTAGGTTGCCAAAATAATTAGCTATTTATCATCTGTGATTTATTTAACCTAAACATAATTAGTAGAGCACAAAGCTATACTTAGAATCAAAGAATCACAGGGTAATTCAGGTGGACATGGACCTCAGGAAGTTGCTAAGTCCAACCTACTGCTCAAAGCAGGGTGAGCTGCTGAGTCACACTAGATTGTTCAGGTCTTGAAAACCTCCAAGGACAGACTGCACAGTCCCCCTAGGCAGTCTGCTCCACCTCTTGATGACCTTATGGTGGAAATTTCACTGTCTATCTAGTCTGATCCTCTCTTGTTTTAATTTATGCTTGTTCTCTCTTGTCTTCCTACCATTCACCACTGTATCTTCTTGACGCCTTCCTGATAGGTACCAGGGGGCTTCTGTCAAGCCTACTAGAAGCCATGTCTTCTCCAGGCTGAACAAGCTATGGCCCCTCGAGATTCTCCTTATGTATGAAATCTCCTTACGAGATTTCTCCTTAGGTACCTTAATATATTTTGCTGAGAACTCACCATGTGAATGACACATTCATAAATGTATCTGAAAAACTACAGTTTTCACAAATTGTCTGAAAAAACCCTAGCATGTAAATATGTCTCAGATTGTAAACTGATTCTGATACTTGCTCATGAAAAACTGTCTTTCACATGTTCTCAAGTGGTGAAATCTCTCATGTTTTATATACATTTAATAGTTTTAGACTGGCTTTATATTTTTACTGTTTATAATTCCTAAATTAAAGTTTACTACTCTTTGCTAAAACATATAAATGGATTTCTTAAGAAAAAAAAATAGTGGTTTATAAAAGGCTTTGAAGGATAGAATGGTTGAAGACTGATTAAACTAAGTCAGGAAACCTTTCTAGGCATGAGTGGGTACAAGTAACATTGCACGGGTGTGAGCAAAGGAGGACTCTGGAGGATGGTTATGGAAAGAATGAAATATTCTTTGTTGTTCCAGACGGATATTCTCCATTACGCTTAGTTTAGCTGGTGATGCACCACAATGATGCATGTACACAAAAAAGCATCTGAGATTATTTAACTTATGTCTGGAGATATCCACAAGTCCCTCATATTTGTTGTCTTCAACATTCTCTTCAAAATTCTAGTCTCACAGGTCATTCAAGCTGCTTTTCAAGTACCTTGTATAACCCTTCTTCTATCTAAAATGGAAGCCTAAGATTTCATTAATTCTGTTTTTCATCCCTGATAGCTTCCTCTGAAGTTGTCTGTCTGCAAGACAGACTCAAAGTGACAGTAGTGTCCCATGCACTGAAATAAAAAGGAAGCAGTTTCCTTAGCAACAGTATCGACAAAAAAGCTCTCATGATTTTCTCTCTCACTCCTGTGTCTTCTAAATAGCTTGAATAATCCAAACAGCAGAGAAAGGCAACATGCATCTGATCTTAATGAACTGTAATGGCTAGAGACAGCATGAAAGCAAGCAAAGGTATCTGTGCTATTTATAAACTAGTGGATCAGATGACTCAGATTCACCAGCATTTGGAATTATTCATATTATTTTCAGTGAGTCATTTATGGAGATACTTTATTGTGTCAGGCTGTGTGCAAAACATTCTTATGCTTCATTTTTACCAGCAGTTTGATCTCATAACTATAATGTATAGGAGTTTAACAGAAGTATGGGTTATAACTTCAGTGCCATTGAGAAATGGAAAAAAGGCAGCAGTGAATTAACCAACTGTAGAATGAATTGACAATTTGGATCTCATGCTCTGAAGAAGGCTCAGAAGGCTGTTTATGTCTGGTTGGCCCCCAGTTGAATTCTCCCCAGACCTGATACCCAGGCACCAGTTTTGACTATTTTGGGCTTCTTTCAACACTTCAGCTCATCCTAAAATAGTCATTCTACAGATGGATTTTTTCCATGGCTAAGAATGTTTTCGAAAATATCAAGGAAACAAAATGACAAAAGCGCAGTTTGGATGGGGCGTTATCAGTTGTTTTTTTTTTTTTTTTTTTTTTTTTTTTTGTCATTTAGCACTCACAGCATTTATTCAGCATTTACAGTTACAGGTTTTTGTCACCTTTTATAAAATGGCTCATCCTGTACAGTTATATGCATCTTTGATATGACAATAGGTGATGAGGACAATTTCTTCCTCAAATTACTGTGGGAACATCTACCATACTACCATACCGTGCTAATGGTGGATATGTTCTTCACTGCTACCTTTACACCAACCTGTTTATCATTGCTTTTAGAAATATCTATCTAAAGAACAAAATAATACTATGGTTTGCAGAAAGGAAACCATTTCAGAGTCCAATCATGACTAACTATCAAATTTGTCTCCAGAGTCTGGCTACTGGTTTCTGGATAAAACACAGACCACAAGGTTACCAGACATGGAAACTGGAAACACCAGTCTACAATGAAGTAGAAAACAGAGCACTCCCAAGTCCTTCATAGTTGAATTCTACAATTGCAAGTTAGAGGCATTTGAGACACAGCCAAATACTTGTCTGAGATTTTATGTGATAAGCAATGTGTAATTAACAAAAGTCTTTGCTGGTTCTTCTGGGACTGAGAGAACATCTAACTATCATTAGCATTCACAGGATGCCAAGACCAAACATATAAATATTACATTAGTCAAACATGAATATGAATGAAAAACGAAGTATGCAAAACTAGAGCACAAAGTGAACCTAGAAACATTTGGGAATGCCAGAAATGGGGAAAAAAAAAGATTCAGTCATTTCAACAAAAAATTCAAAGTTAACAATAGTAGAGGTTGACACTGTATTCTGTAATTTCAGTCCATTTCACTGTGTGGTACTGGGCAATCAATACCAAAACTAAACTTAGGTGTCTATTTAATGTTTAAACTCCCAAGATATTCAGTGGGGATCAAGATTACAATCCAGTTTACCAAGTGCAAGTTCCTTGTGCTGCTTTGGACTCATTAAGATACCTGGGACATTCACAAGGGACTGGAAGATTTGAAACAGGCTTTTGAAACAGATTTTGTAACAGGAGATGTGCCCTTCTGGGACTGCAACTGGAAGTCTAGTGAGATACACAAGGCCTGCATACACATTAGCATTTGAGTTTGGATCAGAGGTGCTCGTTTGGTACACACCCTATTGCTCCCTTTTACCATATGTCATAGTACATTTAAAGCCATCTCACAGCACACAAATTGAATTATTTTCTGATGAAGCTAGCTCAGAAGACATTCTTTAGCTACCAAAGGGCATTCAAGCTGCAGGACTAGAATATAGTATAACCCACAGAATGTATGCACTGTAGGCTCTGGAACCACAGCACACATGCTTTTCTCTTTACAGATCTGCTCCTATATTACCATACTACCTGCTAGTGAAAGATAGTTTATATTTTGCTAAATGCTAAACAAAATTCTTTGATTAAGCATCTGAAATCACCTGGTCTGACGCTATCAGTGGAGTCAAAGGGAATTATTTGGTTCAGCCTAAAGTTGACATCTAGTGGCTGATCAGTTGAATCCCTTCACAGGCTTCTCTGACTAATTAATTGTATCTAATTAACTGACAGCAGTGGGATGTCAAACTCCTAGACACAAGTGTCTTGCCATTGAACTGACTTCTCTCTTGTGTCATCATCACAAGATCTTTCAGAGAAAATACTTCTGTTACCATCCTCAGCAAGGTTAACTAGAAATTATACTCTTTCTGCTTTTTTGGCTTCGGCTGAAATGTTGCAGGTAAACTTGTATATCCAGTAGGTAAACAGAGCCCTTTGATATTCTTGGCTATATATCCAAAATCTTTCAGAAGCTCTACGTTAAATATCAAAAGAAAACCTAAAGAAAATCAAGTACAACTGAAATGTTTAATAAAAAGAGAACAAATTGCAGCTAACACACAAAAAAGACACATACAGGTAGGTTAGTGTCTATGAAAAACATTTATTTTTTTTTAATTTGTAGCCAGACATTAGTTTGAGCTGTGATTTTTTATTTTAGTTTAAAATGTCAATTTTAATTCATAACTATAAATTAAAACTGTTCCAAAATGGTATAAAAAGTAAGAAATATTTATTTGCCATGTGACACTAAGAAGAGACTTGTAAAATAAACTTTTTTCTTTTTTTTTTTTTTGTCATAAAAGATATTTATTTTGTTCTTGAAGCTGAGTTCTGGAGAGAATTAGGATTATAATTCCCCAAATGAATTTCTTAGTCAATGTGTTAGTTTACCTTCAATGTTCCTAAATAAGACTTTTTCTTCTGCTTCTTTAAAAAATAACCTATACTCCAAAGGCTTTTGTTGTCAGAAGTTAACAGTGAGATCTGGATGAAATCCTTCCTTTTAAAATTTCATCTGGCTATTCTTCTTATACTTCACACAACACTAAATAACCTCTATTCCTTGCTGAAATTTACACATTTCAAATATTTGAGATTGTGTTTTGCTATCACTTTTTCATTTCAGATATATAGGTCATTTAATGTTTTAATTATGCTGGTCTCTCCAGAGTCAATTAAAAAATAAATTGGATAAATACATAAATATTCTGAGTAATCAGGTAAAATTCCCAATCTACTTTATTCACAGTACTGACAGCTTATTTCTTTCTTAGGAATTTTTTCTTAAATAATAATGCAAACCTTAACTTGAATGCAAACTTTAAGTTGAAATCAACAGAAAATCTTCCAACTCATCTTGGTCACTACTAAGATTTTTGTCACAAGAATTTTCAGTTTTCGTAAGTGCTGGTCATTTTTAACCCAAAGTAACTGGATCCAAAAGTTAGGATACATTTTTAGAAATTATATTGTTTCTTTACTTAGTAATGAAATAATCTGAAAATACATGACTTCTCAGTACAGGATCCTGAGTTTGTTACTCTCCTGTAATAAAAATAAATAAATCTGAGGGTATGAAAAACTATGAGAAAATTTCTGCTGTAAACAGTGAAGACTTTCTCTTAAATACTTGTGGAACTTTTATTTTTATTTTTATTTTTTTTTTCCCTTCCAAGCATACTACATACTAATAGTGCATACTAATGTGAGGTAAAAAAAAAAATACATTATTATAAAGATGTGTCTTTCTTTTCATTTTCCAGTTTCTTAAATTTGCTCATTCTTATCACTTTGGTGCTTTTTGTGGGTAACTAGTGTGTGGATGAGTTCATTTCAAGGATTATTAAAATTCAAAGCTATGATTAGTGACTTGATTTGAACAGAGAGGTCACACAGTCTGGATTATAACAAGCGTAATAATAGACAAAATTCTAAGTGGAGGACAATCACAAAACAATGTGTTTATGGAAATGCTGCAACAAATATTCTTGTTGATTGTTGTATTTAAGGAGATCCAAATACACAGAATACAGAATAAACCATAAAAGGAGAGTGCAAACACATAGTATACTAGAATGAAGGGATATTTCAATTCCCAAAGTAATAACCACTGAAATATATATTATTATATAATTTAGTGTGTTTTCATTTCTCAGCAGCATTTATTTCAAACTCATATGTTAAACAGCATGCATTAAGATAATTTTTGATAACTATCAGTGAAAACATAATTCTAAGCGATAACAAAACAGAAATCAGCACTTTCAAATTCAGGCTTCTCCAAGCTGATCTGGATGAGTACATCATAACTTTCCATTTAGACAGCATGGTCATTTTGTTAGTGACTATAAGACGGGAAAATAAAAGCTTTAATACCCAAAACCCAAACATCTAAATCCATCTCATCAGTAATTTTAAGGTTTAACTTCCCTCTTAGTCTTATGATTGCTATTTCCTAGTGGCAATAAGAAGCTTCTAGTCATGTATTTTTCAAATTATTTCATGAAGATTCCATTCAGCTTTATTTCTCAAAACTCTAATTTATCTTATATGCTGCAAACTTTACATTTATAATGATATTATGTACTCACCAAATATATAGTTCATGACCTTATTTCAAAGCATTCCATATATCCCTACTTGGAATATGCATCTGAAGTGTAAGGCACTGTGAAAATTGTATTGATTTTACAATTAATTTTTTAAACATGTCAAATAAATTTGAATGATTTTAGTTTTACCTTTAGATGTTGTACTCTAGATCATAAAATATACAATTCTATTCTTCCTAATTATCCCAAACATAGTAGATGTGCCTATACCCTCTTCAGACAAGACAAATGAACATCACCTAGCTTTCCTAGTGTTTTTCTTAATTGCAAAATTACTGAGGAATAATCAGAATTTTTGTCAGAGTAGCTGTGATTGGGAGTGTGAAAAAGCCCTCTTGACTAGCACTTGCCCACCTCACAGCTCCCTTGACTAACACTGCTACACTGGGAAAATCCACAGACCGGATGTATTTATGTCAGCAAAGGTGATGTCTTGTTGGAACACTGTCTTATTCAAGGACCTTGTGGGAGTCCAGTCCTTAAAAAGCTATTTTGGTAATATAAGCTACATGTCCTCAAGAAGGTTTTGGTAATTTTAATGGATTAGCAAATATGGTTTAGTATTAAAAGACTTTAAATCAATAAACAATTAATACAATTCAGGCCTTAATGCCTTTACTGTAAATTAAACTTATGTAGTAATAATTATTTATGATAGCAAAATATTGCCTCATATTCAACCGAAGTTTGAATCAAACTCCTTACATTTTCAAAACTATTATATGTATCTCATAATTAAATGTTTTGTGTCCTCCAGATAAGTTTTTTTTGATCTTGCCTCTTTTCTAAGAGTTTTTCTAATGTTAAAGGGCTAATGCTCTCCAGACCTTTTGGAACCTTTCAAGTTATGTTTATACATCCTCTCTTCTGTATCTTTATTTTCTTTATTACTTTGTTTTCCCTTCCATTCTGTTGTTATCACTGTAGTTATTTTAAAACCATGGTTTTGTTGTTGTTATTTTGAAAAAGAGAAAAAGTATGTTTTCCTTCTAGGGAAAGTTTGGTTTGCCTGGAACCTAAATGAATTGCTTTGGATAGCAGGAGACAAAGTTCTCAGATATAGTTCCCTTTTCAAGCATATGTTCGAAATCTTTCTTTATTACAGTGTCTCAGAAGAAATATTGTCGCAGACTCGTTGATGTCTATTTTACTAAACTTATTGCTATCTCAATTCATTGCAATTGTAATCCTTGCTCTCCAATTATAGGTGAAAGATACTTATTTTTGGTTAGTCACTCATGGTTCATGTGGGACCATTCAGAAATATATCTGTTGTGTAAAAATATATCTTGAACAGATCTTCAAAAAAGGTTATGTTACCTAGAGAAAAAGATTTCATAGCAAAATATATCATACAAGTACCATCAGAAAGAGAAAATTTCAGAGCCTAGAAAGTACAAATAATAACAAAAGCAAAATATATTTTTCATTAATGACTATGAAATAATCAAGGAGTTGTTAAAAATTAGATGTTTGGTGAAACAATATTGATTGCATTTACTAAAAGAGATTTTCTATGAAAGCAAAACCATTAACTTTTGAGAAGAAAGTTCTTTGGGGACTACCCCTATGGTTCTTCATAAGACACCATTGAAACCCATTACTTGGAAGAAGGCTAGTGAAGCTTGAAAGTCACAAAGGGGTACTTTGTACCAACAAGCATCACCCCTGAGAAAATAATAAAAGAAGCAGGTAAGAGAGCTCCTCCAGGAATGTTTGCTGCAATGAAAACAAGAACGAGAACATATCAAAGAAGGAGCCACAAGTCAGTGAAGGTGTGCAGGATATAGTGTCAGAAAAATACAAAATGAAGTAATTCTAGCCAAGAGAGAGAAAGAAAATGCTCCTTACTTTATTTGACTTGCAAATACAATATCAGTGAAAAAATGCAGGCATAAAGTCATTAATAAGCAATGATAGCTGGTATTCAAGCCCTGCAGGAGGTACAAGGATGACCTAGTGTGAAGCATGAAGCTCTTAGACTGCCTTTGTGGACATGGAGTCTCCTCCCTGGCTCTTTCACATGGAAAGACAAGCAGTTTGCACAGTTTTTATTGCTGCAGAGACCCATTTCTTTGAGCAGCTGGCCTAAGTGGAGAAACAGAGAAACTTGGGCACTATCAGCTTGATCTTCCTTGTGTGCCACAGGCCACTGGGCATTTCAAAATCAATTCCAATGTAAACTAAATCACAGATGGGATAGCTTCCTGTGTGTTTGTTTTCTGAGAAAGTAAGATCTCCCCAAAATCACTTTGCTGCTGTAACAAAAACAGTCCTGATTCATTTTTTTTCCTCCTCCTATTATCTACTTAATTTCCGCCCACCCTACATAAATTTGCAGTACTTCACATTTTTACTTTCTAAGCATCCTGCAATTTTGCATCACTCACAAAAGATATTTCATTTCAATACCTCCTTACTCCCTCTAATTTCACCTGTCAATTTTTATTTTTTTTCAGTCCTTCCATTTATTTTTTTTTTCATCTTGGTTTCACTTCTCCTTTCCTGTGATGCTATATGGTGAGGTCCTAGGTTACGTATGACAAACCCATCTAAATGCTATGGACAAGAGTGTTAAAGCAGTGAAACTGGTGAAGAAAAGACAGTGAGTACTGACTGGAACAACTACAATGAAGTGACAATTTACACCTGAGATCCAGAAATCTGAGCGCCTCAGTGCCAAAAATAAGACAATAAAATAAGTTGGGAAATCAGGAAAGAACCATGCACGGATTCTATGAATATTTAGAAAATATTTAGGAATATTTTAGAAATAGTTTGAATAAATTAAAAGTGAGAATGCAGGGTGGGAGATGTCAGTGAGGAATATGATTACTACCTCTTTTAGCAGGGTCAAACCCAGATATAGAAGAAAAATTATTTCATATGAACTCATTGGATATAAATAAGAACTGTAGATTGATGCTGTACAAAAGGAAATCTTCAGCAAAGTATCAGAAAGCATTTTCTCACTGGTAGGATGTTAGATTACAGAGCTGTCTCCCAAGGGAGGTGGTGCAAGGAGCTTCACTATATGAGTCATTTAAAATTAGACTGAAACAAAGCACCTGCATATACTGCAGGCAACACAGCCTCATCGGCAGGCAGACGACCTCAGTGACCTGACAAGTCTTAACCAGCTTTTCTTTCTAACATTCCATTTAATTTTAATCTGTTCATATTAAGAAAAATGAGAAAAATAGCATTCTGTGAAGCACTTGTATTTATTTCCTCAAGTGCCTGATTACAAATGAAAAATAGGTAAATTATCATAAATGTTCAGACATCTGATGGGTAAAATTAATGATTAAGTGAACTATTCTCTCTTTTATGTTGTTATTTAGGAAGTTGTTTTAAAGCATCCTGCCTCCTTCCCTACCTGTATGATGAATTTTCCTTGCCAGAAGGTAAGACATCCAGTGGTAATCAAATACATAAACAAGATTTAGTTATATCTGGAATTATTATGGTTAGATCATTTATTCTTGGACTCCTACTGCTTGAAATATCTAACTTTGCAGTCACTCCTTGAGCAATGCCAAAACAAAAATGGTAGCAACAGATGGGAAGATACCGGTAGAAACCATTTATGTCTTAACAGCAAGACATCATAAATTTGCTCTCCTGAGGTTTTCAGTATGTATTTCAGTGGTCTGAACACATCATTTGGTTTTCCTTCAATTCCAGACATGGCAGGCTTAACAGAGAAAGGAGAAGTGTTAACATGAAATTTTGGGGGAGTTTAAAAAAAAAAAAAAAAAAGAGAGAGAGAGAGAACACTGAGAACAAGTTGATAAGTAATGTGTCATCCACTTCTGTTTGTGAAGTTCAGTCTCCTCTTATTATATTTTACAGGTGTTTTCCATGACAGAAAAAGAATTAGCATATCTATAATTGTATAATACCAGATGTAGAGGCAAAAAAGTAGAATGTAAAATAAGAGTTCAGTGTTCACAAAACAGGGATAACTGGTAATATCCATTGCAGAAAACTAGCAGATGACTTCCACAACCAGTAGTGAGGATACTTAATGCATTTATCAAATTATATGTCTGAAGAATAGCAATCAGAACATCAATATTTAGGAAGGGGTGTGGAGGTGGGGAGAGGAATATCTGAATATCCAAGAACATACTGACCCATTATTCTGATCTCAAAACTGTGCAGGGCTTTAAAAAACACTTTGAAGAAGAGACACAGTAACCTGAACTCTGTTTATTTTGAAAGTTTTACTTGGACCCTTGCATAGGAAGAGACTAAAATAAGTTCATTTAGCTTAGCAGAACAAGGATAGAAGACATAGACATTACATTTGTTTGTAAGGGGTGTTGTAAATGAAATGAAATATTTCATTGTTGAAATGAAAAATGAATCGATATCTAAGCATTGTGTTTAATACCATTTCAGACATTATAGGCTCTCCTGTGTAGCCATCAGTAGCTGTTCCAGAAAAGTGCAAATCTGATAGGCTATGTGTCCTGTTTTCCACTCCCACATGTGAACTATGTTGGATATCATTTATATCCAAAAATATCTCAAAAATGCAGAGACCATTAGTTTTAGTCTCTTGATTTGCTCCTAAAGCAAACAGTCATGTAAAGGAAACACAGTACTGACAAAACAAACTGTCCTGGTTTCAGGTAGGACAGAGTTAATTTTCCTCCTAGTAGCTGGCAGGTTGCTATGTTTTGGATTAGGATGAGAAGAGCGCTGATAACATGCTGATGTTTTAATTGTTGTAGAGCAATGCTTACACCAAGCCAAGGACTTTTCAGCTTCTCGCTCTGTCCTGCTAGCGAGCAGGCTGGGGGTGCAGCAGGAGCTGGGAGGGGACAGACCCAGGACAGCTGACCCAAACTGGCCAAAGGGATATTCCATACCATCTGACGTCATGCTGAACAATATATAGGGGTGGCTAGCTGGGGTGGGGGGGCCGGCTGCTCGGGGATAGGCTGGGCATCGGTCAACGGGTGGTGAGCAATTGCATTGTGCATCACTTTGTACACATTATTACTATTATTATCATTATTATTATTATTATTATTATTGTTATTATTTCCCCTGTCCTAATAAACTGTCCTTATCTCAACTCACAGGCTTCACTTTCCCGTTTCTCTCCCCCATCCCGGAGAGGGAGGGGGGAGGGTGAGCGAACGGCTGTGTGGTGTTTGGCTGCCAGCTAGAAGTTGGAGCAGCAAACTTTTCAGAGAACCCCTTTCTCTCGATTGTTTTCTTTTGTAACTCACGTACCCGTGCCTCTAGGGTCTCAGGGTCTCAAACAAACAAACAAACAAAATTAATAGCATGGGCTTATAAGAACAAAGGCCAGAATTCAGAGACTATTTTCTAGGTAGAACAGGAGCAATGATCCAGAACACCATTTCCATAGGAAATAAGGGCAAGACAACCTACGGTTGTGAGGTTGATCTCAATAAGTTTCCAAGAGCAGAAGACTGCGATCCATTTCTTAGAAACACCCTAAAAATGCAGAATGAGGGAGGACCTTTTAGCCAAAGCATGCAACCAGAAACGTGTGAACTGTGCCAACAGTCTGGGCAGCCTGGTGCAGAGAGCTTTAGGAATTATGGGGAGGGGAGAAATTCCTCAACAAACAAGTGAGGAAGTTGTGGATGCAGTAGGCAAGTCAAAGGACAGGGAAAATGGGAACTGAAGGGGCACCATCTTCAACAAAGCAATCTTGAAGTGGAATCATTTTAAGCATAGATATGGAAAGAAAGAAGTGCCTGTGGAAAAGCCTTATGGGGAAACCTCTTGAACTTTTTCTGATGAATGAGCACACCTGGGTGCTCTGAAATACCTTGACAGTAATGGCTTCTGCATGGGGAACCAACAGGAAAAATTATAAGTCTGTGTGCAGTTACAGGGCTATGGTCTCTTTGGGCTCATCGAGACGTGGTGAGATAAGTTACATAATTAGAGAGCTATTACGGTTAGATATAGGCTCTTTTGGAAGGACACGCTGGGAAGGCAAGGAGGGGTTGGTGACCTTTTTGTGAGATTGCAGCTGGAATGCCTGGAGCTCTGCCTGGGGACAAGTTAGGGGCCAGCTGAGGTTAGGAAAGCCAAGGCCTATCTAGAGTTGTATCTGGAAACGGGTGCGAAAGACAATAAGAAAAGAATCTACATGTGTATAAATAGCAAAAGTAAGACTAGGAAAAGTGTGGTCCTTCTGCTGGGCATGGGACTTGGCGATGAAGAACATGAAGAAAGCCAAAGTACTTGATGCTTTTTTTTTTTTTTTTCCTTTTTCTTTTTTCCCCTCAGTCTTTACTGGTAATACCAGCCCTCAGGAGTCCCTTGTCCAGGAGACCAGATGGAAAGTCTGGAGCAAAGAGTTGCCCTTGGTGGAAGAGGACCACCATAGGGAGAATTTAAACAAACTGCACATATATAAATCCATGGGGCCTGGTCGGTTGCACCCACAAGTGCTGAGGGAGGTAGACGATGTAATTGTGAGGCCACTGTTGCTTATCTTTGAAAGGTCATAGTGATTGGGAGAGGTTTATGAAGACTGGAGAACAAATGTCACTCATTTTCAAGAAGGGCATCTGGGGATCTACAGGCCTGACAACCTCACCTCATTCCCTGGGAAGGTGATCAAGCAATGAGTCCTGGAAACCATTTCCAAAGTGGAAATCATGCTTGACAAACCTGATAGCCTTCTACAGTGAGGTTTCTAGCTTTGTGGGTAGACAAGCTAACAGAATCACAGAATCACAGAATTGAAGGGGTTGGATGGGACCTCGAAAGATCATCGGGTGCAACCCCCCTGCCAAAGCAGGTTCCTTAGAGCAGGCTGCCCAGGTAGGCGTCCAGACGGGCCTTGAATATCTCCAGAGAAGGAGACTCCACAGCCTCCCTGGACAGCCTGTTCCAGTGCTCCGTCACCCTCACTGTGAAGAAGTTCTTTCGCATGTTGCTGTGGAACCTCCTGTGCTCCGTCTTGTGGCCATTACCCCTTGTCCTATCCCCACAAACCACTGAAAAGAGGTTGGCCAAATCCCTCTGTCTCCCACACCTCAGGTATTTATACACATTGATGAGATCCCCTCTCATTCTTCTTTTCTCCAGGCTGAACAGACCCAGGTCTCTGAGTATGGGCTAGATAAGTAAATAGGGAGTTAGATAGAAAAATGGCTTTACAGCAAGACCCAGAGGGCTTTTATCAGTGGTACAAAGTGGAGTTGGAGGCCACCAGTGGTGTACTCCAGGGTAAATACTTAAGCTGATAGTATTCATCAAACATAGAATTTTAGAATCATAGAATGGGATGGGTTCAAAGGGTTTTTAAAGACCATCTATTTTAAAGACCTCAGTACCATGGGCAGGGACATTTCTTACTAAATAAAGTTGCAAAAAGACCTGTCCAACTTGACTCTGAAAACTTCCTGTGATGGGGCATCCACAACTTCTCTTCAGGACAAGCTGATTCAGTGTCTCACTGCACTCAATATAATAAATGTCTTCCTTACATCCACTCTAAATCTACCCTCTTTCATTTAAAACCATTTTCTTTTGTCCTGTCACTACAGACCCTGGTTAAAGGTCTTTCTCCAACTTTCTTACAACCCCCTTTTATACTTTGAAAGGCCATTTTAATGATCTGGACAATAGGACAGAGTGCCCCCTCAGAAAGTTTGCAGATGAAAAACTGGGAGGAATGCCTGATATACCAGATGGTTGTGCTGCCATTCAGGTGGACCCAGACCACCTGAAGACTTAGACTGAGAAGAAGTTAAGGAACTTCAACCAGAGGAAATGCTAAATTCTGCACCTGGAGAAGAATAACCCTAGGCACCAGTATGTGCCAGGGCTAACTGTCTGGACAGCAGATCTTCACAGAAGGATTTGGTGGACCATAAGCTGACCATAAGTAATACATCTTCACGGCAAAAATATCAACAGTGTCCTGGGTGGCGTAAGGAACAGCATTGCCAGCAGGTCAAGAGAGGTGATCCTTCTTCTGTGTTCAGCACTGGTAAGGCCACTTCAAGATTCCCTAGTACAAGAGATACACGGTCATAGCGGAGAAAGACCAGCAAGGGCCATGAAGGTGGTGAAGGGATAGGAACATCTTTCTGGTGAGGAGAGGATGAGAGAGCTTGGACAGTTCAGCCTGCAGAAGAGAAGTCTCAGGGGAATCTATATATATAATAAATACCTTATGGGACAGAGGAAGGCTTTTTTCAGTGATGCCCAGTGAAAGGACAAGAGGTAATGGACTAAAAATAAAAACTGGTAAATTTCATATGAACACAGTAAAAATTGCTTTTAATACGAGGGTGGTCAAACACTGAAACAGGTTGCTTAGGTGTGTGGTCTCCATCTGTGTAGATATTCAAAACCCAGCTGGTCATGGTCCTGAATAACCTGCATTAGCTGACTGCTTGAGCAGAGTAGTTGGACTAGTTGACCTGAAGAAACTCCTTCCAACCTAAATGATTCTGTGATTCTGTGAGTCAGTGATCTGAGGATGATTGCTCCACAGTTTGTGCCAGACAGAACAAGAGTAGAAAGACGGTCTGTCAGTCAGATAAGAGATAGCCACAGCAATGTCAAGGTGGATGTCACTGAATAATATCAGGTTTACTGACATTAGTAGACCTGAATCCTGACCCATACCTGTCAGGCTTCTTTTGCAATCCTAGGAAATTTTACAGCTGACTTCCTTTAAATTTATGCTCATTAGGGCCACTGATGAAAATGTTAGCTTGTCTCTGTATCCATACTCTGTAGGCTAAAATGTTACATTTCACTGTCCTCTGTTTGAAGAGGCATCAACCCTGGAATATATTCCCTGTTCTGCTAAAACTCCTATGGGATAGTAAACATGTCTTTACCTGCAAGAGAGGATCACCTCATCTACTTAACACCTTAGCGTATGCCCTGTAATTTACAGAACCCAAAGTTAAGAATTGAAGTCCTCAGTATAGAGAATAGAGAAAACTGAATGTCTCTAGGGGTTGATTAAGAGCAAGAAGTTATACATTTAATGTTATACAGTGTGGATAACCTCCCAGTCACACAATGTTTTTCCTGGTGAATTTCTGACTCATTCACACAATGAAAATGCACACTTTGAAAACATTCAGTGATAAATAGCTATTCAATGCTTATTTTTATCTGAATGCTGTGTCTTCATGCCACATATCATGCAAACTTTTGCAGTTGACAGAGCAGATGTGCTGTAGAAAGGTTTTTTATTCCTTAATCAAAGAATGCAAATAAAGTATCAAAAGTAGCTGGTTTGTTTTACCTTCTTTTTCCTTGATGACTTATGCGGAATGGGACCTACAAAATCCCTCTGAAATACTCTATCTCAAAAACCAATGTAATACTTAGCACCCTCAATATGAAGGGTGGCAAGAATGAGATAAAGCTGTGAAGGAAAGTAATTATTCTTTAAATTGCAGTCCAACTGTACAAAGATCACTATAAAAATATATCACTACACTTTGTCCAAACTCTTTTTACAAATAAAGATCTTACTGACAATCTGACAAGTTATGGCAGCACTGAAGGCTGTGGAAACTGTAACTTGTAATTAAAACAACAAAAAATCCAGTTTTTATATATCATACTGTAAGACCACTATATTTCTGAGTGCAAAAGCCTGTTTCCTGAAAAATAGTACTGTCTATGTAATGTCAGTTTCTTTCTGAATCTTGCCCATCTAATCAGAGTGCCACACTTCAATAAAATGATGTCTTGTGCTTATATTCGCTTTCATTGTTAGAAGACACTACATTAAAAACAGGCTTTGCACAAGCCCTGTGACATTAAGGTAAATACTCCAAGCAATCACTCTAGAAACATAAGATGAGGAGCTGATGAAACATTCAAAAACCTGAAAGATTTGCCTCAGACTTTGCCCTTTAATTTTATTATGCCTGGAGTGATTTCTCTTTTACCCCATGTGATTTTCACAGGCAAAATCACTAGTGCCAAGAGTCAAAATCAGTTTAGGATGCAATAAATTACTCATAATTAATCAAACTAAAAAGCATATGGAATTTAAGCAGAGACTGACTAACCCAGAAGACTGCAGATGCAAGCTCTACTCCAGCTGATTCAGCCTAATCATCAACTCAAGATAATACCAACTTCTCATCTCACAACCCCTAAAAAATCCCACTCCTTGCTTCTCTGAGCTTGTACAAGAGAGTAAGGAAAGAGGGTTACTGAGGTTAGTAGTCAGCTTAGCTTCCTCGTGACACAAAGCACCTCCTGTTGACTCTATTCCTATTAGAAGTTCATGCCTTACACTTAAGAACAGTCCCAGTAAGGAAAAGTCAACAACCTTATCCCTCCTATGGATAGCAAAACAATATCTTTGCTTTCTCCTAATCAACCAACTGTACTGTCTTCATCTCTAGGGTCTTGTGTTATCTAGAAAAACTTTCTTTGATGTTGCTAGTAGTCTCTCAAATAGGGATTCATGAAGTAGCAAAGGATGGGCACTACTACTGCGAGGATATTAATCACAGAATCATAGAATAGTCTGGTTTGGAAGGGACCTTAAAGATCATCTAGTTCCAATCTTCTGTCATGCGCAGGGACACATTCCACTAGTCCAGGTGGAACTGGACTAAAGCCCCATCCAACCAGGCCTTGAACACTTGCAGGGATGGGGCATCCACAGCTTCTCTAGGCAACCTCTTCCAGTGCCTCACCACCTTCAAAATAAAGAATCTCTTCCTTATAACTAATATAATTCTACCCTCTTTCAGTTTAAACTCATTACTCCTTATCCTATCACTGCACTCCATGACAAAGAGTCCCTCCCCAGCTTTCATGTGGGCCCTTCTTTAAGTACTGGAAAGCTGCTATACGGTCTCCCTGAAGCCTTCTCTTCTCCAGGCTGAACAACCCCAACTCTCTCAAGCCATTCTTTATAAGAGAGATGCTCCAGACCTTTGATCATCTTTTTTGCCCTCCTCTGGACTCATTCTAATCATCCATGTCCTTCTTGTGCTGGGGGCCCCAGAGCTGAATGCAGTGCTCCAGGTGGGGTCTCATGGTAGGAGAGCCAAGCTGTGGGGGACAATCACCTCTCTCGCCCTGCTTGCCACACTGTTTTTGATGCAGCCCAGGACATGGTTGACTTTCTGGAATACAAGCACAAATTGCCAGCTCATATTGAACTTCTCATTAACCAACACCCCCAAGTCCTTCTCCTCAGGGCTGCTCAAAAATCCATTCTCTGCCCAGCCTGTATTTGTGCGTGGGATTGCCTCAGCCCAAATATTGCCAGGTGAGGTTAATGAAGGGGATTCGTTAAATAACGTTGTAAGGGGAATTCCTTCATTTCCATAATTTTGATTTGTGTCTTTTCTCTTTCCAGCTAAATTTCACCTCTGAGTGTATAATCATGCTCACGTCTTCATACCATCTGTCCCCTTTCATATTTTTACTGCAGAATCAGTCAGAGTTTTAATTTGAATTTTCATTGATCAAGGGATTTTCATTCTGTCTCAGGCAGGATCGAGGTTTTCCAAACATAATAACAACTTCAGCAGTCTACAGGAGGTTTTATTTATTTATTTATTTATTTTAGAAGTGGAGTTTCTGTGCTAAACAGAGTAGTTTCCCAATATGGCTGGGAAAATATGACAATGAAATGTGTGCTAAGGACTACCAACAGAGCTAGTTGCAATCAAAATTTGCGGAGAGGTTAGACAGATTTTTTCTCAAAACAGTCTTGGTTATAAAGGTATGATCAGCCAGCAGCTTTTGGTTAGGTCTAAATCATAAAAGCAAACTTCTCTCTGACATATCCCAAGTGTCAGTTTGGTGAGGAAGATGTTTGTTGTCAGCTCCTTGGCACACTCCTTGTCCATCTGGAACAAGTGGATAACTTTTCTTTATTGATGTGATGGTGGTGCAGGATCTGCTTCACAGCCTGTGTCCTGTGCCATGGTGTTTCTGATATGCCTTGCACATACTGGGCAAGGGAGGAGGAAATACTTGCACCTTCTACCTTGCCTCTATATAAAAGTCTTTCACAGTCTTACCATAGAAAACCATTAATAGGATATTTTGTGATAGTAAGCAGCCTACATAGCCTACTACAATATAAAATAGCCAACTAGCTTGCTTTAGAATAACTCTTTTGGGATTTTTATAAACCAGACTGAATATAATTCTCTTTAACAGAGTGTGTTAAAAATGCTGACAATCATTGTTCCATACCAGAAGCTGTGTTTTAAAGTTTTTTAGGTGGGAACTAACTGTCCTAGTAAATCTTTAAGTTGTAAAATCATTCAGTTTTCCATTTGTATACCAGCAACCTAATATAGTATATTTACTGTTAATCTGGGCAAGAAGGCAACTATGAGCTACACCATTTCCAGATCTTCCCAGTGATGTGTTTTCCACTTCCTTAGAATGAGGGGACACTGCACTCATATTCTGTGTTTTTCTATCTTTTAAACACCCATTTCCATTGGCCAACCCAGGTAAGATTACCAGCACCTTTTTTTTTCAGCACAACATCCATCCCTCCTCCCTTCCACACTAATTTTCTACACTGGCTCTGCCATCCCATCTGCATGTCTCCTCACTCAAGTTATCACTTCCTTTTTCCTTGTTTTTGCTAGCACCAGCTGTTACAAAATCCCTTTGTACCTCCCCACTGCTCCTGACATGCCCTAAAGAAGAACTAATTATATCCACACTATGACATCACCAATCTTATGATTTCATACTTGTATCACGTGTATCACATTGCTGGTCCATGGAGACCCACTGCTTGACATTCTGCTACAGTTTTTTGTTTGTTTGTTTGTTTGTTTTTCCTTTTTGTGCTTCCCCTACCAACTGCTTTCATCTATTGTCCTTCATCTTACACTGCAAGCGTAAATTCCTGAGGGAAAGGCTGTCCTTTTTCTCTGCTTTTACAGCACCTAGCCAATGGCTCCTGGTTTATGCCTGGAGCTCCCTGACACCACGTAAATACAAATAGCAACAAGAAATAAGGTCAGTTTGATTCTTTCATTTAAAGCTCCTATAACGTCTGTTTCTTAGGGGAGAACATTAAACTACACAGAACACAGAAGAAGAACTGTGTCATTAGCCTACAGTCACCCTCAATATTTGTGTAGAATCCTACATATATATATTCATCCATAGATAAAAAAAAAAAAAAAAGGGGGGGGGGGGGAGAGGGAATTTGATTCCCTTTCACCATTGTAAAAGTTCATCAGGCACATGCAACTCATAAGGACATTTTGTTACTGTAGATTTTTTCCTTGAGCCCAGAATTCAGTGATGGAGTATGTAGCGTAACTTGGGGGTGAACCGAGATCATAGCAAGATATTTGTCTTTGCATTCCTCTGATCTTCAGCAGCCTTGAGAATGGTCTAAACTACGTCAGACACCAACATGTTGTGGTCATGGCTAAGTCACACCCTATCTCTTCCTGATGATGACTAAGGGAGATTAGACTTACAGTTAAAAGAGTCTGGAGAGAGAAATCTAAATTCTGAAAAGCCTATCAGTTTTCAGACACTGAGGTACCTTTTCTTATGCACTATTTTCAGTGTATATTGCATTTTCCTTAGGTTATTCTAGGACTTTTCTGCATCAGTCGGATCTTTTAAAGCTTATTCTATACTCAGACTATCTTTTTCTATCTGCATGATGTGAAATAACTTTAGATGTCAACCATCAACTGGACTGCTATGTTGTATTCTCTACCAGCATATCTGTACTTGATTTTTGACCCTATCTCCACTACTTTTACTGGAAATACAAGGAGACAAGGGGAGTCTTCCAGTGGCCAAAATAAATAAATAAATAAACATATAAATAAATACCTGCAAAGACCTCTTGATTCTTTTATTTACACAAGGTAAAACAGAATAATTATATTTGAAAACAATGTAAACATAATGTATGGATTTCCCTATACATTTTTGTTAAAAACATTTTGTTAAAACATCCCTATGTTTTGTTTGTTTTTAATATATTTATTTTTATGTTTCTGTTTTTAATTAGAAACTGCTTCACTTTGAAACACAAACACTGCTTTCAGTGCTTGCTTTTTGTTGGCCTTTTATCTTTTTTTAATTAGCTCACTTGGGAAGTAATGTAACTGTATTGCAGAAAAAGTTGTATCAGTTTGTACTTTGTGTAGCTGAATCCTTTTCAATTAACCATACAAATTCTGGCCTTCCTCAGCCACTTATATCTTGATAAGAAACGGCCTATTCCTTTGTTTTGTCCTAGCAGGCAACAAGATGCACACTTTTGTTCACCTATGTGGAAACCTAGATGATTCTGTGTTTCTGTGAATCCACCATAGCAACCATGAACAGGGTTGCATGCAGTACTGCAAAGTCCTAGAATATCTTGCTATTGAAATGGAGTAATAAAAAACAGATTTCAAAAACACACTACCCATCCCAGGGTCATAAACAGGATTTTTTATGTCCTGCTGCAAAGTAGTTTCTCATTAAAGTACAGAAATACAGAAGATACAATACAATCCTTGCTAGCATACAGAAGTCTTATGTTGGATTTATAGAATGTTGTATAAACAAGGGAGGAGTCTAACGGTCACTTTTGTTCCCAGGGAACTCCTTACCACATGTGTGTCAGGGAGGCAGAAACATGGACAGGCATCCAAGGAGAAATAGAGAAGAATTTCCTGAATACACAGGACAGAATTAAGAAGGCCAATAAATGGCTAGAGCTGTAATTGATGAAGGACATCAAAGATAACAGGAAAGGCTTCTACAGGTACAGCAGCAGTGAAAGGGAGGCTGGGAATAATGTAGGTGTCCTGACCAATGTGGTAGGTGATCAAGTGAGGGAGAGCATGTGTTATAGTCTCATAGCTCAGACTGTACAGAGTTTGACAGTGCTTTTTTTTTTTTTTTTTCCTACTACAATCTTATCTTCTTATCTATGTTTAAACTATTGCAGCACAACACATACTGCAAAGTTCAGTTGTTCAGTGTTCAGATACATTCAGAAAGGTATAGGAAATGCACACAGTAACTGGCTGTGCTCTGTTTCATAAGAAAAAAAAATTGAAACCTGATGTGTCACACAGACAGCATTAATAAATACTGTACCGAAGCAGAAAATACTACAGTACAGCCTTTAATTAATCCTTCTAACTAATGCAAATATATTTCTACTAGCTACTTTTAACTTTTCTAAGAGATGAAATTTGGATCTCCACCTCTGAAGGTTACTCTAACTTTTAAATCACATCATTATGAGAAAATTTGTTCCCAATATTAAATTGAAATGCTCATCTTTTCCAGATACATTACATTAGCGCTGGTTACTTATTTGACCAACTTTGAATTATATTTATACATCCACAGGGCTCACACATTTTAAATTCTCTGAGCTTCTCAATCATTACCCAACAAAGCTCTATCTGATGAGTTCTCTAAATTTATTCCCTATAGTCTTCCTGGTAATTTGTATTACTTTTGCCTGGACACTTCAGTTTGTTAACACATTTCTGGTAGTGACTGCACAGAATTTTAAAAAATAGGGCATGTCTTGGGCTGAGCTAAGTTATGGTCTACCCAGATTAGAAAAAAAGGATGAAGGCTAAAGTCATTTATTGATTTCTCTGATGCTGAGATCCCCTTGGTGCTGATATAATTTTGATATAAAATAAAGTACATTGCTAGTGGTTTCAGTGGGCTTGTTTGTGCAGAAAGGCTTTTTGAAGCTCACTGACCCATACAAAATCTGCTCTTTGGCACCCGGTCCTGCCCTACATCGTGGAAACACGCATAAGCAAAGAAAAGTGTTATGTACCCGGGGAACCCATAGACAACTGATTTCCTAAAGACATTACCAGCTGATGTGATATAAAGTGACCCTGAGCTGACAATAAGTTGCTCTTTGTGGTGGACATAGAATCTTAACAGAAAATAAATTAGGTTAATTGAACATCCACACACACTTCTGCTGAGCTATGCAGAATTATCCAGCAGAAATATGTGGTCTACCAAACCGTGTGTGACAGTGGCTAGTCTCTGACCTTGTGCCTAATACAACCGTTGAAAGCAGCGGTGAACACTGACTCAGGTAGAGCAACAGCCTGCTTCCTGGGATTGTCAGAAGTGCTGCTTTGGCAATCTAGAGCCCTGAATCAGGTAGCAGAGCTGTCTGGAAGGCTACCCAGGGAATTCAGTCTAGTGACTGACTTCATCATAGCCCAGTCATGTGCATCCCTATCACAACCTACTTAATATGAGCACAGATCAAGTCTGTACATGGTCATCCTTGATACAACCATCCAGTGGGCAGGGCATGTGAGCAGAAAGATACTCTTCTATTTTCATGCGTAAGAATAGTCATGTCAAACTTCAATTTTCTAGATACCTGTGGGAGTGTTTGACCTATACTGACACATATTGCCCAGGTGCCACTTTTTCATGTTAGATTTTGATGAACATCTAGATGTCATCTTTTCCGATTGCGTGTGTTCTTGTGTGGTAGGCCCAGACTGACCACACGCTTCTGGAAGAATATTTGCCTATTGATATGGCTTGCAGTCTTGACTATCTGTAAGTCTTCCCCAGCTAGCAGCTCAGTTGCAGTGCACCAGTCTGCTATGGTGAGATGGTGACTTGCTGTGGGACAGAGATGGGGGTAGGAACCCTCTAACTGTAAGCCTTGCTGAAGAAGAACCCAAGTGTCAGGAGTGAGAATACCATGTCAGGACCACTGCCCTCACCTGACAGCCAGGGCAGCAGGAGGCAAGCAGTATTGCTTGCTAAACAGTTAGTATTTTAATGCCACTGGTGTTCCTGTCTGTGGATGTTAGCTAAGACAGAAGCCTTATTTCCTAAAATAGAAGTGACCACACACCGGGAATACCAATTATTAAAGTAATGAGCATTTATTCAGCTTCCATTTTCGAACAGAATGGAAGTATGCATGCTGTCACACTAATCCTACATTTCAGAAAGTTTAAAAAGGCACTGTAGAAAGTATGCAAGTTGACCTTTATATTGTAATAGAATAATTTTAAAAATGTCTCTTTTTAATAAAAAAAATGTTTATTCCATTTCTATTTCTTCTTTGCTACTTCATTTGGGAAAATGGAAAAATACTTACATGAAACTTTTTTGTGTGTGTTTTTCTTGTGTTTTGTTTGTTTGATTAAAGGAAGTAAATCTGATGCCTTAAAATACATTAACAAAATTAGAAAGGATTCTCTATAAATGCTGATATACTCACTGGCATTACATTTTAAGGCTTCTGAGAGTTTATATTTTTGAGGGCTATGCTTCCAACTACTTTTTTTTTTTTTTTTTTTTAAAGAAAATAGAGTCAATAGTGCTTTGCATTTTATATTTAATGATAAGAATGAGATTCAGCTCCCTCTGCTGCTTCAAGTGTAAGGGGGAAAAACAACAAGGTGCATAAAATCTTACTAACATAAAACAGGTATAAGAATTCTATCAGATCATGAAGCTACATACTATATTTAAGATTTTTAAAACTAGAAGAGGTTAGATTTAGCTTAGATATAAAGAAGAAATTATTCACTGTGAGGGTGGTGAGGCACTGGAGCAGGTTGTCCATAGCAGCTGTGGATGCTCCATCCCTGGAAATGTTCAAGGCCAGGCTGGATGGGGCTTTGAGCAACCTGGTCTCCTGGGAGGTGACCCTGCCCATGGTGTGTGTGCGTGTGTGTAACTGGGTGATCTTTAATGTCCCTTTCTATGATTCTCTGATTTTATGATTTTTTTTCTCTCTCTCTCTCTTTTAACCTGAATGGTGAATGGTCATATAACCACATTTACAGGTTCTCTGAATATGATAGTGAGAAGAGGGCATCATATGGATAACAGATCTACCACTCTAAGAGGCTCTTGCTGTTGCAAGAATGTGATCTTTACTCTAAAGTATCTCATTGTATTCCTCTATGCCCTTGAAAATACTTTCTGCTGGTAAATACACGTCTTTTGAAAAACTGCTTCTATTTTTGTCTTTACACATCTTTACCCTCAATCCCTTTGTTTACTGTTTTAAATCAGAACATTTCATTAACCACCATATTAAGGTCTTAGGAGGGTAGTAATTTATTATCCTAATTTTCATTAATTTCCTTTGTATCCCTTTGCTGTAGAGTGCTCAGGAGGTGCTGCTCATGAGGTGCATGCAGCGGGGCGGGGTGTGTGTGTGTGTGTGTGTGATTTTGAATTTTCTGTAATTTCTTACATGGAAGATGGAATTAAAACCACTGGAACCAAATACAAATGGTAAAGCCATTGTCACCACAATGCAGTAATTAATAACTCTATGTTCATGTGAAGCAGTCCTTAAGTCATACTTTAAATTTGCAGATCATAAATTAGATGTTTATTGACAAGCATTTGTTGAACAGAAGGTTTAAAACCTGACTTTTGTCTCTGCACAGGCTAAATTTGGCTTGGAAGACATCAGTGAATGAAAGTCTGTCCAGAACTTCATGTCTCCTTGTTTATGAGGACTCTCCACCTGTCAGGTGAAGGAATCAGAACACTTTGGTGTGTCACTTAAGTGCCAGTTTGTGGGAAGAGAGTCACTGGGAAGACCTCAACTTCAACCCACAATCAATTTCCATTTCAGCACAGTAATGGTGACAAAATCAAAAATAGGAAGCTGACCCTCTGAAAATGTTTGTAAAACAACTGAAAGTTTTTAAACCTCAAATAAACAAGAAATACAGAATATTAAGTTTTTACCAACAAGATGTACTCAGCTGTTGTTGTTTAACCCGGCCGGGAGCTAAACACCACACAGCCGTTCGCTCACCCTCCCCCCTCCCTCTCTGGGATGGAGGAGAGAAACGGGAAAGTGGAGCCTGTGAGTTGAGATAAAGACAGTTTATTAAGACAGGAAAATAATAATAACAATAACGATAATAGTAATAATAATAATAATGTGCACAAAACAAGTGATGCACAACGCAATTGCTCACTACCTGCTGACCGATGCCCAGCCTATCCCCGAGCAGCTGGCCCCCCACCCCAGCTAGCCACCCCTATATATTGTTTAGCATGACATCAGATGGTATGGAATACCCCTTTGGCCAGTTTGGGTCAGCTGTCCTGGGTTTGTCCCCTCCCAGCTCCTGCTGCACCCCTAGCCTGCTGCTGGCAGGACAGAGCGAGAAGCTGAAAAGTCCTTGGCTTGGTGTAAGCACTGCTCTGCAACAATAAAACATCAGCATGTTATCAGCACTCTTCTCATCCTAATCCAAAACATAGCACCCTACCAGTTACTAGGAGGAAAATTAACTCTGTCCTAACTGAAACCAGGACATCAGCCTTTGTTTATTTGTTTGTTTAAGAACTTATTAAAAACTGATAACTGGGATAATACGAAAAATGCAGGTAACATTTAGCCTTCTGCCAAATAATGCTCCATTAGTCAAAAAATATGGAAAATTCTGTCTTCATGTAAGCCAGTTGGAATATTACCATAGACTTCAATGGGTCCAAGGGAAGTCCATAATCATATAAGTAGTTAAATGGCTTCAACAAGCTTTGAATTTTAACCAGTGAAAGAATTTGAGATAATTCCAAACAACCAAAGAAATGATTAAAAGTGAATTTGGGATGAAATTAATGATACAATAACTAAAATGATTGCTTTTCATTGGATAAAATTAAGGACTATTCTTATATTAAGAGTAAATATTATGTCTTTGCTAAAACAACTGTTATGGAGGTTTTCTGAAGTAAATAAAAATTCATTAGAAAAAAAGACTTCTTCTTGGTACATTATTCATTGAAGTGCTGGTTAAATTCATTTATTTTCATAATTCTTCCATATCTTTAACAGATATGAACAAACTTTTCTAGGTATGCATTTCTTATAGGGTTCCATGTGACTAAAATCCCTCTTACATTTGTGTTTTTGCAACGCATATGTGTCCTTACAGATTATCACCAAATTCAGATTATCAAACAAATTTCTTTTTTCTCAAAGTGTGTATACACTAAAAAATTATTGTTATTTCTGGTACTGCTACTCTATATGTTCGTTTTAAAAGGTGATTCTACCCTTAGTACGCATTGCCCTTCAACTCTTACGTTATTAATACTTTGTAATGATGTCTCATAATAATCTTCAATCATGTGCCTTAGCGTATCTAGGTTTCAGAGTAATATCGAAGCTGTTACATTTCTGTTTATGAACACTGCCATTCTTACGCAGTATACATTTCAAGAACATTTTCTGTCTACTGATATGCTGCACTGGCTAAGAAATTTTGCTGATCCAATAAGGAAATGGGAACAGCCTATGAAGTCAGTGATCCATGAAGTAAATAAGTCTCTACACAAGTTTTGACACATCAGAGAGATGACAGTATACTGAGACAACCTTTCTACTGGAGAAGTGGTAACAGACAATGGTAAAACACAATATACACACTCCAAATAATTTATTTTGTTTTACTTCAGGCAAACACTCCCTGCTCCCAACAGCAAGGTATTGGTGGAATTCACTGAAATTTAAATACAAAATTAGAACTTAATGACAATCTCACTAAAGTTAATGAGACTTGGACTGCTAATTTGAGTGAGAATGGAAGAGAACCTTGTATAATTCATTTTTTATCTCATTCTGCATTGAATAATATCACTCAGATTGCCATGGAACTTTACCACAGGCAAGCTGCAAAACATGCAGCAACTGTCTATTGCTTTAAGTATGCTTGAAAGAATTCATGTCTATAAACATGGCTTGGTCTTTCCAGCAGTTGCTCAAAAAGCCATAAATAGAAAAGACAGAAATAGTCATGGATTTGTCCCTACTGAAATTAAATGAAAATATTTACAAGTTGGGTAAACTGAATTTTGTTTAGTCTTTATCATGAACTTACTGCTGCTTTTCTACAACACTTTGGAAACCTGCAGTCATTTACATTTGTCACAAAAGTGGTAGGCAAAGAAAGGCATATTCAAAGTCTATGTAGTGAAGAGGATATAGAGCATCCTATTTTTTAAATCTGAAACTTCTATAAATTAAAATCTATTTAAAAACAAACAAGTAAATAAATAAATAGAAGATTTTTTTAAAGTGTTTGAGAAGACAGAAGTATAGAAATATTCTTTCCTGAGAATATAAACTGGTTTTGCCTTTGAATTATACCAGGTTCAGGTCGTAATTGCAACTGTTATTTGCATGCACTAGAAAAAAAAATCCGATTGGTAACTGGTCTTTTCATTAGTATGAGAAAATATCCTGCCTCCTAAAAATGCTAAATACCATAGGTTACAATACAAAAAGTCAGTGTCAGGTAAACCACTTGGCTTTCTCATCTAGGTTACATGGTTATTTCTGATTCTCTTTAGAATTCATGCAGTTGAAGGTAAATGAACTGAATCAGCCCTAGTAGTTGCTAACTGGTGAAAAACTACACACATACACAGAATCTGATTTATTTATTTATTTTATCTCAATTTAATGAGAAATCCCTTCTTGTTAGAGATAAACTAATCCATAACGGTCATGGTTGTATAGTCAACACAAGGTGACTCAGCTAAACTATAAAACTTAGTTAAATACAGAATGATCTTTTCCAGAAATATAATGCAAATCAGTATCTGCAAACCAATCTATTAACAGAGGTGATCATTAAAAAGAAGACTGATTGGTTTCAGAAACCTGATATTCAGTGTTGATAAGGAGAAGAAACTCGGCTCCAAGAACAGGCACATTCACATAAGTTGCTGATCTATGGAAGGACTCAAAAATCATCTTCTCTTGGTGGGGGGAATTTTCTTTGCTCTGGTTGTTATGATTGTCAACAGTAAACTTAATCACTGAAGACAATGTGCTCAGCAAACTTGTGACCGAACGAACAGCAAAATCCTTCCCTGAGGAATGTACTACAGTCATGAGGAATTAATCAGGCAAATGGGGGGATGTAACTTAATAAGGTCCTGGCCAGACATCTCTATGGGAACAGGAGAAACTGCATCTGTAAACTATGAATATTTTCTAATAAATTATATATATATATTACTGTAATGCATAGTTAATATATTACCTATTATTTGGCATAATGCACATATTCTGACTGTGAAACATTAGTCAAAGAAAGAATTTATGCAGAAATTGGTCAGTTGAGATTATTTTGGTTTTCCTTCAGTTTCTGACTTCCTGACTTCAGTGAACTTGTCATCAGTGATCAGAGAATGATATGATAGACTGTGTAGCCATGAATTTGGCACTGTCTTCAGCTAGGTCCCCAGCCAGCCTAAGGAACTATACAGACTTCCTCAACCAGTATTTCACCTTGCTGTCCACTCAGCTCTGATAGCTAGTATTAAAAGACACCTCTCAGTATCCCTCAAGGGACAGAAGAGCACTGTGAATTAATTTAACCTAGCAGTTCAATCTCTACAGACTTGCTACAAACTAATGAAATTACATGGTCAAGCAAAGACAGACTATGCTTAAGCTCCTTTAAAGTCAGCTTCAAACACCTAAGGTAACAAAAAGGTTCTTCCAGAAAGGTTTGTTACTCAATGTCAGAAAAACATAAAATTGTGGTGTTGTACTTCTATTAATATTTATAACTTCTACCATTTGGTGTCAGACAGTGGGAAAAAAGTAGGAAAGGAAAAGAAGATATATTTTCCTTTATTTGACCTTCGTTAATGGAAATATTTGTTACAATTTCTGTATTGATATAACTCTTTATGAAAATTTATTTACTTTCCAGTGGGTACTTTGTGCTGATTAGGTGAGAAAGGATTATTTTCTTTCCTGCTATTTATAACACAGCTAATGATTTTATTTGGGGTGAATAGCTTATTTATCTTCAGATGCTTTCCTTGACAGGGACAAAGTCAGGACAAAATGTCTTCATTGCATTTTCTGCTGCAAGGTAAAAATATGGGGCTGTTTCCTGTAAGTGGTTCTACTCACATAGGTATTCTCATATGTATAGGTCATACTTTTCATAAAAAGGGTGTTCACTGCCATTTTGCTTTCAGAATTGAAGACTACATTAAAAGGATCCATCCACTATTCAGTTACCTTAAATACTAGTACATTTCTAGGAAGCATGAGGTCTAAATACTGTAACAATTCTGGTTTTATTAAAAGGCTCTGCCATGGTAGTTTCACTTTCAGGATAGCTATGTTTTGGGAAAGATTTGAATCAGATGAATCAACAGTTCTTCTGGGAATCCTTCTCTGCACAAAGTTTCTTGTTCTTTGCCCCATGTGCAGATATTTTTCGTGGAGTCATTAGGACAGCTCCTATCCCTCTGTCATATTACAAAATTATCAAAATTATCTTTCCAATAACTTTACAAAGCTCATAAGAGATGACAGCAAATCCTTCCTGTTTTACTTAAATAGTGCTGTTTCAACCTCTGATATACATTGGTATTTGCAAGATCACACATGCAAAGAATCGTCAGCTTTACAACTGATTTCTGTTTTAGAATTTCTTTGTCCTATGTTAGAAATGGAGTTGATAGCTTAAAATTTGTGGAAATATCCTTGGGTATTTGCCATAAAGAAATAGTATTTCTTTCCTATAACTGTAATCAATGTATTATCTTGTTTCTCTTAACTCGTATAATATACTAAAATTACAATGCACCCATCTGCATTTAAATTTCACATATGAAAATATTTTCATAATTGCCATATGGCTCTTCACAAATGCCTGGTATCAGTAGAAATGACACATTTCTACATATATCACATGGAATATCCCAATGCAATTCCATCAAATTAGAAAAAAGCATAATGGAAAGATGAGACAGATTTAGCAGTAAAAGTGTACTTACCTTCATATGTTCCACTTTCTAAGAGGGCACCACTTTTCTCCAGTTCCATAAAATCTTCAACAGTGATGAAAATATAGTCCACACCAGGGACTTCCCCCTCCTTATGTGGCCTTGTGGTGCCTATTAACAATAAGAAAGGTACGCTGTCAAATACATGACCTAAATGTAGAATGATCTTTTTGAAAGTTTTGGACAATTTATAAAGAAAACTCTATAAACAACACAATATGTAGCACATCCTTTTCTTCAGAATGTCTTTCAAAACCATACAGTTACATCTGTGGAAGCCTACAGAGTTATATGAGATGTATGTGTAAGGCTGAGATAAACACCCTTTGAACCCAGATCATTTATTCTCACTAATGAAAATGTATCATATTGTTATTCATTTTACATTGCTACAAAGACCAGGAATTCAAAGGTAACAGGACTTTTTAATGTGTATTTTCTGTAGCTTCAAACAAAGTGTTGTCTACAAATAATCTATTCCATGCTCTTTTAAACATTTATTTAGTACACAAAGTAATAAATCTGTAAGTAAATGTATAAAGGTTATGTTCATACTGCTTGTTTCAGTTCCTTAAGTGGACTTGATAAATGGATAGGCTTAAGAGACTGAGTGATTCAGATCACCTGCTAACTGTGCTGTCAACCTACAGAGGTACTTAAATTTAGTTATTGCCTCTATTGTCATCTCTGGATGACAGAGTTCTATAAATGCCGACAGAAAATATTTCATACATGGTGAGAAGTGACTCAGCCTTAGCTAGGAGAAGTTGAGATGTTAGCAAGAAAGAATCTGAATTTCATCTAATTTCCTAACTGCCCATTTATTTATTTATTTATTTATTTATTTTGTGACTAGGCTATCCCTATTTTGACTGAAACCACTAAATACAACTCAAAACTCCATTTGGAGATGGGAGAGTTCCTCCCATCTGAGGTCCTCCTCAGCTTCAGAGTGTTTGACACATATTAATCAATTCTTTCCTATACTGCAGTGATTGCATCACACTTGTAGGGTTTGGTTTCAAGATTGTTGGCACTAGGAAGCAGATAGGAACTAAGTCTTCCATTTCCTGGCCAAAAGTATAACATCACAATGTTTTGCAAAAGACAGTGTCTTTTCCTTAGTTATTAATCCACTTAATATTAAACACTGTATTCTGACTTTCATATTATGCATCAGTGACTCAGGAATCTGTTCAGGTCAGAATCTATTTCATCTACTTTTTGATGCATATTATTCAGACACCTGAATTTAAACCCAAAGAGTCACTTTTTTTTTTTTTTTTTTTTTTTTTTGGGGTGGGGGTTATTTGTAAGAGTAAGAAAATTAAGTGTAGTTGTCTACAGTTGTTTCATGTGCATGAACTATTTAAGTCAACAGAGATCTTGTTAATGGTAGAAGCAAGAGAGCTATTCATCTGCCTACCTGCTATGAGCTCAATTCATTTTTCTATACATAGGTCTCTTTTTGTGTCTGAGATATCTCAAATGTCTACATAAAGGCAGTAGAAATACAAAGACATATGGCAGACCCACATCCTTCTGGAACGGAAACGGGGAACCAAGGAGGATACTCTAGGGCACTTCACTTACTGCTAGGATCCTGTGTTTAAGCAACTGAATT
This sequence comes from Cygnus atratus, assembly GCF_013377495.2. Taxonomy (NCBI): domain Eukaryota; kingdom Metazoa; phylum Chordata; class Aves; order Anseriformes; family Anatidae; genus Cygnus; species Cygnus atratus. Next base: position 12,362,688 of record NC_066362.1, on the reverse strand, counting down.
AAGCCCCAAGACGTAGGTCTCAATCTCATACTGAATTCCACTCTTCATTTAGATCTAATGGATATTTCTGTGTGATGAACAGCATTAAATGTGTCATTTTTTTCTCACTGACAATGACAGGATTCCTGTGCTCCTGGTGATTCCTACTGGCTGGTGCTCGGCTTTCGTGAAGCACTGCAGAGTTGTCCAAACTCCTTGTTGTCAGTGAAGACATAAAGACATAATGGTGTTTTAGTTATGTTATCTGAACTGTTCATTGTAGGCACTGCTTCTCAAAAGCAGCCTGACTGGCTATGACAAAGACCCAAGAAGAAAATATTTTAGTAGCTGTAGTGGGTTTACGTGGCAAGGTTTTGGTAGCAGGGGGCCATAGGGGTGGCTTCTGTGAGAAGGATCTAGAAGCTGCCCCATTTTTGGTAAGGGCCCCATAGCTGACCAAAGCTGAGCCAATAAGTGATGCTGTTTTGCGCCTCTGTGAGAGCATATTTAAGACAGGGAAAAAAAAAAAACACGCTGCGCCACACAGCAGCTGGGAGAGTGAGAGGAGTGAGGAACAGCCTTGCAGGCACCAAGGTCAGTGAAGAAGGAGGGGGAGAGGTGCTCCAGGCGCCAGAGCATAAGTTCCCTGTGGCCTGTGGTGAGGACCATGGTGAAGCAGGCTGTCCCCCTGCAGCCCATGGAGTACCACGGTAGAGCAGGGTTCCACCCTGCAGCCTGTGGAGGAGACCATGGTGGAGCAGGCGGACTTGCACCGACAGAGGCTGCGGCCTGTGGAAGACCCCTGCTGGAGCAGATTCTGGGCCGGACCTGTAGACTGTGGAGAGAAGCCCACGCAGGAGCAGGTGACCTGGCAGGAGCTGCTGCCCATGGGGGATCCAGGTTGGAGCAGTTCGCTCCTGAGGGATGGACCCTGTGGTACAGACCCATATCTGGAGCAGTTCTTGAAGAGCTGCTGCCTGTGGGCAGCCCATGCCGGATCAGTTCAGCAAGGACTACATCCCATGGGAGGGACCCCACAGCACAGGGGACGAGAGTGACTGAGAAGAAGTGGTGGAGAAGAAGCGCTATAGACTGACCATAACCCCCATTCCCCCGTTCCCCTGCGCCGCTCGGGGGGAGGAGGTAGAAGAGGGTGGATGGGGGGGAAGGTGCTCTTGGTTTCTTTTCTTTGTTTCTCACTTCTCTAGCTTGTTAGTAATAGGTAGTAAATCTTACTATCTCCCTACACTGAGTCTGTTTTGCCTGTCACAATAATTACTGTGTGATCTCCTCATCCTTATCTCAACCCTTGAGCCCTTTTCATCGTATTTTCTCCCCGTTCCTCTTTGAGGAGGGGGAGTGAGAGAGCGGTTGTGGTGGAGCTCAGCCGCCCACCCGAGTAAAACCACCACAGTAGCCAACATCAGGAATATGTTTTTATAAATCTGTAAGACATTTTCCCTCATTCCTTCATTAGTCTGATTTCGATTTCCTTTTCATTATAACATTTGAAGTAAAACTCTTCTTATTTGTCAGTTATCTCTACAAATTCATATTTGTAGAAATGGGTTAGATAGGATAATTACTATAGAATTTCTGGAAGGGTATGATTATAGCACTGAAACTCTTACAGTGTCCATATATATGCTGAATTTACTCCATATGGAATATCTTACCGCTGGGGATGCAGCAGCATCCTCAAAGATCTCCAGTCTCTTCTGATAACTTTGCAGAAGCTCAGGGATCCTGGAAAGCCCCTGAGCTCCCATGAGCTCTGCTAACAGCCCAGGCATCAGATGTTTGATCTGCATGCTGTCTCCTGAGAAATATTTCACTCCCAATGTCTATTGACAGGAATGGCAACTTCGTCATAGAACACAAGAGATATACAAACTTTAGCAAATGAAGTCTGTTTTGTTCCTAGATGTGGCATTGGAAAGAAGCTGGCATATTAGACAAATACCTCTCATTGTTTCTTCAATAAGTTTTATGGCCTACTTAGGATTACCAAAAGTTTAACAATTATTGAAGAATCAGACAAAAATACAAATTACATAAAATATGGAGGTGTCACAGAGTCACAGAATGTTAGAGATTGAAAGGGACCCTGAAAGATTATCTGGTGCAATCCCCCTGCCAGAGCAGGAACACGTAAATCAGGTCACACAGGAACACATCCAAGCGGGTTTTGAATGTCTCCAGAGAAGGAGACTCCACAACCCTCCTTATGACCTACTGATCTCCCTGTCAATGCAAATTCTCAGTGATTCTATGATAGAAAGTATTAATACACTGCATTTTTTAATTTTTATTTTTTAAATACCTATATATTCAACAACCTTATTCCACACGGATGACTGCAAAGTCTCATACCAGGTCCAGCAACAGATGCAGTTATCCCTGCATTTCTCTACTTTGGTCTCTACCTTTGGCCAACTCATGTAGACTTAACTTTCTTATTGTCATCAATATGTCTCAGTTACTCCTGAACAGTGTAATGGAGTAGCTTTTAGATTCTGAAACTCTCTCTTCAATTGGGATCTAGAGAGTGGACCTTTCTGCCCTCATGTGACTTGTCATATTCTTTCAGATATGGTACATATATGAGAATGTTTGCATGTGCCCTGCACTATGAATTGAGTATTCTGTCTAAGCTGCTATCTTTCAGCTGAAATGCATATTCCAATTACAGGCTAATTCTGTATCCTTAACACACAGCTTAACTCTACCCTGTTCTCCATTCAAATTACACACCACTGATCCCCACATGTTAGGTAGCCATAAGATACCTTCTATTTAGAGCATCTGATGCAATCATTATCTAGTTCTATAACACTCTGAGATTTCAAAAAGTTCCTATTCTACTTCAAGATGAAACTAATAGATTTTTGTTGTAAAACAGAAAAAAACAGAACTTCATTTTAGTGTGCTATAGACAGCAGCTTGTTAATTCAGTCTCCATAAACCCAGTTTCCCACTGATTTTGCTAGGTGACTAAATAATTAGCGGTGATTCTGATGTTCTCCTTTCTACATTTCTTTTGTGCCCCATAGCTTCACTAGGAATCCCAGTGTAGAAATGGGGATCCTTCATCATTAAAGTTGAATGTAAATGGGCAAATTACACAATGGATATTTTCAAGGAAAATAAGGTTTTCTATAAAAATTCTTGCCATTTCTACATGTACCTTCTATATATATTCTACAATGCCAGGAGACAATATTCTCACTCAAATGGTAACATGGAATGTTCCACCCTCTTTTCTTATAATCCTTGGGGAGTCTGCTTCAGGAGAGCTCTGTATGGTGTTGTAAACTGAATTGTATCCTACAAGATATCAATCACCTCCAAAAAATGGAGGCAAGAGCAAGCCATGATCACTAGCTGCATGTGTTCAGGGTGACTCTTACCCCAGGTACAGCACTTTCCATTCCCAACAGAATTTTATTGCTCTTGATAAAATCTTACTGAGTCCCATTTTCCTCCTGCAGCAGTTCTCATTCCCTCAGCCTGGAGGACCTGAGATCTTGCAAATGGTTAAAGCAATTCCCTGGCTAATGGAGTAATCAATAGTTATCACTTCTTTTACTCCTTTACCCTGGAGGAACTGAGTTGCTGCTATTAATACTTCTGCCTTCTTTACACCTTTCTGTAAACCCCATAGGTTTTGCAATGTACACGTTAACAGATTTAGAGGCAGTTACTGGAGAATCTTAAATATCCATCAAGATCCGAACATTGAAGTCTATATATAAGAATCTTGTAGATCATAGACAATTTTTATTTTTCTTTGCTTTTAAACTAGAGTCTCTGTTCTTAATAGATTTTGCCATTAACTACAGTCATATAGACAGATAAGCAGGCCTAAAAGCTACAGTAATTCAAGAATTAAAACAAGATTAATTCCTAGCCTCATATTTTTACAGAATCACACCAGCTCTTACTATACAGAATCAAGGCTTAACAGGACACAGTTCCTACTGCTTATAATGTTTAGCTTTTTATTAATGTAAAATGAACATAGGAACCCAGTTACCATTTTGTTACTATGGTAACATAGGAAAAAAAATAATCTTTGAATTCCATAATGAAAGAATATGATACTTTTAGATCTTGCAGGATCAAAACCAGCAAGGCATATTTGCACTGTGCATATTTATGACAAATGCAATCTATCATTGCTGTTGAACAGAAGACACACAAAGAATAACTTGCAAGTAACCATGACTGGTATGAGTTACCTGACTGTGTGGAGGTACCTTAGAAATTGCAGGAGCTTGTACTACATTGTCTGTAATGATTCTGACTGTTCTTGACTCATCCTTGTCCTTGACAAGCTTTTATGAGCTTGTCAATCTGCAAGCCTGAAAAGACTATGAAACTTTCTGACACTGACTCCTCCTACAACTGTTCAAACATAAATTTCACTTGTACACGCTTAAGACTGAGAGAAAGTCTGTGAGAAAAGACTGGGTCAGATCAGGATGAACAGTTCAGGAGAGACCTTGGCTATAAAAATGTTCAATTAAAAGCAGCGTTAATTTTCTTATTTTAATTTTTAAGCTGTCTACCTCTAACCAGTCCAGGATAGGTTATAATTTCATTAATTCAGTCATTATAAAAATAAAAAAAATAAAAAAATCAGTTCTGAGCTTTCTAATTTTTAAAAACTTTCACAGTTTGACAGACAAATTTTATGCAATGGCAAAGAGATCTGCCTATGCTCAGAAGACTTAACTTGAATTATAAACCAGGATCTAAAGCAAACCACATCAGCTGGCACAGCATGGTACAGAAAATCCAAATGCCTAAAGTTTTGCAAGCAAAGTTATATGTAGAGTTATGGATATCAGATAGTATACAATGTGGGGAAATCTGCAGGCAAAACTGCAAAGGGTGAACAATTTTTAATATTACTCATAATGTCACCCTCAAATTCTAATTCTCATAATCAAAAAGTACTGGACTATGCTATAATATTTAATGACTTTTAAACACAGGCTAATCTTGACTGCGATCAGGATGTATCAGCAGTACTTGTATAGTTCCCTGATTTGCTCTCAAAAACAAGTTGGGGTCATATGAGTGACTGTTAGTAGTCATCAAGCTACTATTTTTTCTGGATATATTATAACTTCAAGATGGCTACTTTGTACAGTTTAGAGATATTTAATCTATGTGGCAGATGTTTTCAAAGAAAAAGAACATTTGCCTTTGCATCTTGTTTGTTCTTCTGTGATACAGGACAAATATTGTGAATGATCACACTTCAGTGCAGGCATTCTGAGCTCAGTGTTATATGTTATCGGTGTTATATGATGGTGCTGTCTTTCTGGAGAGGAATAAGAAACCATTTACATGAATAACTTTTGGAAGTGCATCTTTCTTTTAACTGAATGTTAGGCACCTGAGGGTATAAATTTAGACAGATAAGAAATCTTTACAATGAATAAGAAAAGGAGTGTGTTAATTTAATAGCAATTGAAATCTTGCTTATATGAGCTTGGGGAACAATAAATAACATTTAACGTGGAATTTTAATGTTGATTGCTAATGCAGATTGGAAAAATGGTCAATTCATGTAGTGTTCAATCCAAATTTCCATTATTAGCAAAAGTATTTTAGAATTACTAACCCTGGAAGGACTCTAGTGTTATAAAGCTCCACACCAGATTCCACAGACAGGAAAACAACTAAGAAATATGCCTCTTTTCTTTATTTTTAATCTTGGTATCCAAGTGTATGATTACAAGTGTATGATATTTCTTAGTGCTTATGTAAGAACAAGATATTCAGATTGACTTCCCCAAATATTTCTGCTCTTTAAAATCATTGAGTCTTCACAGTCTCTGTCCAATTCTGCTACTTTCAAAAGCAGGAAAGGTTCTCTCTCAATATTCTTTTATTGTTAACTCCATGTACTTCTGTATAATAAGAAAAGAACCAAATTTATTTATGTGTCAGTATAGGATTACAAATATTAGTTAAAATCACCAGAACTATGACAGTAAAGATGAGAAGGTGTCCTGTGCTCAGTACCAGAGACATATTTTCAAGAACACTTCATCCTTGCACAGTAAATAATCCATATCTTATAGTCATTGACACCATTACAAGGATGATATCACACTAGCGTTCATTTATGGTCTATATGATGGGCAAGAGAGCAGAAATAAAGGCCTTAGTCTACCTACTCACAAACCTTATGCATAGTTTTCAATGCTGTGGGCTTCTAGGTACATTATAAATATTTATACTATTACCCTTTTTCATTGCAAGTTAAGGGCAAACATGGCACACTTCTTTCCTATCCAGACACCTTCACTGTTATTTTGCTGTGTTTGCATTAGGAGTTGCAGATTAGTTCCTATTGAAAGAGGTAAGTAAAAAAGCAGAGGTATGTCTTTGCCACAAGACTTTACAGTGTAAATGAGTTACAGAGTAGTAAACTAGCCCTTTTTGCATAACCTACTCCTAGATTCATTTTCCGAATGTATAGTGAAAAATAAAATGTTATTGTGCGTATTTGCTACAAATATAACAAAATATAAAGACAAGAAAATCTTTAATATATCAAGCGCTTTCTAAGACATTCTACTGAAAATTTATTCTGTAAAACAAATACTGTTCTGTTGTGTGTACAACAGCTTGTTGTTTCCAGAGAAATCACTATGCCAGGCTGTCATACATTACAATAGCTGGAGGGATCCCTCCTGCAGAAGCAGACTGCTAATCTTTAATAAACTTCAGCTGAGCCCTTGATATGACCTTGTATACACTTTGCCTTAGAAAAGTTCAACAATGTTTAATTAGCTCTTTTGTTCATTTGCCAAAATACTCAGGGACACTATTGTGAGGAACTGAAATGTATGGGAAATTATACCTGTCTTGTCAAATTACTAACTGAATTAAGCAAAGAAAACACCACATTTGTCTTGATCTACTGAATTCCCAGCTGAAGAGCATAACAAACATAATTTTCAAGTAAAGTGATTTTAGAGGTACTAGAAGGCAGAAAGTGTTTCCAAGTGTTTATGATACTTCTCTTAACAACATAAAACACAGTGCCGTAAGCCCCTTCTTGCTACAGGTCATAAAGAGAAAAGGTTTTCATCTTTCTAAGTGTGGTATACCAGCAATTTCTCTTGCATCTCTAGAAAAATAATTGCAGAAACTGAATTTCACATTCCTGAAAATAGTTTTGAGGGGTAATAGTTTCAAATTGCATTAATAAAGAGGATATTGACACATTTTATTATGAAGAATATCTTCAGGTTTATCAATTCAAACATGTTAGTAAAGGGGCTAAATGTTCTACAGTGAAGCAAGACCAGGCATTTAGCTCTTGCTGAGTTGTGAGATTGCAGCATTATTTGCAATGCTACCTGTACATGGAGAGAAAAATCAGACACTGTTTGGAAGAAATTTTTTTTTTTTTTTACTATCATCTCAAGGGTTTTCTGACCCAAGCTTAAGGGAAAAAGCACTTATGGACAGAATACTTTCATTACTAGGTGTTTGATTCATGTGATTTAAAAAGGAGGTTTTCCTTTCCATGTAGATCATCAATACACAATGATAGTAGTGGAAATAATATAAGAAATAGATGCCTCAGTCCCTTGTCCACTGAAGTTAGTTGGAGAATTTCTACTGCATGGACAATGGATTTGGATCATAAAAACAAAAAACAAACAAACAAGAACAAGAACAAGAACAACAACAACAGCAACAAAAACACAACCAAAACAAAACCCTCTTAAACAAAATAAAAACCTAACCCAAATTGTTAACAGCTTCTAGCATACCTTGGGATTAACATCGTTTTTTACATTCTTTTGATTTTTTTTTGTTGTTGGTTTTTTGTTTGTTTGTTTTTGTGTGCAATATGACACTGTAAAATGCACATAAAAAGAGCCCCAATATCATTTATTAAGTCATATTGCAGTTGACCAGCAAGTAAAAACAGGATATGTGAATGACAGTAGTTCTTGCTCCAGAGTGCTGTTGGTGGCAGGGAAGTTAATTATTAATTTTGTTAATTATGAATCTATAGAGCTAATAAAGAGTTATGAGAGGGTCACTGGAACCAGTAAAACACATGGAGAAGGAGAAACCTTAGCAGAAGAGCTATAGACTTAGATGGATAAAGGAAGACTTTTATTTGAAATAAATAGTGACATATCCAGAGCTGCATATTACAGTGTGTGAGGATCTGACCATTACATTTTCATGATGATATCAACCTGTATCAGACACTGATATAACAGTGTATATACCAGGTATATTCCCTCTATAAAGGCACGTAACTCATTGCCTAGTAATCATGATTTGAATTGGGTCACTTTCCTTCTGTCAGTGAATTCCTCATTAAGTCTGCAGGGTATTTTCTTTTAAGAACTACTCTGACCCAGCATTAAGCCCAACTATACAAGTTACATAGAAGTACCTTTGAGCAAATAAAAGATCTCTTTTTCAGTATCAAGAACATATTCTTGTAAAATTAAGCATGGAATGTTACAGAAGATGCTTGTAAAAATAATCAGAAAATCTGTTGTTTTAATGCAGATTTCATAAACACTTAAAATATTTTCTGCATAATTCCTTGAAAATATCAAACAGGCAAATTATGGACAATACAAAAGTTAGATAGGTTCCTGAAAGAATGTGATGCTTAAAAAGTGAAAAAGATGAAAAAAAGAAAAATCAGTTATGAGATATTCCGAATTACACATTATTGCCTCAAATTTGATTGCATGTTGTTGTTCTCTTTTGCTTGTTTGTTTGTTTTAAAGCAAGAATTAGTTATCAACCATGAAAATAATAAAGTTGAACATTATTTTTGTATATTTTTTATGTACTTACTGTTGCTCTTTCATGGATTTCCACTCTTTCAGGTAATGCTATGCAATAAAACATGACAAAAAAGCTTCAAGCTTTTGGAAGTTTAGGCTTTGACTCCTGTTGCACAAAGTTGTTTACACCCACATATACCTTCAGTCCACTATAAATAACTGGTTTTTACATGAAAGTGAATATATGTGCAAAAGAGAACTATCTGAAAAATCAAGCCATGGATTAGGGCATTTTGATGAGAGAATCATGTGTGCATGTATATCTGTGTTTCCATATATTCCTTCAGATTTATAAGTCTTTGGATAATGAGATCTTACTTTTGATCTTGCTAATAAAATAAAGATACATTTAATTACATGCAAAATACTTTGTACAACTAGGAAAGCTTAATTAGAACATGGTTTCTTGAGGTCTTTGGAGGAACAGAACTTTTTTTCTGGGAAATGTCATATCTTCACAACCCTTTAAGAAGGGATGATGTAGTTAAAGAATTACCTGCACAGTAGACTAAAGACATGAGTGGGCCTGCTAAACAGTCATCTATTATAGATGACTTTTTGCCCAGGGCTAGCAATTATGTTATACCTACTAAAGATCCAAGTGACTGGAGCATCCAATTTAAAAATTATTAAGTGAGATTTGGGTTAGTTTGTTGAACTTTGACAGCAAAACATCTGTTCATACCACATATTATACTGCTGTACTTTCAGAAATCCCGGAAACGTACCAGAGCTGGAATAAGGGGCAACACTTCCACTATCGGCATCAGAACCTGCTTTTATACCACTTGATTTTATTAACATTATGAATAAACTGTTGTAGATGACTTTTCTTAGGCAGCTCATACATGTTGCTACAGAGAACTGAAGAACCTGTTTAAATCATACACAGACCATAGTGTCCCTTGAAAGGTTCTTCAAAGCCAGCAATAATAACTTCTGAACTGAAAAAAAAAAGCTGATATTAACTCCAAATATTTTATTCAAACGTTACAGAGCTAGTCATACTGTATAATGTGTATTTAATAGTATATTTATAAAAGGATTTGTGAAGTGTTTAGCTAAATCTCTCAAAATATTTATAAATGGATTTTAGAGATCTACAGTCTTTCTTTTAGAGGCATTAAAATCAGGACTGAGGAAAAGGCTTCCCTAGAAACCACCCACAGATGTTCCTAACCCAAACTCACTTCAGTTGTTTTGCATGTTTATGTCAATAATACAGAATGGTTAATTAATGAATCAATAGTATGAAACAATAACAGTATTTTAAGAGTTATTTACGGATTAAGGCAGATGACACAGAAAGATGAAAGGAATTTATTCTGAAAAAATAAGTAAATATCAGCACTTAAAATGGAGCTGTCTTCAACACAAGTCTAAAATTCTCCCTTCATAGTTTTCATAGCTGTGTCCTATTGTATCTTTGGACAATATCTATCCAACAAGGCATGGGGGCACAAGACAACTTAGAGTTTGTGTCTTATGCTGAATAAAAAAGTACTGTGGAAAACTACAATAGATGATCTCTGTTAGAAGAGACTTGCATTCACTGTGTTTTCTCTGTCTTCCAGTCCATAGATTGTTTTGACAGTTTTAGTCCTTGGCTTTTGCCCCAGAGTTGATATATGCAGCCTAATCTGTGCACCATTCACCAGGCAGCTGGCCTAGGCCTTGGTTTGGTGACAAAGCCCCCCATATGTAATAGCAGATACTGCTGCACTCACATTGAATGAACAAAGTTCAAAGAAATGAATGATTGGCTTTGCAATACTGTGTGCAACACCACTGGCAGACTCACAGCTGAAATCCCTGGTGGCCAACTGCTATCCAGACATCAGAGCAGAAGCTGAGCAGAGACACAGGCAATTGTATTCCCGCAGTAGGGATCCCATCAGCGCTATACAAGATGTCTTATTGCAGAATGCCACAACATTCTGCAGGAATGCTTTGAGCAGAAGGATTCATGTTGTGAGGCTGCTTCCCACAGCAGTGTTGCTCTGTCCGTGCAGATGCACGTTTCTCACATGAAAGTTACAGGCTATGAAATGCTGTACCTCTCCTGCACCTTGACATAACAAGCACATGTTTTCTTGCCTCTTTCTAAAACAATAGACGGCATCTTGTTGCCTCTTTCCTCCTCTTACATTTCACTACAAACAGCAAAAGTAGGATATTCACAATAATTTGTGGATTCCTTGCTAAAAAACTTTTCTGTTGTTCTTCTTCATCCACTATTCCTCAAAGGCAATAAAGTTTGGACTGAACTATGAATTTATGCAGTTATGCAGGGAAACACAATGTTTGATTATTTTTTTTGTTGTTGTTCTCAAAAATCCAGTTTAAAACAGTGGTATAGAAAAACTATTCTCCTCCTGTCAGATAAATGAAAATGTTATGGAATACTTCCACTCTGTTACTCAGAAAAGAGGTGTATTTTTTTAAAATCATCTTAGTTTTTATATTAAATTATCCACCCTCCCCAAATAAAAATGTCTTCTCATTAAAAAAAAAAAAAAGACGATGATGACAGCAACAATAAAAAACTATTTGAAGCAGATATCTTCCTATCTGTTTTTAGGAATAAAAGTATTCTCAGGTAAACTTATATTAATAAATAAATAAATAAATAAATAAGCATTCCTCAGCAACAAGTTAAATAAAATATTTATGCAAGAGTCATTATTTTATTGCATATTCACAAACATAAAAGTGTCTGTTGCAGATTTAGACATAGCGACTATCTTTAAGTATTTAAATAAATTTTAAAGACCCTGCAAATTCTTCTGAAGATAGAAAAACTAAGCTTAGATTTAACTTCAAAGGAGTCAAATGCAGTGAAAGCAAGGAAATAAATACCACATGTAATTCTGAATGCGGAGAAGCCCCCTGCTATTATTGTCTCCTACAGGAATTAATTCTGAGGTATAACTATAGCTTTGGTGAACATAATTGCATGAAGACTACTTGCTCCAAGTAATGGACAATTTCCCTCTTCCAGTGGAATGTAAGTGTTAAGTGGAAGGTTATGTCTGGATAGAGATGGGCTTAGGACAACTGGAAAGATTTGACCTTGATATTCTTCTTGGTTTTGGTAGTTCTGAAAGAAAAGTTGTTGGTGAGTATAACTCTAATTGGCTAATTAAAATTGCTGCCTTTCATGTACAGTAAGGTTTCATTTTCTGATATGATGAGTTGTAACAATCAACCTTGGAACATTCAATTGAGTAGTCACTAGAGATGACTTAATTACACGTATTTTAACTCCAAACGGATAGCAAGAACTAGCATCTGTTGCTACTGAGGATAACAGAGGAAATTAAAAGTACTTATATCGGCTTGAAAATTTCTAATTATATTACTTTTATTTTTGCAGATGCAATTAATTACTATTAAAGAATTTGTAGCTCTAATAATTCATATCAGAAAACTGAATTCCCTGAAGAGGGTGGGTCAATGATTCCATCTCCCCAGTTAGCAGAGAATGTGAATATTCCTTCTATTATAATTTATATATGCCTTGGCATTCCTTTTAAGCATCTTAGCATTTCTACTACTTCAAAGCCCTGTTCATGAGCTCTGTATATCTATGTACTGTATAGCTATTGCTTTTTCACAGTAATCATCTCTCGAAAATAAAATATCTTCAGTTTTTTTACTGTGTATTCTTATTCCCATTATATCTAGTAGCCCTAGCAGACTTAAATCACTATTTCTGAGGTATGAGCCTTATAGTCTCATCTCTTGTCTTGTGATCCCTTGAGACTGTTGACAGCTACTCAGTTTCCCAGGGTGGGGGAATAAGAAGCAGTTATAATAACTAGTTGTAGGTGTTTATATTCACCTTTGGTGAAATAAAGTTTCTGACAGTAACAAAACCATATGTGCTTATCCCTGCTCACAAGATAGTTGAAACTCTGGTGATATGATTAAAACTGTGCTGTTACTTTCTAACATATTGTCATGGGCTTTCAGGGAATGTTGTCATCTACAGTTTGGGAAAAACTCCGTTAAATTGAAATATATATGTATGTATGGTCCAAGTCATGTGAATGATTCAAATGATTCTAGACCAAACACCCCAATTTTCCTTTCAAAATTGTCTAGAACAGCAAACTTAACTAATTTTCAGTGGTAATATCTTAGAATTGCATATGGATTCCACATATGAGAGTGAAAATCCATATTTAGAAACACAAAGAGAGTAGTGGAGAATCTGGGAGAAATGCTTATTCCATTATCATTGTAAACTGCTTCCATAGCAGTTCCACTTAAGTTCCATTTAAGCTTTTCTGCTTCTTTCATTATGTGTGCTTCTTTAATTATATGTGTTTTTATCAAAATGCTTACAGTAATATTAGGAAAACTTTCCTTTGTTACATGCCCTTCAGATTTTCCAGCTATTCTTCTAGCTCCTAAAAAAAAAAAAAATAATATTTTTTAATGTTTTTTTATTTTTGTCCAATTCAGGAGGAAAAAAAAAAGAGAGAAAAAAAAGAAGGAAAGAAAATGTTATTTTCAGCAGATTTGTTATGCCATTATTTACCAACACAATAATCTTCTGCTGTTCTATTCTAATTTAAAGCTTGTTAAAGGAATGGGTAATATACACTGATAGTTTCACAAGCATTTCACAATTCAGTTCAGGGCTGTGCTATAGGACCGAACAACCAAGGCTTTCTGTGGATTCAGTGGAGGGTGATTGTAGTCAGATTGACACTTTTATCTTCCCCATTGACTTCCAAAGGCATTTAGGGCCATTAGCCTCCTAACCTATTAGCCTTCAATATGTGCTTAAAGTTAGATGAGATGAATCTCAGCTGAAGTGCTTTTGCACCAAGTCCCTGTTAAGGTGCTTTAACTAGACAAATCCAGTCAAGGCCTTACAGGTCGCTGGTGTTTTCTCCCAAAAGATAATCAATAAACCTGTCAAGAGATTTCTCAAATTATCCAAATATCACTTTTCTGGAAAGAACTTATCTGAAATATGGCCCAGGTACTAACAGGGGACAGTTCATACTTTTGAGTAGTTTAGCTGTGGATGAGATGGGTTCAAATACATCATTGCTGCAACTAGTTCACTGGTTTAGGAATGACAACTTCAATCAATTTTCATTGTTCCAAATGATCTTTGGAGTTGCAAAGGGTGAGAAAGCCTCCCACTCTCGATTGAAAACCATACTACTGTACTACTGACAAACCCGGCAATTTTCCACCCAGTGTCCAATCCAACAAGCAGACCATTCTCTGAAAGTTTATAAACATTCTCTGAAAGTCTATAAACAGAATGTGAATCTGAATTGGAGCATATAAAGACAGAATAACCAGTAACCAGAATGTAAATTATCTTCTAAAATCTGAATGTAAATTCTAACTAGGATAAGAATTGATGTAATAAACCAAAATGTCTTCAGAAGACATATCGTTTTGAGTTAACCCGCATGAAGAGTCGTACACTGCATGTTTGCCCTTGGGAGGTATGTATTCTTTTTTCTATTTATCGCCCATTGCTTACTTCAAGAACTATACATCAATACATGGTCAGATATTACAGGGTGGCTGTTAAATTGGCAACTAGCATCTGAGAAGTGTAAAAGACCAAGAGAACATCAGGTACATCTGACCATGGAAAAGAACTTACTCTCTTAGTAGAAAAATAAAAATGAAGTGTTTTAAAATCATTTCTGAAGACTAAGTTAATGAGTTTGCATTTTGAACTGTACTAAAAACACTCTTACACAAATTTTGAGAGGTCATTCATAAGTTGTTTCTCATTGCCTGACCACTGCTTGATTTCTGTCCACCAAGCTGTGTTTCAGTGTGGCTAACCACTACCCCTTCCTCATGGCATTCAGGAGATTAAGCTTGCCCAAGAGGGCTGGCTTCCTTCTAACCCTGGTGAAGGTTAGCTGCAGATTGGACTTCACTGAATATATAGGACAGGCATACCAGAATTACAAACTCAGTTTACAACTGACATGACCTACTCCGCTCTCCTCAGTTACCAAAAAGCCTCAGACTTCCCACACAACTGGACTTCTTTTATACAACTGTTGAACCAGCTCATACAGAATACCATTCAAGTAATCTACCTTGTATTCCAGGTTACCAGATTTTCAACTGTAACTCTCATTTTGTAATACTAGTTTACCATAGACAAGGAGCTCAATAAATCCTCTAGACAAAATTATCAACCAATGGACAACATGGGTCTAGCACTGGTGGAATGTCTTTGTTAATCCATTTGATGAAAATAGCTTTAGACTTCAGTGTCTAAATAACTAGACCACATATCAAACTGTGACTTTAATTTTTAATCTGCACAATATAGCACTAATACCATTGATTTATTAACTATGTTTCTTATTTTTATGGTTTAATATATATATATATTTTCTTCAAATAATGCAATTCGAATTCCAGTATAAAAAGATCCCAGAAAAAAGAAACATTAAATCTAATAATTCTTTAGGTCTTGAAAACCTAGTCTCAGAATCAGTTGACCATGAAGAATAAAAATGATGAGGCATTTTCTGACTTAGCTATAGTAAATGTTTTTCTGAAAGTAAAATAAAATAATAGCAGCAACAACAAAGCTTTGTGTTGGCTGAACTCCACAAGAAGAAAGCTTGCAGAGGACAGCTTTCAATACACTGAGTTCATCTAAGGAATGAAGCTGTCAAGGAGAGCAAACGTATTTTTATTAAACCAGAAGAGTCTTGCAAGTATATAAATTATACTGGTTGACTGAATTACATCTAATAAAGATAATAATTATAAATGAAGTAATCTTATAATTACTGCATAAGCCTACCTCTTACATACCCACTGAATCTAATTTTTGCACTATATATATTGCTTATGTATTATTTTCTATAAGAAACATTGAATCTTAATGTCATTTTAGAAAAAAATAAGGATGAAAGCAACACGAGTACAAATTAGGCCTATTTATTATTGAACTAAAAGTTGTTCTTTTTTATGAATTTATTTTTAACTGAGTAGGGAAAATTAATTCATCACTGATAAGTTCTGTGATTCACAGAGTCTTCACACAAAATGGAACTAATGATAATGATACACGTCCAGAAATCTTGCATTCAAGTACGTCTAAAGAAACATTTGAGTTTCTTGTTCAGATAGTATTCAAAATATGTAAGCAATAATACCATATAGCACCAGAATGTAAAAGATTGCTTCCAAATTTTACTAGTCAACAACATTTTGAATAAGTCATCTTATGGACTTAATGCTGCATTTCAAATGAAAAATTTAGAAATGATTTCGTTTCATCACTAGAGGGAGTATCATATATTCCTATTTGAAATGATCTATTAATGATCTGAATTGTGTATCATTTTCACATTTTTTTCTGTGATTTATTCTGTTTTTAAAATTAATGCAGACCCATCTCCTAGCTCTTTAAAAGTGTCCCAGACTGCCACTACTTCAGAAAGTAAAGGCACAATATAGCCTGTTGGATTTTTGATCAGCTACCAGTCAAAAAAGGACTAAGTAAAATTGGTTCATCTGATGCAAATCTCCCACTGGAATCAGTTCCATAATTCCTGACATTCCAGATTGTGGCTGTGGGGGTTTTGTTCTAAAATATCTAGAGGAAAGAATATACTTATGAAGAAATTAAATACATGCAATCATATCCACAGTGAGCATAAATCTAAATAATGTTATTGATTCACACCAGCCAAGAAGTTAATTTGGGGCTTTAATTTTTTTTCAGGTTACTGAAATGAAGCTCATAAATCACACGGTACAATTTCCTCAGACTTTAGTATTAATTTCAATCTAAAAGTATGCAATAAATAATGCTCTCTATCTTACTGCTACTTTATCTAGATTATAATCCAATAAAACCAAGGAATTCACAGTAAATGAATTAGTTCAGTAATAATACAGAACAACACTGTATCACCTGCTTCATGGATTCTTTTGTAAAGTTTTGCTGTGTTTGATTTTAGAAAAAAATCTGTGGACAGTATGAGATATATAAAATTGCCCTCTATCAAAAATGTAGATAAATCCAAGTGTTTGGCAGAAGCATCAAGCTTAACAGAAATAATGTTGGGAAGATACGGGAATTAATATTGCACAAGGAATTGTTTTTATACTTTAGCCACCAAAAACATAAATACATTTTATTAAATGAAATGAAACACATTTCTCCAAAGATAGAATAAAGCTAAAAGAAAATATCAAAGGTGCAATATAATGATCTCTAAACTCTTTTAAAAGTATCCCTAGTAGGAAGAAACAAGAATAAAGAACAAATATTCAAAACAACATTGAACATCACCCCACATGGCACCATCCCACAAGGCCTGGCTTTATGGCAGTGTGTTTGTGTCTTCATTAGTCCCCTTGTATTCTGCTCTGGTGAGGCCGCACCTTAAGTTCTGTGTTCAGTTTTGGGCCCCTCAGTACAAGAAGGACATCAAGGCCATAGAACATATCCAGAGAAGGTCTAAGAAGCTGGTGAAGGGCCTGAAACACAAGTCCCATGAGGAGTGGCTGAGGGAACTGGGGTTATTTAGTCTGGAGAAGAGGAGGCTCTAGGGACACATTATTGCTATCTACAACTACCTGAAAGGAAGCTATGGGGATCTGGGGTTTGGTCTCTCCTCGCTGATAACTAGTGATAAGACTAGAGGTAATAGCTTCAAGTTGTGCCAGTGGAGGTTTAGGTTGGAAATGAGGAGACATGTCTTCTCAGAAAGAGCAGTCAGGCATTGGAACGGGTTGCCCAGGGAAGTGGTGGAGTCACTGTCCCTGAGGGCTTTAAGGAAAGGTTGGACATGGTACTTAGGGACATGGTTTAGTGGGTGACATTGGCAGTAGGGCGATGGCTGGACCAGATGATCTTGGAGGTCTTTTCCAACCTTAATGATTCTATGTTTCTACTATTCTATAATTCTTTGGTTCTCTGACCAATCCAATCTGTTACTAATTTTGTAGACTTGTTGATTTTTGATGACAGTCTCACCCACATTTATGCCATTAGAAATTTAAATTCTAATTAGAACTTTCCTTCCTACCAAAGAAAACTGAAAATTTCCATAAATGTCCTGCTATTTCTGCTCTTTCTTGAAAAAGTTGAGTCAAAATATTACAAAGGTTGTAACATCAATCAATACTATTTATGTCCACTAGCTCTCTCCATTAAGGTAATGACAACATAGGTATAAGAAAACCTGATGCATAGTGTTATGTACTAGAAATAAATGTACTAGACATCAGAAAAAAAAAAGGAAAAAAATACAAAACTTATGGATGCTCTTTCTCCAAAAGATAGCAGAGTCCCTGAAGATTTTGTGCTATTATAGGAACATATTAAACATACATGAAGTAACTGAATGTATCATATGTTAAATCTGCTACAGAAAGTAGTAGAGTAGAAATAGATAGGAGAATAAGAAGTAGAATAAAAAATAGGAGTGAAATCAGATGTGGGTACAGGACATGGATATTCTAGGATCACACAGTGGAGGGATTTAACTAATATTTCAAATTTTACATTATGGAAAAGTGACTGATGTCTCATAAAATATTTTTAAAGTAAACATTGAATTTAATGAGTAATTATGTGCCTCGTAAAGTGTCTAGCACAGTGATCTATATAATAGCTAGAAGCTGAACCTTTATGGACTAGAGACTAAAATAAGTTGTATGTTTTTCTTATAGAGGCTAATCAATAACCTGAATTACTACCATGAGGTAGATTCTCTGTATCTAGAGGATTTTGTTGTTGTTGTTGTCATTTTTGTAGGAATAGGCCTTAATTATTAAAAATGGTTAAAGAAATCTATCTTTTATGTAACACAGAAGGTCAGAAAAGGTGAACATAATGATCCCCTCTGGCTGTAGAACTTCCAACTCTATGAATTCAGCACGTAGTTAGTGATGTATTTAGCTATGAAGTATTAGCATTCTCATTTGTATTTAGTGCATCCTTACTCATTCTCAAATTGGCTCTCAGCAGTCATGTAAAAAGATGACACTGACACAAAGGCAGCAGCTTCCAACCATATGAATAGATACCTCCATCCACCAAGGTATAAATTATAGTCTATGGAAGATGTATGACCTCTATCTTGAGTACTTATTGTTCATGCTTTCAAGTTCCTTGGCCCAGTGAAAGACTATCTTGAATATAAGCAACAATCCTAGTTTGCCAGGACCCAGAAATTAAAACCTTTCTTTTGCCACTGCTCAAGACGTGGAGAACAATCCTAAATATTGTAAGTAGACTGCTATCAATGGCATTCTCCGGTACTCTGGTATTCTGGTTCTGGCATTCTCTGGTTCTCTGAAACTAGATCTGCTAAGACAGTGGTTTTGCCAGAGTTGTCCAAGAATGACTGCAGAACTAATTTCCTCAGCCTAAGCTCTCTCCTAATAATGTCAAATATACAGAATGAAACAATAGCAAATACAAACATTACACTTATCAAGAGGAAAAAAATCACATTAGGAGTAATCAAACACTGGAACCAGTTGCCAAGAAAATATTATATCCTTGTATATACTCAAAGTCAACTTGACAAAGTCTTGAGCAACAGGATCTACCTCTGAATTTGGGTATAACTTTGAAGTTGGTGCTGCTGTGAGTAGGGTGTTGCAACAGATGATCTTTAAAGGTCCCTTCCAGACTACTTATCTGATGATCCTGGGATAATAAAGTTTATTAGTGCAAGAAATAGATGCAGCTAGTCAATATCAAGTGCCTGGTAAGGTTCTACCTTTCTGCAAGTGAAGTTTAAATGCATTAGCGTTTGCTAATGCAAGGCGTTGCTTCAGATTTTTTTTTTTATGCTTTTGAATTCAGAATGAAAACTTTTAAAAAGGAGAATTCCTATAGCCTTCCAGTTAGGCACTTGAGAGTGTCTAACAGAACTCTAAGATGTGTAGCAGACCTTTCACTATCTACACCATGAGCATTTGAGACCATCCTGAGTGCTAATTTACGTCTATCATACTCCCTGTCCCCAGATGGTTAGCAAACATGAAGACATTCAACAACATGTTACCTGATGTAAAAAATGGAGCCAAGAAATATCTTATAATTAGTTTACAATAAGCCAATCACTGAAAGTGAAAAATAGGAGGCAAAATGAGTCTACATTAAAGAATTATCTGTTATATTATGATAAACAATGTTTATTTGCCCTCTGGTGACAAATATAGTGCAGTAGTAAAAACTGAAATATGTTACATGGAAGCAACTACAGTAATTTTTATTTATTTATTTATTTAAACAGAGAAGACTAAGATCTTTGGTATTTCACTCTTCTAATGCCCTGAAGGAGCCCTGCAGGAACTCATCCTTGTTAATTGGTATTAACAGTATGGAATAGGAATTCAGTATGGAATAGGAATTAACAGTATGGAATAGGAAACAGTATGGAATAGGAAAAATGAAACAATGGAATAGGTTGTACGTAGAAGTATAGATAGAAGTATAGATATGTTTTCCTATGCAGGGGCATGATACACAATACTCATAATTAGAAATAGGACATAGATAAATCTCTAAAAGTCTCATCCTGTAAAACCAGCTCCCTTTCACTCATATAATGATTCAGTTTTGTTGATCGGGGAATACAGAGTTAGCAAAAATGGGTTTATTGGAATGTTATTATTTCTTTTTCTTATATATTCTTAGATATTTTTTTCTTGTATATATATATATATATTATACTCTCAAAGAACACTAATGACTGGATTCACATTTACTTCAGATGACTCTACAGCACATGAAAAGCTTGAAAAACCCTAGAGAGGATATGTTATTTCTCCATTTCCTTTAAGCTGTGTTGTAAAGCCATGATGATACAGATGTGAAGGAGACATACATTTTCCCAGTGGCAACAAATTTTTACTTTCCTTTAATTAACAGGTTTGAAATTAACTTTTTATTCTCCATGGATATCTTGATTCTGCAGCTTATTTAACAAGATACTTTGATGATGAACTTAAGAAGGTACGTAAAAGATTGTTATTGCAAATTCTGCATTTCTGTTAAAAAGGTTTTGAATGAACTATACACTATTATGTCCATTGCAACAAATTTCTAATGAGCAACAGTTTTGGTGCAAAACCCTCTCCAGTATATGAAGCGATACTTTTCAATGACACAAATTCACTTTTTTTTTTTTTTTTTTTTAATGAAATGCTTATCTACTGCTATTTTGGGAGGAGACATTTGTGCTGACATTTTATATTCAGGTAAACTAAATATAACTTGGCTGATCCTGCAAAACTTAATATCATATCATATTTATTTATGGAATATTTTCTACATATTGGCTACTGGAAAAAGTAATATTTCCCTTTTGCTTTGAAATTAAGTCCTACTTGGAAAAAGAAAAATCTTGTCCTTTCACCCTTCTTTCCATTTCACTTAGAACAGTTTTCAGCTGCATTCCTCATGGTGCTGTATAGTGATTTAACTTCATACTGTTTTGCCACATGAACATAACAAACAGCAGAAACAAACAGTAATTACTTATCTAATAGGCTGAGGATCAAAACTTACGATAAAAATGATTCCAAATTATTTCATACAGACCCCATTTGTAATTTTTCTTTTTTAAATGAAAAACAGAAAAAAAAGTGTAAATCAAAGAGATAAGAGAAACAATGAAAACTAAACAGCATAAAACTACAAGCAAAACACTAAAAAAAGGCAGAAAGTAGAAAAAGATGTAAAGTTGGCAACAGAAGTCCCAGTGCAGACAGCAGTTCACATAAAATACAGAGAATTGATGTACCTGTGTTCTCAGCAACACAGAATTTGATGGAAGAATTAAGTTACTATTTTGAATTTGTTGCCTAAAACATCTACACTCTAGAACTCATAGAATGTTAGTTAAAGTACAAGCTTTTTTTTTTGGCTTTTGAAGGTAAACAGGAAAACATCACTTTATTCCTGAAGTACAAACATTTCTTCTACTGTTTAGAAGTTTAGAAGTACAATTGATTACCCATTGCCCTTCCTTGATATGCTGGACTTTTTCTTATTAAGAGTAGTTTTTCCCCTGACAAACATTCCTTCAGAAAACATAAAGCTATTTGTTGTATAAATTTTCTACACCATTTGCAATATGATCTTCTATATTTGGCTCACAGCATGAAGGGAAATCATTTCACCTTCATGCAATAAAATGTACTATTATACTATATGTCATGTCATCAGAAGTATTTCAGACTGGTTAGTAATGTACCAAAAGTGATAACAAATAAAACCACCTTGTTAATACAGTTTTTTTTGTTTGTTTTTAACAGAACAATGAAAACTCAAATTTCACTTCAGGTAATGTATTAAATTTTGTTATTTTGTTATTTTTTACAGTACTTTAGTATAATACAAAACTATTGGGTTAGCACAAATGTCTTCAGTTAAGAGTTCATAAAAGTGGCCATAAAAAGCCAACCTACAGTGAAGTTTGACACAAATAATTTGGTCTGGAATGAAAGCAGTGTGTGTGTACACACAACACAAGTGATGTGAAATCATCGTCTATTTTAATTCTGTTTTTTATAAAATTCTATCTTCTTATTTAATACCTGTGGATAAATCTGTTCTGAAAGTTTCAAATACAGTGTTTTCTTAACTATAGTAGAAAAATGAAGTTAAAGTTGTAGCAGAAAATTGTCTTGTGTTTTCTGTTTACATATGATATTGAGAAGACCAACAGTTCACATAAGAAGAGAATTCATTGTCTCTTCTCATTGACTTTTTGCTTTGTCTCTACAAAAGTGTTCTGTGTCCATCCAACAAATACTAGAATGAGCTCTCCTGTGCATGTCCAGTATATGTTCAGTATTTCACTTATTAACCTAAGCTGCTAACCTGTATGACGTCCTAAGGTACATTAGTAAACCAGTTACAAATGTGATGACCCTAATGGTGTTTTCTGTTTATTCATACCACTTGCACATTATGGGAAATGGCAACAGAGACATCCTTTTTCTCTCTTGCCAAACCTGATTTGGAGACACTCTAGTGGGTAAAAGCATAATTCAGTCCTTATTTCCACTCAGTCTCAGGATGCTTCACTGACAGGGCCACCCACAGGCAACATTGGAGATTTCAGCTGTGTCTGAGAAAAAAGATAAGTCTGAAATAAAATTCTCAAGAATTCTAAAATTTGTATTGAAAAAGTTTTATTTTGAAAATAATTTATACTGTGTCACTATTCTATGCCACTATGCCACAGTCACTGATTCAGGAGCTAATCTGTCAATATAGCATAACTTCAAATACTTTGTATTTTTGCTTGGCATTTTGCCACGATTAACATCGTATTGTCCGTAAACACACATGAGTTAGTCTTTCAGTTAAATTTAAAAACATAACCACCCTCACATCTAAAAACTCCTATGAAAGACTCTGCTATGCTGTGCTATGCTACGCTACGCTACGCTATGCTACGTTATGCTGGTTTTATTAATTTTTATACTATGTCAGTAACAATGACAAAGTCATTAACTCAGCACTTATTTTTTCTGAGAATGAAAATGTTAGGATGGATGGAAAAATGATTCAGGCAAAAAATTAATAATAGAAAAGTGCAGACCATTCTTGATGTCTGAATGTTATCCTGAAGTGTTAGAGAAACAATGGGATTGAATACAGGAGCTGTGGCTTCATTATGAGCAAGACCATTTAAACACCATTCAACCCCAGAAGCATTTTACATATAATTACATATACTTTGATGCCCAGCCTGCACACAACATTTAAGAAATGTATCTTTTTAAGTACTCTTAGTCCCTCTGCTCATGCTATGTGTGACGGATCAAGACACCTATAGATCAAGACACCGTAGTTAGAGAACCTGTCTAACTATGGAAATAAGTTGGGGCTGACAATGCTCAACATATTTTGCTTCAGATTATTTTCATGAAGAATATCTGCATGGAGAGAAAATGAGCTCATTTAACCATGAGATTTGACAGCAGAGAAAAAGATGCATATTGAAGATAAATGCAAGGTCTACCAGAGAGGCTAACAATTCCCTACATAACATGCCAAGAGGTGAAGAGGGTGAAAATACTCGTCAGGCAGATTTTTGCAGACCAACCAGAACAAAGCACCACACCATTTTTAGTAAATCTCAGGACTTGGATTATACATTTTATCACTCAGATATCTCTGCAGTTGCGTATTAATTCATCATGGATAATTTAAGGTGAATATTTGGAACAATGCTACCACTTTTACCACTCTTTCCAAGGACCTATACAGGATTTTTCATTCATTATCATCTGGCTGAACCACACATGATCCGGTGAAAGAGCTATTTTTGTAAATTACATATTATAGCTAAGTTTTACATGACAAAACTATTTGTCTGCAATATAGCTGCACACAAACATGAATATATAATAAATATGGTTATTATAAAAATATGTATGTAACACAAAATACTTTTTCTTTATTCTCAATTTGGTTTAAAACACATCCTGCTGTCCTTTCCTGAACTTTTGTTACTGTGTACATGATTGTCTGCTTTCATCAGGTTGGATTTTAAATATGGAATCAACTGGAACATACGTGAGTGCCCCTGAAGGTAATTCCATTTAAGTGCTCTGCATTGGCCATGTAGAAATATTTCCTGCGACTTTAAAAGACTTTGACTGCTCAGAAAATAATTTCTGAAAATAATTCCACCTACTCATGAAAAGAAGGACTGATTTCAGATTCCCTGTCTACAGAGGAGTTTTGAATGTAGTCCTTTTTATGTAGTCCAGGTCAGAGACATGAATAACTCACACTTCTGAGGATGGAGCTCTTGAGCTCTTGAGTAAGGAGGAAAAAGTCCTCTCTCCTGCAGAGCAATTCTATCACATTTACTGTCATTGTTTCAATATTTAAAGCAACACCTTTAAGGCTCCACCTCTTTTCTGTGACACACACACACACAACCTTCTTCTGAAGGGATCGTATATCTATGTTCATGTACCTTCTCTATCCCATGGAAATGAGAAATTTAAGACTGATGTTCTCTACTTCTGCTCACAATGTGACGAGTCCAAAATCAGAGCCTTTTCAAGCTACAGATAGTAGATGAGGATGGCATAGTAAAAATTATAATATCAAGACTAGCTGCATTTATTTACAGGGTTATTATTCTCTATTATGACTCAGATCATTGGCTGACTTCTACTTAGGAAACTGCTCCAAAGGTGCAACTTTGGCAAAAGCCTGACTGATACTACTTTCAGTCTACTTGCTTGCATAAAGTAATGTTTAAGAGAGAGAAGTCTGCAGATATACACAGACTGGATATCTATCAATAAATGCCTGTAAATATTCATGTTATATGTGTAATATACTTATGCAAAACTCACTAAAGGAATGGCAAAATAGAAAATTCCTCTATAAGTACTGCTGTAAATAAATTCCTCCAGATTGTATTATCTGTATTAGGCTCCTGTTGGATCTCTGCTTCATCAACTCTCTACTTCATTGGAAATCACTGCTGAAAATACCCTTAGCACTACTTACCCCATTTCTATTCAATTCCCCCTAAGTCCTTTTCTTTATTATTTAATTCTTATGGCTTTATATTTTTAATTTGTGAAGCATCTGGGGAAACAGCATGGAAGAAAGACTGTCAACAACAGCGTTTTGTTTCATACTTCTATGAGCACAGTTCTTTGTACTGAAAGAGCACACTCATTTCGAAACACCCATTCTGTAATTATAGCTGTACACAAACATTTCATACACAGTCTTCAGGGGATGAATAACTGCAAAACATTGACAGATTATTGTGGAATAACCACACTTAGTACAGGTTACTATGATACTACAAAAAGAAATATTTAGAAAATTTACTGAATCAAAATTAAATGGGTAGGCACATATTCAGCTACATCATTTTTGCCATTGCTTCTTCTTCCTTGACAGAACCACCACAAGGTATTAATATCACTCACACTGGTTTAGATTTCTTGGTTTTTAAGTAAAATCCAAGAGCTATGACAACTTCTAAATGATAACATATAAAGGTCCAAATCCAGTCCTAATGCAAATTCAATGGGCTTAAAACAATAAAAACTATCTAGTCCATGAATCCTGCTTTTTTAAAATATAAATTATATTTCTATTTTTCAAACAATTGCAACAAGTCCTCCTGTGGGTACTACTCAGTGTTTTCAAAAACTTTTGCTTTTCACTGTGATCAAGGGCAGGCCTGAATTTTTCAGATTGAAATGTACGATCACAAATACCTGATAAGATTAGGTTATGCTAATTATAGACTGTGTTTCTAGACCACACAGGGAAAGAAGACAACAGGAACCTTCAAATCTGCTTCTTCCCAAGCAGGTGCATGTGCATCTTTAGGCTTTATCTCAAGGGGGGTTTCAAGGAGTTTTCAAGGGTTCTTGTCAGAAAACTCTATGTATAAATCATTGCAAAATGGCGAGAGGACACCTCTAGATATACCCATGTACAAGATGCAAGCTGGGTGTTAAAAAAGGCAGAAATTCTCCAGAGAAGGTCTGGCTTCTCCTCTGTCTTCCATGCACATCTCTTGCCATAGCCAATTCAGTGACCCAATATGGACTCAGTGGTCATGAGGTCTCAAAAGGTTTGGAAAATTAATTTCCACAAGCACTTGTCTATGCAATTTGTTGATAAGAAGGTTGGTGAAAACATCTTTAAAAATGCTGTTGAAAGAGAAAGTGCTTCAGTTTGATATACAGGACGACAGTAAATGTTGGGAACACTGTGATTTTCTTAATCAGACACTCCTGTTCTCTGCTTGGTTCATGAGAAATGTATTTTTGTTTTGTTCACTGTGGATCAGTTCCTGGATGTGCTGAGTTTGGGAGCATTCAAAACAGAAAGCAGGCAGGAGGACTCCCTTCCAGTGTTTCACAATTGTCCCTCTCAGACCACAGTATATAGAGTTGTGTCCCAGACACCAGGAGATGCTCGTGTTTGCATACATGCAGGAAAAGTTAAGACTACAGCAGTTAAGAAAAAGAATGCAATTTTCAACACGTCCCACATACAAGCACACTTTTCTTCCGTGTTTGTCTACATTTCTTCTTTTTCCTCCTCCCTGCCTGCCTTCCTTCCTTCCTTCCTTCCTTCCTTCCTTCCTTCCTTCCTTTTTCTACCTTTTTAGGACATCTTACTGTGCCTAGGTGCAAAATCTTAAATGGAAGCAGGAGGAAAATACTATTATTCCTCCTGGGCAAAAGGAGAAAATCATTAAGCAGCTCAATGACACTGCATTGTAGGCCAGGACTACAGACTCTCTGACCATTGGTGTAGCTGCTGCTAGAGTCTGTGGGACTCTTTTATGGCTGTTATCTATGGCTGGATTTGCATTCCCTTACTCATAATTTTCAAAGCTGGCTATATCTGGTCACTATTAAGTTTCTCCTACATATGTATTATGAGCTCTAAATACCTTTGTAGCAGTAATTCTGCATTTTCTGTTGGCAGAATATGTCATTACTTAATTGTACTCTCTAGAGTTTATTTCTACTATTTAAGCTTGTCTAAGGAATACTAAACATGTTACTCCCAGTTGTGTGTTTATAAATCAAGGAGAATAATTTATTTTCCTCTTTATGGTCTTTATTATACAGTAGTAGATAGTTTCTATGCTTCTCTGGTGAACATGGTTAGATCCATAACTTGTCCTGTTAGTTCCTGCATTTTTTTTTTAATTTATTTTTAATTTTTAAATCTAGTTGGTTTTCAGTTTCTTTCTCATTTATATCATATAGATGGAAGTCAGTGATCAAGCTGCTGAAACTTCCACAGTTCAGGATCAAGACATTTGCAATACTCAGCAACATAACCAAAAATAAAATTTACTGCTGTAACGCATCATATACTACTTGGTTCTAATACACAATTTCTAACACTTCCTTGACATTAGAGAGCTCAGCAATGCAAATGTGTCCTGTTAATGCATGCAATTTCTCTTTAATTTAAGACATAATTTACCTTTTGTCCAAAACCCCGTAACAGCAATTCAAATTTTGTACATGATAATTGAGTTTCTGTCTAAAGCGAACAGTAGGACATTTTTATTAATAATTTTTATATTTTTGGAAAAAAACAATATCATTCTATGCTACTCGCAAAACAGACAGTGGAATTAGAAACCATCAGGAACCAAGACTTTTATTTTAAGTATATTTCAAAATTAATCTTAACTCTAATAATCAGAAAAAAAAATACCAAAAACAGTTCTACACAAAGTATTATATTGTTTTAGACAGGTTATACCCATTATTGTAATTAATTTCAGTGCTCACTTTACTGACGTATTATACATAGCCATTAGAATAAATATCGCTCCATGTTATTTCATGGGTTTATTTAAGACATTTAATAAAAGAACATTCTTAAAACTATCTGCTCCACACAAGTATATATTTTTATGAATCCTGCAATCAGCAGCACAGCCAAAGCTATGTCTAGAACACATCAACACCAAAACTGAACTCTCTTCCTAAAAAAAAAACAAAACAGAGATGTTCTGAAATCAGAAGGTAACACAAATAGAGAAAGACTTAACTTTTGCTTTGTTTTAAAGTTCCCCATATAATGGATGTCCTGAGGGTGCAGACAGGACTTTCCTATCCATGCAAGTCTACTGATTTCAAACAAAGGGAAACTCAAACTCAAAAGGACAGACAAAGACAATTCAGATTATCTCATCTGACCAGACAGGATGTCAGACCATGGATCAGTCTATATTTAGACAAATATCTGAGATAAATTAATTAATTAATTTATTTATTTATTTATTTATTTATTCTTAGTTACTGTCACATGATTGAAATACATGGTCACCCCCTTCTCCTAAGATAACAAGACAATAAAATGCATATATTGTATTAATCAGGGCTTCCACTAGAGAACTCTCATCAATTCTCTCTCCTAGGAGTTTGTCTAAAAATTTGTTTGCCACTAACAATTTAAAAAGATGAGATATATGAATGTACACTTTTATTTTTATGATTTACTTCTCACTATCCACTTGGAAAATTCCACAGGTAATGTAATACAAATAGGAGAAGTTTGTAAAGCTCTTTACAGACATGCAGAGTACATCTGGTATTAATAATAACACCTCTCATCTCTGCCAGTCTTTCCCCTCACTTGGCTGTAATAACTCAAAAATGACAATCCAATTTATCAGCTGATTTCAGTCTCCATTAAATCTTGCACTTTTAACTGTTTTTAACTGCTTGAGTTTTATTCCTATTTAGACTTGATCAGTTTTCACAATAACTTTAGAAAAGACCTCACATTTTATGTAGATGGAAAAGACAAAAAAAATCAGATCATTCAGATGTGAATTCAAATTCCCTAACCACCTTGATATGGTGGGTGTGAGGGACATGCAGGAACATCTATACTATGAACAAACATGTTTTTACATTGCTATATATGTAATTTCTGAGTATCCATAACATTCATTGCAAATTATGCTCATCGTGTATATACCTCAGAAATCTTGAAGATGGGTTAAGAACTATTCCTTCTATTCACAGAATTGCTATATAAAGACACAGACAGATGAAATGGGCTGCCTGGTGTTATTCATTATCTGAGTAGCCAGAAATAGTCTGAAGCCTGTGGCAGAAATAAAAAGAGAATTTGTGCTTCTTGATGAGCAGGTTTTGCACCAGAACTGAAAGGACATACTTCAACAGGGATTTCTCAGATATGATGAGAAGGAGGGGAAAAGCAGGAGGTAATAGTTACTTTGTTGATGGCTTAAGTCTCCAATCTAATTTAGAAAATGTTGCCATTCGTTGCAGTGGAATTTTTCTGAAAGATTGCATTGGACTGGCTGATCTTTTTAAAGGAAACATTTCCTTCAGCAGCAGGACAATGCGGGCTCTAATGCATTAATGAACTCAGCATGACACATAAGCCAATTAAAACCACAGCACATATTTTGCTCACTCAAACCAAGAGCATGCAGCTGTAATAAATCTAATCACGATGTGATGATGTAATAGGCAGAGGCTATTGTTTACATAGGAGGCCAAAGTATTTTTTTTTTTTTAATATATATATTCTCAGTTTCAAGATAAGAATAGCTTGTTGGGTTTGGGCTTTTTGACCAAGAGACATTAAGAAGTGGTCATGATTTCATCCAAGAGTTCTTTATCCCAAGTTAGATTTAACAAAGACAAAGCTTTTTGAAAGACCTGATTTTTTTTTCCTTTTTTTTTTTTTTTTTTTTTTTTGTTTCTTTTCTTTCAAAAGAAACACTTTGAAAGAATAAGCAACTCTCTAGTGTAATTTAACTGGAAAACTAAGAGGATCTTAATTACTACAGAGGAAGATCCTTCAACTGGAAAGACAGCTTCATTAAAATGAAAGTGCATTGTCAGAACATGTCAATTTTAAAATTTGCAACAAATGTGTGGAAATGAAGCATTATGATTTTACTGTTTCATCTTTATTATTCATTTTGACTTTCATATATTTCATTTATTTAATACTGAACATTTCCTAATTTATTGAAATATTCCCAAATAAAACTCAGACAAACTTAAACTTTGACTTCTCATTGCAAATATAACAAATGAAAATATCAAAATCCTCAGGTTTACATGTGAAAACTTCCATTTATCTTGCACTAGATAACACTAACAACTGTAATGAATAAGTTTTCATCTCCAACTTATATGCAATTATGCAAAATCATGATCAATTGATTTGTTAAGTTCACTGAAATGGACACTAAATCATCTGCAGATTCCTACCACCATACAGGGGTCTGCTTTCTGCACATTTGATGTTTGCACAAATTTTGTGTCAGGCCATTACTTAAGAGTCCAGCTTGACTGCGAGAACTGCTCAGGCTTCCTGGAGCATTTTCAGTGCATTGCTGAAGAACCTGGGGATGCCAGCAGTAAAATACAAGGCAACGACACAGAAACACCACGTCCTAGAAGGAAACTTTCTGTTTGAATATATATTCTGTTTGAATATAATACCACCTCTTTCTTTAAAAACTAATAAGGTGCTGAGCATTGTTCTGGGAGAACTTTTGGTATAGCTTCTGTAATAAATCTCACTGTTTACATGTAATTATTTGCTCAGTAAAACATTTTCTTTGCCTCTTGAAAACCTTGTGTTTTTTTTTTTAAGCAAAATATGGCATTGTGCTCATATAACACTTAGTCTATAGAGCACATAACATCACCTTATGATAATAAACATCGTCTAATTTTTCTGTGCCTTCCTTTCCAGGGCTATTTTTCTATATTGTCAGCTATTATTGGGTACTTACTTCAATATGTCTAAGATTAATGAGGCATTTATATTCAGTTTAACTGCTACGGAAGTTAACATTGTTTCATCTCTTATGGAACACAAATGAGCTAATTAGTGACCTTCAGATTTTGGATTAAAAATGATTTTTTACATTTAGAAATATAACAGAGTACAGTGAACCAGCAATGAAAATATGTAAAGATAAATGGACCTATAGCAAACTCTTAGTATTTTCTCTGTGAGGATGGAAAGAAAGGATGGGAAACAGAGCAAGAAAGCACAGAGCTAGAATTTTGATTAGAGCTGTATAAAGAACTGACTTATGAATGAAGCGGAAAAAAAAATATATAAATGCACATATTGTATAAATCGATGTTTACATTGTGTGGATAAAACACTTCATATGACCCAAAGTGAAATGTTTTTTTGTTTTCCAGGCATGTGACTGTTTATGTTTATTTCTTAGCTAGTTTAATACCTGCTTAAAATATGTTTGTTTTTTCCTAAATATAAATATAACTTTGAAATAGTATCCTCTCAATATTTCAGTTAATATTTTAGCACTTTTTTTCCTTTTATTTATTCCTTGTGATTTCATAAAAAGTTATTATTTTGAATTGGAATTTATATTTCTGTCCATAACTAAGCAGGTGAAAAAGAAAGAAATAGAGAAAAAAAGAAATAAAAGTGATGAAAGGAAAAGAAGGAAAAAGGGAAAAAAGAGCAAGACAGAAGGAAAGAAAGAAAGTCAGGGTGGCAGGAAAGAAGGAAGAAAGGGAAAAAAAAAAAAAGAGAAAAAAATTAAGAAAATACTTTCCACCCATTTTTACCAAAGTTCACTTTACCTTTATTCACAGACCTACAGTTGCCGGTGGGAACTGCCCCCCCCCCCCAAAAAAAAAAAGAAAGACCTTTTGTAGCTTCATGTGGTTTTCCATGTTTCTATGTTTATGCTAACAGAAGGTCTAAGGACAGCATTCTCTTCCTTTCAAGGTTATTTCACTTTCTTTGTGTGTCTGCATAAAAATAAATAAATAAATAAATCCATTTTTCCTTTCACTATACTTGTTTCTAACCACCTACTTGAAAAAGCATTTTTCTGTTTTATAGGGTCCTATTTGAAAGAAGTTTGAAATACAAGTTGACTGAAAGTTACACAGCTCTTATGTGTGCCATAAGTATGAATAATTCATAATCAACATGCCAACGCATAAAGCTTCAACAAGTATTACTGAGACTAATTGGTTTAGCTGAGCTATCTATCTTAGCTATAGTACTATTTTAGCCTGACTCATTGAAGCTGAATAAAACAGGAATCATAGACTAAAACCTTCAACCCATGAAAATCACAGATTGAAAACTTTCTCTCACAATGTACTGTTTGCAAAAGGAAAATCACAGAGGACTCAGAGAACCTCTGCTGAATCTATTCTCTTCTTACAGTTCCCTGTTTCACTTCATTTTCTGTGTTGGGTCTATCCATAGCTTTCTCTGAGAGTTCATGCATTTGAGTGCCACTGCTACCTGATGCAGTGTCACTCCAACAGTCCCTTCCCTGGCTACCAAGTGGCCTTGGGGATGGCAAGCTCTTGGCAAGGACAATGCTCTTAAGGATGTATTGTGGGAGAGGGAAAGCTCAACCAAATGCTCATACAAGGCAGCTGCAAGGCAGGACCAGTCCAACCTTTGTGGAACAAGTGTAAATGTCCCTCATAATTGGCAACTTTGTGAGGACTTGCTTCAGCATCTCGTCTAATAACTCAGAACTTCCTTCAAACATTTATCACCTTTATATTGATTTCAGTATGCTTTAATAAAATCTTTAAATAGTCTGGTATTACATGAAGTGAGTCAGCTGACCTCACCTAATTCACCTAATTAATTTCTGTCTTTTCAACACTGCTCTCAACATTTTTTCCTGCAAGGAATACGGCTCTTTTACATTGACTCCCTAATGGCATTTCAGTGATGAATTTGCTTAGTATATTTATTATAATTGAAACAGGCAAAAAGGTTTAAATGCAACAGGTTTAAATGAACTTTTAGAGGGAACAATCAAGAATCTGGAGTAGAGAGAGAGAACTTTATATTGCAGGTTTTCTCACATATGAAGCCTTTAACATTGAAAGTAGTGTGTAATTCTTCCAGAAGCAATAAGGTTCAAGCAAGAACCATTTGAAAGTGAAAGTCTCGGGTTTGTGTCATGTGGTTTGCCCCAGAAGATGTTTAAAATGACCACCTCTATTCTGTAAATCCATGAATGTGTGGGTCTATGGTCATTTGGAGCAAACAAACTTGATCACAGAAAAAGATCCAGCAGCTGATCCAACAAGTAGGTCTGACAAGCCTCACCACTCCCTGTCTTAATTTTCTTAGGTATCAGATACGTTGAACACTTCAGATTATTAAATAATAATAATAATAATAAATCATTAAAACCAAACAAAGAAACACACAAACCAAACCAAAACACTTTTTTTAATGCTTTCCCATGACTTTTTCTTATTCCATGGCAAAATTAAGAATTTTTGCTATTTCTGTCCAGGTGAAGGAATAGCCTTAGGATAGATCCACTGGCTGTGCTACTTACTTTCAAAACTGAGTTGATGTTGCAGTCTCACTTCTGTTACTTATTTCTGAAATACAATCACTTATTCTTGTGTAACAGGGTTACAAACACACACCTGTGTGCATTTTAAAAGACAGGTTACACTTTCATGATTTCAAGCAAGGGAGTTAGCACATCTTAAGAAATTAACAGCTCGCAGCTGAAACCTGGCAGGGCTTGCATAAGCATGCACTAACTGAACAAATCTATGTTCTGAGCCTGTTGCAAAGCAAAGCAAACGGGTTAGCTTAAGCCATCATTGTGCTCAATATTGATGAGCAACGTCTATTTCTTCCTAGTAAATGCAACCAGAATTCTCAACTACACTCTTGCATCATGATTGAATTCAAATATTAATGCATTTTATTTCCTTGAGTATGGTTTAAACTAAGTTTAATATCCAGTTCTCTTAATTACCACAGAAAAGTACAATCTCTGCTAAAGGTCAGCCATTCTAAATAGCCTAAAATCTGCACATTTATTAGACCTCACTGTGATTTGGAGAAGTGAGAAAGACAGAATTACTGATCCAGATATAGTACCATTTAAGAAAGTAAAACTAAAAGAATGCATTCTAAGAATCATCGTTCCTATGTTCTTCCTTGGTTTGACCTCAGTAAAAAGAGAGCTTGTATAGGGAGAAATATCAAAAACTTTATTAAAAGAAGAGGGGGCTATTCTGAACCACTGCAGCTCCTGTATACCGAAAAATATGTACATGTGTTTCCAGAAAAAGATGATTTCATTTAATTTTTGGGAAATGAGGAACTTATACCTCTGCTACATCCCATCATACAGAAAGTTTGAATGTAAGTCCTGGCAGATGTCTGAGAAGCTCAGTTCATCTTGTTACTATTCACTTCAGCTGGGGAAGAAACTGCCAGGAGGAGTGGAAAGAGATCTATTCTATATATAGACTTCAATGAGCAGGTCATGTTGGATGTCAGAATAACCACATCAAACTGGGAGACTGGATACAGAAGAGTAAAATTAGTTGTGTATTTCAATATCAGCTTTGTTTAGATGTGTCTTTCCATGGAGCCAGTTATTAAAAAGTACTATGTGACTAAGCAAGTAAGCACAGTAAAAAACATGAATCCTAATAAAATATTCAGATGAATCTAATATTACACAAGTACTGTTACAAGTAACTAGAGCAAATATTTAAATTATCCCAGATTTCTTTCTTTTTAAAAAGAAAAAAATAATAATTTTGTCTACATGTGCTATAAATGGAATCTTAAGGTAAAGAGAGAAAGAAATAAAGATTAAAGAAACTGAATTTAAGAACTAATTTTAAAACCACACTGAGGTTACTTGTCTATTCTGAACTGTTCACCAGTGGCTCTCAGAGAAGATAAACTCTGTAAATACATGATACTTGGTCAAAGGTATTCACTTACATCCTTAAATCCTTCATGGGAAATATGAATTCACACTCATATATAATCCACAGTTAAAGACTCAGAAAATTATAAAAGCAAAACTGCCTGCTATATAAACGTTAAAGATGTGCTCGTGAGTCCTGCTGAGTGACTAACTTTCACAGCTTACTCTCAGGCCCACTCCTCTTTTACCTGAGAACCAGCACCCAAATCAGTGAGGCACTTTCACAGAGAAGAAAAGAACTTTGCTTACCTGGGGACCTCACACTATAACAACAATACTCGACTTCTCCTCAGGTTCCACCAATCATAACTAACAAAATAGAGTTCACAAATTATGAAAATGGTAACAAACAAACAAACAAAAAGCAAAACAACACAATCCTTTTACTTGACTGTTCAATTTCAGAATTTGAAAAATCTTCTTTTTGTTCTGCAAAGGAAATTAGTGACCTTTGCTAACAGTATGCAAGTATTGATACTAATGACCAATAGGATTATTTCATGTTTCCTTGACTCACAGAACCTAGTATTTTAGGTGAAAGAAATATTATTTGGCATTCTCTTTATCTTTAAACTTGGAGGAAATATATATATGAGCATAGGTTTAGTATGGAAATATTCAGTTGAAATAACAGGGTAAAATCTATAATTATTCACTGTATTTCATGAAGTGAATGTTAAAAAACTCTTAGAATGAACAACTTGCAAAGATTACTGGTTTAGTCCAGACCACCCTTTCAGAAGAACCAGGGTGCAACCTGCTTTAAACTGCTTTGCTGTTGATCATACATCATTCTTTGATTTGGAAATAGCCCTCTCTATGTTTAGGTCTTGGAACAGGATCCAAAATCACTTTGGACTTAACAAAAGAATCTAGGATATGAAACCCCAAAATAGACCAAGAATTGTTACTACCTAGCATTCCACTTTTGCTTGATAACAAACTTCAGTTGAAGCAAAGTTAGGGTAGCCTTCTAATCCCCACAACCACAAGAACATCAGCTTCAGAAAGCAACTAGAATAGAAAAATTGCTTCAGAAGATACTAGTCAGGCATTGGCCAGCTTCCAAAGTAATATCCTCTGGTGTAAATTTCAAATAGCCCCACTGACTTCTGGTAACTCCACTGGAGCTTGTGCTGGAGAAAAAGCAGAGTGAGGTCAGAATCTGGCAGCACATTTTTGAATGCTCTCCATGTCCCATGCTGACTGTTTTCTAAAAGCAATCCTACTGTAAGAAGGATAGCCATGTTTAGTCCAAAATACACAGTCTACTGTCTATCAGATTTGTGATAGAGGTGGTTTGTAATTTCAACCTTAAAATATGAAATGAGACTTAAAAGTGTTTTTAAAAATTTGCCTAGTAATCACAAATATTCACTGCAACCTTCATTCCCCTCTCCAGTCCCCAAACAATTAAGAAATATGTTTCTGATTAAGTTTCCAAGCTTTTTTGGAACTCACTTTATGAGAAATTTTTAAATTTATCTTTTTAAAAACTCTTTGTTGTTGTTGTTGTTGTTGTTCATTTTTAAAACTCACTTTATGAGAAATCTAGTTATTTTTCACTTGGAAACAGCTCTCCACTTTTACCTGTCTAAAACTGGAACAAGATCAGATGACAACAAGGCGAGCTCTTTCAAGACAGCTATTTGCTATCATGATTTGTAGACTGATTGAAAACCAAGCTGACCTTAGCATAAAGCAGGGTAGTTTAAAGGATGTCTTGGGATTAATTAATTTGGAAGGACCACGGGGATTGTTCTGATGGTTAGGGATTGCCAGCTGCTCTTTTTTGCCTTGTGCCAGACCGCCATAGGAGTCTTCTTTAAAATAGGTAACTTAGATGCAGCAGAAGGAAAGGAAGCATAAAACTGGCTAAAGATTTACACGACATTTTTATCCTAAATCATAGATTCTTTTTGCTGCAATGCTATATGCAAAATGCTATTGAGGGTGAGCTGTTGCTCACCAGGACAGAGCTAGCCAGAGTGCCTAAGAAAGGAAGTCAGAGCAAGTGTTTCCATAGTACAGTAACTTGGGCCACTGTTAAATGTTCAATTTTTCAGTAATGCTGATATCTGAATATAGCTGCTAAAGACTGTCTCTGCACTGCTGGATGTCAATATTTTCTTGAAAACAAAACAAAATAAAACAAAACTACATAGAAACAGTGTTCGTTTTCTCCCCTGGAGTACTCCACAGAATAATATTGTACATATTATTCAGTGTGAATAACACATTGTAGTGTTTATTTCTGCTTTCACCTTGTTCTCTGCCATTAAGAGAGGTAATGCATATGCTCTTTTATTGTTTCTTTTATGATACATAGGGTTAAATTCAAACACCTGGCTGTGCCTTACTGTTACATATGGTCTATAAATGATACAAACAAGCTTTTCTGATTGGGAACATAGACCTAGACACTGATTCAGAGGAAACAATTGTTCCTACAGCAGACATCCTAATTCACTTCTGTAGTCTAGTAGGCTTTGTCAGTCTTCATTGTTCCTTCTCCAAGCATGTTTTCCACAGCAAAGATGAAAAACACACTATGCCAGTTGGAGTGGAGCTGTGAACAAAGCTATAGGGCACAAGTCTGAAATCTAAGATACTAATTACATCTTGATATACTAATCTAAGATACTAAGATACTAAGATATATAATTCTTATGAGGAGAGGCTTACGTTTGTCTAGTTTGGAGAAAAGAAAGCTGAGACAACCTCATGGTTTTGCACAACTGCCTGAGAAGGGGAAGCAGAGATGGAAGTGATGGTTTCTTCTCCCTGGTAATCGATGACAGGATGGGGGAGAATGGCACAAAACTGCACCAGGGCAGGATCAGACTCGATATTAGGAAAAATTTCTTTACTGTGAAGGTGGTCAAAAGCTGGAACAGGCTTGCTAGAGAGGTGGCTGATGCCCAGTGCCAATCAGTGTTCAAGAAGCATTGGGATAATATCCTTAATAATTTAACTTGTGGTTAGCTCTGAAGAGTTCAGGCAGTTGGACTAGGTGATCTTTGAATATCCTTTCCAACCGGGCTTTCTATTCTATTCTATTCTATTCTATTCTATTCTATTCTATTCTATTCTGTTCTGTTCTGTTCTGTTCTGTTCTGTTCTGTTCTGTTCTATTCTATTCTATTCTATTCTATTCAAATTCCATTCCATTCCATTCCACTCCACTCCACTCCACCCCACTCCACCCCACTCTACTCTACTCAAATAAGACTTATGACAGTGATAAATGGACTTTAAGGTAGATGTTTTTTTTTTTTTTTACTAATACTGCAATTAAGAGGAGAGCAAATGGATCTCTAAAGCCAGGATGAAAGTTCTTTCTGTACTTCATTGACCAAATTCTTCCCACATCAAATTCAAATCCTTCCAGTTTGTTTTCTACTACCTACTATTCTCAAGAGAGAATAATAGAAAGACAATACTGGTTACTGACATAAACAAGAAGTCTCCTATTGATCTGTAATTACATGTAAGTTCTTTTAATATTTTGTATTGGATGAACTGTTCAGTGAACATACTCTTACGTTCATGCATGGACATAGGTACAAAGCCTCTGAAAAGCTAAAGGCATATTAAAAGTGAAATTCTGATTCTACACATTATACGATGTCTGACATTTTCCATTGAAACTTTGCATGAAAGGTAACAATTCCATACATATTCATTAATTTGGAAGCATTCAAAGTACATCTATTTAGAAATTGTGATTTCAATACAAGTACTTTAACAGATTGTATTTTATGTATATATCTTTTTATGACATAAGGAACTACATTTAAATGTGGAAAAACTCTGCTCTGGGTAATTTGCATCCTTATGTCCTATTATAGATTTTCCTATTTGGATTTCCATCTGGTCTTCAATATCCTTCTAAGTTTATGACTTTAATGAGATTATCTTGGGTTTACATACCTATAATTTTATTACTATTTGGAATTAGCATTACCTGCTTACCTATCCATAAACTCTGTACTCTTACTTTCTCAGCATAACAATGAACAATGTTTGGATAATGTCACCACAGAACATATAAAATGAATAGAAGTAAAATAATCCGGTTTCAAAGAATCTCTAATTAGGAAAATACGGTTAATGCCAATATTTTTCTTAACCACCCAAACCCTTTTCAAACAAAACAAAAAACAAACAAACAAACAAAAAAGTAGTTGTTCAGGATTTTCAATGAAAAATTATGATCCAGGATTTGTGGACCTCTTGTTTAATTTTGCCACAAGTTTATAATATAATATGTTAACAGACTACTTTGAACACTTAAACATTATATAGCTACTATGCATAAATATTGGTAGGAATAATTTAATGTTTCTGCTTTGTAAAGTTTATAGGAATATAGGTTTAAAAAAAAAAGTGCTAGGTATACAATGAAGATGCAAAATGTTTATCTGCATTTCTGTTTGCATATGTAATGCAGGAAATGACTGAAAGAGTTATTGAATACAATCCACTCTTCCTGTAGATACTGAGATCCTATTCACTTTCATAAGGCTACCAGCTTCGTATAAAATTCAGGTTTTAACCTTACTATATCCTCTGAAACACTGGTCTAGCACCTTTGAGCAATAAGGCACATCTTCCAATTTCCAGCCAACATCTGTTCATGGCCAATTTATTCCCATTTGCTCTTGTGCCAAGATTGCTCTTTCAGTAAAGTATCTCTTTTACCACCTTTGAGTTTGCACCTTGAAACAAAGTGATCATTTATCAACACTTCAATTTTTCTTTGTTTCAAGATTTCAAGATGTTTCTCTCTCTCTCTCTCTCTCTCTTCACCCCCCCCCCCCCCCCCCCCCCCCATAAAATAGTTTCATAACACATCCGGTAGGAGGATATCCTTCTCTGTTCCTAACACAGTTCAAATTTATCTTCTTAAATATTCATGACCACCACTGAGCATAAAATTCCAGACATGGTCTCACCAATTTAATTAGTCCATGCTGTTTTCTGTTCTCTAACGTTTCAAGCTGATGAGCTTCTCAATTATACCAGAAATATTTAGTCAAAAGCGATGTTATATTTTTTATTAGATAACATTATGTTCCATACTCATTCCACTCATACACTTTTATGATATTCTCTTCACTATTTGTACTAAAAATTCATCTATCTTCTGTATTTTACACTAACATCATTAAAAAAAATATTGAACACAGTTTGTCTGAATAATGATACATGTTAACTGTATTAAAAACATCCCTTTCAGGCCAATCATGTCCTTTTAGCAAAGCCTGCTATTGTTAGCTAGAGTCTTTTATGGTCCACTAGCCCACATTTCTTTTATTAATCCCCCTTTTCTAAGGTTTACTTAACAATTTCTTATGTGATGCCATATTAAATGCTTTTCTGAAATCCTGACAAATTAAATTTTCTTTGTTTGTAGAAAGCTATTTGCTTTATTTCATTTTTTTATTTTTTTATTTTTTTGTCAAAAATTAGTCATCTTATAAAGAAAGAGACAACCTTAGCATGATCAACCTTAGTCAACCCATGGTGCATTTCTCATTTAACTACCATGTTCCTAATTATTCTTTCTTTCAAAATTTGTTCAAAGGTCTTGTATGCCCTTGAGGTCAGCCTCCTCTACATTGCAAGTCTTGTCTATATTCAAATTCTCTAGCTCTTTATTTCAGTTGACTTCACTAATTAGTTTTCTTAATCTTTCAAAGTCTTCCCTTTTCAAAATTGAAGTCTTTAGTTAAAGACCTATTTTTGTTTATCCTTCCATTTAATTTAAACTGAATAAACTCATGAACATGCAGTCTGTTTTCCATATGAACTTCCGTAATAAATTGCTGGAAATAAGCTCAAGACAATCAGCTCTTGTTGCTCTGTTGACTATTGGGTGACAAAAGCAGAGTAACTGGACCTTACTGGTATTAGCAAGGACAGACAGTTATGGGAGTCTGCAATGTTCCATAGTGACCAAATTCTCAGTAGTTTTCATGTTTCTCATTGACATAGTTTTTCTTTTCTATGTCTCAGTCTGACCAGAAAAGCCTACTGAAGAGCTATAATATAATCCAGACAGGACCTCTTCTCATACTTCCAGCAATAGTTTTGTACAGAATCATATCCTCTACTCTTCTGCTCTTT
Source organism: Cygnus atratus (assembly GCF_013377495.2). Taxonomy (NCBI): domain Eukaryota; kingdom Metazoa; phylum Chordata; class Aves; order Anseriformes; family Anatidae; genus Cygnus; species Cygnus atratus. The sequence goes on along the minus strand of NC_066362.1, from coordinate 12,321,431 downwards.
TTTTTCTAACATTTCTCTGACATACCATGCTATTGCACACCCTTGGCCTTTTATGCCTACTGATCTCATTCACTGTTCCTAATTTCTTTCTATCTGTACACATCCCCTCATCTTCTCATATTTTTTTGTCTATTAATGCCATTTATCATATACTATATTAAAATCAGTCTTGAAAATCACATTTTTTTTTCTTCAAACTTATTTCATGCATGTTGTGTTTTAACGTGGTTGTCAGCTGAACACCATACATTAACACCCCTCCCTCCCCCCCAAAATGAGAAGCTGAAAAGTCCTTGGCTTTGTGTAAGCACTGCTCTGCAACACTTAAAACATCAGCGTGTTATCAACATTCTTCTCATCCTAAATCCAAAACACAACATCATACCAGCTAATAATAGGAGGAAAATTATCATAGCTGAAAACAGGACAAGTAACAAATTCTGAGGCCTCCGTTCATTTCCATGTTCTTATAATGTTTTCAACCTTCTTTCCCAGGAATTGGAAAGATGTAACGGATGGAACAAAAGAAAAAAAAAAGTTTCCACTGATGTTTGTCTTAGCCCACCATGGTAAAATGCTATTTTCTTGCAGTGAAATAGCATTGTTATATCACTATAAGAGGTAAATGAGCTAACAAAAATCATAGCAAGGTAAATTAAGTATGTACTTGTTAGAGTCATCAATTCATTTATTATTTAGCAGTCATTAATTTATTACCGTTTTGTACCCTCTTGTCTCAAAATTATTAATTTCTTGCAGAACTATTTTCTTGCAGAACTATAAACAAGGTAGGAATTACCTCTTAAAATTTATGGACATTTCAGGGTGACTATTATGGATATAATAATATTCTGATATACTTAGACATCTAAAACCAAAAGGACATAGAAGGAAACAGAAAACATTTGAAATGATTATATTTTTAAAAGAATGTTATAAAGAAATAAACATGTAATTAATGGTACAGACTCCAACTACAAAGTATCATGCATCAGAAGCCTACAAAGGCTTCACATTTAATTTGACTTTTTTCTTTCTTTTCTCAAAATAAGTGATTTCTTATTAATTGATCACTAAAGTCAGTGAAGGTTGCTGTTTGTTAAGGAAAGTGCTGATAACTTAATTTGGACTGAAGGAGTGAGCATGTGACACAGACTTTGATCTTATTTTCATTGATAGCCAAGTGTCATTTCACTAGATTCTTATACTAAATGTTTTACAGTGTGGGCTGTGATAACCATGCATATTAAATTACTGTTTTGAATCACAGTCTTACTCAGCCACTTCATTTTAATGAATGCATTTTTGAGAAAATAGTTACTGCAAATAAGCCACTTTTATTATGCTCAGAAAGCCTTCTGTACCCTATATTTTCAGCAATCTCACTGACCCACAATGCATTCCTCAGTATGTCAGTGTGAAAGGGAGCCATCCAGACAACATGACTCCAGACGTCCTTGTTTTCAACAAGCATCTATCCTGACTCTTTGCAGGTGTCCTTCAAAGATATTTTAGAAGTTGTTTCTTAACAAATAAGGACTTTCCTGAACTGGACTGGACTTAATATTGAGTAGAGTGAAAAACAAACATTAGATCTCGGTTGTAGTGCTTCTGAACCTTGAAAGTGTATAGAAAATAACAAATATATTGAATCTTTCTGTTCAGAGAAAGGAGCTTATGGAGGAGGTAAAGGTGCCTGTCCATTTGCCTCCCAACCAGGCTGTTTAAACACTCTATCAACAACAGTTATTCTTCCCCAAAATAATCATGACATCCTATTTCAACTCTGATATCTTGAAGAGTCCTTAACATTATCTTTGTCAAGACTGTCTTCTGTGAGGCAGCACGAGCAGCAGCTTGAGGAAGGTCCCATTGTTTCTAATGTCCTCCGGTTCTGTCTTCAGGGCATCAAGAACTTCCTAAGGAAGGGTAGAGGTGAACTGCAGCACCTGTGTGCCAGAAATCGGGATGTCTTTTTTGCAAAATGCTTCACAACAGCCCATTCAGGAAGAAGTTCAGTTTCAGAAAGATAAAAATGGTCAGGGCAATCTGACAGGAGACCTAGTGCCCTCTACACTGTACCTCGCTAGGACCTGTTCTCCTGCCCATAACTCTAGAACAATGGGGGGGGGGGGGGGGGGGGGGGGGGGGGAAAAGAAAAAAAAAGTTCAAAGCCAAAACCTATCTTTGGAAAGCACAAGACTTTACAAGAATTTACTGATTCACAATGTAGAAAAATGAACAGGAACTTCCAAGGAAGTGAGGAGTCCTGAAAAATAATGTGTCAGAAAACATTTAGTCTAACACTTCCAAATTTTCTAGGAAGAGGTAACACTCCCATACAGACTTATCTCTCTAGTCCCCAGTCCTGTAAGAAGGATCACCAGAGACTAAGATTCCTGTTCACATTTTTCCCACTTTCAGTAAGACCCTGTGTGGACTGCACCAGTGTCTATCACTGTATTTATTATTTCAGCTTCTAGAAAGAGGCTTGGGTACAGTTACCCAGTTTGCCATGAAGTGGTTTAATATTGAATCTAAATAAGTAAAGTACAGAATCTAAATATAAAGGATGATAAGGAAGTGCAAGCAATGATGAGGTTTTCAGGAACATTTCTAGGGACAGCTAAGGTTTATTTTAGGGGGCTTTCAGGCAGCAAATACATTCACAATAGTGCATTGTTTCATGCAGTATAAACTAAGGGGAAAAATGGATCTATGTGTTCACATCATTCAACATTGCAATGTGAATTGCAAATGTTATTTGTCATCAGACACAGGACTGATTAACTGTGTGGACCTGGAAAGGATCCATGCCTATAAAAGATGGATAACATCTACTTTAAACAGACTTCAGAAAGCCAAAAATATCGGGAAAGTACTGCTTTAGGAGCACAGATTAAAAAGTGTTACAAGTTGATTACAGATTCTTAGAATGATCTATTAAAATATCTCTGAAAAGTACATTTCTATTATTAAAAACACACACACGCACCTAATACAATATACCTTTGTATAAGTTAGTGTTGATAAAGCTGTTGAATACAAAGCAATCATATTCAAAAAGTGATGAGAATTTACTAAATGTTTAAAACATCAAGGACTCAGATACTACTTGCAAGAAGTAAAATAAACAATCAGTACTATTTGGCATATAATAATCTTCATATTGGCAATAAATGTTACACTTGTCTTCAGTGCATTCCCTTGTACTTTGTAAATGTCACCAAGGACACCAGATTATTCTAAGAAGAAAGGCCTGTACTAGTAAGTAACTGATTACCAGAATAACAATTTCATAATTGGTAGGCCATCTATTCAAGCAATCAAAACAGATTAGCAAATATAATTCCCTGAATAGAGCTATTCTATTTTTCACTTTAAAACAAAACTAAAACAACAACAACAAAATGCTCAAATAATAAAGCTACTTTGGTCAGTCTGTATCTTTTTTTTTTTTTTTTTCTCCATAAAATCAATAGTAATAAAAGGTGACTTGAAAACAGTTTATAAGGTCTTGTTTAGGTAAAGTAACTTAAATCTTTTCTTTAGTGAGTAGTCCTTCTCAGTGGAATATTTGCTTTTTCAGGGATACTGTCATACTGCATTTGAAACCTGTTGCTAATGCTACTTTTTTATATCAGGAAGGAAATATTTGCTTTTTCAGATACTCTTAATATAAAACAGTAGAAACATTCCCGTGGTACATTACTGTTGTACTGCATTCTGAATAATAATAACTTCCCCTACCCCCGCTAGCTTCCCCCTCTCCCACTGGTAAAATTCCCCAGTTCCACATTTTGGCTGTTTAAAGAGCACAATGTCTTTCCCTGCAAGGCAACTGCATAAGAATAAGGGCTTCAAGGCAGATTTTTGATCTTACTAACACCAATAAAAATGATGTGTTACTTTTTTGACCGTGGCAGATTTAAAGTTACCTGAGACTAGAATCAGACTGAAAACACTTCTGGTTTGGGCTGGGCTGGTCAGTCAGATGTATGCATTTCTCCAAGCCGAGAATAGGTTGGAGCACTGGCACAGATTGCCCAGAGAAGCTGAAGCTGCCTGGACATGGACATGCACTGGGTGTCTCTGCTTGAACAGGGGGTGTGGACCAGACGACCTCCAGAGGTCCCTTCCAACCTCATCCACCCTTTGATTCTGCAATGACTGCTCATGGTCTTTCAGTCAGTGCTGTCCTGTAATTACAGACAGATTCCACATCTAAGCCCAAATAATGTCAGAAACACTGCAAAGGGAATGCCTCATATTGGTTTCCCATTGCTGGGAAAGGAAACAAACCTGTACTTCTACTATCCACAAGTCAGTGTCGATTATCTTTGTCAAGTCTTCCTTAAGTCACTGTTCTAGGCAGTGCTTTTGACCCACAAGCCAAAGCGGTTTTGACTTCCAAAGACAGAAAAAATCTGCAAACAAACAATTTTACCTTTCTGTATCCTTATATTTCGGGGATACTTCTCCCTTCAACACAGTCCAGAAGGCCTTTGCTACAGACCAGGCCCATTAAAGCATTATGATGAAATGAGACATTTGAAGTGGTAGGAAAAGGCTGAGGTTGAACAGTCCTATTTTAGTGTACAACTCAAATGTGGTCTTGGTCACTACTGCCCTTTTGTTAACATAAGCTATCATGGGATCATTATACAGGATGAAATGTCCACCTATTTCATAGTAAAATGACAGGAACCAGGGATCTGCAACCCTCCTGTCTTGAAAAGAAGAAAATGTGTTACAGTGTTCTCTCTAATAAATGCAGACATTTTACAGAATCACATAGAACGGTTGTGGTTGGAAAGGATCTCCAGAGATCATCTAGTCCAACACCCTTGCTCAAGCAGGGTCACCCAGAGCATGTTACACAGGATAGCATCCAGACGGGTTTTGAATGTCTCCAAAGAAGGAGACTCCACAGCCTCTCTGGGCAGCCTGTTCTAGTGCTCTGTCACCTGAACGGTAAAGAAGTTCTTCCATATGGCGATGAAACCTCCCGTGGTTCAATTTATACCCGTTACCCTTTGTTCTATCACTGGTCAACACTAAGAAGAGTTTGGCCCCATTCTTTTGAAAGAACAAAAAAGCAAGCAAACAAACAAAAAGTTCAAACAACCCAACAATGCAGATGGAAGCTCAGTCTGCAGAATTACAAGTTATGTCATCATGTACCTACTGCATTGGCAGGGCACGATGGACATGTCCGGCTCGACCCTGCAAAAGGGCTCTGTAATTCTCCTCAAGGAGAGATGGGAGTCTGCAAGTGCTCTGAGACCCAGCCTGGAGCTCCGACGCCCACCAGCCAGATGGTCCCCAGCACCAATGAAAAGCAGCCATGGCAGCACCGTGGAGAAAGACCCAGCAGATGGCAGGAGGACAGATGTGGTCAAGGAGGAGCCCCTGGGTGGCGCTTGCCAGATTGAGCCCTTCTCCATCACCGTGAAGGAGCTGAGAAGCCACTTTGAGACCCTGGGTGGCAGGAAGGTGAGCGCAGGAAGGTTCTGCAGTTGAAAATGATTCCCACAATAGCCCACTTGCGGTTCTAGTACTTTTGGAAACATGAGGAAAGCATGTGCAACTATGCCAAATAACCTTGTTTTGCAAGGAGACCACAGCACATGGAAAGTGCAAGGTACTGCCAAGCACGATGGTGTGCTGAACTACCAGCTAAGCAGCACACGAATTCACAATTCGTAACCTGCAGTGCCACAGAAATTTACCCTAGAGCATTCTGGAGAACCCTACTGCCAGAACAGCACCCCCTTCCAATCTGCTGCCTCTTCATATCCTTTCTGCCCCCTTAAAAACTTATCTGTCTCCCACCGGTAGCTTCTAACTCACATCCCCTCGATGTCTTCCAAAAGGAAGGTGGGAGAAGGCACAGAAATACTAAAGGACACAAAGCATATTTTCACCATCTCTGAAAATCCTAGCTAGAAGTTGGAGCTCAACCATCTTATCAGGAAACAGAGGAATTATGCTGGCTTGGTACAATGCTCAAATGACAAAGGTCTCTGCACTAGAACTTCAGGGCACAGGAAGCACGCACCTTTCTCTTACTGTAAACTAAGCCAGAGAAATTCCCATCAGTCAGGGTGCAAATCTGGCGACAGAATGACTCTGATTCAGCACTAAGCCTAACCAGCCAGCATCTCTGTCTATACTGCTGAAGGCTTTCCTTGTTTTTGGTCTCTGAACGTGTGTATTTTCTCTCACCAGTTTCCCAGATGCACAGAAACTGTCTGCTTGAGAAGAGAAAACAAGTGTGAAAAAGGCTATCCAGACCAGCCATTTCAAGGGGTCCAGATGAAGGAAGCATTGCACCAACCGAAAAGCACAATGCCTTGTGCTGCTTCCAAAATCAAGGCCATAAAAGCGATCATCAAAAATCACCAAGATGCTGTAAGAAGGCCACGTCACCAAGGAGCTGGTCTGCCAGTTCAGAAGGCTCAAACAAGTGAAGGCTGCGTGGTCCAGATGCTCCCTAAGCATCAGGAGCCGCAGATGAGAGAGCCATTGTGCCAGCCAAAAACCAAAATCAATTGTGCAGCTTCCATAGTTAAAGCCATCAGTGAAATTCATAGGAATCTTAAATTAGGTTCTCAAATACGTCCAGAACATGAAGGAACCAGTTTTCCAGATGAAAATGTGCAATGTCTAGAAACAACAAAATCTGAAGAAGTGAACGAGGATACAAGACGAACCATCAAGAAAAAAAAAGAGAATCACAAAGGATAACCAACAGGATACTTATGGGAATGTGCAAGTGGAAAAACACGGCCAAAAGAGGATGGACGTGAGTTACATGACTTACAGTCCATATGCTGTGCAGAATGCACAACAGGCCTACAATAAAAAACTAAAATAATGCTAACAGATTTGGCTTAAATTTTGCTGCCTGTCTCTCTTCTGAGGAGTCTCAGCAGTCTTTTACCGTCTTTCCTTTCCAAGGGCATCTACCTTGTGAGATGATTTTAGTTGATTATTATTTGTTCATAAGTAGATAAAAGCAAGATAAAGCTGATAAATATAAATATAAGTCCCAAGGAAAATACACATACTAGTAAAGTCTTTTCAGATGTTTTGCTTCCCAAGTTGAAAGGAAAAATGAGCAATGTATGAACATTCAAGTTCCCAAGGCATATCTCAAAATCAAACAAAAACTCCACTACTAACAAAAGAGAGAGAGACGGAGGGAAAAAAACAACTAACCAAGCAAAAACAACTAACCAAGCAAAAAGATTCAAATAGCTGTGTAGAGGAGAAGAGAAGGAAAAAAAAAAAAAAAGAGAAAATTAATCAGAGAAACTGAAAAACTCAGAAAAGTGAGAACGTTCCCATAAGCTTCTGCCTTTATCCCTGGAGAAACCATCTCACCCATTCACCAATCTCATTGTTAAAAGAATTTGCTTTAAGACTTTGTTATCACAATTAGCTTTTCCATCAAAACTTGTTTTTTTCTTATTTGTTTACTCAGCATAAAGCCGCAGTAAGGTTTATGCTTAGTTTACAATTGACCTACCCTTTTTGAACATGCCCAGACAACAGGAAATTGGTTTCTCTGGAAACAGGAGCTACATGAAATCTTTCAGCACTTGTGTTTCTTTAGAGCTGTTCCCACATATGCAACGAAGCACCAGACCTTCAGCACGTGATTCAACTTTACCAGGCAAGGTAATGAAGGAGAGCACTGCCAGTGACACACCAGGCTGGTAAAATTAATTGGTACAATTTCGATGTGAACAAAGAAAAAGAAAAGGAACGAAACAAAACAAAACAAAGTAACTCTTTGTCAGGGAGTACAAAGGTAAGACAAGGGGGAATTGCTTGAAACTAAAAAAAAAAAAAAAAAAAAATTAAAATGGACGTTAGGAAGAAATTCATTACTTTGAGGGCGGTGAAGCAGTGGATCAGGTTGCCCAGAGAAGCTGTGGATGCCCCATCCCTGTAAGTGTTCAAGGCCAGCCTGGATGGGGCTTTGAGCATTCTGGTCTGGTGGGAGGTGTCCCTGCCCATGGCAGGGTGGCTGCAACTGAGTGATCTTTAAGTGATCCTTCCAACCCAAACCATTCTATGATTCTAGGACTCTATGAAATGTAAAACACTCAGTCTACATATAAAATCTCTTAGTCATACTAACAAAGAAAGTCACAGTAAAAATCTGGGAGACATTTATACTGTGCATCATGAAGATGTAATGCTATCTTTTTGATGATATGGAGGCAGCATGGTCACACATGCTGAAAGCCCCTTTATAGGACAACACAGTCTTTCAGCACCTGCTAGGACTAATCAAACTGGATGAAAATATTCAAGCCAAACTGAAGACTTCCTAATTTCCCATTATCCCCATTTTTATCTTTTAACGAGCACAGTGTGAGAGCCTATCTTGGATACAGCAGACATGGGGTGAAAGTGATACCAATATTGCACTCCACTTCATGCTTTCAGGGAAGTTAACAGTCCCAAAATAGGCATGTCAGAAATAAAATATATACCAGTTTCTCTGGTACTGCCACAGAGTGGCATTAACATAAATATCTGCTGAGGGTGCTTTAGGACAAAGACTGTGAATAGCAGTGGCTGAGGAACCAGCACATTGACATTGCTGTTACTTCCATTACTGGTGGAACAATAACCTTTGACAAAGGTGTGGGCAGAAAACAAAGATAGCAATATCTTTATTTATGTTTGCTAAACGAAAAAAAAAAAAAGTCAGAACTCTGATTCCTCACTTCCTCAGCATTTCTTAGCAGATAGCAAGTTTCCTGATGAAAATCCACCTTCTATGTGCTTAAATCTCATTGTTCCTATATTGTCTATGATCATGAATGCTTAGAGATCTTTATGGTGCCTTCATGTTCGAATTAGAACAGCAGACCAGAGCATGGCAGCAGAGGAGGTAGATGAAGCCATCCCTCCCCATGCTTTCCCACAGGAGAGATTCCAGGAGGGAAGGAAAGTTACAGCTTTTGAATAGAGTAGGCAGAAAGGCAGAAATAATCATATTTCAGTCAGTGAAGAGAAAAGTATTTCGGAGTATTGAGAGTGAGGAGTTGTATTAATTAGGATGACGGAACTGGATTTTATGATTTTTTTTTTTTTTTTTGAGGAGGCAAAGGAGAAGAGAAGAGAAGAGAAGAGAAGAGAAGAGAAGAGAAGAGAAGAGAAGAGAAGAGAAGAGAAGAGAAGAGAGAGGAGAGAGGAGAGGAGAGGAGAGGAGAGGAGAGGAGAGGAGAGGAGAGGAGAGGAGAGGAGAGGAGAGGAGAGGAGAGGAGAGGAGAGGAGAGGAGAAGAGAAGAGAAGAGAAGAGAAGAGAAGAGAAGAGAAGAGAAGAGAAGAGAAGAGAAGAGAAGAGAAGAGAAGAGAGAAGAGGACAAGACAGGACAGAATAGTTGGAAGGGATATACAAAGATCAAGTCCAACTGCCTGACCACTTCAGGGCTAACCAAAAGTTAAAGCATATTATTGAGGGCATTTTCCAAATGCCTCTTGAACACTGACTGGCATGGGGCATCAACCACCTTGCTAGGAAGCCCATTCCAGTGTTGGGAGCTGGAATAAATTGTGATTAGTTAGGATAAGAAGGTTGATGGGAGTAAAAACTGAGGAGGAAAGAGGAAAATTATCAGAATGTATGTGCATCATTGGATACAGAGGTACAGAAGAATATCCTTTAGACACACACATAGTACACACAAACACATATACACACATATTCATGTGAATATTTATATCTAAAATGCTAAATGAGCATAGTTCCAAAGTGGCAGGTGAGAACTACTTAAGGAAAAAAATAAATAAAATCTTTCTCTTCTCTAATAACTTTTTTGTTTGTTTGTTTATTTGTTTGTTTTAATTTTTGAGAAGTAAAATTTTTATAAAAATATCAGGAAAACTTCAAAAAAATATGATTGAGTCAACAGACACTGAAATTGGGATACCTAGTAAGAGGAAACTACCACTCATCTCAACATTTGCAGTCTGAGAAGAGAAAACAGATCCAGCTCAAAATAGTTTTGTTTTCTAAATCCTTAGACCATAAAAACAACACCTCTTGATATATTAGGTTGAATTCTGCCGATAAATCTAAAAGTGTGCATATCTGTCCTTAGCTGTTCAATGAACATGCATCACTCTGAGATTAAAACATATTCAAAGGATTCTTAGGTTCTGGGGGTAAACGTAAGGCAATTACTTAAGCAGAAAAGATTTGAAACAGGATAGCTGTTGGCAAGATTACTAGTTCAGAGTGATATTTTCTTGAGTCAGAGCCAGATTACAGACTGTTTTAGCACTGCTTGTAGATTGCCAACACTGAGAGAGGTGTTGACAATCACAGTTGATTGAAGTCTCAGTTACTTTTCACCATTTTTTTTTAACTAATCAAGGAAGCCATGTAATTCCTGGCAGTTTCACCACTGCTTTCAGGGCATATGTTTGCCAAATGGCCTCAATATAGTCAAAGCACAGGTATAAATCTGAAATGAGGCAGTGGCTTGAGGACTCAAAAGAGCTAGTGGAAGCTATGTTCCCTTTTGTGGGCAGGTGGACTTGCCAGGTATGTCTATCAGAAAAAATAAAATAAAATAAAACAAAATAATAAAAAAAATACATTGAACTACAAAGCCACCTGAGCTCTGAATTGAGCTACTGTGGAAGTAGCTACCATAGAGCACAGAGCTGGTCTGCTGCTCTTAGATACAGAGCATATTTTCCTGTGTAAAAATCCTTTGCTTCCAGGACAAATGGCAGTGCGTTATATTACACAGAAAAATCTCTTTGCTTCATTTCCTCCACTGTAAGACACTGAGAAATTTTTATCCCAAAGGAGCATCATGAAGACCCAGGAATGATTTTGAGGTTTCCAAAATCTGTTGTGGTATATGAGTGAGCGATAAACCACAGTCATGAATGTGGACTTTTCTTGATTTAGTGATAGAGGTATTATGGGAAGGAAGAAGGACTTTTACACCAAAATGTGACTATAGCTTGAAGCTTTATGTCACCAACGTGATAACCTCTAGGGAGGCTTTCTTAGGCAGCCACAGGCAGAAAGACATGTTTTACTGAATCTGCCCTGATGCAAGGAGTAAAGTGTTTATTCAAGAGAAAGGGGCCTTCAGGCAGACCAGCTCCCACCAGAAGAGAAGGAAGACTAGGAGGAATTGTTTAGGTCAAGGAATCCAGTTCCCTTCTGCTGGAGTTCACCATGCCAAATAATCCTGATCATCAACTGATCAAGCCTTCAGATGGAAACTAGCGAATTCTCGACCTTTCTATTGGAGGTTAATTTCAGATCCTCATTCTATGGATAGTTACATTGATCTACCTAATCCTTCTAATTCTTGGACTAAATTTTATTCTTCATAAGTGTCTGCAGCAACTCCTGTTCAGTAAATTCAAGGAGCATGATGTCTTCTGAGACAATTAACTAAAAAAGAAAGGCTAGATGGGAGCAAAGCTAAAGTATTTCCTTTGCTTTAAGGACTTACTCTTTAATTTTGGATAATCTTTCTTATACGTGTTTACAGAATAGTGTTCTATACTATTCATCTAAATCCTTGGTGCATTCTCTGCCACATATAAATGCTGTCCTCTGTAACTCACTCAGTGTTCTCCTTTACAGATTGTTAATTTTATAATCATGATTCTATTAATAACCCCTGTCAAGAAACTGGAAGGTTTATCTGTCTTTGAATGACAGTTACTTGACTTTTATAACAACATGTCCTCTTTTTCTTTTTACTTCTTCCCCCCCTCCCCTCCCAGATGGCACCATAATATAACAGCATGGCCTAAGCAATTCTGAAGATGGTGCCCAGTAAACCTGTTAGTAATGCACACGAATTTTGGAGAATGTATAAGCTAAATCCAGCAAGGAATTAACCTGAGATGAAACCAAAGAGGGGTGGGGGATGAAAAGCTCGGAAGTGCCTAGCCACATTCATGGGAGAAACATATGAGAATAGTGATCAGGGTCTTGAATTACAGTAGACTGCAACAGATAGAAGATAATTCTTATTGTTCTAGGCAAAGGATAACATAGCAAATGGAACCGAAATACTTGAGTTAGAAAGTGTCCTTAAAATGTGACCAGGAGATAGAAACGGAATACTTCAAAAAGTAATCAGTTTCCATGTCTTTGTGTCACATTGTTCCTCACAGAGTTTTAGACTGAATTAGCTCTGAAGTACAAACTTATATCTTCAGTCTTATTTGTTCTAAGTTTACTGAGTTTGTGAGATTTTAATAAATCACCAGAAACATTTTTACAGAACACAAGAGCTCCACATGCAAAACAAAGGAACTAAAAATAAAATAGACATTTTTTGTTACAAACCAGAGTGAGATTTGCCATTTCCTAGTTTTCATAAAAAAAATGTTGACAGGAAGTTTGTATTTGTTCTGAGAAATGCATCTGTGTTTTGGAATAGAAGTTTGCCACTGATTTCTGGAATGACCATGGAATATAAGACACAAGCATCATGGCTACCTTAGAAATAAGACTGCATGTTTTACTGGCCATAGATAACATCTATGGTTAAATGTATTCAGATGAGCCATCAAAATGCTGGAAGGTGAGAACTGATCAGTGAAGAAAAACATGATTGCTGTACTCATATTCCAGTCCTTTCAAAACACAGGCAGTATTTATGACACATCTCATAATTTGGCACCTCCTAAACTTGCCATGCAGTTATGTGGACCCTCTTCTACAAAGAGATCCCACCTGCTGCATCCTACCAACCTGCCAATGAGCTGCACAAGGGATGTGAAGCTGTAGAGGCAGAAAAGGCCGGAGGATGACACTGCTGGTGGAGGTTGCCCTGCAGCAGGACCTGCTCTCTAGAACAAGCCCTGCTGAAAATCATGCTGTCACAGAGCACAACATGTACTGCATTTTCTCCTCCACCATGCAAATGAATTTATAGTTGTTTCTCAAGCAGTCAGGTCAAGAAAATTTTAGAGGTTAGCTAAATGGCTGAGGTGGTCAAATATTCATTGCATTCTCCCATGCACAATCCTGACACAAATGCTTAATTCTACAGCCCTTGCCTAGCCTCAATACTTTAATGGTGTATGCAAAGTCAAGCTCATAGATGAGCTCTTGTGGGACTGCAGATTTTTGTGCTATTGATATTTCATCTGAAACTTGGGAGATGCTAATTGCCAGCTTTGCAGTTTTTCCCTGGTGGCCATACTAAAAATATGTTGCATATTGAAACTTGCATTGTAGCTATTCCAGAAAGTCTTTCAGCAAAGAATCAAAATTCCAGTCTTGTGTAGCAAATATTTTCCAACGGCCCCATAAATTTTATTCTATGCAACGGAAAAGTCTTATACTTATTAAATATCTAAGAATCCATAAAACATACTCTTCTATTCTTTCTTTTCCTCTTCCCATTATTTGCCAGTGTATATCAAAGCACAACAGAAAGCTGAAAAGCAAACAATGTGGTTTTCTTAATCAAGAGAAATGTTGCAAAACAGCCATTCACAGACAGAAATGTAAGCAGGATTTCATCAGCTAAAAGCAAAACAAAACAAAACAAAGTTTGCTTTAATAACAATTCTCAATGATAAAATCAGACATTTAAGATTTGAGAATCAAATTAAAACTTACTGTAAATAAGGAGTTATAGAGAACAGATTCTATTTATTTCAGTTATTAAACATTTCCATTTTTATTTATCTGCCTGAGCTGACTTTTGCTCAGAAGTCAGCATTAGCACCACATTGACAGTTCCAGCAGAAAACTCCAGTCGAGGTCTGGGCAGGTCACAGGGAGTCATTCAGTTCACCTTTAAAGTTTGAGGCATGTACAACAAAAACACACAAATCTCCAAGGGTATCTGGAGGCTAGGAAGCTAAATACACACACTGCCTGACAGATTTCCAGTGGAGAACAGAGCTTATAACATTTTTGTAATTCTCCTGACCTCAGTGCGTTGACGTTGCTGCACAGCTTTACCTCCCTGAAGTGAATGAGCACCATTTGTTGTAATTATGCAGCCCCTCAATCCACTTACTCTTGACTTTCCTTTCCACTGTGCTATATTTGACACAAAATGTTTAATCAGGTTCATTTATCATGACTGGAACAGGCTGACTCATTCCCCATTTACAATTAGAAAGGATTTCGTCTAATAAATGCTGAGCACTCAGCTACAAAAGTTAGTGAATGAGGAGTGAGCTCAGCACCATGCAGTGCTGAGAGTACATAAACCTGTTTTACATGGAATTAAAAGAATGCCAGATTTCTTCAGAAAATCTTGAAAAAAAATAAGAAAGTTAAATGTTATCTAGGTCCTCTGTATGAGGACCTAGCTTGAAAACATGGATACAGTGTTTTTTTTGCTGGGCCAAACACAGTCCTGCTGGGTCAGCAGCGAAATCATCCCATCTTTCTGCCTTGGACTCCCCATACACAAAATGGTGGCAGTAAAGGTTTTCTTCCTTATGCACTTCTGCGGTGATCTAACTACTCACTTGCTACCTATGGAGTATTAAATAACAAGTTAATTTCTAAACAGCTTATACCTTGAACTTACGAAAAGAAAATCACAGTAGTAAATTTAATGGCAAGTTAACCTACAAAGAACAAGTTAAAGAACAAACAAACACCCCACAGCTATGGTCCAAAGGTCAAAATTAAACAGTGAGAGCTTTAAACACTTTGGGATATCAGAATGGTTACATAGAAAATTGCCCTTCTTTATGTCTGCAATCTAAAGCCATTCTGCATTTCTTGTACTTTTTCTTGTAATTATGATGCTGTGTTTGCCCTATAAAATAACCCTGAACAGTGCAGATTGCTTTAACCCAACTGAGAAAAGGCAGATCATTAACAATTGCCAATTAATTTGAACAACTGCATGGTCAGCCCTGAAAAAAATTGGCACAGTTCCTTATAATGGAGAGTACTCATCAATTTCTATTGTAAAATGAGAGACAGAGAACTAGAGGGAAAAAGAAAAGCATAAAAGAATAATGCAAGGAACACTGGGTGAATAATAATGACTGACATGTCACCACTGCTGTATTCTGTCCTCCTGAAGGCCATTACTAGGGAGGGAAAGAACTTGAATTGCAAGTACTAAATTTCAAAGTTCTATACATTGGAATTTGGCAGCTGATGATGGCCAAATTAGCCGAATATCTTCTATGCATGTAGATATGACAGAGACAGAGAGCAAAATGAAGCCCTTATAATTCAAGGGGAAATGATTAGCAACCTACTACACCACTTGAATACACACAAATCTGTGGGGCTGGATGGGACCCACCCCAGGGTTTTGAAGGAGCTGGTGGAGGTGCTCACCAAACCACTTTCACTAATTTACCAGCAGCCCTCACTAACTGGGGAGGTCCCAGTTGGCTGGGTGTTAGCAAATGTGACTCCCATCTACAAGATGGGCAGAAAGGAAGATCCGGGGAACTACAGGCCTGTCAGTCTGACCTCAGTGCCAGGGAAGGTCCTGGAGCAGATCATCTTGAATACCATCACATGGCACGTACAGGACAACCAGGTGATCAAACCCTGTCATCATGGGTTTATGAAAGGCAGGTCCTTTTCGACTAAACTTATCTTCTTCTATGACAAGGCAACCCACTTAGTGGACAAGGGAAAAGATGTGGAAGTTGTTTACTTGATCTTTAGCAAAGCATTTGATGCTGTTTCCCAAAGCCTTCTCCTGCAGAAACTGTCTGCTCATGGCTTGGACGGATGTACTGTTTGCTGGGAAAACAGTTGCTGGATGGCCTGGCCAAAAGGTCCTTTGTGAATGGAGTTAAATCTAATCGGTGAATTGGTCACAAGTGATGTTCCCCAGAGCTCAGCTGTGCAGACAGTTTTGTATAATATCTTTACTGATGATCTTGATGAGGGGATTAAATGCACCCCCAGTAAGTTTGCAGATGACACAAACTTGGGTGGGAGTGTTGATCTGCTTGAGGGTAGGAAGGTTCAGCAGAGGGATCTGGGTAGGCTGGATCAATGGGCTGAGACCAATCACATGACATTCAACAAGGTTAAATGCTGGGTGCTGCACTTGGGTCATAACAACTCCACGCAGGGTTACAGGGTTTGGGAACCATGGCTAGAAAATTGACCGTCAGAAAAGGCCCTCAGGGTTTCAGTCAACAGCCAGCTGAACATGAGCTGGGAGTGTGCCCATGTTGCCAAGAAGGTCAATGGCACCCTGTCCTGAATCAGAAATAATTTGGACAATGGGACTGGGGAAGTGATTGTCTCTCTGTGTTCAGCACTGGTGAGACTGCACCTCTTGTACTGTGTTCAGTTTTGAGCCCCTCACAAGATACTGAGTTGCTGGAATGTGTTCAGAGAGGAGCAATGAAGCCAGTGAAGGGACTAGAAAATAAGACATATGAGGAACAGCAGACAGAACTGGGGCTGTTTAGTCTGGAGAAATGGAGGCTGAGAGGAGACTACATAAATTACTACAACTGTCTGACAGGAGGTTTCAGCAAGGACTGTGTCAAGTCTCTTTTCTTAGGTGTCAAGTACTATGACACAAGGAAATGGCCTCATGTTGCACCAAGGGAGGTTTAGATTGGATATCAGGAAGAATTTATTCATGGAAAGCATGGTTAGGCACTGAAACAGGCTGCCCAGAGAGGTGTTGAAGTCACCATCCCTGGAGGTATTTAAGAGATGTGGATGTGGTGCTTAGGGACATGGCTTGGTGGTGGACTTGGTAGTTAGGTGGATGGTTAGCACTGATGATCTAAAGAGCCTTTTCCAACATAAATGATTTTATGGTTCTATGATACTATATTTAACATAGATGGGGAGATAGCTTTAGCAATACATCTTACAATATAGGAAACACTGTAAAAATTCATATAACAAACCACAAGTTCATACAATGACAATACTTATGAAGAAATAAGAAGACAATAATTCACTTGCTTAAGTTGTATATTTCCTATTTAGGCCTGAATTCACCCCACCTAACTTTAGTCATTTTCAGCTCTGTCTACAGCAGCTGTCAGAGGGACTCTTACAGGAGATAACTCAAACCTGGCTCTTGTTGTTCTTCTCCATTAACCACAGAGGGAAAATTAACATGACTAATGGTGAAATCCTGAAATTCTAGTCAGTATGACTAGAAACTTATTTGTGCCAAAGGTTTTGGTGATGAGTGAGCATGTGCTTTCCAGGAAAACAGCTGTATCTTACTAAGGTAATGGAAATAATATAAGGTAGATGTTAGGAGGAAATTCTTTGATCGGAGGTTGGTGAGGCACTGGAACAGGTTGCCCTGAGAAGTTGTGGGTGCCCCAGCCCTGGAGCTGTTCAAGACCAGGTTGGATGAGGCCCTGGGTAACCCAATCTAGTGGGTGGCATCCCTGCCTATGGCAGGGGGGGTTGAAACTAGATGATCTTTAAGGCCCTTTCCAACCCAAGCCATTCTATGATTCTATGAAAAATGCAATGCATTTGGAAAAATTAAGTACACATGCTGGGAGGGCAAATTCTTCCTGCTAAGGCTTTTATTTTTTTTTGAATACTTTTAAGGAGTTTAGGTACTTCTTGGAAGAGTCCCTTCCCAGCTTTCCTGTAGGCCCCCTTTAGGCACTAGAAGGCCACTGTTCTCCCAGAATCTTTTCTTCTCCAAGATGAACAACCCAAACTCTCTCAGCCTGTCTTCATATGAGAAGTGCTCCAGCCCTTTAATCATCCTCATGGCCTCATCCTCTGGGCTCGTTCTAATACATCCATGCCAATTAATGCCAATTAATGACCTAAATTTAGTATTGAATCTAACCTAATGCATCAGCTAAATGTTTAAACCTTGATAGGGTAAATGCAGGTCCTATTATTTTATTTGCAAACTCCAGAGCATATTAAGTTAAAAGATAAATATATGCATCTTGTTATGAAGACACTGTTGCGTTTACGGTTTTTGTTAAGTCTGTTATTCAACCTGTTTATTTTATAAATTAAATTCAGTTTATATAGTCATTTTCACTGACTGATATTCTGACAAGGCAATTATTCCCTGTTCTCAAGTTGTGACAGTTATGTCTCTTTAACTGACTCTATGTCCATAATAACTTATTTCCCGCCTATAGTTTACAAATTCCCGATCTTCGTTTCAAAAGATCAGTGTTACATTACTGTCTCCATTCAGGACAATTATCCATCTATTTCTGTCTTCATCTCTTCCACTTTATCTTCCTTTTGCTTTCTTCCAACTACTATGCATTGAGCAACTTTCCTGTCCTCCCTCTCTGTTGAGGCCTTGCCTCTCCAAAGTCAAACACATCTCTCTTTCCTAATTTTCAATACAGGTCTTACATGTCTACTGTATTGACTTAATGGAGTAAAGAACAGAATTAAAACCCAGCATTTAGACAGGTTAAGGTGCCTGTCAACTGCTGTGTTACTTCCCATCTCAGTGCTACCTTGTGTTTAAGTAGCCATTTTTGTAAATAACACCACCCTGAAGGGCCAACTGAATCCAACTCATCTCATCTTGGGGAATACAATGCTATTAACTTGCCTCAGCTCCTGTTCTGGGAGCGCTGGCAAAACTAGGGACAACTAAGACTCCTTTCTGCACTTGCAAATCTTTTACCCAGAGTAAAACACAGTGAAAGCCTAACTCCACATACCTAATTAATGAAATG
Organism: Cygnus atratus; assembly: GCF_013377495.2. Lineage (NCBI taxonomy): Eukaryota > Metazoa > Chordata > Aves > Anseriformes > Anatidae > Cygnus > Cygnus atratus. Next base: position 12,302,759 of record NC_066362.1, on the reverse strand, counting down.
AACTATAAAGTGAATTGTTCAAAAAGGGAGTATAGAAAGGTTATCTACATTTTTTATTTCAGTAGAATAATAAAAAAAGCATGCAATTCATAATTAATATAATAAATACAAATTATATACTGTAGGTCATTCCAGTTGACAGAGATTTTAAATAATTTAAGACAACATATTTTTGTGTAGCCACCAGAACACACAAATTAGTCCTTCATTTGAATGCATTGCTCAACTGCATAAAAGCCATATAAAACATTTGTAAAGAAATGGAAATATAAAACCTTGCAGATTTTCCCTTGCAATGAGCTCCAAACAAGCAGAGACTTGAATTATAAGTGAGAGCAGTGACATATGCTAATGAATTTGTCATCAGGAAATAATGCAATTCCATTAACTCATCTCATTTCAGATTCTAGCAACTTCATGTCATGGTAGGTAACACAAACTGCTTTAAGAGCTCAGAGAAAGAATCCAGAAGGAGAACAAGAATTTGCAAGTTTATGGCTCATGGGTATATCTCGTGTATGGTCAGAAATGTCTGTTTTAACTTTGTCGTACTTCATGTTTCATGGGTGTCATATTCAAGAATTAGTAGCTTGACTAAGTCCTATTAACTTTATTGAGAATGAATATGACTAGTTGAATCTCATTATTTTATGTAATAAACATGCATTGGGAGGACAGACAGCTGATTCCCAAGTGTAGATATTCAAAATTGTCAGAATTGCAACAAAATTTGAGATAAAAAAATTGTTTTTCATACTTCCTAGGCAAACTCTCCTTAGGTTGCATCTCAAACCCAGTTCTGACAAATATTTAAGGAAAAGAATAACTGAATTCATATATACTCTCACTAAAATTAATAGTATTAAGTACAAGTAAAGAGACACTATATATTTACAATATGAAATTAAATATAATTTCCTATTTAGTATTTACCTTAATAGCATTATTGCTCACTTAATGTAAATATTAGAACACTCTACACCATAGATACATGCATAATTCTGATTAAAACTTGAGCTACTTTAGATGTACTCTGAAGGAATCTGTAACAATTTGCAGCTACCAAAGTTCTTCCTCACTGATACCTCTACTATATTGTTTATCTCTTTCTTAAATATATAATTATGTACTTATCCAATGGACTGGAATGACTTACAGTGATTCTAGTCTATTGGATAAAAAGGAGTTCATTTTAATATAAGATAAATACAGCCTATAGATTTCTTTACTTACTGTGTAAATTTGTTTACATCAGCTATCAGAAAACATCGGTAACGTTACAAGAAATGAAAACAAACACCAAACCAACCAATCACCACCACCACCAACAACAACAAAAATCAAACAACAACAACAACAAAAGCAAACAAACAAATGAACAAAACATATCAGTGTCTTTGCCGGGCTTTCAAAGTAGAAAAGTCTCATGGTTATGGTACTGCTGACTTACCAAACAGGTTCAACGATAAAGTCCGACTCTAGGACTCCCCGTACCAAATCAAAAATGCCATGAGCATAAGACACAAAGTGCTGATCCTGTATTAATTCACAGTGTAATTTCCAATATGATAAAATGTGTTTGATGGGTTAAATTTTAATGAAAGGGTTTTTTCTTAGACCAAGTGTTGTCTGTGCGGTTATATTTCTGCAATTCTAACTTGTGTTAAAACCAACATGGTCTTGGCAGTGTTTGCTGTTAGATGAGTAGAAATGTAGTGGTGTATCTGCTATGGATCAAACATCAGCTGCCAGATGACCTGGGAATGCACTAATCTGGCAGGAGGGTGCAAACAACCCTTCCTTGCAACCACTGTTGGATCAGCTTAAACTATGCCCTTGAGTAATCCCACTGAGCTCCACTGAGATACTGATGTGAAGAAGTGCCAGTGGGCTCAGGTCTCACTGCATATACAATGGCCTGCCTTAAAATAATTCCATGAAGAAAAGGTACTTCCCTATTATTATTACTTTAAATCACCATTTTCAAAAGCTGCTACTAATTCTGCCTGATTGGCAAAATGGAGTTGCAAGTTTTATCAGGTTATAACAGATTTGGCTGTATTTAAACATAAGCCTACATTTTCAGACACCTCAGCCTGTATGTAGGAATACTAAACTGGGCTGTGATTTCAGAGGTTTATCGTTGTTTAAACTCAGCTTTTCCAATGTTTCAATATTTAGTACTAGTGGTTTCAAAATAATAAAATTAAGTTCATTAGAATAAAAAAGTCTTAAGAGTTTCCATTCCATTCAGATTTTAGTCATTTGATACCAGTGCATTAAGGAACATATTGCCAAAAGTCAATATGAATAATCACATTCATTTTTAATTAATTAATACTTGGTTAAACATGGATATCTCAAGGCACAAAGATAGATCTGTATGTTTGCTCCTAATTATTAGGATCAGTCACTAGTAAAAGCAGATGTGCAAAGAAACCTTCTGAGCATATTTTTCTACTGTAATTTTCCTACTTTTATTTGCAAATGTCTTTTTAAAGAAGAAAAGAAACTTATTACCAATGTCCAACTTCTGTAATAGCACGATAAATACCTATCTCCTTCCTCAATGTTTTCCACAAATGTTTCCAACAACTTATATGGGTTACAGTAAATATCTGTTCATTTTTGAAAGTGGTATTTCGGGGGCTATCAGAGCTGACATACACAACAATGTGTTAAAACCCACAATCATCTAAAGCCAGGGAAGACGTCTGGGAAATTCATGTGCCCAAACCAAAGAGAAATCAAGGGGGAAAATCTCCTACAGGCACGACTAGCTAAATGGAGTCAAATTGTGCCTGATGAGAGCAACTGTGGGCTAAAAGGAATTAAAGGAGCTAAACTTCCTTTTCAGTCCAATGAAGGTGGCTAACATGAGGAAGAAAACACAAAAGTGTTACTTTACTGACACCTGTAAAAGGGAACAGTAGATCTTGGAGTATGCAATGAGAATGTGGGGAAGTTTTTTTTTTTTTTTTTTGGTGTGTTTTTTTTTTTTTTCTGGAAAGGTGAAAGGCCATTGAGAAACAGAGAAACTGGGCACAGAGAAAGAGAACTTTAGCAAGGCCTTTGATTCTGTCCCTCATGACAACTTGGTCAAATTGTCCAACTGTGAGATAAACAGGCTCATGCTATGCTGGTTGATGATTTAGCTCAATGGTAGAGCTCAAAGCGTTGTAGTGAATGTGGCTACATTTGGCTGGCACCATTAGTGGTGTTCCCCAGGACTCAGTGCTAGGGCCAGTTCTGTTCAACATTTTTATCAATGATCTGGATGCAGCAGGGGAATGCATCCTCAGCAAGTTCGCTGATGGTACTCAACTGGGAGGTGCTATTCACTGTCTGGAATGATGAGAGGCTTTTCAGAGGGATCTAGGCGGATTGTAGCATTGGACAATCATCAACAGCATGAATTTCAACAAAGAAAAATGACAGATTCTGTACCTGGAATGGAGCAATGCCAGGCACAGGTACAGACTAGGAGATGAGTGACTGAAGATCAGTTCAGCAGAAAGGGATCTTGTGGGTGCTGGTTCAGCATGAAACAGCAGTGTACCCTGGCAGCCAAGAGGGAAACTGCGTTTTGAGGTGCATTAAGCACAGCATAGCCAGCCAGTCAAAAGAGGTAGTTCTCCCACTGTATTTACCATTGGAGTGGCCTCACCTTGATTATTGTGTGCAGTTTTTGGCTCAACTATATAAAATGGATGTAAAGATACTTGAATGCATCCAGAGGAGGGCAACAAAGCCAGCATAAAGTCTGGGAGACATATAATGTGAGGAGTGGCTGAAGACACTTGGGTTGTCTACTTTGGAGAACAGAGGCTGAGAGGTGAATTCATTGCTCTCTGCAACTTCCTGAGGAGGGGAAGTGGAGGGAGAGGTGCCAGTCTCTTCTCCCTGGTAACCGATGACAGGATGTTGGGGAATGGCATAAAACTGCACCAGGGCAGGATCAGCCTGGATATTAGGAAAAAATTTTTTACTGCGAGGGTGGTCAAACACTGGAACAGGCTTGCTGGAGAGATGGTTGATGCCTGTTGCATGTCAGTGTTCAAGAGGCATATGGATATTTGAATAATGCCCTCAGTAATATGCTTTAACTTTTGGTTAGCCCTGAAGTTGGACCAGATGATCTTTGAATGGTTCTTCCAACTGAGCTCTTTATTCTATTCTATTCTATTCTATTCTATTCTATTCTATTCTATTCTATTCTATTCTATTCTATTCTATTCTATCCTATCCTATCCTATCCTATCCTATCCTATCCTATCCTATCCTATCCTATTCTAAATTCTATTTCTACTCTACTCTACTCCACTCTACTCTACTCTACTCTACTCTACTCTATTCTAAATTCCATTCTAAATTCTATTCTAATTCCATTCTAATTCCATTCCATTCCATTCCGTTCCGTTCCGTTCCGTTCCATTCCATTCCGTTCCATTCATGTCATGTCTTGATTTGTATAATACAGTCTTTTATACAAACTTTTACGAATCTTCCTTTAATTCTAACCCATGCAACTGACAAAATAGTGTCAGTGTCCTCCCAACGCTATGTAACTATCATCTAATCAGTTTTTTTTAGATAGAAATAATATTGTTGTTAAGTGGAACCTCCTCCATACTGTTTGTCTAAGGCTTTTTTAAGTCACTTAGTATGTCACAACACAGTGTTTCAATTAAATTATTAAAAGGAAAAAGACGTGTTTTGTTGTTGTTGTTGTTCGTTTTGTTCCTTTTTAATAGGTGAGGCTATATTACTTTCTTGAATATATAAGTCTGGGTACCTTAAATATTAGTTTACAATATAGGAATTAGGAACCTGAAGTAATCTAGCCTATATTTTTTTCATAATACTGAATAGAATTATCTTTGTAGTCATAGGATTAAGTATGCCTGTTTAGTTGCTTTCTAAAATAAAATTCCAGGTTCCCTAAATATCCCAAGGAAAGTGATAAGTATCTCCTTACTGGTTAGAGTAAAAGGGAGCAGCAAGTACTAAGTTTCTAAGTAGATCTTGTCTGGGAAATTTGGCCGGACAATAACCAACAGTCTGAGCCCTTTAATGATAACATTACTGTAACGTTTATATAGATCTTCAGAATGTTTATAACTGAAAGGTTGCAGAGGAAATACTTCTAATACCACAAGAACTCAATAATTTCTGCAGTAGTTTTCCAGCTCACCTTGAATTTTTGTTTTAACTGAGCTCGAAATACAATATGTAAATTAAAACCTACTGGAAAAATGAAAAGTTGATCATGTTTTGAAGGTCAGATAAATAAAAGATAGTAATCTAGAAAAAAAGCAGCTTGCCAAAAATACAGAATGTAGAATAAGTGATATACCTAAACAATTATAAAGAATAATTGTGTGCATCAGAAATTTCAGCCTCAGCTACTATTTAAGAAATAAAACAATGTTAACCTCTTCCTCAGTGTCTTCAATTCTTTCTCAAATTTCTGTAGTTTTAAAATTCAAATATTGTTGAATTTTCTTAATAAAATATTTATAAAAGAAGAACTCAGTGGAATGACCTTATTCATTTAAGTCATTGGTTTGTTCAACAAGGTTCTGGTTCTGCAGTTGTCCACAAATGGGGACACCTCTGGATCTTTGAGGGGTTTTCAAGTCTTTAAATAGGGACCTGATGAGGTGCAAGTGTCCTTACAAATGCCCACCATTTGGAGGGCTGGAGCCCAAATGGGAACAAAACAAGAACACTGAAAATAGCATGAGCTTCACAATACTGTAACATTAGTTCATAAGAACTTTCATTGCTGTTACACACACACACACAAAAGAAACAAACAAACAAAAAACACTCAAAACCAAGATACTATTTTAAACCACAGCTCTTTCATTCATAGGCTTATTGAGATTACTACAGCTGATTTGATGTGATGGGCATCTGAGTACTAACAGACCGATAGAACTTGTATTAAATAAGCAGCAGATATGTGGCATAGAAATAAGCACTGAAATCATTTGGAATTCATTAGGCCTTAGGATTTCACAGAGACTGTTCACTCATCTCACATAAGGTACTGATCATCAGCATGGCACTACTGAATGTGTGATTCTGTATGTTAAATGTACAACTTCTTATCACCAGCTTCTGCTGGCCTACTTGTGAAATACTGACCAAAATGACTTTTTTTTTTTTTTAATCTTCAGAAAAATCAACAGGTTCTTTTATTAAGTTGCATTTCCTTTTAAATAACTCTGTATTGTAAAAAATAGATTTCCCTTTAAGAACCAAAGTTATTGAAAATTAAATTGGAAATGATGAGAATGAATAAACACGTATGTGGGCATCCTTGCTGTTTCACAGTAGTTTAGTATTTCATTAATTACATAGTTTGTTCAAGGAAAATAAGAATAATTAATCTAACATAAATATCAGAGACCATCAGAATATAATAAAAATTGCATAAAAAGTACCAAATAATTCAGACTTAATGCCATTATTACTTTTTGGACTGATTTGAATGTCCCAACAAATCTTTCAAAAATCCACTGAAATGTTTTTGTCATGAAAAGGAATACTATAACATAAATCTGTTAAACGTATCCTTCAGAAAGAGAAAGAACAAAAGTTTAATTATGACAACTATAGTAAACATTTTTCTTGAGACACTGCACCATTAGAAAGTTGTCTGTGCTACTGTGCTTTCAAAACCATTTTATTTAGAGACAACAATGTCTCTGAGTAATTTTCTCTGTGCATCTGTGTATCTTGCCTCACCTTATATATTACCGGGGACATTTTTATCTCCAGGAATATTGAGTGAAAAGAGGCTTAATTCTGGAGGAGTGTCCTTCTCTCCTGTAGCTTACTTTCAGTTCAATTGCCATCTGATAAGATTCTCTTTCTGGAGGTAAAACTAAATTCTGTTCTAAATAACTGTGATGGTCTAAACATTGCCATCAAATTAGGTGAGGAGGATGATTTATTCTCAGAAACTTTATCCCTCACACAGAAAAAGAGATATTGAGAAAAAGGAGGATAATACCATTGTTTTTTCCCACTCTCCAGAAGATAAGGAACATATTTTGTCTCCATTTACAGACTTTTGGCCATACAGTTGGGGACCACGCTCACAAAGAGACAGGTTAGGTACTGTGATCAGACCAATAATATATGCAGATACACTTAATACATCTCTGTCCATTTTTTTCCTCAAAGCATAGTCTATTCTGCTATTAATGGCTTCTCGTGATTCTAAGGTCCACTGACCAGAGGGTAGGAATTTGTTGACTTGAGTTCTTTTAATCCAACCCAGCCATTCCTACTCCATGGTCTTTTGTGGCCTTAGTAAAGGCCCATTTCCATTTTTAAAAACTGCATTCTCATGGAGTACCATTCCCTCTTCACCCTGTTCCATTAACAACGGATGAATCAGAAAGTAAGAGACATAGCAAACTATCAAGTTGGAAAGGAAATGATTTTTATACAAGCCACTTTCCAAGTTTTCCACGTGGTGTCAGTGGCTCCTCTCACCTTTTTTTTTTTTTTTTTCAAAACAAGAAGTTAGATTAGTACATATGCAGTTAAACTCATCTATGTTAAACCAGATTTCAGTTCTACGCTGAGTCTGTAAACTCTACCACAGATACTACTTTTGTCACTGATGCCTTGCACTTTAAAGAATTGCACTTTAAACTAAGAATGTAATAGTTATCCTCTTTATAAAATATATTGAGCAAACACTTGTATTTTGTGCTTAACTTCTCGTGCTTAACCAGATTTTTTTTTTGTCAAGCAATCATGCAAAATGAAAAATACCCTTCTTTAACATAACCAGCACTAGCACTGAACAAACCCTACATCCAAAACACAATCAATTGCCAAAAGTGCTACCTTTTTCACACACTCAAGAAGTCCAAAATAGATGTCTTACTTTAATTGCATTAAATCAATAGACTGTCCTGCGGAACATTCTTATTGATTTCTGATTCATGACATACATTACAGGCGTGACTATTTTTAGTGTCTCACTAAAAAGGAAGTTTGACTGCATTCAGAACACAAGCAACAAAATAATATGTGCGTCTCTGAGGTTACTCCTGAATCTTAGATTTGCTTCCTGTTAAGAGTAAATTGCAGTTGGTTTCTTTATAATATAAATTTGTGAATTACCTTTTAAAAATAGCATTTAAAATGGCATACAGTGAATATATATTGTGACTTTAATATTTGGGCTTTCAAGAACTTTTCAAGAACTTGCTACCAGACAGCACAGGAGAGACAATCTCCTCTCCTATGCATGAAAGCATACCTTTAACATACTATACAGAATCATGTGAAGAAAGATTACAGATATGTTTGCTAATGTTTTTATTTCTAGTCTTTCTTCTGCTCTGTCTAAGCTAGTTTCCAGTGAAATCTCTGAAATCAAGGAGATATGAAAAGATATTGCATGGGTTTACAAGAATTACATTTTTCTTAGCCCTAAAACTCTGTTTTGGAATGCCCTGCTCAGTCAGTCATCACCACCAAATCACACGAAATACTTGTCATGCATCTTCTCCTTGAAGACTGCAGAGGGCATCAAATCTGGCCAATGCATGGCAAGATGCAGGAGTCATACTGGCACCCTGCCAGTTGCTTCTCCCAAGTCTTGCTGTTCTGCTTCCAGGAACAGTCCCACTGGCCACAAGGTACGGGCATTTGTTCTTACAGACAATCCTCATGGCAGACTGCTTCTGGTCCCTTCAGGCAATCAAATGCTTCCCAAACTGACTTTTATACACATACCACAATCACATATTCATACTTCTGTCCTCCAGCATTCCCAGTGGTAGCACCTCACTCAAATAGATATGGTCAGCACTAGCTGCACCAAAATACTAATAAAGTACAGACTGACACTGTATCATCAGAGAAGTTGTCAGGGGAATCAATTTCAATATTCTGCTAGTCACACTGATTTTGATTTTTAAAAGGCTCTCTGATTGGCATCTCCTTGTGTGCATAATGTGTTTAAAATAAAACATATAGCTTTACAATTCCTGTATCTGGAAATTATAACAAGGAAATCATTAGTATTGCTTTTAGTGTACAGAAAGTACCGTTATGAAGTATACCTATAATCTCTCTGACTGATTCTGCTTGTAGTACATCACTTCTTTATTTTTTAAATAGACTATCATTCACTTTGCAAGAACTGAGAGACAAAGATTTATGAATTGATAACAGATCACAGACTATTTTTCTTCTAGGTTAGTGTTGGAAAAGCACTTCTATTCATAGCCTGCATGAAAGGAATTAGTGACCTCAATAAGTTTCTGAAAAATCCATCCAGCATTGAAAACCCACTCTTGCATCTATTATTATAATTAGTCTTACATTACAACTCACTGTCAGGCTGCACAAGAAGAGAAATGTAGGGTCTGATCTAAAGCCAGTGATCTAAAGAAAATGGAGTGATAGTGATATATTTTCTGTACTGTATCTATGACCAATATTTATATTTGATGGCCATATTTTTTGAAAAGTAATCACATAAAGGAAGCCATCTTAGTCTGCTGCTTTATTGTCAAAAATTCTGATCATTTTCCAGAATCTAAAGAAATTTAGTACTCAAAAAAATTAGGGGGTTATTTAGGAAGGGCTACTGATATTTAGTTTGAAATATCTTTTATTTTATAGATACTTTAATAGATATTTTTAATAGATATTTTATATATATTATATATATAATAGATATTATTTAGATATTTTAATTTAATAGATATTTTATCTATTCAGTCTCTTTGTAAAGTAGAATATTACGCTAACTTTGACTTGTTTCTTCCCTTCCCTTCCCTTCCCTTCCCTTCCCTTCCCTTCCCTTCCCTTCCCTTCCCTTCCCTTCCCTTCCCTTCCCTTCCCTTCCCTTCCCTTCCCTTCCCATTTTTTTTTAATGGTAGGAAATTTCCAAGGAAAAAAATGGGATACAATACAAATGAACATCTTCAGTAATCCAGAACCATGAGCTGTACCCCACTGCCGCATGTATCAATCTGGAGCTTTATTTTGCTGAGTTTCTCTGGGGTATAGCTTTGTGTATATTTTCAAAGAGAATAGAGATACAAAGCAGAATCCAGAAGTGATAGATATTTCTAAAGGTTCTTGATGAAATAAATAACTTTGTGAAAACTGAGTTGATAATATAGCATTACAATGTTTAAATCCATAACACAGATCAATTAGTCAGAAGGTGGATACCACTATTATTACTACAGATTTCTAATGCAATAGAATGAAATAATTACTTTCAGAGTCTCGGACTCATAGAATCGTAGGATGGTTTGTATTGGAAGGGGCCTTAAGGAACCTCTAGTTCCAACCCCCCTGCCATGGGCAGGGACACCTCACACTAGAACAGGTTGCCCAAAGCCCCATCCAGCCTCGCCTTGAACACTTCCAGGGATGGGACACCCACAGCTTCTCTGGGCAACCTGAAATAAATGTAAAATTTTGATGTACAGCATGCAGATCATCCCCTTTAAGATTAAGTTTTGAAATAAGAAAAAGAAAATCTCAAGCTTTTTACAGACCACTTTGATGATGCTGAAATATTTATTTTTTTTAAATGAATCATCTTTCCTAGGGGTGAATGTATGAAACATCATTTGAATTAAAATCAAATAATATATAACATCTTTTTCAGCTTGTTACTTCGTCACAACCCAAAGTACACTAGCACAATAAAGAAGAACACTAAGTGATTGCAATTATAACCTTTTTGTGTGGCTTTGTACACTTGCTGTGTAAAGCTCGAAAAGAATTATTCTTGTGTGTGTCCTATGAGAGTTTAGGGTAGCATATACATGGGATATATAATTTTATATTGCTCCTATGTTTGCAGACAAAAACAAAAGAAACACACCAAGGAAGAAAATGTGATTGTCTTAGACCAGAGTTCTGTATAAAAGACTCTCTACTTATATAGTAGACCTTGCAATCAGGAACTTGGGAAGAGAATAAAACCAAGGCCTCTGGAAACACAGTCTTTCACATGTTTAGGATGTATTTTCCAATTTTAACAAGCACAGCTCAAGTACACTACAGAAAATATACCAGGACAGCACAAGTTTTCATACACAGAGAAAATATGAGCAAAATAGAACAAATAGCGTAGATTATTGACGTAGTTTGGTCTGCTTTAAAAACTGTTTTCTCTAAAGCTGGAAAAAAATGGTATGTTTCACTTCATTTGTGCTATAAAACAGACTACTCAGGAGCTAATAACACAATGTGCCACTGCAGATCTTACAGTTCAATTATGACTTCCCCTTACACATGGCTGAGCTGTTTCTTTCAAAGGTAGTTCCCCACAAACAAAGATGGATGGCTTGGAAAGACACTGGGCTTTGTGTTTATCTCAGATGCGCGTAAATCAGGAAAAACTACAGCAAAGTCAATGGGATTACTGTACTTTAAAATGGATGGGAGTGCAGGAGGCAGCTTCCTGCATGCAGCATACAAAGTGGCATTTTACAATCCCACTTCTAATTTACCCATTTGGTGAATCTGGAATCACTTAAAGATTATTTCCTACCCTCCCCTAAGAATGACTATGCATCACCTTGCCTCCTTTAAATGCCCCAAAGTCTAATGTAGCATGACTGAAACTTGGTTGGCTCGTCATCTGCCGCTAAGCAAACCTCTGCACGTGAGGTGCCTCCAGCCTGGGCCTGGGGGCTGCGCAGTCCCTCTGGCACTCCAGCTGTGTCCGAACGCAGCGTTCAGTGGTGCAGAAAAATGTTCCTGTGTCCGGTCCTCTGCACAGCAGCAAGGCCGCAGAGTGGCAGAGGACCCTGTCACTACCTGAATATATTTCCTTTCTTGGTGGAGGTGTGCAGAGACAGTGGGAAGCAGTAAAGAAGAAATGAGGAGGGGCTTTTACAGTGACATTGCAGGGAGTGGCAAGAGGGCTATGGCACAATGGGCGTTTCAAATGCAGCCAACAAAGCAAAATTGCATTTTCATATCAATGTTTTAGAGAAAGAAAACAGCCAAGGGAAACAAAGAATAGAGGGTATATTTCTGTCTGGTTCTGAGTTTCCAGAAAAGGTTCCTCCATTTAAAGATGTGGTGAGTAAGAAAAAGGACCATTGCGTTTTCTGCTAATTATGCTACCATGTGCACTGCACTGCTGCCCGGTTGCCTGAAGCAGTGTGATGAGCTGGCACCAGGAAAGCAAGGCTCATCTTTAAATCTTCTTTAAATTGAGATGCAAAGTCTTTCATAAAGATATGCAGAAATTCTACCAGAGGTTCTTAGGCCTAATAATGTTTGCTAATATAGTAATGAAGAATAATTCCGTCTGCTTTAGGGATTATCAGGTGAAATTCTGTGCTTAGAGATATGCATAACATTGGACTACATGATCAGAATGGTCCTTCCTAGCTTTAAATATCTATGTAGCTATCTCTCATCTAGAGCATATAGACTAGACAATGCATTTTTCTAACTTAAGATTCATTGGAAAAACCTTCTTAAACAGAAACTATTTATGTTTTTTGAAAAATATAAATGTATCGGAAAGCACATGATTTTGAAATTACTAGGACAAATGATATTGAAGATTGTCTAAAGTTCTCAAAGAAGAGAAGAAATTTAAAAATACACCATAGCTATGTAGAACAATAACTAGAATTAAATATTGAGATGGCATTATAAGTTATTTACATGTTAATATATACAATGTGTATTCTTATATGTCCTATAATATGAGATTTCACTTAATGTGTATTTAGTTTTGCAGGGGCAAAAAAGAGGCACTTCAAGGGAGTTATATGCCTCCAGCTCATCTCCCTTTGCTACCAGAAGCACATTTACAAGGAAGGTGTTCAGAAAGCTTGAAGCTACATCCCAGGCTCTGCTGGGACAGCTGAACAGCTCCTTCACTGCAAATCCCATTTTGGTAGTCATGGCACAGGCTTCCTACAGGATTTATTCTCTATGTTTAAACCAACAGTACCTTCTGCACTGGCAAAAGACCAGGCAATGTTTACTGATAGTGACCTAGGCATTGGCATATTCAGCCATCTAAAATGGAAGGGCGGACTTGCAATTAGCGTGAATTGGGAATAGATGAGATAGAATAGGAAAGTATAGGATTGGAGAGGATAGGAATGGAATTGATAAGAGATGCTCCAAATTTGGGCCCATTCCCTATCACTTTAACGTGGTTGCAAAGCACTTGCAGGAGTTTCAGCAGTAACATCATCCCAATTTAAAAACTGAAATGCTAGAGATAAAAATTCATTCCTTGTCAGGCAGAAAACCAATCTTTCCTTCCTTCTTTCCTTCCTTCATAGCTTCCTATAGGTTTGCAAATTCCTGTTAGCCCTGTTCTTTCCCACTACTGTCTTTCTCAGCAACTGGCTTACCACTGAAGGAATCTGTGGAAGAAAGAGTTAGCAGACTTGTAATGAATCCCTAAAGGCAGAAATGACATATGCCACCTTTTTTTTTTTTTTTTTTTTTTTTTTTTTTAGCACTGCGGAGAAAACAGTTGTCAAAAGCATTTTGAAAAGTAATTCTCCATCCAAGATTCCTGGGTTACAGGTAGCTGGTCAAAATAGTTTAGTGTTAAAAAAAAAAAAAGAAAGAATTCTTTGCATGAGACACTCTCCCTGTTAGTTCCTGAGACTGTGCAGGGAACTAAAACTCCAGTTTAAGTTCCCTACACAAAGTATCAACAAAACTATCATGACATTTCTCTTGTTAACTGATGCTATCAATATGTGGTTCCTAGAGCTCAGCTCAGAGCATTATCAATGCCAGCTGTTGGCTCACAGACTATGTGCCCGTTTGCCTTCCCCCCACAATTATCACCATGACTTTTTAACACTTAGCACCTGAACTGCACCCTGCAACCTTGTGACGTATGGATACACATAGTGGTTGCTGGTTTTGCTGATCCTACCTTCCCACCTCCCCTTTCCCTGGGATATGGGCAATGGCCCATGTGGCAACTTGCCTACAGAGCCAAAGGCACGTGAGGCTGTGGTGCCTGCCAAGCCTCAAAATGGATTTGGGAGCAGAGCAGCAGGGTAGGCCAGTATGCTGGGGTCTGCAGCAGAGGTGGGCACAGCCAAAGGGGAAGCAGCCACAGGTGTGAGACTGGGCTGTGTTCCTGGGAAGGAGCGTGTGAGAGTGTAGGAGCTCTGCTATAAAAAAAGCTTTCTGTTTTTGTTAAGAAGAGGACAACATATGGCTTGGTAATTGACTTTAAATCAACTCTTGACTTGGCAGGGTTTAGCTAAACCAAATCAGTCTTTCAGAGGTTAACTCAAGAGCTGCTTAAATTTCACAGGCCATGTTGCATTTCATACCATACCTATTTATAAAATCCTATCTACATTTGTAAAGTTAGCATAGAAACAAAACTTCTGGAGAACAACCAACTTCGCAGAAGCCATCTGTCCCCCTCCCCTTTTGAACAGGCAACAATTTCAGCAAGTTTCTTAGTTAAATATGAACCCAAAACAAAATTCAGAGATGAAGTACTCCAAACTTTTGTTGGTGTTGCCTCACACACAGGCTGACATTTGCAACATTTTGTCTAATAAGATAAGCTAAATTCTGAAATGTTTACCAACAAGATGTAGGATTTTTGAAGTGATGCTATTTAATGCTAGCCTACGGGGCTGCAGAGCTTGCTCTATAGTTATTCAATTCAAACTTGTTCTTGTGTGCCTGGTATAAAAGAGGGAAATGTTTATTCACCCAAACACATTCTCTTTTACAGGTGGAAAGCTGTATGCAGAGATGGATGTTGTTATCAGAGATACCAAGGTGAAGTCATTGCTCTCAAAAGATCTGACCAAGTAGTTATGTTTTAGACTGGGGCTTATGTACACATCATGCTTTTCCCAGCCATATTGTCTTCTCTGTTTTCCTATTATAGTGGTGAGGAGAAATGTATAAGGATCCTACCTTTGTGAGCACTTCACAGAACACGACAGTAGAATTTTTGCATATCCCACTTAGCTCTCTGCCTGCAGTAACAAAACACACAGAGCAGCGAGGGAGGAAATCTGCTTGTGTGTATGTACTCCCTGGCACGAAGAAACTAGACCTTGAAAAAACAGACAAATAAACCCTAAATCTGTTTAAAAATCAGCCTTGCAAGCCTTTTGCTCTTTCTGCAGACTGCTTGTCCCTGATGAACTCACTAAACAGCATTTTGATTTTACGTACTGAGGTCCCTGTTCTAGGAAAAGGAAATTGGAGGCGACACTTTATAGCTCATCAGATGGTTGTGCGATTTTCTGTTAAATAGACATGCTGCCCACTCCAGCTTCAGGATGTCACCCCTATGATGCTATTGGCATCTGCATCTGATCTTTTTGAAGTCTATAAAAGTTTCATCACCCAAATTCTCTGCTAAAATGGTAAGTCTTCTCAAGAACAAGAGACCAGAAGAGGGAATAGATTGCCTCCCCAAATTGCCGTCCAAAACAACAGGAAATTATTAGTTTCTGACAGATTTGAACAGTTCAATATCTTCGCTGATTTTTGATTACTGCTGTTATTCCTCCAAAATGAACACTTTGCCTCTTGCACCTTTTCCTTTTTTTTTCTTTTTTTTTTCTTTTTTTTTTTTTCTTTCTTTTTTTTTCTTTCTGTAGTCAGGCAAGTAAGCAAACAAGAAAAGTAATCCTTCAAGTATGAATGCCTGATCTTCTGTGTCAATAGTACTGATAGCACGTTTATCTACTGCATTGTGTTGGCATTTACCCGTTAAAGAGCATTACAGCAGTGAACCCACAAGCTTGGGGAGCACTCACCTGCAGGCAGCCAGACCTGCTCGGCCACGAGACCAGCGGTGGCAACCATGGAGATGCCCCAGGTGAGGAACACTCACGTAACATGCCCTGCATGCTGCTCTTCACAGACCCCCAGACATTTGGTGCCTCTTCCTCATGTCCATGCTGCTGTTACAACATGGATGCAGTGGCCTTTCCTTCTGTGTGACCTTTTGGGAATCTTGTCTCCCAGTTTTTCTTCCTCTTGATTATGTCTGAAACCCAAAGCTAAGCTATCCATTATATCTGCAAAACTCCTCTTGTGTTAACTTCCCTGAGATCTCCATGCACCAGAATTCTCTCAAAGAGGGAAGAGATGTGCCTGTGATGGCAAGAATACTGTTTTTCAACCTCAGTAATTTGTTCCTCACTAATTAAAGTCATATTCTAAGATGTGGAGCTTACATCAACCCTCAGCCACAGTGGCTAATGCAAATTTCCTCTCGCCCAGTGCCCTTCCTGCCCGATAGATCTCAATGCCTATGAATAGCTAATGTATTCCACAGGAGCAGCCACAGGAAAATAAATTAATTTAAACACTAGCTCAGGCTCCAGAGAAAGAAATACAGCAAAGGAGGCAGCAATTCAGACCTCAGACATTTGTTCTCCAATATTGCATGCTCACCCCTGAGTTCATCCCACTATCCTACATGCACTTCATAAGATCAGAAGGGATGGGACTGCTTTCAGCTCTCCTTTTAATCTCTATAGATTGCTTTCATTTTTATTTTTATTTTTTTACTTGTACACTGCTTTAGCATAATTCTGCCATATATAAATTATAAATCCATATTTTGCTATTTAAAGTTCTCTTCTAGGGCAGACCGTGAGGAAATATTCACTATTGCTCCACAATCACAATTTTTAAATCGGTATTTCATTACAGGTTAGGAGAACAGGGCACCTTTAAAGATCATTTTGCATTTCCCAATCTTGCTGACTTGCTGAGTTTTCCAGCTTGAAATCTGGTGGATCAATAATATATTATTATTACTAGCACCTACAACAACATAACTAGAGTGCTAAATATTATTTCAATGCTTTAAAAACCTCATATCAGTTTCAATCATCTGCCAGCTCCTGAGAAGGAGGCGGTGACTTGTGGGGAGAGTAGAAAAAGCAGCAAATTTCTCAGAGTAGCTTGGAACAATTCACAGAAGAGCAATAGTGGGAACTGCAGGGCTCACAAATGATGATCAATAGACAACCTGGAGTGTGAAGCCTTTTGTGCAGCCATAAGATATCTACATCACCTGTGGGAGTGCTCTGTGTGGAAGGCTGTGAAGCTCCTGGTGAAGACTGGAACATGGGCTGAAAATGGTGCAAAGCCCAAGGATGGATCCTGTGGACAGATTGTACCAGTAAGCAGGAAGGGCAGGCAGTGCTGAGCTTGGAGCTGCTGGTGTGAGAAGGGAAGGCTAGAATGAAAGCATACAAAGAAGGGGTGCTGATGGCCAAGTGTGCCGTGGCCAGTATCTAGCCAGTCTGCAGCAGCTGAACTCCCAAAGATTTTCAAAAATTTACCAGAAGGTTTTGCAAGGGCTACAGACCTATTTCTTCAGCTATTTGACCCTTTTGAGTGTTTGAATACCTGTAAAAACGCTACCGTTTAGTGCTGATTTAAGTCTCACTGCAGTCTGCTGGAGCCACTGCAGCCAATACTTTGGAGGTAACACTTGCTTTGGATACTATCTTCTCTGACTTGCACACATGAAGCAGTGTAAGCCACAATAAATCACTGCATGCTAGTTTAATTTCCCCCACTGTTTCCACATGCCTGCAGATGAGTGGGATGGTGGCCTACTTTCCACATTTCTGAAAAGGAGATGGTAATCCTTCTTCCCAGGGCTGAATGTAAACCGACACTGCATGAAAAGCCTCCCCTCCAGCATGAAGCATCCTTCACTGCTTAAAAAGAGGATGGCCCTAAACAATCAGAACTGACCTTTCCATGCTCTTAGACCATCCTGCCTTTAAGAAATGTGCCTCTCCTCTTCACTTTTTTTTTAACCTTTTTTTTTTTTTTCCCTAATCTTTGTAGTTTCTTACTCCCTGAGCAGCTTTTTGCAATGTTGAGCACAGCTCTTCCTGGGCATGCAGTAAGCAACAGCTGTGCCTCAGGTGGGATTGGTGGTGAGTGCCACCATCTGTTCCAGGTGTGTCTTCTCGGAGTCAGGAACAGGAGCTTCAGGCAAAATTTCAGCTTCCTATAGAAAACATGTATTCCAGGGGAAGTGCTGCATTAGGGATTGTGGATTTTCTAATTTCCAAAGTTGATTGTTAAATATAGAATTTCTCTCTCCCCCCCCCCCCCCAAGATAGTTTTGGAGACAAAATACCTAGGAAGTTTTGGTTTTGCTCTGGAGCCTGAAGAGTCCTAATCCTACACCACAACTCCACAAATATGCTCTCAGGCTTAAACGTTAATTCCAGATCACAGCAAACTGAGGCAGGGCCTCATGTGGCTCCCCACGCATGGGACTATCTGACTTCACAGAGGATACAGAGGGGAGAAAAGCATCTTAATCACTGAGACCAGCCTAGTTCTCTGGGCTGGATCTGCCTTGCAGACAGCCTGCTGCAGGATGGAAATGTTTTACAGAAGTAGTATATAAATGTTACAAGCACAGAGCAGGGCCCAAAACTATTGACCATTTCACAGAATCACAGAATCACAGAATTGTCTAGGTTGGAAGAGACCTCCAAGATCATCTAGTCCAACCTCTGTCCTAACGTTAACAAAACCTCCACTAAATCATATCACTAAGTTCAACATCTAAATGTCTCTTAAAGACCTCCAGGGATGGCGACTCAACCACTTCCCTGGGCAGCCCATTCCAATGCCTAACAACCCTTTCCATAAAGAAGTTCTTCCTAATATCCAACCTAAAACTCCCCTGGCACAACCTTAGCCCATTCCCCCTCGTCCTGTCACCAGGCACGTGGGAGAATAGACCAACCCCCACCTCGCTACAGCCTCCTTTAAGGTACCTATAGAGAGCGATGAGGTCTCCCCTGAGCCTCCTCTTCTCCAGGCTGAACAAGCCCAGCTCCCTCAGCCGCTCCTCGTAAGACTTGTTCTCCAGACCCCACACCAGCCTTGTCGCCCTTCTCTGGACTCGCTCGAGCACCTCCATGTCCTTCTTGTAGCGAGGGGCCCAAAACTGAACACAGTACTCGAGGTGCGGCCTCACCAGAGCCGAGTACAGGGGGACAATCACTTCCCTAGACCTGCTGGCCACACTGCTTCTTATACAAGCCAGGATGCAGTTGGCCTTCTTGGCCACCTGAGCACACTGCTGGCTCATATTCAGCCGACTATCAACCAGTACTCCCAGGTCCTTCTCTGCCAGGCAGCTTTACAACCACTCATCTCCCAGCCTGTAGCGCTGCTTGGGGTTGTTGCGCCCCAGGTGCAGGACCCGGCACTTGGCCTTGTTGAACTTCATACAGTGGACCTCAGCCCATCGGTCCAGCCTATCCAGATCCTCCTGCAGAGCCTTCCTTCCCTCGGGCAGATTGACACACACACCTAACTTGGTGTCATCTGCAAACTTACTGAGGGTGCACTCGATCCCCTCGTCCAGGTCATCGATAAAGATATTAAAGAGGACCGGCCCCAGCACTGAGCCCTGGGGGACTCCACTAGTGACCGGCCTCCAACTGGATTTGACTCCATTCACCACAACTCTTTGGGCCCGGCCATCCAGCCAGTTTTTAACCCAACAAAGCGTACGCCAGTCCAAGCCACGAGCAGCCAGTTTCTTGAGGAGAATGTTGTGGGAAACAGTGTCAAAAGCCTTACTGAAGTCAAGGTAGATCACATCCACAGCCTTTCCCTCATCCACTAAGTGTGTCACTTTGTCATGGAAGGAGATCAGGTTCGTCAAGCAGGACCTGCCTTTCATAAACCCATGCTGACTGGGCCTGATCGCCTGGTTGCCCTGCAAGTGCCGCGTGATGACACTCAAGATGATCTGCTCCATGAGCTTCCCTGGCACTGAGGTCAAACTAACAGGCCTATAGTTCCCCGGGTCTACCCTCCGGCCCTTCTTGTAGATGGGCGTCACATTTGCTAGCCGCCAGTCGACTGGGACCTCTCCTGATAGCCAGGACTGCCGATAAATGATGGAAAGCGCCTTGGCCAGCTCCTCCGCCAGTTCTCTCAGTACCCTCGGGTGGATCCCATCCGGCCCCATCAACTTGCGTACATCCAAGTGCTGTAGCAGGTCGCCAACCATTTCCTCGTGGATAGTGAGGGCCACATCCTGCTCCCCATCCCCTTCCACCAGCTCAGGGTACCAGGTATCCAGAGAACAACTGGTCTTGCCGCTAAAGACTGAGGCAAAGGCGGCATTGAGTACCTCAGCCTTCTCCTCATCTCTAGTAACTAAGTTTCCCCCCGCATCCAGTAAAGGATGGAGATTCTCCTTAGTCCTCCTTTTTGTGTTGATGTATTTGTAAAAACTTTTTTTGTTATCTTTAACGGCAGTAGACAGATTGAGCTCCAGATGAGCTTTGGCCTTTCTAATTTTATCCCTGCACAGCCTCGCAACATCCTTATAGTCCTCATGAGTAGCCCGCCCTCTTTTCCAAAGATTATAAACCCTCCTTTTTCTCCTAAGCTCAAGCCACAACTCTCTGTTCAGCCAGGCCGGTCTAGTTCCGCGCCGGCTCATCTTTGGGCACGTGGGGACAGACCGCTCCTGAGCCATTAAGATTTCCTTCTTGAAGAGTGCCCAGCCTTCCTGGACTCCTCTGCCCTTCAGAACCTCCTCCCAGGGGACTCTGCCAACCAGTGTCCTGAACAGCTCAAAGTCAGCCCTCCGGAAGTCCAAGACAGCGGTTTTACTGGTCCCCTTCCTGACTTCGCCAAGAATAGAGAACTGAACCATTTCGTGGTCACTCTGCCCAAGACAGCTCCCGACCACCACATCTCCCACCAGTCCGTCACTGTTTGTGAACAGAAGGTCTAGCGGGGCACCTCCCCTGGTAGGCTCACTAACCAGCTGCGTCAGGAAGCTATCTTCCACGCTCTCCAGAAACCTCTTAGACTGCTTTCTCTGGGCTGTGTTGTGCTTCCAGGATATGTCTGGGAAGTTGAAGTCCCCCACGAGAACAAGCGCTGACGATTTCGCGGCTTCTGCCAGCTGCCTGTAGAACTCCTCATCCGTCTCCTCATCCTGGTTCAGCGGTCTATAACAGACCCCCACCAGGATGCTTGCCTTGTTGGCCTTCCCTCTGATCCTAACCCAAAGAGACTCAACCTTATCATTCCCAGCCTCAAGTTCCTCAACATCAAAACACTCTCTAATATAGAGAGCCACACCACCACCCCTTCTGTGCTGCCTGTCCCTCCTGAAGAGCCTATAGCCAGGCATTGCAGCACTCCAGTCATGAGAGTGGTCCCACCACGTTTCCATGATGGCAACCAAGTCATAGCCTTCCTGCTGCACGATGGCTTCCAGCTCCTCTTGTTTGTCACCCATGCTGCGTGCATTAGTGTAGATGCACTTCAGTCGGGCCATTGCCTTCTCCACCGGCCTTGCCATTTATAAAAGTTAAAGATAATTTACCCACCAGAAACCAGGGATAAGCAATCAGAGACCCCAAAGTGAACCTGGGAGTTTGGGGGAGCATTGAGAAGGGAAAGCTTCTTCAGCCCCAAGTAGCACAACACAGTGATCAGCAAAAGTCGATCTCAGCATATTGGCATTGCTCTACTGATGAGGCAGCGAGGCCAGGCTTCACATGTCATCACACTAAGACTAGGCATTATTGTGTATGTTCAGCTAGTGGCAGCTCTGAGGTGATATGTTGACTTATCTCTGCAGTATGGATGTATTCTAAATTACTACCCAACTTGAAGCAGCATCCCTAGATATGAAGGGACGCTCTGGCTTATGAACAATGCTTCAAGCTATTCCCTGCTTGCTGCAATCTTAAAATGCCTAGTCTTTGAAGTGCTGGCTACCACTGTAATATTTTTATATGGGAAAAAATTGTAGGGCTGGCTTGTTTGTTTTTAGGAAAGTTCAAATTTCTGGTCTGTCAGCCTTGAAAGAATCCCCTTAATAAACTCAAGACATCATTATCCACAGAAGATTTTGCACAGGATGGATAGAAGACAAACAAAATATTTCCAGGGTTCCTCCAGAACTGCTGTTTCTATGGGCTGTAATTGTTATTTTAATAGGCATCCTACCAAGACATTCTCTGTTAAAACAGACCTTTTCCTTCCCTTAACAAATAGGCTTCTGTCAAACACTAATATTGGCAATTTTGAGAACTGAGATGGTAGCTGGTATTAATGACCAGGCACTTCTTACTGTATCCTAGTGTTTTGTTCCTCATAGGATCTTTTCCTAAACTGTAAAATGTGATGCCAGATTTAGTTTCTAAAGGGAGAAGAATAACACTAATAGACAGTAAATGGGTGTGAACTGTCACATACACCAGCATTACAGCAGTACCGTTATGTCTCAATTAGCAGCTGGCTTGAAAATCAGTGGAAACAGACAGCATTTTTGCTGGCATGTGTTGTAGTTCTTGACTTGTGCAAAAATTTAAAAAAGAGTTTGTGTTTACTTGTGAGGGCAGAAACCTGGGACTGTAGTACAGCTGTGTCCCTGACCTGCTTGCTTGTCATTTTCTGTATGTAGAACTAGTACACCTTGGTTTATTCTCACACAGGTAGCTGAATACCACTACTTAAGTGTCTCACAGAAGGTAAGCCATGCCTGGTACCTGATGGGTAAATCCAGTGCAATTCTCTGGGTTACAGAGACATCTGGGTGACATCTCTCAGATGCAAAGCATGATTTCTTCTGGCTATTGCTAAAATTAACTGATGGTCCAGCTTCTGTTGGTCCTGCTTCTTGTTTGGTATACACAGGTGCATGTGAGCCCTGACACTACAGAAATCAGCTGGAGTTTTACCACTGATTTCCAGGAGGACAGAAAGATATTTTCTCTGTTGCGATTTATTTTCTAAAGTACAAAACAGTACTTTTGTCTAAGACAATTGAAGGGAAAGCATATGTCAACAGTTCATCTGTCCACTCTCGTACAATAAGTTGGAAAAGACTTTCACAAGGGGGGTTGCTCTAACTTCTGTGGTGCTGTTTTAAGGTTCCTGAAATATGTTTGCATCCAGACAAACTACTATGTAAAAAGAAGACATAACCTGCTCTATAAATGAACCATCTGTTGTCATTGTAATATTGATAAAAGACGCCAATAAAGTTATCAGGTGCTAAGAAGATAAGTACCTCATCTGAAACCAATAGAATATATATAATTGAATTGGGGTTCATGGATATTCTTATACTGCTCATTTTTTTGTTACTTTTCATCACAGCCATACTTCAAAGACTTTTCTCAGCTATGTAGCATTTCTATTGACTAAATTCCAATTATATCAGATAAGGAATTAACAGCCACTCTATATAATACATTTCACAGTTTCTACACTTCCCTTTTATTCTCTCAAGTGTTGAGTAAGCCACAAACTGTGTTTCCTTTGAGAAATGTATGCATGTCACTGGTAAAGCTGATGAAAGGCTCTCTAACATCTGAAAAGTTCACTTAAATATTTCCAGGATAAAAGCTGAATTACTGAAGCTAATAGTGGTGCAAACAAAACTAATCCCTCAAAATATACTCAATTATGTCATATTTAGGTCTGCTTGTGCTTGTTTATTTGACCCTTGTCTGAGATATTGAGGATGCAGTCCTCAGAATTTGAAGCAATGAGAAAAATAAGGAGTTGCTAATGCATTGCATATGCACATGTATTCTCTTTTATGCAGTTTTTAGGGCATTGATAAACCCAAAGATAAGCAGAGTAAGCACTAGTGTACATCTTTCATATCTGACATCCTAGCAGTATGGCCCCAGGATCAAGAGAAGAAGTTGCATTAATAGAAATAAGGATCATGGGCTAGTGATCTGAGGTTAAGTGGAACAGTCACTCCAAAGTCTAACAGTCTGGATTTGTCCTCAGTTAACCTAATTCTAATTAAGCTTGTTAGAAATAACTGTTCAAGTTATTCTTAAGCTTTTCCACTTTACAGCTTTGTTTAAAAACTGATACCAACACCGAGTCAAAAAATAGCATATTTTCAGTTTTTCAGTGCTAAACTGAGAACAGAAACAGACCTCCCAGAAAAATTATTTTAGCAGGGAAGGCTTCATCCACAACTCATAATGTCAAAGGAAAAGTGCCTAGAGCCTTTGCTCTATCCTTTGTATACTGCCTTCGAACCACCTATATTTACAGGACCCCTGTAAATATATAGTGTACTGGTAGCATCAGTCGAGACTGCAGAGTAACATGACATTTGTGTCTGGTGAATATATGTTGTACCTGAGGCTGGTAGGGAGCTATAAACCCCTCCACACTGGCTTTGCACAACTGCTTGCATTTACAAACTCAAGCAAGTGAATGCACCAGCAGTTTCCCAGTGCAGCAATGAGCCTGACCTAGCTGGGAACTGGGCATCAGCACGTGGTGGTTTCAGTGCATAGCCAGGAGCAGTAAGCCCTACAGAACCCCACTGTGATGCTGAACCCAGTCATAGGCATATCATCACCCTGAAATCACCAAATTCCTGGTCGTGTCAAGGTGGTGCAGGGGAAGGTGGGGATCCACCAAGTTAGCAGCTGAGCCCTACGCTGGTCAGAAGTAACTCCACTTCTTCAGCACTGGAAAGAGGTTAACTGGGTTCATGCTGCACTGTAACTAAGGTAAATCTTGCTAGGCACAATTTGGCTCTACAAAGAATATTTCAGTGTTGCCTTCACTGTTGCACAGTTAATCCATAGGACAGAATATTCAGCCCTGCCTGAGCTTTGACCATATGTACAAATTTAAAAACTGCAGGAAGTATCACTTTCCAACTATTTTAGCACATGACATAATTGATCTTTGCTGAAATTTTTCAACAGAAATCAATACAATTACGATGTCACTGCAGTTGGTAGACACTCAGTCCAGTTAAATGTCTAGCTGGGACATACACATACCTCCAGTTACCATCTTAAAGACATGTATTTTATCACTGTTTGGAAAAACTAAATTACATTTTAGAGGAAAATAAAATGGCTACATTTTCTCCAATTTTCTTTGTAACTATCTCTTATTGTATTGTCATCTCTTTTTACAACCTAATCGTGTCAGCTTGCACAACATGAAGAAACCAAATGAGTACTGCCAATAAAACATGCCAGCTTATCTGGTGTAGTCCTAAATCTTCCTCAGCTTCGAGAGAAGTTCATCTTCCAACTCACAAAATAAAAGGAAAAATAATTCTTTTTTTCATATGAGAGGACTAAAGTATGTCCTTCCCTTAAAGTGAAAAGTCACAAACCTGTTACTATCTCACTGGTTTCTTACTGTTGGTGTCTGTCTGCTGGGTGACTGAAAAGTAAAATTATACCTTTGTCCTTCTTTAGGCTCATCTGCATTAACAGCACCCTAATAATTGCAGAGAAAACAACACATTAGTATGCTACATAAATAATAGCATTAGGTTGGAGATTTTGGTTTTAAAGAGATTGTAAAGCTAACAACATTAGTACCCTGTATTCCTATATCGTCTATAAACATCAATGCATTAAAAAAATAAAAAATCCAACTACCTCTAAACAAGTATAATTTTCAAGAAAGTTACTGATGTATACATAAAGACATGCAATGACTTTCCCCAAGGTCACGAAACAAGTTAATTGAACTTAAGGAAAGAGTGCTAGAAAATTCATTAATCCATCACACAGTATGAACACGTTAGACAGTTTGAAAAACCTTCAGTACATTTGAGGTATTGGATTTAGTTATTTTGATTCAAATTTTTGAGGTCAATATCTTGAAAGAAGCAAAATGCTGCAAGGAAATGAACACTGGTGCAATGCTTTACAAACATATGTTAGGTAATTCCTTGCTTTGAATATGAATTCAGATACATCAATTAAATTTAAGTTCTCTTCTGGGTATTTTCAACACATTGAGTTTAGTCATAATTGGATTTTTACCCCTGAAACACTTAATCAAGGCTAAATCAAAGAAAAAAAAATCTGTTTCAGAAGAATCTTGTAAAATACAAAGAGAATACTTCTGTATTTCCAAGATCTACCAGCTTTATTAACTTTCCTTAATTTAGAGACTGACTTGTTTCTTCTTTTATCCAATTAATGCATTAAATCACTTTGATGTGTTACTTTTTAAATACATGGAATCTGCAGTTATATAAAGTACTAGACCCAACAGCACCATTTATTCTCCCAAACTGAAAACACCGTGATCATCTCAACAAGAGAGATGATTGTAAGTTGAACTGATTATTCTTACAGTGTTTAAAGAAACCTTTGATCAAGTTTAGAGTTGCAGCACTTAAGGTTTTTCTTCCCTATAGAGGGATGGTTTCTGTCATCAAATTAGCATGAAGCAAAGAGACCTTGAGTAAAAATGAATGGAGAGCAAATCTCGCAAGATGCGCATATTTGGGAAGTGCAATCAGTTTCAGATACATCTTTTCCAATAACTTCCAATACAGAAAAAAAAAAAAAAAAGCTAACATATGTGAAAACTGGGTGGAATCTCATTATATGTGAGCTCTTGTCTCCCTGCCCTTGCATTCCCAAAGATGGCTATTTATGGAACTTGCTAGGCACTTGATAGAAGTGGCAGCATTCTCATGAAAACTGTATGCAAAAATAAGATGTGACTAGAATATCCATCAACAAGCCCTAAAAATTAGATCATTATTATCTATGTAAGACAATCCACAAATCTTATCTGTAAGAAAGTATAATTCTTATGACTGTTAATAAAAAACTAGTCACTTTGAAAAAAAAAATTAAAGGATATTCACATATTGTATTTCACCCCTAATTTTTAAGCATGCTACATAGGAGGACTGGCACTGTTATCAACCTCTGTATTTTATAGGCAAAAGGCATCAGCGATTTAGGTATGCTTACACACTAAACCATTATCAGAAAGAAACCCAGATATGAACCCAGAATGTAGCTCATTCTCAGTCCAATCTCCAGTGCTGTCTTTGCCTCCAAAAAGCCAAGCCACAGCTTGCTCAGCCCATAGTAGCACGCAGCCAAGTGGCATCTCTGAGGGAGACTGTACAAAGAGCTTCTTCAAAAAAAAAAAAAAAACCAACCCCAAAACAACCACTAACATTACAACAAACATTAACCTCTGTGGTATACTTGAGATCAGTATAATTCCCTTATATATATAGGGAATGATATCCCTAAGGTTTAGGTGGATATACTTAGAATAGTATAATTTATTTGCACAGGAAGTGAATGAGTTTTGTTGTTATACAGAGCCTAAGTAAATACATACTACCTCAGATTCTACTGATGGATTTGACACATGTGCAAAGGCTCCTCAACCCATCTCTACCAGACATAGTTATAAAAGCTCAAAACTCAGATGCCCTGCTAGACCTGTGTGTAGCACCTATTGGAAGCTGCTGCTCCACCTGGGTGGTACAGCTTGGAAAACTGTTGTATGTCTTTGCCATGGCAACGCAGGATGCAGCTTCCAGGCATGACACAATCTGATAGCCCAACTGCTCTGTGAACTCCTGTTCTGCCTGGAACTAAAAGCCATGCTGAGAAGGATTAGTACTTTCATTTCTTCAACTGTGTGGTTGAAGAAATGAAATGGGAAAAGCTGTGGCAGCCTTAATACTTCATGAGAGGCTTTAGCCTTAAGTAAAACCTCTAGCTAAGGTTATATGAAAGGTTTGAGCAGGAATATTGGAAGTTTCCCAGTGAATCTTTAAAAAAAGAGATATCTCTAGAGTTATACAATTTCTGTCACAAGGTTTAGGTAAATATTTAAGAAGAGAAAAAAAAAAAAGGAAAAAATAAAAAAGATTTAGATGAAACCCAAAATCTTTTTAGGCTAATATAATGTGTTTTTTTTTGTTTGTTTGTTTGTTTTTTTGTCTGTCTGAGAAATAATTCCTCCTTCTGTAAGCTCTTTTGTGCACTCTGTACTTGATGTATTTGGAGAATAAACTTGCTTTATGAATGGCTCTCAGCTTGTGTCAGCATTCTCAAATTATAAACACAGAAAGCTTTACATTAACGTAGATTACAGTTAAAAGTGTCTTTCTCAAAGTATGCCTTTTTCATTAGCAACATGAATCTTAATGAGAGCAGAATTACCAAGTAACACAACAATAGCAATGAGCTGAGCCATCCCAGTGACTTCTGTTGTTTCCCACCCTTTTAATTTTTGGATTCAACCTTGTTTCAGTTCACAACTTCTTACAGCTGAGCAACCCAAATACACTGCTCCATAAAAGGCTTGGCAATTACACAAAGTTAGCATAGTGTAAAGCACTAGCCACTGCATTCCTCCCTTGTAATTTCTAAATTACTATGTTAATCTTTAGGGATTTTTTTTTGTGTGTGTGTGTGTGATTTCATCTTGTTTATAAATGCCTGTCAACAGCAGGAACAGTTTCTACTCATTACTCCAGTTGTTTATTGACCTTTCCATATTCTGCTCTTACAATAACATTTTCTTTTCAGATGTGGATTCTGTGCTAACACCATCATCAGTTTAATGGGAAATATAATAATATCCTTCCTTTAGCAATTACACAGCTTCCTACTATGTCAATCCCTTTGTTTTCTAAATAAACACACAACATTTTTCTTCACTATTTCTCCATTTGCCATAAAAAGTGTCCCAGGTCCTAATGTTTTCCTTAGTGTGATTTGCTACGTCTTTCATTTCCCTTAATTTCGAATGAGCTCTCATAAACCTAATTGTACAATCCTTGGATGGTTGCCTTTTGGTTTCTTGTCATTTCATCAAATTCCTTTACTGTGACTTGTACGGACCAAAAATAATAACAAATTCATTACTGGGACATTAGTGCTGTGAACACTAACACACTGAGAGACCCCTTAACATTGATCTTTCCTAGTATAAGTGTTCAGCTGAACCTGGAGGATACAACCTGATAGTGTGAGAACAACTCCTGTGCAGGGCTGGGCACAGCCAATTTTACATCATTTGGGCAAAGGTCTCTTGGAGGAGTCAAAATGCTGGTCCGATGAACATTAAACTAAATGGGATGAAAAGCATGCTATACACTCCTCTTTGTTCCCATTACATATGTGAACAGTATTAAAACTTTGTTGTTTTACATTTCTAAGGTCAGATACAGAAATCTCCCATCTGTTTTCCAAAATGACATCTTTGTAGAGCTTATCCTATTGCACCCTTTTTGGTATTTTTATGTGAAAACATATCTCTAATTAAGAATTTGCTGGTCAGTGTGATACATTTTATATCCCTCAGTCAAAACTTCATAGGTCTTACAACAGAATCTTGTAAGAAAAAAAAAAAAAAGTGTTTCAGGAGACTAAATATCTTTTCCAACCAAATGTGGAATAAATGGATTTTCACTTTGTCTTCAGTGCTGTGTCCATAAAAGCTTGGCAGCAGCTTTTATATATAAACTCTAAATCACTCACCTCTTTTATGAAAAGCTAGAGCACCCATTCTTCCATATGTGGCCATTTCTTGCTTCTTTTGTACCTGATTTTAGTGTGCTCTCCCTTCCGTTACTCTCCCCTTGTCACTTCAAAAACATCGTCTCAAAGCACTAGGAATGTGGCTCTTTCTAAAGTGACATCTCAGAATTGAGAGACACTTGTGAATATAGTGAAAAGTTACCACTTCACTACTGAGTTCAGTCTCTAATTTCTCTGCAGGCAATGCTGTCTGTAAACTGACAAGTGGCTTGAATTCTCCTAGACAGATGTGTCTAGAGATGTAACAGCCCAGAGTCACAGCAGCTCTTAGTGGCCAAAATTTCTGTTTTAAAGAACCAGGTGAAACAAATATTCAAAAAACAAAAGCTACACCATGTACGCAACACAGGTATTTATGACACAAGAAGCAGTTCTAAGGACAGGAAATGTTAATTTATAACAGGAAGGAAGGAAAGAAGACAGGATGAAAGGAAGGAAAGGAAGGAAGGATGAAAGGAGAGGAGGGAGAGAGAGAAGGAGGAAGGGAAAGGAGGGTGAAAACTACCTGTATGATCTCCATCTTACAAATTTCAGGAGGAGTTCAAAGAATGGTTGTTAATAAGACAAACTGGGTGCTCTATAAACAAAAATTCCTTCTGCAGTCCTGCTTTCCAGTATTCAAGAGACTGTTTTAATAGTCTCATGAAACATTCAGTACAGTTGTAGACTACTGATTTTTGAGATCCCTACAACAAAATAGCATAGAAGGAATGGCCTGTATTAATTTTATTAGAAAATCCTTTCTTGAAAGTCTGGATCAATAAAGGTCACAGGAAGATTATTCTAAGATAATCTTGAAATGTGGAAGCACAAAAATGGAAAAAAATGTAACGTGATCAAAGGGTTGTGGCATAGCTCTTTTTAAGTTAAAATCATGTGAGACTTGACGAATAACACAGCAAACATCACAGTTAAAGGGGCTAAACTTAATGAAGTGTCATATATCCAGAAAAGAGATTGCAGTAAATGCAGCAATCATGTTTATACATAAAGGTTGTTTTACTGATCCATCAGAACCACAGACATAAGCAAGATCAAGAGTTCAAAAGAGTACTTGGTGTAACAGCAGTTTCACTATCAAGCATTTTTAACAGGATAATAACCTGGATAATAACCTACTGTCTTCTGTGGTACATGCCTCCATTCAAGCACCAAGGACAACATTTGTTTGCATTACCAAATTAGATTTGTTTGACACAAACTGGGTGTGCACTTGCACAACCAAAGTTAAATCATTTGTATTGTGAAAATAATTACTAAATTAAATTTACTTTTTAAACATAAATTAGAAAGGATTCTCCCCTGTATTGACAGACTCATCTAAAAAATTACCTGTTACTCAATATATCATGACTATGACTTTAAAGAAAAAAATAAAAAGGAAAAGAATTCAGTACAGAGAAAAATGATCACGATGCAGCCAGACAGGTGGAAGAGTATAAAGCAGCAAATCTTACTGCTGGATGAGAGATTATTCTGCAGAGTGTCTGTATTCAGGTCAGTGAAGGTGATATGCTTAGTTAATTGGTGAATAGAGCACAGCACTGAGATCAATGAAATAATTGATAACAGACGAGAATGTAGTTGCTGTTCTATGTATTTAGTGTAGCAAAACTGATGTGCTTATGCAAGAGATTATATGATACACTTGCCTATGATTTTAGGGGGACTGAATTTAATGATCCAGAGGTCTCCTCCACTTCTACACTTCAGTAAAATGGTACAGGTATTTTAATTAAAAAGAAGAGATGTGATCTTTAGTACAATGTTAGGAGTCTGATCATTTCAATGTGTGGTAACTATTTTGTTTCTAATTAATGGGAACTTATCAAATCATCTAATTTTTTGTCACTTGTATACAGCAAGTCTTCAGGTTTGGTCCTTATTACAAAAAAAAAAAAAAAAAAAAGCCAGAAACTATAACTTTGTATATGAACCTCTTAGTGTCTCTCTTTCTGTTATGGGTGGATTTGTTCTTTTACATGCTTTAATATTGCATGATTTATACTTCTAAAAAATAATCCTTGAAAAATCTGCTTGTATGTTAAGAATCCTGAATTTCTGAAACAGTTGAAACCAGCTACAGAACAAGACAAATGTGGAACTGCAGGTTTATATCCCTTTGAGGCAGACACTGAAGTTCTCTTTAGAAACATGTACAAATGGTACTGATCAAGACCTGTAGGGTCTATTGTATTTTAGGTAATAAATAATAAGTTAATACTCATATTAGTGAAGGAAGAAAATGAATGATATGTGAATGACTAATAAAATGGGAGCACCTTACATTATAAATAGTGGATGATATTACTATAAAAATAAATAAATAAATAAACAGGAGGGTGACGAAAGGATTAGGACTAATAGAAACAAACCTTTTGTGAATTCCTGTGAATTATGATATTCCTGGAATATCTTCTCAGTTTAACACCACCACATATGCAGACAGATCGTGTCTAAGCAAATAAAATTATTCACCTCCCTCATGCACCTTCACCCTGCTTTTTGCAAAGCTGCCTGCGTCTGTGAGATGTAGCTGGGTTGGCACCTCTGCTTTATGGTGGCTGAAACTGTTTCTCAGAGCTGCGCTACCAGACTACTGACGCTGTGCGCTACTGACACACAGGCTCTTCTCACCCTAAAGTCTTGCTTGTTGCTATCGTAAACAGTCACATCACTATAAACTCGAACAGTGACTCTGCACTGACCACCATCTGCACCTCTCCTCTGGCAAACCCAACAATATACTCGTTATTTCAGTCTGGACTCATAGAAAAACTTGCACCATCCTGAACGTTATTCCGTGAAAGCTAAGAAAAATTGCTAGCTCCATTACAGAGTTGACTAGCTCTGCGTGTTTTAAATATGCATTTGAATGTTTTGGGAGACAATCCTAAGGACAGAATTTTTAAGTAAGATAAAAAGGTGAGTTTTATCTAAAGTAAGTTTTCTACAGTGTAACAGAAGGCTGAAAACAAAATGATTTAACTTAATTAAGTATAATTGCAAAAGGAAGACAGTGCTTAATTCTAATCATCCAGATGAAAGTAAATGCCAGCACTATGTCAGAGAAGTTTATAATGCCAGCTAGGTAGAACAAATTCATCCCTCTACTTGGAACCAAGGGTGAACCTGCTCTCTTCCACTGCTAGGACAGTAACACTTATTTCGAGTGGTAATAACAGATTTACAGCATTGTGCATAAGATCAGAATCTGGTTTGTAATAAAGCTTCATTGTGTTTCAGGAGTGCAGACACTTCTTCAGGGACTTTAAGATAAAGTTTTAAAGCTTTATTCAAGCAGGTTGCATTCAGGTTGAATTTCAAAGAACACGAATGACAAAGTGTTAGACAGTGACTTCCAACTAAAAAACACACTGTTACCTCTTACTTTCAAATAGTAATGTGGCACAAAACAGCAGGGATAACGGAGCATTTGCTCAGAGCATTCCACCATTTGCTCATACCTTTTCTTCTCAGCCCCTTTTCACAAGCAGGGATGCCAGGTGGAGACCACAAAGGTTGGGTCTCCCTACCTTCAACCTTCCACGAAAATTAGCAGATGGATCCCAAACTCTCCTCCCTCAACAGCTGATGGTTCATGAGGATTCTGAAAACCTGCACAAAGCCTTCTGCCATAGCAAGTGCTCTGGCATAGAACCTTCCCAAAACAACCTTGCTGGAGAGGAACCTAGTACAACCTGCTAAACCCAGGGTCTCTGTGGGAAAGGGGAAATCACAGGGGTTGGCCATGGGAACAGCATGAGCACAATAAGCGAAGAACAGTGCCTGTGGTTGAAGGGAAGGAACCCCATGCCTGGAAAGTTTCTCCTGCCTGGGGAAGGTGACTAACTCTGGTTTAATGCTCTATGTGTTGATCAAAGCATGCTATCCAGCTCACAATTATTATTATTTCTTTGTTTCCTTTTGAAGACATTTGTCCCCCTACCCCTCAGCTCCTATAAGGCAAAAACTATCCATTTCTGTTAAGGTAGCATGGTGGCACCTGGGTGCCAGCTTTCTTGCATTTGAGTGAAACAGTAACCATAAAGAAGGGCTTGTAAGAGACAGTGACTGTTCTCCATGTCAAGACTTCCCATGATGGGGAACTGCTGTTGTCATTTCTCTGAGGAATAAAATAGAACAGTTTCATGGTAATTGTTTTATTTCCATGATGAAGTGAAGGAAAACCTGTAATTCTTTACCATGACAGCCTGAGGATGCACAAGAGTATTCCTGTTTCTCCTTTCATTCATTTTAATTTTTCTTTCTCGTTCTCTTAATTTTGTTTTTGTTGTCTTCCCTGTTTCTCTATAAACTCTTGGATTTCATTTCCTTCTTGGAGCTTTACTTCAGGCTCTCTGTACTTCTTCTTCCTCTCTGCTATTCCTGCACAGCTTGTTTAATGTTCACTCCCACATTGACCTCTTTGGTTCAGTGGTCACTGGTTACAACCCTGTGTAGACAATGGCCAATTCCCTCTTTCATCATGGAGGGTTCAAGCCAAGACTCAAAGATAGCCATTTCAAAGAAGGTCAGCTATTCTAAGGATAAACAAGAGCTGTCTTTTAGAGACAACTGTACTATACTAAAGACAAAAAAGCACTTGTTTGTCAACATCTATCTATTTCGTATCAATGACTCCTCACACTATTGGAGGAAGATGGGAGAACCCTACTAAGGATGAAGAAATAGACAACTCATATGCACACTTGTAAGAGGAACAGGTGTTTGATAGGCATGTCTACAAAAATGAGGGATAAATGTTCCTGTAACAGAGAAGAGAGGACTTGAAGGAGCACTACTATAAGTAGAAGTGTATTCTACATCAAATATTTTAATACCTTATGTATGCTTATGTATATATATATATATACACACACACATATAATAGTTTCCCCTAAAGGGTTTCTTTTGATTTTTTTTCTCCCCCCCCCCCCCCTCCTTTTTTCCTTTTTTTTTTTTTTTTGGCCGGGGGGGTGGGGTGGGGTGGGGCAGGCGGGGAGGGGAATTTCAGTATTTTGCCTTTACTGGCCATGACCCATATGCAGAAAAATGTGTTCATCACAAATGAAGCAAATTTTCAGATTTATATGCTAAGGTAGTGAAAACTCAAAGCTTTCAAAGCTTTTGACTTTCAAAGTTTTAAAGTATTTGTAACAATGGCAGGCAAACCTGATGCGAAGACGAGACACTCATCACCAAGGCAGCAGTAAGTTCAGGTGAAGGCGCAGCAAACCAATTTTCCTCCGTGACCGGGTCACCCTGTACTGAGGTGCAGAGGTCTAGTTACATACACATCAATGAGCGTGTATCCATACGACCAACGTTGGAAATGACATTTCTTCTGCGTTATGTTGCCATGTAAACATCATGCTTTAAATGAAGAATGTCATATCACTTGGAAAACACCACAGTATCTTGGCAAACTATGTTGCAAATTGGAAGATAAAAAAGGGAAATATTACTCTATACTGTCCCGGCTCTTCTACTTTTCCCAGAGCATCCTCTACTGGCCAGTGTGACTAGCAGGATGTTTTTTAAAAGCTCTGTTACTCCTGTTAAGGAAGCAAATTTCCTATCAAGCATTTAAGATATTTTGACATTAATTCTTGTAACTGTTGTTCAGTTTCAGACTGGGCTGGGTGATCACATATTACTGTAGTGCTTTATACACAAATGTTTTATACACAGAACTGATTTACAAACACACAGTACAGTAAAAAATATTGTGTGGTAGGAGAGCAAGAAACTGCCTTCCAACTTCATGAGCTACCATGCCTGAGCCGGTGGGTCTGATGCATTGATGCTTCTAGCTATCCTTACAGCCACAGTCCCTTGATGAGGGCAATAAGAAAATAAGAACCTCAGTATTTCCTAAAAGTCATGGTCAGTCCCGTGAGAGAGCATGGGGGCATGTGGGACTTTTCCATTTAAATGGAAGTGGGAAAATGAAATGAATGGGAGAAGAACTTGTTCAAGAGTTGGTCACTTTGTACTAGTTCCCTGTCAAGGAGGTCTGCACATATCTTCTGTAGATACATAGCAACAAGAACTTATCATGGCTTTTAGGGAAGCTCTGGGAGACAGCAGACTGCTGCAGCTATTGTGAAGAGTCTTGGCAAAGGAAGAACACTAGCATCAATTATGCTGAACTAGCAGACTATACCAAAGCAGCAAATTTTCTGGTGCTGTCTCTCCTTTTATTTATTTCTTGCCTGTGTGTTATCACAACTATGCTATACAGAATTTTCTTTGGAGCATTCTTCTAAACACAACGAGACAGCATATATTCTTTATCCTAACAGAACAGTGCACAAGGTACCCACCGTATCGTACTTCCTCCAAGTAACTTCAGGGAAGGACAGCATGAGATAAAGGCAAACTACATTTTCCTAGTCAGAAAGTGGTGAATCTCACAGAAGGCAATGCTCAAGTATAGGAGGACACAAAAGCAGGAGCTGTAGAAAAATGCATCTTTTGTTTCCTCCTGAGTCATTGTGGGAACTGGGTCCAGGTACTTAAAGACCAATCTGCACATAAACTCAGGAGCAACGAGCAATTAAGAAAACTTGTTAGGAAGGACTGTGAGATCTTGACTATCTCTATAGAAGGGACTTAGTCACCTCTTTATAAAAAATGATCATGGACTTTCTCTGTCTCATCCTCACAATTTGTAAAACACCCATGAACCATGGCAAATCTCTGTGACTTTATAGTAAAAGAAACTACACACACACACAAACACACACACACACATGTATATATATGTATATATTGTGGAATCTCAGAATCTGACTCCTTTATGTACCAGCAACAATGTAGTTTTACTCAGGCTCCCCCATATAAGGGGCAAAGAGCATTTACTACTGTAATTTAACACTACCATTATTTTGTTGGTCTGAAAGCAGCAGAAAATGTGCTCTTGAGTTTAGTTTTGAATCCTGATCAGAGCATGTAGTTCACACAGTAATAGGCAATAACTTCCACAGACAGGGAACATAATTACAGTGTCCTGATTCCCAATGGCTGAAGAATAATATCCATCACCTGCTGAATCTGCAGAAGGAAGGGGAAAACAAACAAACAAACAAACAAACAACAACAACAACAACAACAAAAACAAAACCAGAACAGAGAACCCTATTGCCACTCCCTGCATTTTACAGAAGGACTTTCCAATACACATGCAGGTGTTTTGGGATGATGATGGCACTGCAGCTGGCTTGACACCAGCATTGACACCAGTTGACAGCTGTGATGACAGAATGGGAGGCAATGGAAATGGCCTATTCTCCTCTCAGTTATTCGAGGTTTGAAAATACTGCAATACAGGGGGGAAGCTAGGAAAGCTTTGTGTGAAAGCTTCCTGTCATGCATCGTAGTCTTTCTACTGCAAGGATAAATACCAGAGAGCTAATAAAGATTTCTGGGTTTCTGGGTGCAGGAACTTGAAAACAAATGATGCAAGAACACCCAGACCTGCACAAACTCCTCACTTTTGTTCCTTAGAAGTTCTTTCTATTGTATCTTCTAAACAAGAAAAAAACAAGACACATGTTCTCAACATTCAGGAGGTGCAGGCAAGCTTTGAAGATGGAGGCACACATGCTTCCAGTTATCCCAGTTACAGACACTGAATGATTATGAACTGACTAAAGTTTTTTATTCACCCTTCCACAAACCTCCTTAGATGTTCTAGATTTTCCAAGTACTCCAGAAAGCTGGTACCAAATTTTATGAAGTGATACCAAGTTATCCTTTTTATTTTCTGTCAAAATCCTTGGATGAAAAGGATCTCTGTCCTGGAGGTCATGTGTCTGCTGCCCATACTTCACTGTGACCATTGTCATCTTCGGGACTGATCATGGCTTCTGCCAACACAGGTGCCAACACCTGAATAGGTGGGTACAGTCACCCCAACAACTTTGGCCAATCTCATAAATGTTCCTGAAGACTTAAACCAGGACCTTGAAAGTCATGAAAGAGAGCAGGCACAGCACAGGAGTGCCATAACTATGTGCTCCTGTTGGTGCAGGTTTCTCAGCAGGTGGCCAGCTGCATGGCCAAGTCCAGAGTGAAGCAATACATATTCAATTAGTATGCTCCAATCAATCCAGCCCCCAACAGTTCCTAAATCTTTACTAACTTCAAGCAATGTTCACTTTCTATTATCTAGGACAGACTTTTATAACTTATGTCGTCTCAGTTATCAGAGGAGCATTCTAGCTGCAATAATTTTTTCACGCTGTACATCACTGCAATTTATTTGTTTGACTGGAAAGGAACGGATAACCGAGAAAGAGAGCTTTTATTGTGATGTGCTCTCTATTGTAATGCTTCCCACACCCATGCCCATTTGTATTCCATCACCTCTGGTTTATGAGCATTTCTGTCAATGGGAATTGTCATGGCTGTAAAGACTTAACTCCTAATACCTTCAGATTAAAGAATATTTCCCAGGCACTTCCTTCTTTTTTATTTAATCTTTTTTTTGGTCACGTTCAATGACCACCCACTGCCAATCCTATTTGCTTGTTTTCTATGTTTAGAAGGCTCTAAAATGTATTTAACCTGAGCCCCTCTGCAGGATCAGCTTTCTTTTCTTTACTAAAGGTCTCTACTCCTGAGTGAAACATGGCACTGGAACAAAGCTCTAAACCTTATCAATCACACTCTCCTTTAGAACTATTCATGTAATGATATATGTATTCAATATACATATTCAGATGATCAAAGTGTCCTGAGAAAGCCGCCAGCTCTCACTGCTTTCTTTGGCACTTTTAACCATGGGAATATTAGCTAAGTTCTTTACCACAGATTTGATTAGTACTGGGATGAAAAATCATTTCCTTTTTGTTATGGGGAGACTGATGAGATCAAGAGTATTTTGTTTCATAGGCATCTGGATACGCCTTTTCGGACAACCTACATACCCAGTATCTAATTCTTCTGGCTTCATCCAGACCAGAGAAAGGGCAAGCGGCAGAAAGTGTATCTCAGTGTCTCAAGAGCATGGGGCCAGGGCAGGAGGGGGAAGTTATGGATGGTTGGCAGGATTAAATCAAAGAATATTTACATAAAAAAATAACTTTGTGAATGGTAAGGAAAACAGTAGGAGGAAAAAAAAATATCAGGATGGTGACAGGAAAAAGAAGAAGTAGGGTTAAAAATATCTTGCATCCTTCCAGGCGAGGGTGGATTTCTGTCTTCATGTGAATAAGTCAACCTAACCTTCTGTGCTCAAAGAACAAGCCTGACCAGTATAGTTTTGAGTGAACCCTACTGTTGGTATTTCATTTTCTACAAAACAGTGGACACTTCCTAATACTTGGACATGTTCTGTATATCAACACCAAAGGCAACCACAAGAATCAGCTTCTTCTTTATCCTTCAGTATAATATAGTCAGGAGAAAAAAATAAAATAAAATAAAAATATATCAGTCCAGAACAGTGACAAGATGGATCTGTTTCTGAAATATTTATCTAGTGCCAGAAATGGTGAAGACACATGGGTATGGAATGTGCTATATACATGTGGAAGCGATGACAGAGGAGTAGCTGAGAAATCCTTATAAAAAGAAAAAGAAAATCAGATATAGTAAATTCTGCTTACCATACTCTTTTCTTGACTCTATGGGCTATGACCAGTTCTGTTGTAGTGATATCATTTATAACAAACTTGATTTAAACTGGTTGCAAGAAGGCAACCGGGAATATGGCCTTTAATGTTCTTAGGCTTATTTTGCAGTGAGAATGTGATGGTTTCTATTCAGGCATTTGCTGCTGAAATGGGAAATAGGTGGGCTGTTTGCTGAGTCTATCAGCTGGAACACTGACAATCGCTACTTGGACTGCTTCAATGTAAATAAAATTTTCTCCAACTTCAGTGCTCTGGGTCTGATTCTCCTTTCATGTTAGTATACATGAATCTACTTCATTCTTGTTATTTTTGATTTACATCACGAGTAGAAAACTCTGTCCTTGATGTTTAACCAGAGCATATCTTTACACAGCTTGTAGAAAATGATGGCGAGAAATTTCCAAAGCACCATCATTTTATTTCTACCTTTCTTTTCCCATCCCCCTTTTACAGAGGTTCAAATTGCCAGCGCTTCATTCTGAGAGACAAAAAAAAAAAAAAAAAAAAAAAAAGGATTTGCAAGCAATGTCCTTGAGTAGTTTCCATTTAGTAATGAGAATAAATGTTAAAAGTCTTGCTTCATTTCTTAAATCAGATTTTCACTGTTAAAACCCACTTTAGATAATGTTGTACGTTATTATCATATAATCAATAGACAATACTACTAGTTGAATGTGTGTGTTTCATTTGGATTACATTTGCTCATTTTCCTTCTCCTAGAAACTTTTCTGCCTTTGGTGAATCTTCAGACCAGTTTCTTGAAATGTGCTCAGTAAGTTCTGAAATGTAATCTGGTGCTGTTCAGTATCAGACTTCCATGGTTTCTGATTACGTACATACACATCTGGAAATCAGCCTGATTTGCTTTAGCTTCTAAAACTGCAGCTGCATTCTCTTGTGTTATAAATACGGTCAACGTGAATTAGGCATCTGGAATCTTCCTGTCACTCAAACTATTTCAACTCTATTTATCTGGAATATCTTTCATTGACATTCTTTCTTGTCTGATGGTTGGCAAGATGTTTGTTTTCTTTTTCACATTCCCACAGTGCAATTGTGTCACTTTCCACGAAGCAAACTGTTTACTACTGTCAAATTATCTACCTTTACAAAAGCAATAATGGGATCTGCATGTGGTGTTAAAGTTCCATTTTCATTCCTCTCCAGCAGTAGTGGAATTTTCTACTGTAACTCCAAGCATTTATGTCTATGAAAAATAATCTACAAAGACTGTAACAAGTTTGGCAAGTAACACTTGGGGTTTTTATGAGTACTCCACACAACATGCTCTCTAAGTACCAACCAAAATGTAACACTTCTTGCAATGGGTAAATGGCACATTTATACTATTTGCTTTCTAGGAAGGAAGCTTTTAAAAATATTCTTATCTTGCTGAAAAGAGAAGAGAAACTATTACCTTAAATCAGAGAGAAAGTATGGAGTTTAGTAAATTCACTGATTTTTCAAAAACATCCATAGGCATTATTAAGCAGTCACAAAAATAGCACCGGCCACATTTTCTGAAGAGGATCCATACTACTTGCAACTTCTCACAGCCATCCTTCTCTCTCATACTTGCCCTGCTTCTGCACTATGGAGCCACCTTGTCTCAGTG
Organism: Cygnus atratus; assembly: GCF_013377495.2. Classification (NCBI taxonomy): domain Eukaryota; kingdom Metazoa; phylum Chordata; class Aves; order Anseriformes; family Anatidae; genus Cygnus; species Cygnus atratus. The sequence goes on along the minus strand of NC_066362.1, from coordinate 12,262,104 downwards.
AATGGTTAAAGAAGTGGTTTTCTCTGGAACTACCTCCACTGCCACCCCGTGAACTACACGGCACAGATCACTGTAGAGAAACACTGGCCCCTTCCTCGCTGCCCTGCCTTTACCTCACACATGCACAGATGGAGGCATCTCCCACTCCTGGTTTCCTGAGCTGGAACTTCTCCTGAGGACCGTCGAGGCAGAGCTGGGTTGTCAGGCTGAGTGGCTATTCGATATGAGGTGCTTGCCAATAAGCACACTTGTAGTACAATTAAAGTGGTGCCTGCCTCCCCCGCTCTGTCTTGTAGTATCTGAATGTGAACTTCTCCCTTGGATAAACAAACACTAGCACTGACAGGTATACTTCTGCCCTTTAAGGAATTTATTTTCATGCCTTTTTTTAGGATTTTCAGTTTTACCTGTCAATTGCCTTCACTACATTTTTTTTTTTTTTTTACCTGTATCGTGGGTGGCACGTTATCTAAGACACATTTTCCAACCCACTTACCTAATTCCAGCAGTACAGGCAGAAGCTGCTTTATTAGCGGTATTTATACAACTTATTTCCAACAAACATTTTTTATCATTATTATTTTTATTTTTCTTTGTGAGCAGTAGTATTGGCATGAGGCTCTGATTTCAGGTAAAAGAATCACTGCCTGTGACAGTGCCTCAGCTCTTCAAAGAGAGATTTAAAAGCAAGCAAAGCAAAACAAGCCAGTCAGACATTATCAGTGAGAATGGTGATTAGAACAAACAACAATACAGGGGAAAAATGCATGGCTATTCAGAAACCGTCTTTGGGGGACTGAAGAAGAGATATGGAGCCATTTTTCACTAGGTTCATGAGAAAATGTCAGCTCACAGATGCTACTGTACTGTCAGATTGCATCTTAATTTGGCCAAAGGGGACCCAGGCAGTCACCCCTCACAGACAAATTTTAAAGGCCCATTACAAATCTGATTTATTGGTTGCTAAGAGTCTCCCTGCTATGGTCTGCAGATTTTGCATGACATAAAGCTGAAATCCAGCTACAGATAAATGTATGCTTCTCTATATGACTTAAATCCATCTGAATTCAATATTTCTTGGACATCGGTCAAGCCTCCCCCCTGCTTGCCCACCCCTTTTCTTCCTAATACCTTAAGGCAGTTTACTTCAGAATGAAGCAGAGCATTAACCTGTGCAAAATTGCGATTTGTATATAACTCTCTTGCTGCCATTAATAATAATATTAAAGATGAAAGAAAAAAAGGAAATGCCTTTTGTTCTAAAAAGGCAGGGAAAATGTTCAAGAACAAAAGAAATGTATCTGCCCAGCAAGAGAAAGGAGAAATTGCTGGCATTTCTTTTAGATATAAAGGCATGTTGGTGTAACAACCTTGCAAAAACATAAATGACATGGGAATGTTCATTTGTTTCTGTCTTTCACCCTTTTTGAAAATTCTATTGGCTTTTTGTTCAAACAAACAAACAAAAAAATCACATTCCCTGCTTTCAGTGAAAAGCATATGAGCATGAGAGTGAACTGCATTTGGAATTGCTAAAGAAACACCATTCAAACTTGCTCTCCTTAAACTACCCATTGTTACAATTCAGACAATGTACAACAACAGTTACAGCTCAACTTCTAGCCATGCCAGCATCACTGGAAATTCAAAGTCAACAGCTCTTTTTATTTCCATAAACATCATAATCAAAGCCTGCATTTGCAGTTTCCCTGGCAAAAACCTAACAGCAGCCAAACAGTCATCTGACGATTTGTAAAAGAAACGTACGATTCGTCTTAAAGCATGGTGTTTCGAACAGGAACTATTCCACACAAAGACAACATTAAAAGCAACACAAGAATCGTGCAAAGCAAGTCCGACTCAGCCCAAGTTTGGATTGAACATCTGGCTGAACATGGTAGTGCCTCTGATTTTGATTTTGTTTTCTGGGATTAAAACCCATCTAATCTCTTTAACTGACCCCATCTCAGGTCCCAGATACACTGCTTTACAAACCGAGAGAGAGGGGAAAAAAGAAAAAGCAAGGAAGAGAGGCAGAGTCTTATCCCACCTTTCCATGGCTCTCAGCCCGTCTGTCTTCGCATGATCTGCAAACCACCTGTACCGATCCAGCCCATCCTGGGGGCAGAAAATATCTTCCCAGTAGCTGGAGTCTCAGCCGTGCTTTGATTTTTTCGGCACGAATGTCTAGAATCTTCTGCTTAAGCCAGAGCCGGCAACACAAAACTGCAGCTGAGCTCTTTTGTTTTCCCTCCTCTCCAGGGCTGAGGCAGCGGCACTCCCGGCGCTCCCGCTCCTGTCCCCACCCCCGGCGGCTACCGGGGCGCTCAGCACCACCGAGGACCCCAGCCCCGGCAGCCACCCTTTACCCCGGGCCTCCCCACCGCTTCCCGATGGTCCTCAGCGAAGGGGGCATCTTTAGGTGGCGGTCAGTCAGGTGATCTCGCCGCTAAAACCAGGAGGGATGCTCGGGGATGGAGCGCATGGAGCCGCGGTGGTTTTCAAACTAGCCGTTTACATTACAAAGCAGGGAGAAAAATGCAGATCTCTGAGATCATTTAGCGTGCTTTTGCTTTCCAGTTCTCCTCCAGCAGCCCGCAAAAGCAGGCACAGTGGAATGATATGTAATTAAACTTTTTGGTGGGAATAATCATACATGATTTGTATACCATGAGACTCCTAAATATTTAAAAGTAAGGGGTTATTTCTAAATAGCCATAATTATTTATCATATTGGAAAATAGATGCTATGCTGGTTCTGTAAGACCCTTTACAGCTTCTTCCCAATTGTATTTTTCTCACAATGCAATATTTAAATATTTATGCTGAAGCCATATTTAATATCTCAACAGCAAATGGACCATACCCAACAGAAAACAATTATTAGCTCTCCATTCATATTATTGCATTGTAATTCCAAATATCTTTGACATAAGGCCCATTATGTGTAAACCTGTCTTTATGAATTGTAGCTTATCCAATGGTCCCATTCCCTGGATTACCCTGATTAAAGCTACCATACTGTGCAGGGCTTTTGAGCTTAGACTCCAAATTTTGAAAAACTAAAACTGTAGACCCAGATTTTGTGAGAGTCCTAGTTGCTGCCAAGTTTTCAGAAATACCCAAAGATTTTTGCAAAATTTAAGTTACTTGCAAACAATATGTTTTGAGTAAAACTTATAAGAAACAAAGATTATAAATCTTGATAGAATAGTGATTTTTTTTAACCCTAGTCACCATTAATAGTTTTCTATCAGGTTTAATAAGACTAGAATTTTACCTAATATATCTCCTTTGTATTCATTGTAAAATGTTAGGAAACAGGAGACACTTGCAAAACAAAGGGTAAAAGTAGGTATTCATCTTTAATCAGTCTTTCTGAGAAAATTTAAATATGTAGAAATTATATAATAATATATATAATATATTATTATATTATATAATATATAATAATATAGAAATTATATATCACCTATTCTAGAACAAATCTAAGCCCACCCTCCTATGACCATATTCTTAAAGCCTCAAGTTAAAGCCAGAAACCCTACTCATCCATCCATCCATCCATCCATCCATCCATCTTCCAGCACAGACATTTCCTATGTTCAGTGTTTCCAGTAATATCATAAAGGACCATTTACCCATCTCATATTAACTGATCTGTGCATATAACACACTTCAGTCCATATGGCACTATACACAGAAGACAATTTTCCACTTTTGTTTTCCATACAATCACTCTTATGACAAAAGGTAATTTATAAGGTAATTTTCTCTCTCTCTCTCTCTTTTTTTTTTTTTTTTTTTTTTTTTTTTTTTGGGAAAAAGTGCTATACAAGATATTATGGATTATCTACACCACTATCAAAAGTGAAAATTCAAGTTCTTCCAAACCAGCCTTTCTAGTGGGTGTAAAAAATGCTCCGGAGTTTAGATTGTGCTAGATTTCATTGGACTGTATGTTGAAAAATTTTTAGAACTGGGATTCTTGTACTGCTAAGGTAGGCATGTCCTTATAGAAAAACATTTAATGCCTTTGTCACTTAACACTTGAACACCTTTTTACTGATCCCAAAAATGAAGACTCTAAGAAACCTTTGAAGCCAGAAGAACCAGACAATTCCACATCTATCATCTAAGTTTCTAGATGTAAGTGGAATTCTGCAGTATTTTGGGAATCTACAGAGTCCTCCAAATTTACTCTATTAATAGATTTTTCATTTCACTCTCCTGAAGTAGCAGTAGTGAAAGAAAGGATGAGGGGGAATGATTTTAAACTGAAAGAGGGGAGATTTATATTAGAGTTTAGGAGGAAATTCTTCACTCAGAAGGTGGTGAGGCACTGGAACAGGTTGCCTAGAGAGGCTGTGGATGCCCCATCCCTGGAGGTGTTCAAGACCAGGCTAGATCGCTCTGAGCAACCTGATCTAGCAGGTGGCATCCTTGCCTATGGCAGCGGGGTTGGACCTAGATGATCTACGAGGTCCTTTCCAACCCAAGCCATTCTATGATTCTATATTGGCAAGAGTGGGTCAAATAGAAGAGAGTCAGTTGACATCTGCTGAGGCTAGTACGAAGTGTTCTCACTCAAATTTCTTTGGAACTCATAACACAAAGTTGCATGGATATTGATGTTTTCTAACTTAGAAATTAGCAACAGTCTTTTATTGCTATAACATCAACATAAAACTTATTTCGAGGAGATAAATAAGCTTGAAGCATTACTGCTGGAAAGGCAAATAGACACTGTTTTCCTGCCATCCAGTAGTTACAATACTGTGTAAATCATTTGGGCTGCCGGCCAAAATTCCCAGCCTAAAATGAACAACAACTAGCATGCAGTGGAGCCACTCTGTGCACAGAACCCTCACTGAACATGATGACTTTCCTGATGAGCAAGAGGATCACATCATAGGTATGCATATGATGGGCACCCAAAATGTTCAAAGCGGAGTACACTACAGATTTTCAAAAATGACTTGTTATGTTCGCCCAACTAATGTGCAATTTAGTTTATTACTATCAAAAAACTGTTATTTAATTTCTAAGAAATAAGATAATGATTTTAGACTTCTCAAAAAGCCTATTGTAAAGTCTAGGCTGCCATACAAATTGATAGGAACAAGAAATTCTGAATTTCTATATTGATGGAGTAGTAAGTATAGGCCTAATACGGTGGAAGAGGTGGGAAGATTATCTTCCACTTAAAGGGTATATGTATATACACATTGATTTATAGATATATGTATACATGTATGTGTATACATGTATACGTGTATATATGTATATGTATACATGTATCAATAATTAACTGAAACCATATAATAAATATGGATGAAAATCTGTCTCAAGCATGGAGACAATTGTGTTTTGGAAATAGTGTGCAGTAATACTTATCAAAATATAAGTGCACAAACTGATATTTTGCTCCTCAAGAAGTAAATACATTATTTTCTTAATCATTAAGTCTATCTTCTGTAGTCCCTTGAGAGGACTTTGAAAATATCCTGGCAAAATCAGTGTTTTTAAATTATACTCTTTTAAAAATTAGAGCTTTAATTTGAACAACAGCACATACATAATCAAATTATTGAGGCATGACAAAAATAAATTAATGGTCTACTTTGTTACAGAAATACTCTCAGTATTTGCAATGTTAATTTCAAAACAGTAAAAATATGCATATATCAACATTAAAAAAAAAAAGCAATAAAACCTCTATTTTATTTGTAATACTTATCAGCCTTAAGGCTGGATTTATTCCTAAAAGAAGCCATAGAACCAGGCTGCAGTTTTTCATTTCATTTATATGCAAGTAAAAGGTTCATGCTTAAAAATAAAACTATATCCAATCAGTAGGAAAAAGGATGTGTTGTATATTTAAGAAGTCTTTTTGAATTTTGTGCAGTAAGTAAGCATGAATGTTTTGTTTTTCCATTACTCTTCAGATTTGGAATTTGCAAGTCCATGTTTCAAAAGTAATGTGAAAGCAGATAAAACTCTATTAGCTTCTGATCCTTAATGTCAATATTACTGATGAGTAAAAATATCCAAATGCACATATGTTAAACACAAAATTTACACAATTGAGGGAAACCATTACAAAATTAGCACTGACAGTATTATAAGTAACTTGCACCTTCAGAAAGACTAAAAGTTTTAATCACACAGGTCAACAATTTTGGAATAGATTAGATTTGGTTTTGGGATGTACCTACAGTCCTTTGTGCTCAGAGAGAAACATTGCCAAGAGGAAAGAGAAAGAAAGAAGGCTGAGGTACAGATGTGGTCCTATTCCAGTGACATAAATAAGCCATTTGACATGTGTGGGCTGTGACCCATGCTAGAGATAACATTTAATGTGGGCCTCTCTGTAGAATTAGTCATTATCTTTGACTTTAAAGCAGACATAAACAAGTGAGAGATGATGAGCAAAGTTAATACAAATAGCCTTTGGATCTCCCAGCATTGTCTTGTCAATTTATGGGAAGGCACAGGAACAGATCATGGGAACTTTCTGCTCTTCAAAGACCAGATGAAAGATTTAAAATAAAATAAAATAAAATAAAATTTAAAAATAAATAAATAAATCATTAAGTTGAGGAGGAAATACACTACCACCCAGCCTGCTAGAATGTCCATACCGTTTTTTCCTTATGGGAGTGATAGGGGAGTCACACCAGCTCTTGGGCACTTCTAAAGAAATTGCATGAGCAAAATGGAAATCAAATGGATAAACACCTTTTAACACTGATGTCAACAGCAGAACTTTATTTGTTGCTTCAGAAGACAGTGCAACAGGAAACCTCTTAAGAATACAAAAATGAGGTTTTGGACTACATGTAACCACTGACAAATTTCATAGCTCTTTTTGTGAAGAAGGAATTCAATACCAATATCCTGGTTAGAATCTAGAGCTCATACAAGTGTTGAAGGCAGACTGAAGATAGAATGCTTTATTCCTGACTTTGATATATATGTATTTGTATGCATGTGTATATATGTATGTTAAAGATCATTTGTCTGGATAAACCCCTTCCATCTCAAAAATGGAAATAGGACATATCCTTTAGAGTGAAACAATATACATATATGTATATATATATATATTTTTTAATAGCATTAAATAATTCATGTATCTAAGCTGTCTGCAGTGCTGCTGTCAGTCTTTACATATGCATCAAATTCCATCCATGAAATGGCAAAAGACTTGCATTATACAAAGTTTGCATATAGGCCCCTTCAGTTTGTAGAGGGCTTAGAAGGCAGAAAATGTTATGTTCAGCCTAAAGTTAGCAAAAACTCTTAACAGTTTTTTCACCAACTGATTGCGATGAAAGTGTTTCAGAGTTAACCAAATACCACCATCTAACTGCTAAGCACCGTGATCTCAATAACTTTGGCAGAAACAGGTGGGTAGTAATGGAAAACCATTAAAAAGTCTGGTTTATTTTTGGAGGATATTAATTTAAATTTATTGGGATAGTTCAACTGTTTCTCTCTCCTTAAGATTGTACTAATGCATGTACAGGCCCATGATGAGAAGAAGGTAATTACAGTCCTCTCTAGACAGTGAGTTCATTAAGTGTTATTTGGGATAAGTAAGTTTTTAATTGGTTTCCAGTGCCTGTAAGGAGGATGGCCTATGGTAGCACAGTAGTGAGGATTTGTACCCCTACTGCTTTCCCGTGTTGGAATTCAATAAAGTTTAACTGGATTACAATGGGGGTATCCACAAGATGTCAATTACTGGTATATTCACAGTGTGGACCTCTTCTTCCAGTGGCCCTTGGTTGACTCATTCTGCACACTTCTTTTATTACAGGACCTCTTCCCCTCCTTCCCAGATAATAAGTACTGTACAAAGATGCCAGCCTCTTTATTAAACAACAGCATAATCACACAACACTTGTGGCACTGTCTTCAAAAATTAAAGTTCTACCTGCTCTGAGTTTACAGCATGTGACCTACTTTATTCAAAACTAGTCCTGGAATGTCCTGTTGCATCTGTTACTTTGCCCATGTGTTGATTGTCTCCTTCCCCATAAATGGAAAAAGGTGTCAATTCATGAATTAAGCAAAACTATTCTATGTCCAAGGATATATATATATATATATATATATATATATATATATTTGTTCATATGAGAAAATTGACAGAATTGTTGGGAAAGCATATCCCTCAATTTCCACCATTTAAGGTACGTGAAACAATAAAAAATAAAATAAAATCACTTAACCCATTTTTCTGGCTGCTTTCTAGTTCATTTTTATCTGATTTAAGATCATAAAGACATCATAAAGACATCAAATGTTTTTCCTAAAAGTACTTAGTACATCACAAAACAAGTTATTTAAATTGATTAAAACTGGTCAAAGAAGTTTCCAAGTCTCATTTTACATAAAAGATATTTTGATGCAATATCATTTTCAATAAAATATAATATTTTTAATACATTTGTTCTTTCCTTAGTGTTTGATTTCTAAAAAATTATGGAGAAAAATCATTTACTGATCTGCCTCTCTAAATGACAGCTAAGGTGTAAATTTAAAAAAAAAAAAATCACTGCGGTTGTATCAACATTAACAATTATGTGACTGTGTTTTTGTTCCATTATTATTTCACTCTGATTTAAGAAGTTCTAAATTACAATTTAACAAACATTTTTAATACTTTCCAGAGAACCGATCCTACCACTAATAGAAATGAATCAGAAGGAAGAAGAAAATTTAAATTTGCAGTAATTATATGTAATATTATAAAATATCAAACACAGGTTTCTTTTCTGAGTCTTCTAACATCAGTATTACTGCACTGTGATTTCCCCGTTACTTTATCATTGTCAGTTTGAATATTTCCTCAGCACTCACTAGTTTCTAAATGATACAAAATTCATTTAAAACACTTCTCAAATTTTTATTTACAAAATTCAGATTAGAGCATACTAATAACAACAACAACAAAAAATAAAATTGCTAAGCATGACCTCTATTAATTTATAACAGCTTTTGTTCATTGTGTTTTTAAATAATAATAATAGTAACAATAACAATAACAATAATAATAATAATAAATAATGCCATAAGAAAATAAAATAACTTTTGAAAGAGTTCAAAACTAGTTTGGGTATTCCATTTGCATATACTTTTTAAAGTACCTTGTTTAAAATGAATTTACTTTATATGGGGATGCAACAGTACATTTGCAAAAGAAAATGGAAGTTCTATAGTATTTGCACAAAAAAGAACTCCATGGTACAATAAATACAGAATGGTACCACATTTACTATTGTAAATTCTACAGTTAATTATCAAGGATTCTAACACTTATTCTTCTGGAGCCAAGAAAAATTTTACTGAGAAATGGCCGATTTTAAATTTAAAACAGGATTGTTCTGGAGAGACCTTCGTATTGGAAGTTATTACTTTTTTGTTGTTCCATGTCATAGGACAGGAAAATGTAAATATTTTCCCTACTATTGCTCCTACAAATCCCCAAACCAAAAGTCACAATGGGGACTTACCTGGAGTTCTGCAGGCTAGAAGTTTAAGCTGAAATTCTTCTGATTTTTGTTTTGTTTTGTTTTGATTTGATTTGTTTTGTTTTGTTTAAGTCAGTAACTCCTACTAACAAAAAGCCACAATAACTCAAAATACTCAAAAACATAAAGAAGATTGTATCTATTTGTAAGCATGAAGTATGATAAAAATACTTGAAATATGAGATATTTTAATTATTTTACTTCACTTTTCTTGATTTGTTTGCAGAATTTTAGCTGTGTAGTAACACTTTACAGTTAATAGAAACATGCAAGTGTTACTATCGATATTATTCAATCCATCCTTGTATTCATATATTTTTTTAAAAAATACTTATGTGTTTATTGTGTAAATTTTAAGTCTGAAGAATTATATACATTATTTCCTATACGAACACATAAAAGATAATTTCAAATTTGTATTTCAATCAATTATTAGATAGTTGTGCTAGAAACTGTCAGACTTTTTTTTGGTACCAGTTTTAATGTTTCTTTCTGGAAGAGTTTGCTTAAAAGAAGCTTCACATTCATAAAGTACATAGTAATATTCCATCTAGTCATTAATAGTCAAACACACACATACAATGGCACAACTGACACAGGCAGCTGAGTTGGGAATTGAAACTGTAATAATTAACAATAGATCTCTTGATCTCACCATGACAAGTAAATGAAACACTCTGCAGCGTGCTTGCCCAGTGGAAGAGGGAATTAACTCAGTATGAACAGCGGAATGGAAGCACATCACCGATTAGATCTAATGCACAAGGAATGCAACAATGGGAAGCTTGTGTTAGCAGAACACATCAAAGTCTTTTCTAAATATTGTGCATGCATATGCAAAAACACACAGAAACATATTCCCAATAAGAACCTGTCCTGGTTTCAGCTGAGATAGCGTTAATTTTCTTCATAGTGGCTGGTAGGTTGCTGTGTTTTGAATTTAGGAGTAAAATAATGTTTTAGTTGTTGCAGAGCAGTGCTCACACAAAGCCAAAGACTTTTCAGCTCCTACTGCTCTGCCAGCAAGGAGGCTGGGGGTACACAAGAAGATGGGAGAGGACAGAACCTGGAAAGGTGACCAAGACTCGCCAAAGAGATGTTCCATACTATGTGGTGTCAGGCTGGATAATAAAACTGGGGGGAGTTGGCCTGGGGGAAGGGCGGGTAGCTGTTACTTGGGGACTATCCAGGCTGGGCATCATCTGCAACTGCAGTGCGCATCACTTGCTTTGTATATATTATTATTATCATTATTATTGTTGTTGTTGTTGTTATTATTATTCCTTCCTTTTCTTCCTATTAAACTGTCTTTATCTCAACTCATAAGTTTTTTTTATTATTATTTTATTTTATTTTATTTACTTAGTTTTTATTCTCTCCCCCATCACACTGGCAGGGAGTGAGCAAACAGCTGTGCAGTGCTTAACTGCCTGCTGGGTTAAACCGCAACAGAACCTTAGTGAAATTGCACAAGAAGTACTAAACACAATCCCAAGTTCAATAAGTAAGTAGGTAAAATAAAATAATTGTATGATTTAACTTCCTATAAACAATTTAATCTAATATTTACATTTCTTTGGGAATTTTGGTCTCACTTCAAGTCTCCAATTTAAACGACTCCTGCTCAGCTTCCTCCTCTCCCCATTCAGGCTCACGCCTCATCTCTGTTCAGGACCTCGGAGAGCAACAGCACCTGGGGCCGCTGATCTCCCCTCAGCCATGAGTAGCCCTTAGACTACAGAGAAAAAAATAACTTTGTGCTTTCAGTTTGCATGAATTATCTTCCTCTGTTCTTCTGTATGTCTCTTATTGCTGCTCCATCTTTCCCTTCTTCATCCCTTCTTTTTTTCTTTTTTCTTTTACAGTGACATTTACTGTTGCAGCAACATTCCCACTTGTCAGAAACAAAATGTTCTCCCTTTCCTTCTTCAAACTTACTGCAAGACTTTTATTTATTTATTTAAGGCTGTCTTGTATTTTACATTGACAACATTGCATCGGTTTATGTGGCAAGGTTTTGGTAGTGAGGAGAGAGGGCTGCAGGGGTGAGCAGAGCCCAGCAGCTGCCCCATGTCAGATCAGAGCCAACTCCAGCCGTCTCTGAAAGGAACCCACTGCTGGCCAGAGCCGAGCCAGTGAGAAACACTGGTTGGGCCTCCGAGAAATTTAAAAAATGAAAAGTTGCTGTGCCCCAGAATCTGGGAGAGAGAAGTGAGAAAACTTGAGAGAACCAGCCCTGCAGACATCCAGGTCAGTGCAGAAGGAGGGCAGGAGGTGCTCCAGGTGCCAGAGCTGAAGTTCCCGTGCGGCCTGTGGAGAGGCCCCTGGTGGAGCAGGTTGTCCCCCTGCAGCCCATGGGTCCCATGGCGGAGCAGATCTCCATGCTGCAGCCCATGGAGGAGCCCAAGGTGAAGCAGAATCCAGGCTGGAGCTGCAGCCCATGGAGAGCAGCACACAAAGAAGCAGCTGATCTGGTGGGAGCTGCCACCCATGGGTGACCCATGCTAAAGTTCCTGAAAGACGGGCCCCATGCTATGGACCCATATTGGAGCAATTCCTGAAGAACTGCAGTCTGTGGGAAGCCCCCTCATGACCAATTTGGGAAGAACTGCAGTTTGGGATGGATCCCACGCTGGAGCAGGGGAAGAGAGTGACCATGAAGAAGTGGCAGCTGACAAAGTGTTATAGACTGACTACAACCTTGATTCCCCATGCCCCTGCACCACTCAGGTGGAGGAGGTAGAAGAGGGTGGATGGGGGAAAGGTGTTTTGGTTTACTTTTGGTTTCTCACAGTTTTAGTCTGTTAGTAAAAGGCAATAAATTTTACTAATCTCCCTACACTGAGTCTGTTTTGCCCATGACACTTTCTGGTGAGCGATTTCCCTGTCCTCATGTCAATCTTTGAACCCTTTTTCATTGTATTTTCTCTCCCTCTTCCTCTGAGGAGAGGGAGTGAGAGAGCAGTTGTGGTGGAGTTCAGCTGCCCATAAGGGTGAAACCACCATGGAACATGCACTAAAAGTATTACTTCATGAATTATAGCTTTGTTGTTTTAATATATATACCTGAGTCAGATATATTGCATTCTTGTACACTGTTCATTGTTACAAAAATTACTTTGCAGTAACTCTGAATCTGAAATGATTGTGACTGCAACCATATAAAATTTTCACTACAGTCATAACAATACAGTTGCAGTTACTAATCTTCTTTCACGTATTAAACTCATTTGAATGATACAGATTCCCTTTAAAGTTCAAAAGACCAGTTTAAGTTCAAAATTGTAACAAAATATCTAATTCTGCACTCACAAGGTGAATAATCCCAGTCTGTTCAATGGAACTGCTCACCTGTACAACACCACATGCTATGCCCTTGCAGGATCTGTACCTAAATTATTTCATTAAGGCTCAGAGTTTAATTAACTCTCAGACTGATATAAATCAAGAATGATTCCCAAAAGTCAGTAGAGATTCATTGGTGTAACTCAGTGTAATTTTTAGACTGGTTTCTTATGGAAAATTAGGTTTTGTGATGACATTGTGAAAGGGAAGGAAGAAGGGAGGAGAGGAGGGTATTGGTATGATATGCACATATGTATGCATATGTCTGCGTGCCCTTCGATCTCCTCTACTAAGCCTGAACACAAAGGCCAATTTAAAACAATTTTTATCATGCAACTGACAGAAGATACAAATGTGTAAGGGAGATATGGAAAGGATGAATAAAGAGCTCATTCTTGAGCTCAACCACCAGATTCATAAGAGACCAGTTTTGTGGATTTGGCAGTATTGAAGCATTCTTTCTTTTTAAAAGATGGAAGAGTTTTGAAAATGTATTCCACATCTCTCTTTTAACACTGTGGCTTTTGTACATTCACTCTAATGCAAGGATTTTGAAGCGCATCTTTGGCAATGGCCTCCCATCAGACTAGGGATCAGAGGTAGCCTCTCTTTCTTTACAACAAACAAAACATCCATGTAGTGTACTTCAGAAAATTCAGACACAAAAAAACCAGTTGGCCTCAAATGAAAACACAGTCAAACTGTTGAAATGTTGTGAAGAGCTGCTTATACTGGCTCCAAGGCACCTTCTGCCAGAAATCCCCTTCCAGTCATAGCACTTACACAGTAGGAAAATCAGGCATTATGAAATGTGAGGTCTAAGCATAAAGCCTACATAGTCTCAAATCAAGACATGTAAGTCTTAAATAAATAAATAAATAAATAAAGTCTCAAAGAGATACATATCCCATAGACAAGAGGGAGGACATCAAATTCACATATAAATGTAATCATATTCAAACATCAGCAATGCATTATAACCTTAATCTGGATAATGAAGAACACACTTTGGACTAAAGTATAGGCCACTAAATTGCATGGCAACTGTGGATGAAGAACAGTCTGGATCCAGCTAATCTCTGCTGACAAAGTTTATTACAGAAGTTGATATAAGACTCTACAAAGCATGTTGAGTTGAGCAGCAGAAGAACCTCTGTCTTGGAGAGATTTCAGAATGGTTCAAAACAACAGGTCCTATTTATATATACAGTGAAATAGGAAGGCAAGCCACATCCATTACTAGGTCAGTAGCTTTGATTATGTCATTATTATTGCAGAGATTCCATACCTTCAAAGTTCTGAAGCAGAACAAATAATGCCACTCACTCTATAGGCTCTGAGAGTGAATATCTCATGAAAGCCAAATCTATTACAGCATGCTACTGATAAATAATATTTGATCTCTAATGTCTCTCTCTCTCTTTTTTTTTTTTTTTTGCTTGTTTTCCCAAGCACAAATAAAAACGTGTTCTCTATAAACATCTCAAATGTCTTTACTGTCTTGGGGATCACAACTTATCCATATTCCACCAGAAATGGTGGATTCCATTTCCAAAAGGATTCTACAATGAAGGAACACCACATTTTGCAGAAAGAACTTGACCAGTAAAGATTTTAAGGGAAATCTGTGAATTCAAACATGATGTTTATCTGCAAATGAACCTAATGCAAGATACTAAGATCTTCTGTAAAAAATGCTATGTATTTTTTTCATATTACAAAAAGTAACTATTTATCTGCTTTTCTGCTTACCAAAACTAAAAGTTATGATTAGTAATTAGTATTGATAAAGAATACGAACTCTAGAACTACAGAAGATTAATATTTTCTAAGTTTTATATCATATGCAATAGGAGCATTAGAAAATGTTAAAATACAGGTAAACAGTTGCAGTTTCTATTTGTAATACTCAGAAAAAATACAAATAGCTGAATCTTTAATGATATCTTTGGTCAAAATTTTATCTGATGTGTGATAAGTTGACACCCAAAGCACACAGTTTATGGTCTCCTCAGAATGAAGGTAGTGGCAGCTGCTGATTTTCCAGAGAATCAGGTCTTTATCCAGTTGTCAGACTCAACACCAAGAGCCTAATCTTACTTTTTCTTCTATTGCATTTTTCTTTATTCTGTAGATCACCTCCTCACATGAAGAGAAACCCACTTTTGACATATATGTCAGGATTTCTAATATCACAGTTTACCTCACTGCACCCATTCTCCACTGAGAAGACAAAATTCTCATGAATAAAGGTTACATCTACCAAAATCCTTGCATATTCATTCAGCCTTTCCAGTATTGAATGTTATCTTACCTTCTGATATGAAATTTGACCAAAATCGCTTTTAAGCACTAACTTTTGAGTATTGTAGCCAAAGAAAATCCTTATAGCCTAATAAGTACAAAATACAAATGGGATATTTTATGGCAAAACATTCAGGCTTTCTACTCCACTAAAATATTATCCAGAAGGGCTGGATTCATTGTAACAAGAGAGTAAGGCAAGAGTAACTTTTCGATGATTTCCCCTAAATAAGGACTGAAACTTTGGCTGCTTTATAGATCTTGACTGTTGGTCTTGTGCATTCTGAAGGATTTACAAGAAAAGAGATGGATTCTTGTCTTGCAAATGAGTCTCATTTGATTCCAGAGATGGTGCAGGCAGCAATTTTCATATATAGAATATATATATATATATATATATCATTTTTTTTTAAACTGGTAATAAGGTAGTTAGTAATCAGTACCAGGATATACCGCAGGTACTACATTGAATTTTTGTAATTCCTTTTCTGCTAGTTAACTTTTTCATGTCCTAGCAAAACATTCTATTTTATAGATATTCTTAGATAGGAAAGAGGTGCTCAACCAATACAAACATCAGTATCAAGAATCAGTAGTAGAGTACTGATAGCATTTGTATCAGACACTACTGTCTTCTCATAACAACAGGTAAAACAGATGATTGAAATGTGGAGAATTCATTGCTTTCAAACCAGGCTACAGACGGATAAAATGTATTTTGAATTTAATACTTCATAATGATTGGCTGGGTTGTTTCTGTCCTCTGTTTCAGAAGGTCAAGCAGGACACATTGGTAGGAACTTCTTTCTTACTTAGGACGTGGTTAAAACTGTCATCTATGCAGCTCTTTTCATGAGATAGGTGTCCCAGAGGGAAAGAAGAGAATCATCAGAGATGAGTGATGAGCTAGATCATTGCTGTGAGAAGTGACTGAAAGCAGTGTAACGACACTTCTTTGAAAATGATGAATCTGTGTGTAGAAGATATACACCTGTCTCATGATGCTGTGGATACAGTTTCCAAAGAATACTCATATCCCAGTGAATTGTAATGGAAAATCTGTGGGACAAATCATTAGGAAAACGTTTTTCAACTCTCTGCTAAGATTATAAAATCATGCTATGTAATTCTGGTTCACAGTTTGGATGAGTTCTTTGTGTTTCCTTTCTTTAGAACCCTATTTTCATTCAAATCTGATCACTGTTTATAAGGGTGACGACCTCTATTGTAAAATGTATTGACATCAATAATTTAACCTTAGCTGAATGGCACAATGCCATTTACATTTGGGGGCAGAGGTTATTTTACTAGATTTTGAAATGAAAGAATATAAGAAACACGACATTATTCAGTAAGGATCTATATATTATAACAACACTGTGGAATCATTCTTTCCTGAGGGAAAAATTGGCACAATCATTCCTGAGGCTCAGTCAAAATTTCCAGACAGAGTTCTCTTGGAAAAATATTTAAATAATAATAATAAGAAGAAGAAGAAGAAGAAGAAAAACAATAACAATAATAATATTATTTGTTTTCATTCCCTGACCCTAAAGTCCAGCTTTCTGGATTAACAGAATGGATTAACAGTTTTGAAAGCCAGTCAGGCTAATACTCATGGTGGTGACAGTAGATTTTGGTCTTTCCCTGGAACACTGAATTGTTCAGTTAGTTAAACTAATTTGAGAGGTGATGTGATAATCTAATTATCTGCAGTCAAGTGTAGTTTCTCATATCAATACCCACTCTGGAAAGCTCCGAGAAATAAAAACTGATTCCTGTCATAGATATACAGGAAATTCTTGCCTCAGGAAACAGTTAAAAATCTGTGTATAGTAAAACAAGATCTATCTAGTAAGGAGAGGGTTTCTCTACGTAACCACAATAGAACAGCACTTAAGCCTCACCACCTTAATAGCTGAAATACAGATAGCACTCTCCCACAAAAAATAAATTCAGATGCAAGGATTACAGTCTCTAACACAAAATTAAATAAATATAAAACACAGTAAACATTAGGGCCTTTGTTAAGAATTGCACAGCAGAACAGACAACAGAATTAAGCATGCCTGGAAGTAGCACAGCTGATATAATTACAGCAGAAAAAAAAAAAAAAGAAATGAAAAATGTTCATGTACCATGAAACTTGTGCTTCAGCAAGTATGAGATCGATGGATTATATGGCTTTCGAAGGCTTTCATTTACAGTTAAGTCTAAACTGAAACACCAGAGCATTAAAGTCAGAAAAATCTGGAGGTTAGCATTTTTTTCAATGAACAAAGTATTAAAAGTACTCCCGAAGTGAGCACTTCTTTTGTTATATAAATCCCTGTTCACTGAACCGATTTCCTGTTAGTAGACTGAACCATGGATTAGGTACATGTGATTTGAAGAATGTCACTAATGAAACAAATCATCAGGAAAGGAGAAAGAATTTTAAAGTGTGCTTAGTGCACTGCAGGGTCATAGTGATGAGGTTTTGTAGAGCAGGTTAGAAACTTAATGGAAAAAAATAAGGGAAAAATGTGAGAGTATAAAAAGGGATTTATGAGGTTGCTTAGGAAAGTTGAACCCTCTGACAGAGCCACTTGGAACTGAGGTAGCTGATGAAATATAAATGTCAACAAACATTATAGTTTAATGTAAGTGAAACATTTGTAATACAAAGTTGTAAAGAAATGGCTGCAGTTGAAGTCAGTCTGGGTTAATGGAGGCTGTACATTCTTACTGTTCTCATCAAACAGTTGGCAGTCAGAGCCTCTGGCTTCCTCTGCTAAACTTGCCATTAAACTGGTGTGACTTTGAGCAAGTCAGGACACCAATGCCTCAGTTTACCCATTTATAAAACAAGAGCGCAATTTAACTGTCCTGCAGGGCTTAATTATGCTCTTAAAGTACATGGGTTCATTGTACGAAACATTATATGCATGTGAGTTTCTATGAGCATAACATCTATATCAACAGTTCTTTGAATAATAAGAAAAAACATGAAATCTGCAGGATTGCAGCTGTAAAGAAAAAGGCATTTTTCCCTCATTGTATAGTAAATTAGGCATCATTAGAAAATGTAAAACATAAAAAGGGGCAACACTCTAATTTTGCTGAGAATCCAACTCTACCCCAAATGTAATAATCTGTAGCTTTAGGACAATTTTTTTTTTTTTTTTTTTTTCTGGAAGATAGTCAAGGTCATGTACCAAAATCTAAAAGTCTGTTGTTCATACTGTTACAGGCTACACTGCTTATCACTATATGGCACAGACACAAACTATGATTGGCCCCTTGTTTCTATTTCAAACAATAGATGTAATTATAACATTTATGCTATCATCAGGAAAAAATAGTTTAGCAAATTATTTTGCCATTTAACATGATTTTTTTATATATATTTCAAAACACACATATATTCTCTGCAGCTGCTAACACTGAAGAGGTAGGAGCATCCTCTAAGCATCCTTTAAAGAGCCCTTCTTGACTTTGTCACATAAT
The DNA here is from genome assembly GCF_013377495.2 of Cygnus atratus. Lineage (NCBI taxonomy): Eukaryota > Metazoa > Chordata > Aves > Anseriformes > Anatidae > Cygnus > Cygnus atratus. The sequence goes on along the minus strand of NC_066362.1, from coordinate 12,243,424 downwards.
AAACATTTGTACACATGCAAGCATTGTGCATTCGATTCACCGATCCCAATTCAGTTTTAAAGTATTTATTTATTTATTTAATAAGGGTGGGGTTGGTGGATTCTGTGGTTTAGTTCGGTTTTCTATATTACAAACAGTATCTCTATCTGGCAGAAATCAGATATAAATTTATACCTTCCTGCATTAAGAAATTACATTTTCTGACAAACAAGAAAAATTTTTAATGCACATTTAAGACTCTGACTAGCATCTCTTAGACAGCACTTATTCAGAAAAATTAAACTTTCTTTAAGGCATAATATAAAGAATTACAGTGTATTACAGCTCAGTCTAACTTACTTCAGTTCTACTTCTGCAGCTTGCAAAAGCCACTGGGAATATCCATGACAGCCCATCTCCAAAAGCAGCATATGACAGGACAGAGTGGTAAAAAGACATGGTGAGTAAAGGGCAAAAAAATAATACTGTGTTTCTTTGGAGTAAGTGAAATGCTCTTCCATTATTTTTTTATATTGTCTGCAAAAATAGAATGCCAAATATATATGGCAGGCCTCTGATAAGGAAGGGAAGAGCTAAGGTTAATTTTGTATTACCTCATTTCCCAAAGTTTGAGTTTGAGAGGTCAAAACACCAGTGGCTAGCTTGTGAAATAGGCTATAGAGGGAAATCTACAGATCTGTAGGTAACTTGCATATATTTTAATTCATTTGTTGGGCTACTTTCCATTAACTTTCACTTCATTTTTGTTGGATTTTGTGGATTTCCAAGTTATGGACTTCAACTATTTTAAAGACTCTATAAATTTTCTGGGTGCCAAAATATAAGAGCAAAAACATTTTTATACAAGACTTGAGGCTGATTTAGGTGGTTATGATACAGCAAAAGTTGAAAGCTGAGATGTCAATTATTGTTAGCCAAAAGGAAGTATTTCTTCCCATTCCTGACTACTTTACAATAGTGTAAGGGTGTAAGGCTAACGACAATTACCATCATTACCATCATTGGATGCTGCAGTTAATAAGAGACTGAGATGGATTATTGATAGTTTTTCTCAAATCTAAATAACTTTAGTCTGTGTGGGTTACACTACTTCTAAGTACAAAAACAGAAGGCAGATGTTTCAGGGATCTTTACCTGTGGAAGTCTAAGTACAGCACTAATGTTTCCCAACCTCAGGCTCTTTGCAGGGGTTTCTTAGTGATCAGGAGAGAGACAGACTGACAAAGGCGTGTGCTTAGTTGCTGTTTCTTTGTGAAAGAATGTGCTCATTTCCTGAAAATGAAGGAGGTGAACTCACTCTAGTTAGATTGCAATCTGGCCTGGATGTTATGGAGAAGCACAGTACATGTTCCTTTATTTTATTTTATTTTATTTTTTCCTGGTGTTTATGATTGAAATGTATTGCTCCATTTTTAGGGGATTTTACATGACTCACACCTTCTTCCTCTGAATCCACCCCTAAGTTATTGAAGTTACCTTTTTAATTGTAGTGTATAGTAGTAATGACAATTCACTGGACATAATAAAGACAAAGGTTGGATGAGGAAATCTGGTCAAATTTTAAAAGAAATCAACAAAATGTATAGAACTTAAATAACAGACTATTCTTATTTTTATGGAAGTTATTTAAAAATGCTCCATCCTATAAGCTTTTCCTAAAGACAGTGCAGAAGTACTGTAGTCTTGAAAGAAGAGATAAAAACTACAGAAAAATATGTTGGGGGGAACAGAGGAAAAGATGCGTTCTCGCTATTGTTGCTTTCTGCTATCAGATGAAAAGACATGTAGCAAACTCAGGAGGAGATAGTTTTTTGAAGAAAAAGACAGACAATTTTGAAAAGTGGTTTTGTCACAATAACTTGCCAAGAGTTAGTTTTTTAGAAAGTCAGCTCTGAGTTCATTTTTGCCTTGATTTCTGCTGGATTTTTTTGAAAGATTATTTACAATGAATAACGTCCTGCAAATTGAAACATACTACCAGGGCTTTAAACCACATTCAGCTTAAGTGAACTACAAATCATTGTGGGCTTCCTTAACAAATATAGGTAAGTCTATTCATACTCAAGAGATATGCCTACTGTTAGAAGAAGTACCTAGTCCACAGGAACTTTGGAAGAAATTGAAGTATTTGAGTTTATCTAAAAAGGTCTTCAAGCACAGTATTTGGGTTACTATATTCAGCAAACTGCAAGCTGATTTGAAATGGAAATATATATCTTTAGAGTAAAAAGAATGTGCAGATGGTCTTGGATGACTGAGAAGCAAAACGAGTACTAGCACAAAATGAGCACAAACTGTTCATTTTATGAGTTGTCATGGAGAGAATTATGAATGGAAAATATTCGTATGCACTAATGAAGGCAGGAGAGCCCTGAAAGAAGCATTAATTACACTGTAACTGCATTACTTTGGTATGAACAATTTGTTGTACAGTATTTCTTATTTCAAGTGCTGACACACTACCTTGTAAAACTTGATGCAAGTGCATCAGCTTTCTGGAGAGCAAAACAAAGCATTTACATTGGAAGAAGGAATCTTTTTTAGGAAAATAAAAAAAAAGTTTGCTTATTCATAAAAAACTACTTCAGCAAAAGTGAACACACCAAACCTGAGAAAAGGTCAGAAAGGACAGGAAAAGGACAGGAATACTGCATTTCATTTTTGTTCCAAGACAGGAGACTAAAGGAGATGCAGAAATCATTATGTTTCATTCTGTAAACACAGAGCTGGACAGGTTATACAGAGTATGTTAACAAATGGAAGTAGTGATAAGAATGGCCAACTGCTCATACTTTTGGAGATAAGATGAATCACTAGTTCATCTGTGATATCAATATAATATTACTAACTGATGAGAATTCGGTGACTGAATTATTAAAATTATCATAAAGTAAATTCCTCCATTTAAGAGTTTATCTGATAGAAATTAAGATTGTGAAAGCAACATAATGTATCACATTTTCAGACATACCATTAGAGGGTTTACAGTGTCCATAAAGAAGGAAAAGACAATTCCATCAACTTTTGGAACAGGATATTCAAAATCACCTGCCCATCTGGGATGCAAAATGCATCCTGCCTCCACCTCCTGCAAAAGCAGTCACAGTCTTACTGTGTCTACAGGACAGTAAGAGGCAGAAACAAAAAACAAACCAAAAAAAAAGCTGATTCTCACTTAGGTCAAGAACACTGGTTAGGACACAGCACAAAGCTGGTTGCATAGGCAGCTCCCTCATATAAAGTGATTTTACAGATTTTGAGATCAACTCAGTTTAAGGCAAATTCCATTCAGACTGACACAGTCTATAGCTATAATTTGTTGAGCACACTGATGGACACAAAAAGGAAAACCCAGTATCTATTTTAATTGCTGTTGATCTGAAAGTGCCATCAATAATAGTGTGAAAACTGCGTATCAAGGATAAACACTTTTTCTTTAATGACATCAATTCACTGAAAGTTTTGGTGCTTTGGAACTGTTGTAATAGGCAATACAGTGTTATTACTAAATAAAGAGAAATGCCTAATTTTCTTACTTTTCAAATATCTCCAGAGGCAGTTTATTTCTCTGTCTAAACTCTATCAAAAGAGAGAAGAGAGATATTAGATACATATATGTGGTAATCAGAAAATATGGTGTGAATTTAGTCTCAATATTTTTAATATATTTCTTGTTGACAATAGAAAACTTTTTTTTTTCTTTTATATTTTGGCATCCCCTAGTTTTCATGGCAAGCAGTCAACCAGTAACAGATATTGAATATTACGGGTTAAACCCATCAGAACCAGAAGCCCTATTCATGTTTAGATTTGCAATAAGTTCCTGTTCTGTGACATGGACATTTGAGAATTCTTATCTTTCTAGTATGAAGTAGTTTAAAATAATTATATACTCAAATACAGAAATCTAATTATTCTTAAATTTTCCAGAATGGTATATTTATATTCTCTGACCTTGTTACCAGTTGCCATCACTGTGCCCACTTAGTTAAATAACTAAGCCACTGATTTTTTAACGGCTTATTAGGGCTATTATTTTTTTTTTTTTAATGGCTCCCTTATTTTTACACAACTAAACAACTCTTTTGTGCAAGAATTATTTTTGTAGGTATTTGCATATAATTTGCAATATTTTCTTATAGAGTGTTTTAAAACCTTTCTGTATTTTTCTTATAATTAGAATTTACATTTTAATTCCCAGTCTGTATATGCCTATTAGTTTTATTCTTTAGATTTGTGGTTGGCTGGGGGAGGGAAGAAGCTGTTTTGGTTTTGGGATTAGTTTTGTTTGTTTGTTTGTTTGTTTGTTTGTTTTTTAATCAGAAATTCTACTAATAAGGCTCTCTTACCTACTAGCTGATCAATGTCTCTTTCTTTGTTTTTTTGAAGTGTTCAGCCATGATACTTTTCACTGACCTTACTGGAATTTGAGATGATTGGTATGGTTTGAAAATACAGACTTACTGTTTTGCAACTGAAGTCCCAAGAAATGAAGCATGCATTACTGGTAAACTGTTTTGCAAATGTACCTATTAGTATGGTAAGATACCACTACAAAAATGAAAAAAACACAACAGGTTTGCATGATTTCTCACAAAATTCCTCTCTGGTAGGAGATGACTGCTTGATGAAGCAGAAAGGCACCTCAGCTTCCATTCTAATTCCATGAAATTCATGCTCTCCTCACAATAGCAATCAGTATGGATAACAACGACTGTGAATTATTTTGAACGATTTTGTTTTAAGAGTAATAACTGAGACTAAGGAAATAAAATTTATTTTTGGTCTAATATCTTTGTTAACAACTGTAGAAATTACCCCTTTAAGCAACTTTTCTCGCTAGAAAAATAACTGGACAATGTTTACAGATATTAACATTCTCTACAGAAAGAGCATTACAGTAATAATAAAACATTAAAATATGATGACTCTATTCATCGTAGGCTTCAATTTTTAAAGGCACCTATTCTCTATTGAACTAATTCCAACCATATGACTCAGAGACCAATTTAAAGAATATAAATGAGTGTATAACATTCTGCTACATAAAATGGAATATTTCAGGTACAAATGACCACAATCCATTGTTAGCTTTCTTACAGAATTTACCCTATGACAATAGTAAAGGCAGATAAATGCTAGAAAACTGTTTCTGCATTACCATGATTTTTTTTTAATTTATTTTTTTGTGGTTATAATTAAGCCAATTCTATTTTCTTTTCATCTACATAGCATTCCTATCATGTCTGAGGTCCCCTCTAAAGCACAATATTTTTCTCTGAAATACCTAACGACTTAAGAATCTCATTTTTATAACAAAGTTTCTAAATGTCACAATTTAAAATTAAAAAGTTACAATATTTAGCTTCAAAAAAGTTGAAAGAAAATATTTCCCTTCCCTCTTCGTGGTTCACTTAAGAGGTTGAATTAAAGTTCTCATGGAGTTTGACACCTAAGCACATTTTTCATGAAATGTGCTATTCCTCACAAGAAAGTCACCAATAGCTAAGCCCACTAATACTGCCTTACCACTGCCTTGTCCAAAGCAGGTACACATTTAAATGAAAAAAAAGATGGATTTTGTGCTGTTACAGTTTTACTCAAATACTTCAAGATTTGTGTATTTCTCTAAAAAATCTGATAATGGAAAATCCTAAAATACAAACTTTGAAAAACTGTAGGCAAAAGTAATACCTAACTGCTCTAAAACACTCTCCTCCATCAAAGATTTGTTTCACTTTGTTCACAAACTTCATTGTTCCTGAAAAGTGTTCTAATGAACGGCTTAGCTATGGTTATAAAACATATTCCATGTGACTTACTTTTCTCTGGTACAAGACAGATAAGGAAATAAATAGATTTGTTCTCCCAGAATAGCATTATTAACTCTTATACATCAGATACTCATTCCAAAGCATTTTCCCTTAATATAATTATTACTTTGGTCAATGAAAGAAAACCAAACAACTTCACCTGAACATTAATAAAGGTTTTCCTTCTAGCTACCATTCTAATTAACCACACAGTCAATAATGATATATTTTGACCTCATTTGTAACACAATATAGAATCATAGATATTTTGACCTCATTTGTAACACAATATAGAATCATAGAATATCCTGAGTGGGAAGGGATGCACAAGGATCATAGGATCATAGAATGGTTTGGGTTGGAAGGGACCTTAAAGATAACTTAGTTCCAACCCTCCTGCCCTGGGCAGGGACACCTCCCACTAGACCAGGTTGCCCCAAGCCCCATCCAACCCGGCCTTGAACACCTCCAGGGATGGGGCATCCACAGCTTCACTGGGCAACCTGGTCCAGTGCCTCACCACCCTCAGAGCAAAGAATTTCTTCCTTATATCTAATCTAAACCTAAAGCCATTATCCCTTGTCCTGTCACTACACCCCCTGACAAAGAGTCCCTCCCTAGCTTTCCTGTAGGTCCCTTCATATGGATGTGGGGATTCTCAAGTCCAACTCCTGTATCCGCACAGGACCACCCAAAAATCAGACCCTATGTCTGAGAGTGTTGTCCAAATGCTTTTTGAACTCCAGCAGCTTGGTGCCATGCCCATTGCCCTGGGGAGCCTGTCCCAGTGCCTGACCACCCTCTGGGTGCAGAACCTTTCCCTAACACCCAGCCTGACCCTCCCCTGTCCCAGCTCCATGCCGTTCCCTTGGGTCCTGTTGCTGTCCCCAGAGAGCAGAGCTCAGCACCTGCCCCTCCACTCCCCTCGTGAGGAAGCTGCAGTCTGCCATGAGGCCTCCCCTCAGCCTGCTCTGCTCTGGGCTGAACAAACCAAGGGACCTCAGACCCTCCTTATATATCTTCCTCTAGACGTTTCACCGTCTTTGTTACTCTCTTTTCATAGAATCATAGAATCACAGAATATCCTGAGTTGGAAGGGACCCATAAGGATCATCAAGTCCAACTCCTGGCACCGCACAGGTCTGCCCAAAAGTTTAGACCATGTGACTAAGTGCACAGTCCAATCTCTTCTTAAATTCAGACAGGCTTGGTGCAGTGACTACTTCACTGGGGAGTCTGTTCCAGTGTGCAACCACCCTCTCGGTGAAGAACCTCTTCCTGATGTCCAGCCTAAACTTCCCCTGCCTCAGCTTCACAATGTTCCCACGGGTCCTGTCATTGGTGATAACAGAGAATAGGTCATCTGCCTCTCCACTCCCTCTCACGAGGAAGTTGTAGACTGCAATGAGGTCCCCCCTCAGCCTCCTCTTCTCCAGGCTGAACAGGCCCAGTGACCTCAGCCACTCCTCATACGTCTTACCCTCTAGGCCCTTCACCATCTTCGTCACCCTCCTCTGGACACTCTCCAACAGTTTAATGTCCTTTTTGTACTGTGGTGCCCAAAACTGCACACAGTACTCGAGTTGAGGCTGCACCAGCGCAGAGTAGAGCGGGACAATCACTTCCCTCGACCGACTAGCAATGCCGTGCTTGATGCACCCCAGGATACGGTTGGCCCTCCTGGCTGCCAGGGCACACTGCTGGCTCATACTCAACTTGCTGTCAACCACAACTCCCAGATCCCTCTCTGCAGGGCTGCTCTCCAGCATCTCATTACCCAGTCTGTACGTATAGCCAGGGTTGCCCCGTCCCAGGTGCAGGACCCGGCACTTGCTTTTGTTAAACTTCATGTGGTTGGTGATCGCCCAGCTCTCCAATCTGTCCAGATCTCTCTGCAAGGCCTTTCCACCCTCATCCGAGTCCACAACTCCTCCAAGCTTAGTGTCGTCGGCAAATTTGCTCAGAACACCTTCTAGTCCTACATCCAAATCATTTATAAAAACATTGAAGAGGACTGGCCCTAAAATGGAGCCTTGAGGGACCCCACTAGTGACCATCCGCCAGCCAGATGTGGCCCCATTTACCACAACCCTTTGAGCCCTGCCCGTCAGCCAATTGCTCACCCATCGCATTATGTTTTTGTTTAGCTGTATGCTGGACATTTTGTCCAGTAGGATCCTATGGGAAACCGTGTCAAAAGCTTTGCTGAAGTCCAAAAAGTTCACATCAGCTGGTTTCCCTTGATCGACTAGATAGGTGATCTTATCATAAAAGGAAATCAAATTTGTTAGGCAGGACCTACCCCTCATGAACCCATGTTGCCCGGGACCAATGACTGCATTGTCCCCCCGGTGCGCTTCAATAACTTCAAGGATCATCCTCTCCATAATTTTACCAGGCACTGACATGAGACTGACAGGCCTGTAATTGCCAGGGTCTTCTTTCTTACCCTTCTTGAAAATTGGCACAACATTTGCCAGCTTCCAGTCCAATGGGACCTCGCCAGATTCCCAAGATCATTGAAAAATAATTGAGAGAGGTCCCACGATGACGTCTGCCAGCTCTTTAAGCACCCTGGGATGAATCCCATCCGGACCCATGGACTTGTATGGATCCAGGTGGAGCAGCAAATCCCGCACACGTTCAGGGTCGGTTGGGAGTTTGTCATTCCCACCGTCATGGTCCTCCAGCTCAGGGTACCCTGGGTCCCGAAGCCCATCATCAGTTTTGAAGACAGAGGTGAAGAAGGCATTAAACATCTCTGCTTTGCGCATGTCATTGTCTGTGAGGAGACCCTCCCCATCTAGTAGCGGACCTATGTTTTCTTTGGTTCTCCTTTTTCTGTTCACATATCTAAAAAAAACTTTTTTATTGTCTCCCACAGACATGGCCAGCTTCAACTCTAGTTGGGCTTTGGCCATATGAATTTTCTCCCTACAAACACGAACAGCATCCCTGTATTCCTTCATCGTCGCCTGACCCTCCTTCTAGCAGCCGTACACTTCCTTTTTTCGCCTTAGCTCCAGTAGAAGATCCCTGGTCAGCCAGGCGGGCCTTCTGCCCCGCTTGCCTGACTTCCGATATTTTGGAATCGCCTGATCTTGTGCTTTTAGGAGGCAGTGCTTAAAGATGGACCAGCACTGATGGACGCCAATGCCTTCAAAAGCAGTTTCCCAGGGGACCTTGCTGACTAATTCCCTGAGCAGCCTGAAGTCTGCTTTCCCCACATCCAGGGCTGAAGTTTTGGTGGCAGTTTTCCTTCTGTCACCATAAATTCTAAACTCAACCACTTCATGGTCACTATGACCGAGACGGCCGCCAATTGCCACGTCTCCCACAAGACCCTCTCTGTTCTCCAGCAACAGATCTAGGAGGGCACCTTTCCTAGTTGGCTCACCTAGCACCTGCACCAAGAAGTTATCATCTAGGTGCTTTATGAACCTCCTGGACTTGCTCGTGTCAGCCGTGTGGTGATCCCAGTTGACGTCTGGCGAGTTAAAATCCCCCATTAGGACGAGGGGAGTCAATCTCGAGGCATCTCTTAGTTCTACAAAGAATAATTCATCAGCGTTGTCGTCCTGGCCAGGTGGTCTGTAACAGACTCCCACAACGACATCCCCTTTATTTGTTCGTCCCTTAATCCTTACCCAGACGCTCTCAACTTTGCCATCACCAACTTGAAGTTCCACACAGTCCAGCCCATTCTTCACATACATCGTCACCCCACCACCTCCCCACCACCTTTTGGACACTCTCTAATAGTTTTATGTCCTTCTTACACCACATACAAAATGGAAGCAGTGCTAAAGGTAAGGCCAATAGACCTAGTTAGATCTAACATATAGATCTAGTTATTCTACTTCAAAGAGAATATTTCACATCTCAGTAAAACTGACAACAGATATGCATAAATTCATTCTAATGGGAACATTTCCAAGCAGTCCTGTTTCCATGTGAGAAGTATAACTTTGCCTAAACTGCTATTCCTTTCAACATTATTCTATGGTGTCAAGTAATTTTTACAGTGAAAGGTAATCACTCTATAAATAAATGAAAGGTAATTGAGGATATATTTGCAGCAGGAAAAAAAAAAATCTTTTAATTTGCAGCTGTATACTTGTGCCTACATACCTGGCTTGTTCCTGAAATTTTGGTCTTTGATTTACATCTACAGTATCACATTGAGAGAGATGCAGCAGTTTATGTCAATGTATGGCCTTTTTGCTATGGTTTCATTCTCTCTCTTCCTTCATTAATTATGACAATTCAAGATGCTTCTCTGCCCCGAAGGTGAACAAGGTACACTTAGAGGAATAATTCTGGGACAGATCTGCTTTCTAAACACGCTCACTGCTCAGTCACAGAACTCCTCACACCAAAACAAAGGATCACACACTCCTTAAGATATGACTACCCTAAACTTAAATTTAGGTGCTTAACCTACCTGAAAAATAAGTCCATTCTGTATTGCAACAGCATGTCTATAAAAGTGTGCTAAGCAAGATGTTTTTGTTGCTTCATTATTACCCTGCACGTTGAAGATTTAACTCTAAGGCTGGACTATGTGCAGTTCATCACAACCTTTTGAGACTAGCAGTTCAGCCAGTTTTCAGTCCATCCCACTGTCCATTTTTCTATCCTGTACTTCATCAGTTAAGTTAGTCCATGAGGATATTCTGGGAGGCAGTGTTGAAAGTCTTGTAAAGTTGAGATAAACATCATGTCCTGCTCTCTTCTACTTCACTGAGCTAGTCATTTCATTGTAGAAAGGCTACCAAGTTGACCAAGCATGATTTTCCCTTTATAAATCCATGGCGACTATTCCCTTTTCACCCTTGTGTCCTTAATATGTTTAGTAACAGCTTCCAGAATTATTTGTTCTATTACCTTCCCAAGGACTGAGGTGAGGCTGATCAGACTGCGTTTCTTTGGAACCTCCTTTTCCTTCTGGAAGACAGGAATGACATTTGCTTTCTTCCAGTCCTCCAGAACATTTGCTGATAGCTGTGACCTTTCAGACATGACCTTTCAATATGAGTGGCCTCTCAGTGACACTGGCCAGCTCTCTCAGTGCTTGTGGGTTCATCCCATCAGTCCCAATGGACTTTTTAATGTTTTGTTTAAATGTCCTCTGACCTGACCCTCCTCCACTGAAGGTGTCTTCCTTTCCCCAGAGTTTACTGCTGGTCTCAGGAACCTGGAATTGCTAAAGGCCAGTTTTACCAAAAGTTACTTTTACCAGTAAAGACCAAAGCAAAGAAAGCATCCTCTTCCGTATCCATTCCCACCAGGTCCTTTGCACCATTTACCAGCAAGTCCACATTTCCCTTCTGCTGCTGATATACCTGTAGAAGCCTTCTTGCTGTCCATTATGAGATTCAACTCCAGGTGGGCTTTGATTTTATAACTCTGTTTCTGCATGCTTGGACAGTGTCTATATATTTCTCCCAGGTCATCTGTCTCAGCTTTCACCAGTATATGCTATGCTTTCAGTACTAAGCTGACTTGCAGAGGTACAGTTATGTTTTATGTGTATGTGTATATATGCGTACTTTAATTCTATGCCAGTAGTTTAGAGTTTAACACTTTTTTTTCCTTACGTTGAAAACACAGTTGTTTTTAAATCCACTCCCCTGGACAGCTATGTATTTCTAAAATAAAATAAAATAATAATTGCAAAATTCATTACTCTCTATAATTACCAAGTTAACTCTAACTACAAAGTAAATGTCTCATTGCCAAATCATGGTTTTCCTTCATCCAATATAATCATATGATTAGACATTCTGCTCCATATTTCCCTAATGATTTTATTTTTTTCATCTGGAGATTGAATTTTTAGTTTTGTTTTTGAGATGAATGTCATAGCTCATAAAGAATCAACTTACTTCAAGCTTGTTCACAGATACTGATAACAAAATGGGGGAAACATCAAGGATGATTTATTACACCACATCGAGCAGTGAAGAAAAAAATAACCTTGTCAGTTGTGCTTTTTTTTTTTTTAATTTAAATGAATGTGATAATGTTCTCCTTCTCCATCTTTTCAAAAGTAATGTTTATTTGTAACTGATTTCTCAACAATACTGCATCATACAAAGGAATGAAATGGCTACTCTGAATGCAGAGTTGGTAGACAGTATAGCAGCTCTTTTGGTATATGCAACTTGTTTAACTGGTCATAAAATAGCTGCATGTTATATTTCTAGACTGGTAGTCCTCTTTAAGCACATTTTAGAATGTGATGTAAGCTATTAGAACGAAAATTGTTGGGGATTGATAAGCAGTAATGTTATACGTCAGCAGGTAGCAGTTATACTCTGCAGGTAGCAGTGTACCACAGTACATTTCCCTCTGCCCAATGTATTGCCTTGGGCATCAATCTCTACAGTGATTTTCCATGATTTTCAGAGTAAATGTGCTCAGAATTTCCACTGACCTCAGTTGACAATGACTGTACCCATATTCTTTCCTATTTGTGTCAAATTCTTTGCTGGACTGACCAAAGCATCAGGTCATCTAGGTGTTTCACAAAAAAAAGAGACAGGATCCAACTTACTTTCTCAAAGCTGCAATGTCTCTGTAGGTTTTGGAAGAGTTTTTAGAAAAGGAAAAGAAAATGCTGAAAATGAACACTGTTTTCTGTACTAAATTCAGCCAATGTGATTTAGTAATAGTTACAAACATACTTTCATAATAGATTTACACTTTAAGAATGGAACATACTTATTTCAGTTCTTACACATATCAGTAAAAAAGAAATAATAATATTGGGTGAAAACTGTTTATCTTTAAATTTCTTCAGAAAGCTAGATTTCCAGTCACATATGGAAACTATTTCTACTTTTGATTGTTTGCAAAATATTGCTGAGACCAATACCTCTGAGACCAAAGAAACCCTATCTCCTGTTTAGCAGAAACCTTGTCTTTCAGAATCTGAAGCTGGCCCTTCCTGTCCTGCCTTCCAGAAATATCAGCCTTGGGAGGAAACTGTTTGTGTTAGCTCTTGGAAATTCCCTGACACTGAGCAGAAGATAAATGGTACAGGGAAGAAAAGGGTACATCTAAAAGGGTAGCTCTGACCTTTAGAAACCAGCCAGTGTGGTGCTGCAGGTCTCCTGCCATGTGGCATGGTGGCAGCAGTGAATACTTGTCACACTTGTAGATGAGCTGCATCCCTCCTTCCTCATGCTTCTAACAGAATTCTGGAGAATGAAGCAGAAAGAGGGAAGTATGTAGCCTTTGCCAAGCTTGGAAGCTCTCCTTGCCTGAATTGTCATTGGTGTAATAGGACATCAAAAGCCTACAATGAAGACAACAGGTTATTCTCTGATTTTAGAGATGATGTAGCAGAAACTGCCAAGAGTTAGTCCTTTGTGCGCTTTTGTGTGTAAGGTGAGAAAAAAAGTCTGGAAGAGGAGCTTTATTTAGAAGCAGCATATATGGGGCTTGCAGACTTATTGGTACTGGGATCTTTTATAGTGATAGGTCTTAAAAGGAAAGTTAATATCTTTTATTTTAAACAAATTTCTTCCAAATTCTTAAGCCTGACTGCACCTGATGAATGGAGACAATGAACCACACAGTAGAGGACACATTACTTTGTGATTACTGGTTAGAGGCGAACAATGCAAACTCCTCAGGAAAAATATAACTGATTAATTAGATATAGGACTAACAGGAAAAATATAACTGATTAATTAGATATAGGACTAAATTCTGCCAAGCAGAATTTCAGAATAAATTTGTAGAGGACATCATAGAAAATTTTCAACCTTTAACATTCCTGAGCTAGCACATTGCAAAGACTTTTGAGCTCAACTTTCACACAGAATTGCTACCACTTATCTATCAACAATAAAGATAAATACTTCAGAGACTCTGAGTTGCGATGAATATGACATTAGACTGGTCAAGGCAAATAGTTCTCAATTAATGAAAGTTCTAGTGTAAGCAGTGGGAAATCTGCAGGGAAAATGCTTGCAAGATCAAGATCAATCTTTGGGCTTCAAATCAGATTAAGGAAGATATGAAGTTGCTTTAGGCACTGAAAGGATAAGAATTCAGAACCTATACTTAAATACTCATCTTGACTAGTGACCTTCATTTTTTTTAGGTTTAAAATAGGAGGACAAAACTGTATTGATGAAATTCACTTTGGAAAAGAAAAAAAAAAAAAGGAAGAAAAAACACAAAACCGCAACAGACAATTTAAAAGAATATTAAGGGCTAGATCTTTCCTGTTTTACATGGAGAAACAATTTACTTCACATGGAGTCCAAGAGAAATTGATATGTCAATTTGCAGAGTAGATGAGCGATTCATTTCATCTAATTTTAGCCACAGAAATGTTAGATGTCAAGTCTAAGCTAATCATCCAGACTGCCTTACGAAAAGAGACAGGAACCTCCATAGGGCAATGTATTCCACTTACCTTTAAAACTTATCTTAGGATAGATGAATTACCCTCTGGAAGCACCTATCTCTTTCTGCTGAACATTAGGAAAGCCAGACAACTATCTCGGATTGATAGGTTTAGTTGATCATTGCACCGTATTTGTGAAGCACTTTTAATGCACTTTAGGAAAGAAAAATATTTCCAGATACTTGATGGATAAACCTGAAGCATTATTTATTTAATAATTTATTTTTATGGGTCCAAATGTATATTCAGGGAATCAGAGAGGAATTTGGTACTCAACCTTCCATGTATTCTTAAAATGAGCAGGTCACTAAGACTGAAAAGGCATATTAGATGCTCACATTTACAGAAGCACAATAGTGTTCTTATGGCAGTTCAAAATCATACACATGCTTGTAAAGATACAAAAAAGACACACGAACTTCCAAAAATGTTTAGCCACTTACCACCCAAGGTTTCAGTCATAAAAACCTGTTAGATATGAACATTTTACTGGCTGCTAAACTACCATTGGAATTTATTTTAAAGATTTTTGAAAATCTGGACTGTTCAAGTCATGTATTACATAAACACCTAAGTCTATTTTGTCTGCTTACGTATTCTCTAACACCAAAGTAATTGAATGATTTATGAAAGTCAGCCGTAAGTTCTGACATCACTGGAACTAATAAAACACGACTTCCTACAAAAGTGTCTTGTGACTGATTGACCTTGATGTCCAACTGAAACATTTATAAATCTGTGGAAATCTAATTATTTAATTAATTAGTGTCCTCTACTTCTGTCATATTGACTTCAAATATACCTATAAGTTCAAAAGTTTTTAGAGGGAACACAAAGACATAGGCATGCACAGGAATTGGGGTTCTGTGATCCTTGCCTCCCACAAAAACAATGCTACAAAGAAAAAGCTCTGCTAAGCCTGCAGACTTTGAGCCATTCAACCTAATGCTGACGACCACAATTAAAAACAATGAACATACAGTAAACACATCTTAAACAGGTCTTTTCACCTCTCTTTGCACTTTACAGGTAAAGTTTATAACAGAAAAGAATACAGCTCCAGGAATATTTCAGGGCATGCATGTGGAAATGTAAAAGCAAAAATGTGACCACCTGCAGAAGTGGTCTCAAATAATGACATTATTTACTTCTTTCTGTAGCAGTTATGTCAACCTATCCAATACTAAAAGACGAAATTCACCAGAAGGCAAATAAAAGTAAACACATGGGTATATATATATATCCCATTGGGGAAAAATATATATATTTTTTTCACACACTAAGTCAGCAAAGACTCTTCCAAATGTAAAGGCAGTTGAAATGACATCTTTCTTATCTGTCCTCTTACATCTGCAGAAATACTGTTCTTGACCATATAAACCAAAGAAAGCAGATGTCAAGTTCAAATGACCTTAGAAGTGTCTGATACAAGGGTGTCCAAATCCTTTCCAAGAACCACTCTTGTGGGAGTATCTTTAAAGAGGGCTTCATTGCAACATATGGGTAACTGAGTACATGAAAAGTGTCCTCACTCAGCTTCCCTGCATAGGACATTTTCAGGTACTAAAGCCATCTCTGAGGTACACAGCATCATAACCCCACAGCCTGCTCCTCTGCTCATTTAAGACAATGGCAAATCTTACACCCACAGGTCTTAAATGAACAAAGCTTTTCTCAGCATTTCTTAGCCTGAGCACTAAAACCAATCACCGGTGATCCATGGGGTATCATTCTGTGTCCTTTACAAATAGACATAACAGGTAATATCTGGCAACAAAAATCCCCAAAGTAGAATTGTGTGAGAGTAACTGATATGAAAGTGATGGATGGCTACTGAGCTGTATGGGAAAGCTTCTCAGTATCCACTGTGTCTGTATCTTATTGTCATAACTGGGGCCTATAGATCTATCTCAATTGCAATCTCAGTTGTAGCAAACTCATAAAGTGTTACACGAATAGGCAAGATGGAATTTTGATAGAAAGGGCATGAGAAGGCAACAAACCTCTGGGCAAGTGTCAGCATTAAGAACAGACCATGAAATCCAAGGACTGTTAGGCTCTTCACTAACAAACCAGAATAAACATTAGAAATCCGTGCACTGAAAGAATGATATCAGAAATGAGGCTAAAGAATGAATAAAATAAATTCCAGTCCCTCTCCCATTTTCTCTCTCTCTCTCTCTCTTTTTTTTTTTTTTTTTTGTTTTGTTTTGAGGCTTCATAAAAAGGACTTAAGATTCCTGGAGCAATCCACTAATCTTTTGGCAAAGGCCAGTGAGTCAGTTGTGGTCTAGAAGCTCTGCCCTTTCCTAGTGAGCTCTGATCCTTAGGACATCTAGACAAGCACAGCCACAAGGTTTTTAGATTTTTACCAGCGAACAACCAAAATACTATCTGACGTGCATGTGATTTTTTTCCATTTTCCCTTCTGCCCTCCTGACTATCTGCTTTTATTTTTCTTCCCTTTGCCCAGCACTCTCTCAATTTCACAGTGATTCTGAGCCACACTACACTTCACAGCACTGGCAAAACAGACTGCGGCAGCTCCTGCAGAGAAGGAAAGCAACTTGCCTGATGGTGTCTCAAGCCGTAAAATAATCGAAAATAAAGAGAGGTGGTTGTGAGGAACAGATTGCAGTAGATGTTGACTACAACTGTGGGTACCACATTAGAGTGCCTGTTTGTGACCGTTAGAGCCATTTACACTGAGAATATGTTCTGCTCTTTCTGCTGTGGGTTTTCTTTGACAAATTCGGGAAAGCTTTCCATTATTCATGCTTGTCCACTCAAGATTCAGTGATAGGACAAACTTATTTGGATCTTATTTATCAAGGAGGGAGGGGTAAAATTTTAACCAATTTCTTCAGCCTGAAAGAGAGGTTTTAATAAACATTACATTAAATTATCTTGCCTGTGCATTCTAATTTCAGGTTCAAATTCTTTATATTTTTTCTTTCATCCTATATAGATTTGCCATGGGACTAAATTGACTAAGGTCTCTGTATGCAAACTCAGAAGTTATTTAAATGCTAAATTTTGGACGTAGTAGGGTCAAATTCATTCTTGGCATATTTCTGTTATCTTTAGTGGAGTTATATTACAGATAGGGTAATTCAGTCTAAATGAAAAAAATCTTATCATATCCTCTTGCTTCTGAATTCAAACAAACTCAACCATCAAATAGGAAACTAGTCCGCATTATACATAAAAAAAAAAGCCCTCAGCTTTCAGTAGTTATTCAGTTCAATGCTCTTCAAAAATAAATTATTTATTTATATACCTTCAGTATACCCCTCAAACGCTGAAGTTCTTGTAAGCACATGTATTTCTCTATACCATTTCATATTAGAACATTCATAAGTATTTAAAGAAAGCAATCATCAGACAAGTTTTATTTTTACTAACTCATGAAATGACTAATAACTTTCATACTGGCTTGTGGGGTGTAAATGATAGCAGAGTAGGACAAGAAGAGTTCTAAAAATTGCAGAAAGTAAAAGGTTCAAGTTATCTGGTAGTACATCCCTACTTGGCTCCACAGACTTTGCTGCCAGACAGCTTTGCTGCATACACAGTTTGAAATATAACCCTCTAGAAAATGGAATCAGCAAAAAATCAGATTACAGATAGATGCTGATGAATACCTCTTCCATAATCAGGTAACAACTAAATGGGTTATTATGCCAAAAATATACAAATTCACAAAAACATACCCATGAACACATTTCAGAACATTTTATTACTTTCTTTTATGACTCCATATGGACAATGCAGAATAAATAAAAACTGGATGAAAAATGATGGCCTCACTGTTTAAATGTGAGAGTTAATTCACCAAAAGTGACTGTTGATCATTCAAAGTTCCAAATGAAAAGTCTGCACAACTATCTGCAGAAAATAGAATCTAAATATAAGATTACTGACATATCTTCTGTGATCTCAAAGCTTTAGGAAGCTTTTTACACTTTTTTTTTTTTTAATCATATGACAGCAAGCATGCTTTTGAATAAAAATTACTGTAGTTCAAGATAATACCTATTCAACAAGATATCTATTCACTACCTCTAGAAGAAATCCAGGTTTAAAAGAGAGATTGTAACCAGCTGTTTTTCCCGATTTATAAAAAGCACAAGTGGAGATTAACTTTAGTAAGTGCTCACGGCAAGATTTGTTTTGAGTCTTTAAGTAAATTACATTTAAAATATCATTCAGTTTTTCATTTAAAACTCGGGAATGCTAACTAAACTAACAACCACTTTTTTGAGATATTTAATTGTACTTCACATGGTCAAATAATTAAGGACATAATGTTGTAATACAGTTTATTATCAACTTAAACCATGAACCTATTATCTGTTCACTCAGAAAGAAAATAGAATAGACAAAAGTGCTCCACCAGCTCTTCTATACATTAGAAACCACAGCACTTACACTAGTTTTGTATCTTAATTATCAGAGATATCATTAGCTTCGTAGACTGGGACACTTCTCTTTTATTGCAGCTGTAATTTTATTTGTCAGGCACTGGCATTCATTGCAGGATAAACCACTGTGCATTTTAAAATTTTGCCTTTAGTGACTTGCTTCATTAAATCTCTTTCTTTTTCCTACTTATAAAATTAAAAGTAGTTAAAGCTTGCATGAATTTGTGACGAGACTTTGTGTAGGTCAGTCACAGCGCAACATTGGAGAGTAGGGACAGAAGCAGTCTCAGAATAGGGGGTTTTGGCAAGACCAAGCTCTTCCCCTCAGGCCTATTTTTAGGATACTAACTGTGGAGCTCATGAAGAAATATTAAGTAAAGTGCTCCTTTCTGTCTCTGCCTTGGAAAAAAAGCACAGGACCAATTATACTGGTATAATAATTGCCCACTGGAAATAAAATTGTTCAAATTATATCCTCCTTCTATAATCAAGGGATGTAGAAAAAGATAAAAGGTGAAAAAATACTAGAGGAAAGTAGTAAGAACTATGGAAACTCTGTAAAAGATGCCAATTCACCTCTACTGCCACCTCCAAATACGGTCTGTGAAACAGAGTCCCACGAGAGAGACCATTTCAAGTCAGTTTTTCTTTTTCTGTGACCAGATGACACATGAAGGTAGGACAAACTTTGTTAACATAGCTTCCTCCATGTTTCACACAGGGACATTTTCCGTGAGATCAGAAGACAAATCAAACTTGCCTCTATGTTCATGATTCGGGAAGAAGGCTGCCTACAATGAATAAATCCCATCCATCCACATATGAAAGGTATGGTCTTCTAGGGTAAGAACTATTCATATAATTTCTCTAAACCCTTGAAGAGATTAACTCCTGAGCTTAGGGTTCCACAATGGTGCCTCAACCGCAGTTGTGTGCGAATTATGGCTTTAGCTTTCAGTTTAACCACGTTTAATATAAGCAAAGAAACTTGCAGGCAGTTTACCAAATTATCTTACTGGCTTCAGTTTCTTAAATACATATATAGATATATAAATCTAAATTAAGGTATGTGAATACCCAAAGAAAGGAAAAGAGTTATGAATCAAAAAATTCTTCCACTTGACTACATTATGAACATGGCCAAAGTTCAGGGCCCTAAAAGAATTCTAATACAGATAAGATAAATATAAAATTTTGAAGTTTCCATAGGCTGAGGAAAATAAAGGAAAATTAATGCTGACTGATCTCTTTCTCTACTCAAAACCTCTTGTTTTCATATCAGGTAGCTGGTGCAGCTTCCATGGCATTCCCTTTGATTCGTTAGCACCACCCCCAGACTTGAGTTTCAGTCATGGATAAGCTCATAAATTTACCACTTGCTCAACCTTGTCATCACCATTTTTTTTAGTCTCACTGGATGCATTTTGTCTCATTGAGAATCATTTACCTGCACCGTTTTTTTTTGTTTGTTTGTTTGTTTGTTTTTTGTGTATGTGGTGCGTTGTTTGTTTGTTTTTTCTCAGTAAAGAGTAAGCCCACAATCTATCATTGCCCATTACTTCTTTACCACTTCCAGCCTAATTTTTCCCCAATTTCTTCTTTGCCCACCTATAAAAAAACAACCCTTAGTCCATTAACCTCAACTATGATCTTTACCATTCAAATTTTCTCTCTTGCTCTAAAATTAGAACTTTGTTAAAACTCTTGTAATCCTGTGAAACAAGACAACAAACAAACAAACAAACAAAACATTTTAGGCTGTTTTTGCTTCAGATGATTCAAGAATGATGTCTGAATGCAATGGACACATATACTGCAAGTAAGCATGAAACCTCAGATTATGGAGAGAAATAATGGAAGCATATTCTCCGGCCTCCTTATCTAATGTATGCAGTTGTTGTGTGACTGAGGCATTTAATCATTGAGAAGGTCCCTCTATTTTGCAAAATACCTAATAAAGTAAGTACACAAAACTGCATAGGCTGACAGTTTGTATGACTGTTCAACCTGATCCTAGACTAGTCAATCTTGTCTGTGACATGAAACTTTTTACATCATGTTTTGGTCATTTGTCCATAGTGTAAAACATTATATTTGTGCAATGTGAATCGGTCAACCTTAATATCAGCATTTGTGACCAAGAAAAGAATCCGGTGTTTGCTGTAATTTCATCTTTTCCTAAAAGAGCAAGAAATTTATATTAGCATAAGTTTAAAAATGGACGGTTAACCTGTAAGTAAAATTTCTACTCAGAAGCACAAATTTATATAGATTTTTTTTTTTCTAGTAGTATTGAGATAATGTACTTAAAACATTTATTGGCCACATTGGCACAAACATTTTTGCTTTTCTTATTAAAACTTGAATACTTGAATACAATTCACCTGCTTAGGATAAACCTAAGTCTTGTCACAGTAAGAAGTTATTATCTCAGTGCATTCTGGCGCAGCTTCCTGTTATATGACAAACAATTTCTATTCATAAATATCAGATTTTTATCAGTTATATACAGAACTCAATTTGCATAAACCAGACACAAAACATATGTATATACCTATATATAAAACAGGTATGTAATTAAGTCTGTGTATGATGTGTAATGTTGAGATGCCTGAAGGGTCTTCTCTGATATTTGCAACATCTCTGCCCTAGGACATGTAGAGGACTCTCTGGAACCACTACATTTGATGTATTCATTCATGTGAGCAGTAGAGGCTGTATAGTTGTTGTAAGGTTATGATACTAAAGTAGACACAGTATGGTCTGTTAAGTACTGCACCTTTGCATTGCAATTTTCTCCTCCATGAATATGTGCTCAGTGCAGCTGGTCATCCATGCAAGATCAGCCAACCAGCTGCTTCTCACACCTGGGACCAAAAAATGAGAAAAAGGCTACTCTGCTCAACTAAAAATGCAAGAGACAGGACTATATTATGGAAATCAGTTGTTCACTCAGTGTTTGACATTTAAATATGCCACTTTCACCTGTACAAGCTTGGCAGCTTCCTGGACCATTGCAATTCCTGGTTACAGATTCTCAGAAAAATCCAGGCACCACATGGAAGAACATGGGTGAGTCAGCCGGAGGATTTTTTTCTATCACTAGGCCTCTGGTGTCAGATAATACTACAAATAAAGGCATTGGCCCATGAATGCATTAAGCAATCCCATGATACGTCTAAAAATCATCTTGATTCCCGGCTAAAGCATGGCCCTTTCCTCTCCAAAATACCTGTGTGTAGGGAGCTACTGGTGTATTCCATATCTATCAGTACATATATTTCTCCTGGGAATAGGTGGTATTTTGGATATGGGAAAATAATTCCAGGGAAGCTACATCTTATGCCAGGTGAAGCAGAACACCACAGTCTTCTTGTTTGGAGGATTCTTTACCATTTTCTACTCTGTAGGTATGCTGTCTATCTAAAGATAACATAACAAACAGCTAAATAAAGTGCTAGGATAACAAACAAATAGCAAACATTATATAAAAATGATGGAAGGCCTAGTGCATGAAATTTACTCCAGAGTAAATTTACTCTTGAGTATCAGAGCTAGCTATTTGTTCAATAAAACATAATTCATCTAATGTGTTTCTTGCTTTCACTTGTCAGCCAGGACTGTTACTGGTCACCTGAGCGATCAATAGCTGATTCAGTGAACCCTGTCTGACATCCTGGAAGACTTGTATGGCTTAGATGGCAGATAAGGCAAAGATGCCCCATATGTCCCCATGGCCCCCCCAGAAGTATATTGTTGGCAAGGGCCAGTGTACAGCTATCTAAAGAAAAGTACACCAGAAATTTATGACTTGCTCAAGATCTCCTGTCTGGCTTTGGAGATTAGGAGCTACCTGCTGCTCTAAATGCTACTGCTGTAGATCGAGGGTAGTCAAGACCGTTTGGCCTCATATTTCTGCTGGGACTTTTTGAAATGGGCTAAAGTATGTAATCTACTCCTATCAAAAGCTAACACTAGAGGAGTGCTGAATTCTGTGTTGCTGGATCCACACAATATTGGTCATTACAGAAAGATATGAGACACATTGTTCTGAGAATAATGAATGTTGACATTTTCCTTTTTTTATCTATATGGTCTTTTCATTCCAGAAGCATTGTCTCTTTTTCTGTCTCTAAGCTTCCCTTCATCTTGTGATCAGCATTTTGTCCTTCCAGTGATCACAGCTGTCCAAAACAGCGCAAAAACAGACACAAAAAAGCAACAGAACATGGATGAAAAACAGAATGTTCTCTGTGTCCTGATGTACTTGTTAAGCAGTAGAGATTCACAGAAGAAAAGTTTATTGTTACATTCGTTAAATATAACCCAGGGCTGTTTGTGCATACTCTCCTTGAAAGACAAAAGCAAGCCAAGAAGGAAGGAAAGGACTCTTCTTTCTTTCAAGCACCCTTCAGAATAAAAAGAATTGCTCCTGCTATTTCTCTAATGAACTGATGACTTCATTATACAGATCTGGTAATCATGTCGATGTTGAAAGGTAGCTATGTCTATTTTTATCTCCTTTGCCAATCTAATGGACCAAAAAAACCTAAAATGTCTAAGCAGCTGACAAACTCAGTGCTGGATGTTTGTTCCAGAAGAATAAGTACATACAGCAGAATATGGTATGTCTAACTGGTCAAATATAAGCTGTCTCGAATATCAGAATGAGCATCACTATACCTATTGGTGCATTTTGCCTGGGTGAATGAGGCCTGCAGCACAGAAGAGTGCATTAGTACAGGCAAAAGGCCGTGCTCATATAGCTTTATTCCTTTTCCAGTACTTGCATTTACACAGCCATTTCTACAATGAATTGCTTGTGGGCACAATCTCCAGAAATCCTCACTTCAGGTTTACTTAGGTGTAGAAGAAGTACTTGCAAAGATTAACCCCTAACACCCAAAAGAACGGCATGCTAAGCAACTACTTTCATCTCCAGTGTATGCAATTGTATGAGCTTGATTTTCTTCCCCTTTACTTTGATTTTACACAGATTTATTTGAGTTGTCATAAGGAATCAGACCAATTACCCGTCTAATCCAGTATCACATCTTTGACAGAGGCCACCACCCCACACTTCAAATGAAGGTGAAAGGAACAATTCATTTGACAATTGTAAAACAATCAACCCATAGGCAAAAAAAACATTAGTTAATGGTTTGACCTAAACTCAGAAATCTGTTGGGTTTTATCCCTTCTAAAAGAACATGCTTTAACTGATATGGCTGTGGGTGTTCTTCATATTCACATGTATCTCTTGTTTATTCTTAAAATACTTTCAAACTCTTGAGTTTTGATTTAGTCAATGACTGAATTAAATATTATGCAAAGGAAAGGAAAAAAATAAACACTCTGTCATTCAATATTAGTGACTTATTTTCAATTTTAGTGACTATTATCTTTGTTTGGTGTAAAGATAAAGGATACAGAGGGGGTCATGATTACATTACCAGTACTTCTAATGTATTACATCTTAGCTGCCTGGTATACAAGGCAGTTTCAGACTTTAGGCTCTCTACATGCCTTTCAATGTCTCTTCCATTTCTACTTATTTTTCTCTTCCAATTCTATTTCTTTCCTTAAATTACAAGATTAAAATTTAGTATATCATATTTAAACTGATAGGATGATACTGAATACTATCCATATTATTTTCTACTTGTTTTTTGATCTCTTTAACATCATTGTCTATTTGAAAGCTGCTGTGCATTGAGCGGAGTTATTAAAAAAACTCACTGAAAAAAACTCACTTGGTATACAAAGGCACAATTCCAATATCTTTAGGTCCAGTGAGGTATATAGATAATCCAAGTATATATTTTAATATTCTTTATTTTTGATTTGCCAATTTCAGATTTCTTCTGCTAGCATGTTAACTACGTAATAAAGGTTCATTAAGTCTCTCAGAAGCTAAGTTCTCTTCTCTAAGAAGCTAACACCTAACTATTGTGATATAATTTGCAAAGCTCTCTACTCTCCTGCTCTTCCCCTTCCTGGAGACTTTTCGAAAAATTCTGCTGAAAGACTATGACAGACATTGTCAAATCAAACAAATGAATTGTCAAATCAAACAAAATCACTGTTTCTATAACCTTGTGATCCAGAAACTGTGTGGTTGTGACAAAGGTATACAGCCTCAGGCTCTGCACTCTAACATAACTCCTTGCCACCTGGACCAAGGCTGACCAGTGGTCAGGATCACAGGCAGAGTGAACAGATGATTGATCGCATCTACTCATGCACAGACAACCAAATGCAAGAATGCAATCAGTGTGATTTTGGTGGAATTATTCCTGACTTCGGGTATATCAATGAAAGTATCAGTGTGAGAGGCCACTAGAGTGTAAGCAAACAGTTGCAGAGCTTGCTACAGTGTTAGTTTATTATTACAGGAAAAAACAAAATATATGTCGATCAAATTTCTGTCAGAAAACGTCAATGAGCTTCTTTCAGCTTAAAAGCCAAGATAGAAAGGAGAGAAAGAAAGAAAGGAGAAACTCAGGACTGTCATGAAATTTGAAAATTAAATGAATGCAGTAGTACACTTCTTTCATGATTTTGGGAATACAGGTCTGATCCAAAGTTCACTGATGTTATGAACAACCTTGTTTTAACTCCTGTGAGTCTTGCACTAACTTCCAGACGTATTTTTCTAGGCACCTTATATTTCTTTCCTTCTGTTATATTTTTGTAACATTGAGCAAATATTAAAAACAGTTATTTAAAGCAGTTATTTAAAGGCAAGTATATTTACATTTGATCCACAAAATCTACGTATTCATATCCATTCTACCACTCTTTAAGATTAATATGTTAACATCACCTTTCAATATTAGAAATTCACATTAAGACTAGTTAAAGTTACAATCCCAGATAAGGAAAAACAAGCCAGGGAAAAATAGCACCTCTGAGTTGTCAGCTCCAGTGAGACTTAAGGTTTGCAAAATGCTATCTGATATAATTCCTAGGCAATGACATCAATTGAAATCTAAAGGCAGAGAAATTCTATGAGAAAGGTAAAGCTTTCTTTTGCTTGAAAAGACAGCTGGCACAGAAATTCAAAGAGCACTTAGAAAATTCTGAACAAACATTACTTTCTTATATTGGAGAAAATGTATTTTCATTTCCACTTCATTTTGTATGTTTAATACACTATGATTTTTAATCTACTGTTCATGCGTTCTAATCATGTCAGATGTGTGGGCGTCCTGTAATTCTTTATGAATAATAAGGAATGCAAATAGTGCTATCTTCACACTCACAGTTGACTGCACTCTGTTGGCTCCCCATCAGCACCTAATTTATCAGCAACTAATTTTCAGGGAGATAATGTTTAATGTTAGAGGAATATCTTTGTGCACATAACATTACATTGCTGAGAAAGAATTTTAGCAACATCTGACCAATTACATGTGCTCCAGGATAGTCTTCTCTGATGGAGTTAATTGTCTAAATTTCACTCACCTTATTTATTAAGACTGTTTATTTAAATGTCAGCTGGAACTAATAATGATTTTTGCAGCCTCACAAAATTCTCCGTTATCTCCCAGTTAATACAGAAGTTCCTTCATTGAAGCAATTATATATTCAAGTGTGAATGGCAGTGGACCATCATAAATGAAGATTACAAAAATAAATGCTTAATATAATTTGAAATTATTATTAACCTATGCATAAATCTCATATGAAAAACAAATTATAAAACCACTTGTAGCATCATCAGGTAATGTTAGAAGACTGAAAAATGTATTGCATATGCCACTCTTTTCCATTTCTCTGCTACCCTACATCATATAGACTTTTCTGTAGAGTTAAATTGGAATTTAAGCTTACCTTGTTTGCGAAAATTGATTTTAAACTTTTGTTACAATAAACAAATGTTTATATTTGCAGTTAGTGAGATTTTAGAATGATGAATAGAAACATAATTAAATATATTTCACATTGTCAATAAGCTTCTGCCTCTGTTCATAAGCATTTTGCTATCCAACTTGTTTTATATATAAATAGTATCTCCTTATAGAAAATAAATTTTGAAATAACCCAGGGAGTTACATAGCCTAACCATTCAGATTACATTAGCAGGTTTTCATGTTCAGTGATGTGGGCCCTGGAGGAAATTTGATATACAATTCATCTCTACATTTATTTGCTTGTATGTCATATTCGAAGTCTCTTCTCTTTTTTTTTTATTATATGTCTTCTTAGAAGTTAGCTTTTCAGGTTAGGAATTTTCTATGCCTGGACAGCAAACAGCAAAATAGATTGTTAAATCTTACTATAATTTTGAAATAGCTATCAGTCTTCAAATGTCCAGTCATTAATACTTCTGCTGACGTTAACTTCCCTATGAAAAATGAAAACTTAAATTTGCCATTCCATGAACAGCAAAAAAGCCTTGTCTAATATTTTTATTCTTTTAAATAGCTGTTAGAGGCACATGAAAACTATTTTAACCTTGATCTTATGAGATTCAGAAGTTCCATGATTTTTTTTATGAGAAATGAGGATTTCTGGGACATCATTAAAGGCTTAGATCTCATAAGATGAGAATCATAAATTGCATGAATTTTTTTTCCTGTATTCACAGGATTATAACATTTTTTTGACAATACGATTGGAGAAAATCCTACATTTAATTAATTTAAAATCAATTTTGTTGGGTAAAGATGAGCAAAGATGCCTGATCAATTCCTAAGTCTTCCACTAGCTTTCTGTGTGACCTCAGGAAACATACTTGACTTTATCAGGTTCTCATCTCCACAATGGCATCCTGATTTACATCTCTTCACAGTATTTTGAGAAGAAAATGTTCTATAAATTTAGAAATTATTATATAAGCCATATCTATAGAGCTGAAGAAGCTCTTGGGTAAAAGTAAAAACCCCTTTCTAATATCGAGAACAGCTACCAAGTTATTATTTTTCAATTTTTTTGTTTTCTTTGAAAGTTTTTTTTTTTCTCCAGTAGAACAGTAGCTTTTAGAGAACTGCAACATACTGGAAGAAAATGTTGTGTCAGAAATTATTATCAACATGCACAGAATATTATCTGAAGATTCATTCAAACCTTCTCACGAACGCATAGCAAAAGAACAAACTAATTTAACAGTATTCAGGAAAAGCATAAAGTAAAATTCTGTGACGTAGCTTTTCCAATACTCAAAAATATTGCAGTGATGATTTTCACTCTAGAAAAAATTGTTGGTGACTAGTTTGTTTTGACATATGAATCTTTTATCAAACCCAGCTTGTTCATCATGTCATCTTTTCTATTATGGTCAAAGAGAAGATGGTATTTCCCATGCCCTTTTTGATGTCAGTACTCAGTTATGCATTTGTCTAAACTCTACCTAGATGCTGCCAATCCACACACTGCTGGTCTAAAGGTTTTCTGCAAGATTCACATATTATATGAATGCCATCCTCCATGTAACCAATCCACAGAGAAATTATTCAATATCTATAGTATCTTTTTCTAATGAATCCAGCCCTAAGCTTTTCCTGAATAAAGAATGTCATTTTTGTCTAGCCTGTAATGGTTTTCTTACAGAAACCAAGACTGACAAAATTTGATGTCAAATTCTATTCACTAGGGATTGTTTATAGCCAAAAGATCAGAATGACTTTCAACCAGTTTTGTCAGGACTGTGTGCCTGGCCTCCCTTACGGAGTTATGCTAGGTTCACTACCACTTTTTCACATTGTTAACATTCTGAAAGATTTATTTTTAAGCTGCCTTTGCAAGAAATATGAACAGCATCAGCATTTTAATTTCATTCTCTGTACTACAAACGTAAGTAGATATTTTAATACGGAATCACCAAAATATTATTTGAATCAGTTGATTTCAAATGACACACGTAGTAGTACTTTTTTTTTTTTTTTTTCCTGTATTTAGTCATGATAGAAAGCCAGAAAATGGTTGCCTTTTTTTTTTCTGTCTATCTTCAAGTTTATAGTTCTGAAGTGATATCACATCTTTTTACATTGCTTCCTTTTAATTTGTAACAGCCTCTTATGTCAAGGAATACATTATAGAATAATGAAATTGAAAGAGAGGCTCAATATAGTGGTTTTGTGGGGTATTTTCTGTCTTCATACCTTGTCTGTGGAACATGCTAATTAAACAGATCAAACTATCGGGCAAAACATCATTAATCTTTGAAAAAAAAGCTATTGTTTACTTCCCATTGAGAAATACAGATATAATAAAATGCAAACAGAAGGCACTCTGCTGTTACAATTAATGATGCATGCAGGTATTTTCAAAACATCATTGTCTTGTCTTTTCAGCTCCACTTCTTTGTTTATCTGTTTTTGCTTCAGTGAAAGACACTGAATGGATCATTCAAGTATTAGAAACATTCAAGTATTAGAAATGTAAATGCACCACTTTAGGAGTGAATAGAAATTGTAAATTTCAATGGACCAACTTAAACTTTTTTTAAAAGTGAAAATTTGCAGGCATTTTTAAATATGCACTCAAGCTTCAGTAGCTAAAAAATCCTTTTCCTTATAACTTTGGGTGTGTGTGTTGTGGGGAAGTGTGATTGTATAATACAGATCTTGGACAACTTTAAAGTACATTTTTTTCTTCTCACAGATACATTTTCAGAATGCCATTTTAACCTGAAAGCTGTCTTTAAAAGTTGAGCCTCCTATACCAAGTGTCTCTTTATGTGTACTGGTGAGTTTACACGATTTTCTAAGTGACTGATATATATTCGTTCACTGTGTTTCTCTTAAACATGAATAGTTACTCTAGTTAAAGAAGATACAGATAGTGTTAAATCAATGGAATTTTAACCTGGGCAAAAACTATTTACATTATGCTTTAAGTGTAAAAAAATGATAATTATGACTGAAACTAAGCTATAAATTTAGCTCTGATCTTTAAGTTACACATAAGGCATCCCAAACTGTCAACTTTTTAATTATCTTAAAAATAGATAAACTAGTCTCCAGCTGTACTAGATGTATGTACACCTGCAGGGGTATGACCTCATTGGCATTATGGAGACGTGTTGGGATGGCTCCTATGACTGGAGTGTTGGAATGGAAGGATATAGGCTCTTTAGGAAGGACAGGTAGGAGAGGTGAGGAGGGGTCTATTGCACTCTGTGTCAATGAACAGCTGGAGGAGAGCATGGAACTCTGCCTTGGGATGGATGAGAAGCTAACAGAGAGCTGATGGATTAGGATTAAAGGGAGGGCAGGGACAGGTGACATTATAGCGTGGTCTACTACAGGCCACCTGATCAGAAAGACCACGCAGGTGAGACCCTCTATAGAAAGATAGAAGCAGTGTCACATTCACAAGCCCTGGTTCTCGTGTGGGACTTCAAGCACCCTGATTCTCAGCAGACACTCCTGGAAACTATCTTAAGGCACATGGAAAATAAGGGAGTGATTGGTGACAGCCAACATGGCTTCACTAAGGGCAGATCATGCCTGACAGATCTGAGGGCTTCTACAATGGGGTTAAAGCATTGGTGGATAGGGGAAGAGAAATTGATGTCATCTGCCTGTACTTGTGTAAAGCATTTGACACTGTTCCCCATTATATCCTTGTCTCTAAATTGGAGAGACATGGATTTCATGGATGGACCACTCGGTGGGTAAGGAATTGGCTGGATGGTTACACTCGAAGAGTTGTGGTCAAAAGCTCAGTGTCCACGTAGAGATCATTAACAAGTGGTGTTCCTCAGGGGTCGATATTGGGACTGTCTCTGTTTAACATCTTTGTTGGTGACATGGACAGTGGGATTGAGTGCACCCTCAGCAAGCCTGCTGATGATACCAAGCTGTTGGTTGAGGGAAGGGATGCCATCCAGAAGGACCTGGACAGGCTTGAGAGGTGGGCCTTTTTCAAACCTCCTGAAGCTCAACAAGGCCAAGTGCATGGTCCTGCATCTGGGCTGGGGCAATCCCAAGCAAAAACACAGGCTGGGAGGAGAATGGATTAAGGAGAAGGACCTGGGGTACTGGTGGATGAGGAGCTCATGAAGAGCTGGCATAGTGCACTTGCAGCCCAGAAAGCCAACCGTATCCTGGGATGCATCAAAAGCAGCGTGGCCAGCAAGTTGAGGGAGGTGATTCTCCCGCTCTACTCTGCTCTTGTGAGACCCCACCTGGAGTGCTGCATTCAGCACTGGGGTCCCCAGAACAAGAAGACATATTAG
The DNA here is from genome assembly GCF_013377495.2 of Cygnus atratus. NCBI lineage: Eukaryota > Metazoa > Chordata > Aves > Anseriformes > Anatidae > Cygnus > Cygnus atratus. The sequence continues at coordinate 12,212,575 of NC_066362.1, read as the reverse complement.
AGGTCCTATTAGAAAGAGTCCAGAGGAGGGCCACAAGGATAATTTGGATGTCTGGAGCACCTTTCCTATGAAGACAGGCTGAGGGATTTGGGGTTATTCCCCAACAGGGGTTATCAGGGGGTGTAGTGATAATGGGTGTAATGGTTTAGACTGAAAGAGGGTAGATTTAGATTAGGAAGAAATTTTTTACTCTGAGGGTGGTGAGGCACTGGCACAGGTTGCCCAGAGAAGCTGTGGATGCCCCATCCCTGGAGGTGTTCAAGGCCAGGCTGGATGGATCTTTGGGCAACCTGGTCTAGTGGGAGGTGTCCCTGCCCAGGGCAGAGGGGTTGGAACTGGGTGATCTTTAAGGTCCCTTCTATCTTCTGTCTTCTATCCCAAAACATTCTATGCACAGTTTTGCAAGAATTACGAGAGCAGAAGTTATACTTTACATACACTTTTCTGATCTTTGCTGAAAGAAAAACTGAGTTATGAATATGCAAGTCTGATGGAATGTACTCATCCATTTTAAGGTGTTTTAAAAATTTTATTCCTAAGTGTCAAAATACCTAATGGAAAACTTAGGGGAAAATGGATGGCTCCTTCCTGTTAGGTTCCATACTAGAGTCATCACTTCTTCACAACCTGATTAATTAGTAATGGTAATGAGAAATTAGATTTTTATTGACTACAAATTCAGTTACTAAATTTTCTTTAGCTGTAATTTTCAGCTTGGAAAACGTACTTTTTTTTTTTTTTTTTGTACATTGGCTAGTGAAAGATCTTGAAATTTAGCAAAGAGCAAGGTTCATATCTTTTATTAAAACAAAGAAATATAAAGAAATATGGAAATATTGTACCATAAAAGTAGGAAATCTGCTTTCTTTTCTATTCATATTGCAACTAATTTTAATCTGGGACATATAAAATGCAAGCTGTCCTCATGCTCTCCCATCTTTAGAAATATTTTGATCAGAAGATGGAAAACACTTTCAAGAGATATATGTGCATATTAAAACAATGTAGAATAATTCCTCTAGTACAACAATCTATGGCTGACTCAAAAACTGCCAAAATTCAGTGGACAGACTTCTGATGACTTCAAAAGGTTTCAAAGGTTTTTGAATAGGCCCCCTAGTGTCACATCCACTCTAATTTTTAATGCCCCAAGCAATTAAATTCCCTCTAGTCTTCTTTAATTATCTCACACAGTAATTTTGTGAATTATTTTAAATACAGAATTTATTTTACATCCTTGCTGATTTTACAGTTACTTGCATAAAGTTCTCCTATTAGTGCATTTTCAGAGAATTTCATCTTTTTGTGAATCAGTTCAGAATGCCTTTTCTTTCAGATGTAATCTCAGTTTCTACAATCCAAAGGATAGGTCCTTCATAATTTAGGAAACACTTTGATGCATGTTTGTGCAAATGTGTTATACCAGTAGATATCTAGACCATTAACATTTAATTTGACTTGGATACATTGTACTTTAAAGCACCTTGGAAACATTTTTCTTTTTCTCTTTCCCACAGAGCTAATGGTTTACAGATGTTTATAGCACACACACACAAAAAAAAAAAAAAAAAAAAGGCAAACGACAACTTCAAAAAAAACACCTTATATGTCAAAACACAGTTTCCTGGAGTTGTGATTACTTTTGATATACTGCTGACATACCATTGCACCTTTTTTCTTATATGAAGTATTGTAATATATTGACAATATATTATCATTAACATTCCAGTAATAAAAGACACTATACAAAACTTATATTTGCCAGTTTGGTCTCCTGAAAGTGCGATTTCCATTACCTTTCAATTCGTATTCAGAAATACTGCTTAAAGCAATATACTACAAACATCTTAATCTTTCTACTGCTTTGCACCTTTTTCTATAATGGTATCCTTCTTCTTATATTCAGTCCTACAAATACATCAAAACATCCAAAAATAATTTCTCAGTACAAGAGTAGATCTGAGAACCAGATATCAGATATTACTAGGTGCAATATTAAGTATCTTAATCAAAACACTGCAAAGACATTTTATCATTTTTGACTGATAGACAAGATAAATCTTTTATGGCCATTTGTCATGGTTTTGGTTGGGATAGAGTTAATTTTCTTATTAGAGGCTTGTGTGATGTTGTGGTTTGGATTTTTGATGAAAATAGTGGTGATAACAACACACTGATATTTTTAGTTATTGCAGAGCAGTGTTTGCATAGAACCAACGACTTTTTTACTTCTGCTGCCCTGCCAGCGTGGAGGCTGGACATGCACAAGATGCTGGGCAGGGACACAGCCAGGACCCAGGACCAAAGAGATAGTCCATACTGTATGACATCATACTCAGCAATAAAAACTGGGGTAAAGAAGGAGGAAGGGAGGGATGTTCAGAGTGATGACATTTGTCTTCCCAAGAAACCATTATGTATGATGAGCCCTGCCTTCGTGGAAGTGACTGAACACCTGCCTGCCAATGGGAAGCAGAGAATGAATTCCTTGTTTTGCTTTGCTTGTACATGTGGCTTTTACCTTACCTAGCAAACTGTCTTTATCTCAACTCATGAATTCTTGCACTTTGACCTTTCAGATTTTCTCCCCCATACCACCCGGGGAGAATGTGCAGCTGTATGGTGCTGAGCTGCCCACTGGGGTTAAAACACAACAGTTTTCTGGCACCCAACATGAGGCAGAAGGGTTCAAGATCATGACAGATTTGATTTGAGTCTGGAGGGTGCTAGACCACATTTATAGATGTTATAGCTTTTTAGCTGCTAATTGGCAGCTAAATAGAGTCCTGTGCTTGTTAGTGGCTGCTGTGCCTGGAACATTTCGATAACAGCTACAGCCATCCACCAGGGCTGGCTGATGGCCAGGGCATCGTTGCTGTTCCCATGCTGGAACACGGAATTGGCAAGGCTGGAACTCCAGAGTGAACTTGAGTCAGAGGGACTCTGACTAATGAATGAGTCCACGTGGGAGCTCATATGGCCAAAGTGTCTCTGGCCATAGATGGATAAGGCCATGTCAGAACAAGTACCCCTGTAAGGGACTGTGGCCAATGGACAAGTCCAGGTTGGAGCAGGGCAGGAGCAGTGTTAAACCCTAGGGCCTGGTCCAAAAGAACAAGAGGTGGAGATTGCAATGAATGTGCATTTAAACTATTCTAACTCATGATTTGAGTTGCATGTTATAGGAAGTACTATAGCAGGAACCTCTTGCCACAACCCAGGCCGTTTATTGCAATGTTAAGCCCTGTAGCTTGGTGGAGACCAGGGGTGGTGATTGTGATGGATGTACCTTAGAACTGTTGTAACCCATGATCTGAGTTGCATGTTATAGGAAGTCCTATAGCAGGAACCACTCCAACCAATAAAAGACGAGGCTCACAGGAAGCAGTGCAAGTACAGCTGTGACCTGATCTGAGATGGCTTTGGTGTCCAGTAACTCCAGGCAACACACCGCCTCTCCTGTCCTGAGCAACACCACAACAGCTAGAATCCACATCATGGCAGTGGGCATTTTATGGACATTTCACAGGGATGGTCCACAGACTAAGGGAATATACACAGGTGGTGTATTAATGGCATGAAGGATGGTGATTAACAAGGATGTATTAGTACTTAGCTGCCTGCCAGGGTAAAACCACAATAGTATTTAATGACAAAATGTCTTTACTACAGTCAATCACAAACTCCACACCAACTAAACTGAACTGACAATCTGTGCTTTGAAGATGACTAGAATCTTTCTGACTATGAATGACAAGTTCTCTCACACAAATAAGCAGTATTTCTTTAACATGCATGTTCGAAGCTATTGGTGGTGGTGATGGAGAAAAAAAAATATTGGAGGAGTTCTTCATCCCATAATCTCACACCCTTAGCAGACCAGTATGAAGGATGACTCACAGTCGCACATCTTTTCATGTTTGGTATATTTAATCCTTCACTCATTTCATGTTTTGTGCTAAGATTTCAGACACACGACATACATCACAAGTAACATCATGCCAAGATTTTGTAAGACTCTATATCTGATGGTGTTCAAGAGCAATAGTTTTCTTACTGTAATATCTGACTTTCATAGCCACATTTGATTTGCAATAGTATCTGTTCAAGAACAAAAATACCATTTCATTACACAAAGTAAGTTAAAATCACATGCTTTTATTTTGCTGGATGTTTTTAGGAAAAAAATAAATCTGACTAAATAAGGAAAAATATTACTTTTTTTTGGTATCTCGTTTTTTTAAGCAATGATTTATTTCTTAAGAATACTTAAAAAAAAAACAACACAAAATTTAGTATGCTGTGACAAATTTTAATTTGATTTAAACTGATCTATATGGGTAAAGCTCTCATGGACTTACTGGAATCTCCTTAAAAAGACAGATTTATTTCAGAAAAAGAATCCTCAGCCCCTCAGCCTCCTTCCTGTATGACTGAGAAAAGCTTGTGATAGCTTCTCCCTGTTCAAATAGCTCTGGAAATATTTGCACATCTACATCATGCAATACACACAAGATTACTCTTTCCTGAATTGAAGATTGTTTTGGTTCACAGTCCTTTCCTCAATCACTTAAAAAAGTCTTTAAGATTATTCTAACTCCCATTGAATCTAGAGGAGATGTGTGGTGGTTCAAATAAGATCTTTTCACTTCGTGAGCAACAGCATCACCTTTCTGCTTCTCTTCGTTGAACTATCACCAAAATATCTGATATAGACGTAGCAAGAAGGAAATCACAGTAGCTTTCAGAGTTGAGTATAAAAACTAGAAGATATATTATATAAAACTAATGTTGATTTACAGAAAAAGATTAACTTTTTAGCCATCAGAATTTCTCAAGAAACTTCCTGACTGCCACCTTTTTGGACCCTATTGACTTTTCCTCAGATGACTGACATACAGTCCAATTAGAGGCTGAGAAGATACATGCTTAATCAGTGCTGTAAATGAGTGCAGAAAACTGAAGTTCTTCATGTGTTCTTTATTAACAGATCTCTTATGTGAGATGCTCCATTTACACATCTAGTTTAAATATTTCAGCCTCAGAAGAAAATACTATCTGAAAGCACATCTGAAACAAGAGTTAAATACAAGTTCAAAACAGCTGAAATTTCAGGTTTTCTACACAAATCATGACCATTTTCAGAGTTAAAAGTCCATTATTACTGTAGTATTGTTCTCTGATCAGTAAGAGAGAATTCATCAACAGTTATTTTACTTATTTATTCATTTATTTATTTTAATGTCAGAGCAGAGAACTGCTCTGATCATCATCTTCTAACCTCATCTAAAACAGAAATGAGGAATCAGGCTTGGATATATTCACAAGCATATGCCATCCTTTGAAAACAGGTTCTTGGTCTTTCCTATTCATTACTGTCACCTTACCAGCCTGCCATTTAGGTTGTACCAATACATATGCTGGAAATCCTTGACTACTATGCCAGCCACTCATGATTCCCCATTTACCTTTGGAGATCCCAGTGTAAATGGCATAACATTTTTACCTTCCCTCTGGTCCTTGAAGACTTCTCATTAAAATCTGGTACTCTGCTTACACTGGCTCTTGTACAAGAGAACACCAAATCCCGAGATACTTAGACAGTGAGAAGACTTCTCCAAGAAGGTTGTTCATCTCATGGTGTAGCCTACTTTGAGAAAGTTTAACTTACTTTGGAAAAGATAAGAGTGTTATTTTGTTGTTATCTTAATAAGAAAGAGACTGGAGTCTGGGGACCCAAACCAAACATGGCTGCTTACCTAAAACCAAACCTTCTGAAAAGCTATGTTCTTCAGAAAACAACACTTGTGAGGATAAAGCTAAACATTATGTGACTGGCAATTCACTATATGGTCTTTTACTGACAGCCATGTAGCTAATGAGTTGCCTCTACTGACACTTGGCTTGCACTTAATCTCAAAGCTACAGCACAGTCACTTGTACTCAGTCAAAATGTTATGATGCTATTTCGTGTCCATGACAGCTTTAACATCACAGTGATACACTACAGTAGTTCTGTACAGTAGCTCTGCTAAAAGTGGCTCCTATTTTTAAAGTCCATACAGTAAATGGTAAAACAAAACTGAAAAAAAAAAGTAAACAGACTGAACAGACTGTTTAGCAGGAATGTCTAGTTTCAAAATGGTACAAACTGAGATAAATATCCTAATACAAAATTATTATCATCATTAAAATGATAAAAGCAGGTCTTCAAAGTCCACACTGAATTATATGCAGTCATATTCAAAGTACAATGGTATATGCCGTTCACTGCATTGGCAGTCTGTAAAAAGGTCATTTCCAACTGAAGAGATCTGCTCAGCTGGAACCCCCAATATTTACTTAAAACAACTGGGCCAATGACAATAAGCATTTCACAACAGCGAGATCCAAGCATTCGAAGGAAAATAGATCATTGTGTATATTCTTATGAAAATACCATATTTTTATCCAGATACTAGAATTCTCCCACATAAAACTAAGAAAATGTCTAGAAGATGAGCACAACATCATCTATAGTTTGGTACTCTGTGAAGTACACAACTCAGACACAAAAACAAAACCTCAGGATAGTTAATGGGAAACTGCCAGTTAGGGATGAACATTCTCACTCAAAGCTAATCATCAGGTAAAAGAAAAGTACAAGCAATCTGTAGTTATCTATCAAAGTAAGGTACACTCCTATGTGCTGTTCTACATTTGAATTTATTTGTTCTATTTTTATATAATTTTCAAAAACATCTAAAGACTTCTTTTTGTTTGTTTGTTAGTTAAAAAATTCATACTGGAAGATATTTTTAACTTTACTATGCTGTTCAGCGGAGCATATAAAATATAGAAATATAAAGTCTCCACAAAATATTTCCATACTTTTAGAATAATACATCATATTAAGACCCTTCATAAACTCCTGCTAATTAGCTTTTGAAGCACAGACCCACAAGAACAGAACATGAAGACAGAACAAAGTAAATGATTCCTTAAATACTCCATGTTTGAATTACTAACAGGCAATAACTTATGTTTTCTGGAAAAAAAAACAAAAACAAAAACAAAAACAAAAACAAAAAAAAACTACTTTTTGGCAGAACAGTGTTTTACATTTTGACCTTCCTTCATGTAACAAAGGATGGAATTGATTTGCCATAATGAAGGGGTCTAAAAGTTAAATCTATTACTCTGAGCCAGTCACTGTAGGTTCTCTTCATTGTTGTCAAAGAGAAACAAGCACCTCCAAACGACAATACTAAAATAGCTCCTAAAGTAGGCCAGATTATTTATCTTTCAGATATGCCTATTTATTCCATTTACTGGAAAAGAAGCCTGTGTGACTAGCATGAAATTTGACAACTTGCTTTAATAGGACTGAAGTTACCTAAAATTAAACCTGTCCAAATGATCTGTCTTTTCATTTTAGGATTGGATTGGGAATACATGCATTTAATACCATATTTGTTTTTACATCTGTGAGGATTTTTAGACAGAAGTTAAGCAGCTGACACCTCATTGCACTCTGAATAGTAATGCATAGTTTCCTTACTTGAGTTAAATACATCGATTAAGTTAGTGTTGAACCTGCAAGCAAGGTCCATTAAGAGAAATTTTCATTAGATCAAAGTCCATTACTTTCAGTTAAACTTTCATTCTGTCATGGTGGTTATTCACCTAGCTTAAGTTTTCCCTCATCTCTCAGCAAGGAAAATTTTGACTTCTCTCCACTAAAAGCTTTGAGAGTGCTCTACAGCTTTTATTTCTCAAGGGCTCATGGGAAGAGAGATCAAACCCCTTCTAAAGAAAAATCTATGGCATAGTAATGGTATCTGAACTACCAGGTGAATACTGGCTTCATAGCATGGCTCTGCAGGAGTGGTCATAAAACCTGAATACATAGACAATGTCAGGTACTATAGTTTTCTGCATTGTGCTGAACAATTAATATTTTTAAGCTAACATTTATATTTTGATTTTCTGTAAAACCCAAACTCTGTTTATTATTTTTCTCCATCTATCTTTTCTTTTTTTCTATGACTTCTCTAGATAAATTTTCTTCTTTGGCTTCCACTTAATCACTTAATTTTTTTTTTTTTTTTCCTGGAATTCTCTTTAGCCTTTCTGCTCATTCTCTTTATCCAGTCTTTTCTAAGAATAATTCAATCCCATAATTTTTAATAGAATGTATGTCCTATCCACAATCCAGGTCAATAGTACCAGCGAGAAGACAGTCATAAGTTGAAATCCACATGCTTTCAGGTCCCTGGAGGCTACCAACAACACCTTCCCCTCCTCTCCTTTTCTTCTCACCTCCTTTTGCAATTTAGCCCATATCTTTTAACAGTAAACTAACTATCCTGTACCTGAGAGTTTTCCATAAAACAGCTGTATTAAGTGACTACTTAAGCTGTATATTAAAGGTCTATTCCTGCACCCATCACCTTCAGTACAACCCAGTCCAATGGCAGGGTGTCATTTCTACAGATTTATTCTGGTGATATTTTCTGCAGCAGCTAGTGGTGTTGTAGAAGCAGAGAAAAAGGCCTGGAAAGCATTTATAAGGCTTGGCAGTTTCCAAAGGACAACCGAATATGCATCTAAAGCAGCTTCCAACCCTCTGAGCTTGGCCAGTCATACAGGATTTTCGTCTCTCTCCATTTCCACCCACGATTAAGCTTTATATGGGCAGAATAATTTCTACAATGAATGGATGTATTTAACTGATTTTCATCTGATGTTCCTGTCTTCCAGCCTGATAGGGTCTCCTGCCTCTAATATAAAAAATATAAACCCACTCAGACTGGAGGAAAATAGCACTGGCAGTTGGATTTCAGTTGTTCTAACTGTACGATACACTCTGGGTATTTGTGGAGGCAAAACGCTTTCTGATGCTCAAAATTATTTTCATTTATGGTCAAATAAAGAATACTGCCTTAGGCAAGAACTGATTTCATTCAACCTGGTTTTGAAAAGGGCAAAACCCCTTACTTTTCTAAGTTTTTCTGCAGGAGAAAACTAGCTGTTTTTTGTTGTTGTTTGTTTGTTTCTTTTTTAAGATTCTGCTGTAAAACACTTCATGTGGAGATATGTTTATCATACCGGTATTAAACATTTAAACCCAATTGTACCTTTAAAATGTACAGTACAAGGCTAGACTGACATCTAAATGAAAACACAGATCACTGGTCTTGCAGAAAGACGATTCCTCTGGTGAATGGGTTAAACTGTTGCTGTCAGTTTGAATACAATTAGTACAACTGATATGCAAAGAATTGCTCTGTCAGAAAATGTCACTGTCATCGAGCACTGTTCCCAGGCTGCCTTCAATTTTCTGTCTGGTTCAGAAAATTTTATTAACAGGTCAGAATTCAAATACAAATTTTAAACAAAGTACCTAACTCTTCCCCACCTTCTATTTCAATTTTAATTTTTACTTTGTGCTTCACATAATCTTTAGTTAACAGGAACATATTCTTGACTGACCATTTTTTTTTTTGTTTCTTTAACTCTTCCTTTCTTGTTCTCATTAACTGAAACTAAGAGCCTTTGTTGACATTTCTTATACAATTTGGTCCTTTTTTTTTTTTTTGTCGCTAAAAATAAATAAATAACAACCCACAGACAGCAGAAGACAAGCAAAGAGGCAGAAATAATTAGTGTTTGTAAACACCACTGAAGATGTATTCACTGTAACACCCACCCGCATCCTGTGATCATGTCTTTTCCCACCCTTTCTTTACTGCAGTTTCCTGAAGGTTGCTTTTGGTGATAATCTTTTTCTCCCCTCTACATTTTCCTGCTTGGTGCATGACACATGTCAGAGATTTCTTACCTCTCTGTTAACTCCTCCAAATCCTCCTTTCTATTTTGAAGGCAACTTTCACCTTTTCAACGCCTTTCTGATATTTTCCCAGCAGCTTCCAGACTCCTGCTGGTGCATGGTGCCCTGTGCAAAACTCTTAATGAGTAAGCCTGCACAGTTGCAAGGAACATGCCAATGAACAAACACTTCAGATTCAGGTTGGTGCATCCAGACTTATGGGGTTAGGCTGTATGTCCTCAGAGAAAATACTTTTTGATACCTTGATGACTTAGGCTTCCCAAGGTAATTGTGAATGCTCAGACAAGCTTGGGGATGAGCACTGTAAGGGGCTCAGTAATGCTCTGTGGAGAAAAAGTGCTCTCACAGAACCTGGTGGGGGAGAGTCAGGGAGAAGTAGGATGTGCTTATTCCTGAAGCCAGGCTCTTTTAAGACCCGACAAAGAAGGTAGGAAGAAATGCTGTTAAGATGGTAGGTAGATAAATACTTTGATAAAGAAATAGGTGATCACCTAGTTTTCTCAGCTTGACTTACCTGGGAACCACCTGTTGGCTGAAGTGCAGTTGAAGGACTCATGGGTGGCAATACCAGACAACAAGCCAGGAGCAAGCCAGGACTCCCCTTCCCCAAAAGTCTAAGGCAGACACTTGCTAAAAAGTGTATATTTCTATATGTGGCATTGCCCCTTATCACCCAGATCCCCCACGAGGCTCAGAAAGGTGCTGATGTGCAGCTCTTTCAGCATTTGCTGCCCAACTGCCCATGCAGATGGGAAAAGGAATTGACCCTTCCCTAACAGCCTCACAGAGGGGGCTGGGGGGTGTGTAGGGGTTGCTGATCTACCTGGTCTGCGAGTGCCACCAAGCTGCCTGCCAGCCAGGATCCTGACACTCAGCAGTCTTATCTCTCCTGCCTTGATGCTGCCATACAAAACCATTGAGAAAAATGAACTTGTAATTTCCCATCTCCTCCCTCTGCTTATCACTGCCAGCAAAGACTTTTCCTCTTGCATGACTCAAGCACACACACCTACCAATGTCTTTAAATCCTATCATTTCAAATACAAGCCCATGCCAAATTATCAGCAGTTTGCTGCTAAATTATAGACTCCAAACCTTCAGCCAAAAGCTTGATTCAGGTGTGGACTACGTTTCAATCCCTTTTGGGAATACAATGACTGACCCTGTATTAATTCACACGTCCTGGTATGCTGAGGCAAGTCTGCATGAGAATGCTTTTATCTGAAGATAAATCACCTTTCTAACATTCAACTTAACTAATTATTGCAATAATTATTTTTTGAACACTGAATTCTACCAAAAAATGTGATGAAAACTAACTTGATTTCTGTACACACCCCTGCATACATCCCTTTCCTGTCTCCATTTGCTGAAAGTCCTCTCTCACTCTAGTTTTCCTAATTCTCCTCTGTTCAAATCTCTTTAGTCTGTCCTTACTAAGTAAGCTTAAAGTTTGTTTAATGGTCACTGTGACCATTAGGTGCATTTTGTTTGTTAGACCCTTATGTTCAGTAAACCATGTGGCATGCTGAGGGAGTGGTTAGTGTAGTGTAATTGCCATCTACATAAAAAATATGCTGCACAAGTGGCGTCCAAAATTGTAACTTTAATTTGCTAAAATGTGTATCTCCAGACTTTTTGACTGCAAAGGTAACATTCAACATGTAAACACAACTTCTTCCTAAAAGAACCAATTTCTTGAAACCAAATGGCTCAGAAGCAAGCAATCTGTCCTACTCATTTCAGTGAAAACAGCTGAAAACTGATAATTTTACTTTCACTATTAGTAACTATAGCAGTTTCATCATTTTAGCAGAACAATACAACTGATCATATATTCCCTTGTAAGTAGATGTAATGGTAGATAATGGGGCATGACCTAGGAAAACTCGCTGCTGTCAAAATCATCAGAAGCTAGGGAATGATATAATCATTCACCCCAGAATAAAAAAAAAAAAAAAAATGTTTCCCCTCTCTCAAGATGGGATAGAAAATTCATCCTTTCCTCAATATTAAATGCTTCAGTAACCTCTAGATGTGTGAAATACACATCCTTCAAGCCAAAAGTCCCAGCTGTCCACTAATGACTTGCCAATATAGCTTTTTTTAAATACACTGTCACACTCATGAAAAGTGCTAAAAAGTACAGAATAATATCTTATATGCATAATATATATGATTATCTGCTGTAAGCTAATTGTAATAGCTATATAATAGAAATAGGCCACGTGCTCACCTCTACTTTCTTTCTGTTTCCCTTTTATTTTTTTTTAAAGCTAAATAATATAACTGACTATGCTAAATGCTAAATGAATTATGTCAGTCATTCCTATATAATATTTTGTCCAAAATATTTGTATTCATGAAGCATCATGAAATTTGTCCATAAGAATACCATGACATTTTCAAATTCAGTTTTACTGTTCAGAGAAATGACTCAAAAATAGTTGCCAACAGATAAAAATGCACCACAATTATTTTTTAAATATACATTTATCCTCAGCTGTGAGTGTGGTGTTCAACAAAATTTTCTAGTTCTGCTCTACTCATCAGTCAGTGGCAGGTAAATAAATTATGAGCAAAGTCATATCTGTAAGTTAATTTTCTCAATAAAATTATAGACATTGATGCTGTTTCAACACGAGTCCTTGAAATAAAAAGTGCTGATGTTATTGAATGAATCAGATTTAAAATAACTATTCTTCAAGATAGTAGAAATTAAATACTGAAAGGTGAGTTTATGGAAGTCCTACCTCCAGTTTTCAAATAACTTCACTAATTAACATTTTTAATAATGTATGCTCTGAATGTTGTCTTATTTTCATATAATCTATTTTTATGTGTTTTGGTGTCAAAGTCTTTTGCTAATGGATTGCTATGAATCAATAAGTCATCTAAACAACAACGTTCTTATTTTCAGGACAATCACCTAAGATCATAAGGAGTTGTGTTTTTTTTTTTAAAGAATATAATTACTCCATAAATGTATTTAATTCTTTTTGATAAACTTAGATTTTCTATGCTAATTTCCTTATAGATAATTTAAAACCTGCAGTTTGATCTGTTTAGGTGCAACAACCACTCCAGCCTTGGACAAAGAAAATATGATTGCTTTAAATCTCATACATGCAGCTTCCCATGGGAGTGGAATACAGATGAGCTGCAAATGAAACACTCTCATCACCACAGTGCCCAAAGCAATTTTCCAGCATGCCCCCTCCCTTCAGGACATATTTTACTCCATCCTTACTATGTTTATAACATGATTTACATGTTAATGAGAAGTGACAGGGACTAAGTAATTAGGAAGCAAGACTGTAGCTTGTCATGCATTTTAAATACTGTAAACTATAATTCTGGAATAAATATCCAGCCTCTTTCCTCATTTTCTTCTTAATTAGAAAACAATCAATTTATTCCTTATAACTCCAATATACCTTCCATTGGTAACTAGGAGAAAAGAAGTGCATTGGTACAATAAGGATGTTTGACTAGCCCTAGTTCTCTTAAATTTGGTCATCTTTCTTATTACATTCTGTTTAAGCTTGTACAATATAGTGAGAGCAACATAAGTCCTAGAGAAGAAACAGTCCTTTCACTGCAGCTGTGACCATGACTATGCAAAGCAAGAATGCTTTGTGCTGGAGGGATCTGCTGCACATTTGTTCAACTGTGTGGCTTACTTGGATAATTTAGTTGCTATGAACTTTGTGTTATGACTGTGGAGAACTTCTATCAATGCCCAATAATAAGGTCTGAAGGCATCTGAATTTGGACAGAATGGGGTTTTGTTGACAGTTAGGAAGAAAAGACATGCAGGACTACCAACAACCACTGTGTAAAGAAGGCTGGGAATGGGAACTGTGTAAGAGTCCTGCCATTTCCACAATAGGGATATACGTGGTGCCAAGCAACCACAATCTCTTTTCACCATCTCCATCTTCTTCCACACCCTTCCTCTGCATGCAGTGAGTTTGCTCTTTCCAAGTTTTTCTCATGTTTCTCTCTGAAAGATCAGGACCTAGGTACATCATGTTGAGCACAGTGTTAATTGTCTATGGTACTGAGTGAATTAAGTTTCAGAATACACTTCTGAAGTATGAACATATTACCATTCTAATTATGCAGGCCAGTAAAAACAACAACAACAACAACAACAAACTTTACTTCTTTGTAAAGTGACCAAAATGAAGGCTCTAAAAATTAGTTATGTGGTGATGGGTATAGTACATCATCTCTGAACAAGAAGTACTCTCTATCAGTCCATTTTACAGTCCATGATGGCCTGGTAAACTCTGTTCATCCTCAAGGATTTTTAGATTTTTAAATGCTTACATAGTACTAAGAAATCAAAGCATACTCTGGGGGCACATTAGTATATAATTGCTATATATACAAGGTCTTTACAAACATTACCATGAAAAGGATCTTGTTGAAACAGGATTTGAGAACTAATCATGCATATACTGTAAATATTGAAATGCAAGTAGATTTTACCCAAGTTAAAGTGCTAAGAGAATACAGTGATACATGCAAAATAAAAAATAATATTTTTTACTCATTCCTATCTTTCCAAAGAAGTGTAATGTTCACACATTTTTGCTCAGCAAGACAACTTATACTCTAGTTATCATCATACCTTTGAATGTCCAGTCATAAAAATAATTAAATATGAAAGTAATGTCAATTTGAGATCTATTCAAAGGTAAACATAGTGTAGCAGTGATTGATTGCTTTTATGCATGTTAGCAGTTTTCATGGAATACAATCTAAATATCTCAGCTTGAGATATTGTCTCCCTCTTGTTTATAAAAAGTACAAAATAATTAATTAAAAAGAAAAAGTCAAGTTATTTCCAGTTCTGTATTTCATATACCAAATTTGTATGGAAATAAACAGCCAGAACTTAACAGTGAAAGGTAACTGACTCATACAGAATTTCCTTGTAATTCCCTCTGAACTCAGCTAGCCAGATAAGCATAAATTGCAATCTGTCTAGCCATTGAATAAGGGAAGATAAAAGATGAATTATTCTTTTGAACTCATCTTTGACAGGTGAAGTGCTGACAGTATTGCAAGGCGGACTTTTAAACCTTATTAAAAAAAAAATAAGCAAACTTGACCATCTTTTTACATACTGTATTGGTACTACTGCATCTTGAAAAGTGTAAACATGATGGAAAAATTTCCCTATTAATAAATAATTAATATTAATAAAAAATTCCCGTATTAATGTTTACTAAATCTGTATTTTTTTTTTTAATGAATGTAGAAAAAAGAATTTGAAATTCAGAACTTGAAATGGGGACAATTAAGATAGTTCTGGAAGTTGAAGTAAGTATGTTCAACAAAGAAAAGTGGATTTACTCAGTGTTGGTGAAGGAGCATTTCTATAAATTAATCCTAGGCCTATGTCTCATAATTCACTTGACAGTTTATCAGCCTTGAAAAATGAATTCAGGCAATTTAAGTGAAGGATGAAGGCAGTGGTTTCAAAGCTCTACAAGGCAGCTCAGATATATTCCTTGAGTTTTAGCTTTTCATGTTCTAAAGGTTAATGGTGCCCCATCATGCCTTCCACTGGGTTTTATTAGTGTAAAATCTAGCCTCCAAGACTACTCTGGGTGCAGAGCATGAGAAAGGTAAATAGCATGAAAGACAGTTGTTTTCAAATCAAGTTATCTTATTGTTTGGCTAAAGGACGATGGGTTTACGAGTCTTCAAAACTGCCCTGAGGAACAACCAGAAGTACAGGAAAAAACATACATTGGAGATGTGTTTTTATTACTGTTAGATAGGCACTGTCAGTACCTGAACAAAATTATGTCTGGAATAAGACTTTTAAAACATGCACTAGATATGAATGTGTCTTCTCATCACTCCTTAATACTGGCAAAGTTGGGCATTAGGTCATTGAAAATTAGTTTAAAATATTTTCAAAAATTATGTTGAGGCCTGATCCTCTTTCCAGACATTTGCCATTTTAGAGTCAGAGACCACAAACATATTTTTTACCAATTGACCATCTACATGCACAAAGAACTTTTTTTGTTGGCTATGTAGTTTTTCATATGCACAAAACCTCCAAAAATGAGTCTTCAAAATTTTGATTCATATCTTCATTGAGTTAAAGGGGCATATCTCACTTTTTCTGCCAGTAAAAGACAGGTTTGCTAACTGTGGGCAAAGCTGACAAGATGGTTCTGTTATCTTTTTTTCTTTAGTTCCCATCACATTATGAGGAAGACTCTCCCAAACAGGAAATACAGACGAGGTGGCCAGATAAACATTGAAATGATAGAAAACAGTTTGACTTTGCTTGATATATTAAATTCTTAAATAATTATTGTAATGACCAGGACTTTCCTCTTTTATTTTTATTTATTTATTTATTTATTTTATTTTATTTTATTTTATTTTTATTTCTTGTCATTATGAAGTGTTGGTTCTTTTGTCTAAGTTTCTGCTCTACAGCAAAATTATGTTTAGAATTTCACAGGATTGTGGTAGTCTTTATGACTGCTCAAAATGGCTTTTTAGTATTATTATCCCCTGTTAAACCACCGTATGCTATGCTGGGGGAGAGCATGAAATGACCCCTGGATGTGCTGTGGGTTAAAAGATACAATATTGTAATCATACGGCATCATGAGTGTCACCACATGTTCCTGTCATACAAGTCATAGAAGTTACTGCATTTAATACTATTAGTTATTCTTCCTGGTTACCCAGTAGTTCTGTCAGCTTTGGGGAAAACAACAACAACAACGACAACAACAACAACAAAAACTCTGTCTCTTCCTCACTGGGCAGATAACTACCGAAAGGTAGCAAACAGCAAGGATGATCACTTGTTGCCCTGGACTTCCAGTTCCAGTGAGTTCATCAGGAAGAAACTCAGTCTGAGGGTCAGGAATAATGTCTGCACTGAGACCTGTGAGAAGGAACATTTACCTGTCTTAGGCTTGCAAGAACCTGTATTAATGAACTGCTGAGGCTTTGCTCTCATAAAACTAAAACTAAAGAAACGTCAGCGAATTAGGATAATGTCTAGACTCACCACTATGTTGTTTTATTGCAGTCAAAGGATTTACAAGGTCCAGGTTATGTTACTTTTCCTCAGAATGACAACAGTAGTACTGACAATACTGTTACAAGCTCTTAGCTTCAGTTCAGCTTCATGTGTTATCCTTGCAGAAAACACAAAGAATGACATGGAATTGACAGGTTTTCTGTGCATTTTGGATGGCTTAAAAAGTTAATGCACCTTAACCCTTTTCAAAATATACTCATACTTAGTATTGCTGTAATGGGAAGAAAAAGTGTTGAATTCTTTGATTTTAATTAGATTGTCTATTTTAAAGCAACACTACTAGAAGCTTCCTGACAACAAAATAATTCAACAAAGCCTACACTGTGAAGTAACGTTTAAAAATATATATACCCATCTTCTTTCTTGCAAAGCCATACTCCTGGCCTATGCAGTTGAGTGTGTATGGCTCATCTGAGAGCCCAACATATTTTCAGCCAAGAAATAGGCCTGCCACTTCTAAATTTTTAATCCACTCAAATTTCCATCTTTCTCTGATATTCTTCATAATAACTTGTGATAAGAATTTTGACTATTTTTCTAGACTTTGTACCCTAAATAAATACTAGTTATTTCACAGTAAACAACAGAGGTTATTGCTTGAGGATGTTTTTCTTCCCGCTGTAAAAACACGTTATGTAAATGATTAAAGTGCATTACAATGGTTCTATTTTCTTTACAAATGAGAGGGAAAATATTGAAGTAAGACAAAACTGATGAAATGATTCACTTATTTTCCTAAAACAGGATAAACAAAATTTGAAGAGATTAATACATATGACATGCCATAAGTGAAAAGAGAGTGGCAATTTCTCTAACTTTATTAGAAATAAAAAACCCATGTTATACTTCTGCAGTACTAAAATTGTCCTTATATTTTCACTTCTTCACAGAAACTGCTGCTCGTTATTTAGACATAGATTTCTTTATGGCCCAAGGGAACCATTGTGATCACCTAGTCTGACCTTCTCTATAATCCTTTCAATACATTTTTCCATCCTACAAAATGTGTGCACAGAATTACGCAGATCAGAATTGATTTTTTTTTTTTAACTTTTATTCTGTTTTTGTTGTTGTTCCTTTCATATCCAGGTTTTCTCAAAGCACTTTTCATAGTGACAGATGACAAAATGACCAAGCAAACAGTCCACCTGTGGTGGACTGTCCACCATTGCAGTGGACTACCAACCTTCAGTGACACATTGGAAGTGGTCACAAATCTCAGAGACAGAGATGATTTGGAAATTTAAGAAGAGACGTTCACTTCTTAACAAACCATAAAATCTGGCACTCATTTACCTCTGAGATATTTTAAAGCCTTGGAGACAGCATATTTAATGCATTTTTTTCCCTATTTTCACTTTTTAGAATAATCCATACTTTATACAGAACACTAAAAGTTTTATTTCAGTGACAGAAAGGAAGGACATATTAATTTTTTAATACAGTAAAGAATGTAAGTGCACACCAAGATGACCAAACAGGAAGAAAAGAGCAAAAATGTTGAGATTTACTTCAAATCAGTTAAATGAAAATAAAATTTTGTTTAATCCAGATACAGCCAAAATGACATGTCACTGTATTAACGTGCAGGAACATGCAGCATTATTTCTAAAGTACTATGAAATGTTTAGATAAGTAACTCAGTGGCTACTTGGCATATTGAAATCAAGCAATGCACTGCAGTTTCTCACACCAAACGTTACTATTTTTGTAGTCAAAAATATATATAAATACAGTAGTTTCTTTTATTAACTTCATTTATTCCTTTACCTTTTAAAAGAAGGATACAAGTTTTACATTGAGGGCTCTTACAAATTCTTTGTGTCTTAATTCAAGAGTATTCTAGATGTTGACATCTAACAGGGAAGCAACTTCGAACAATTGTAATTGCCTTAGAGAGTCTGTTACTGTGTCCCATTCATTAAGGACTGTAAATGGCATATCTGACCAGCATATGGCTGTTATGTCATCTCACTTGATGATTCAACATGCAGGAGCTCCAGCTAATCCTGAATGATACCCTGTGCATCCTCAGTCCTGTGTAGTGCATGAGTGCACCTGTTTCCACACTCATTCTGAGTGAAGTGCAAGGCCCAGTACTTATCCACATGATAAAGTATGATTTTTCTTTCTTTAACATAGCTTCAAAAATGTGTGTTTATTAACAACACCACACTCAGACATACACAAAAGAATCCAAAAGTTTAGGTGATATATAGGACAATGTCTTTAGAAGCTCCTTTTCTATTTCTCCTACAGTTTTAGGCATAGCTACTGATTAACGAAAGCTCTGAAGTGTAAGAAAATACATGCCTTTCATAGGGCTGTATGATAAATTAATAGAATGGCCCATACAGGATTTCACAGAGTAAATCCTGTATCAATCCTAGGTCTCCTTGACCTAGTGAATATTTCTTAGAAAAACATGAAAAACAAAAATCCGTTTGAGATTAAGAAACCTAAATACACCTGTGCTAGGTGTCTTAACTTTCATTACAGTAAACAGAGATTTATTCAACACAGTAAAAGATTCTAAAGAGAATCCACCCAACTGAAAAATCTGCTAGCCAGAGTGAACTATCTGCTCTCACTAGTTAGCCTTTGGGTCTGTCTAGGTCCAGTCCCCAGCTATAGTTCTGTTATTTCTTTTTCTCTTAAAGTAAAAAGTTTCTACTATCAGAATCTACTTTTGTAAGTACATCTTCCCTTAATACTTACTTGCAATATCAGCTCTACAATTCTCTTTGTTATACTAAATGCATTCAGATTATTTGGATTTTGTGTTAGGTTTTCTAAACCTTGATTCAGTCTTACTGTTAATTTTTGCATACCTTCTAAATATGTAGGTTTTACTAAACAAAGCACATTTGTTACTTCTTTCCTGGAACTTCTTTTCTCTTAGACTATTGAAAACTCAAAATGTTTTCCAAGTAACTCCAGTTGACACCTCTCTTTAGGTTTCAAAAAAAGAGTAGTGGCCTAAAAATACAAGTGCAATTAACTCTCTATCTTGTTTCAGTATCTTACAAAGTTCATTAAAATGTTTTTCCAAATTAAAGGCTCAAAACGAGATGGCAAAAGTGCACATATACGGATAACTTTATGCATATAGTTACTTTCAGTGATATCAGAGCAGTCTGATGCATGAGTAAAATGATTTCATGCACTCATGCACTAACCTCAGCAGGTACACAAACTTATGTAGGGATACCATTTTAAATCACTATAGCAAAATTAAATCAACACTCAATTGCATTCTCAATATTTAGTGTTTCATTACTTACATATATGTTTGGGAGTGTTGAGTCTACCCTAAAGCCATCTGGCACTGGAAATTTAGGCAAAAAAAAATCCAGTTAGCTTCTTCCATAAAAGACAGGAGCCTTAAATTCTCCATATAACCACCAGTCAATTAGAAACAATATGGACTGTTGCTCAGATTGAGTGAACTGGTCAGACAGGTGATTGGTCTGCTGGCAGGTTTCTCATTGCTACTGAATTTTCACAAAGAAACAACACAGAATAAAAGACGAGACGAGACGAGACGAGACGAGACGAGACGAGACGAGAAGAGAAGAGAAGAGAAGAGAAGAGAAGAGAAGAGAAAGAAAAAAGAAAGAAAGGGAAGGAAAGGGAAGGAAAGGGAAGGAAAGGGAAGGAAAGGGAAGGAAAGGGAAGGGAAGGAAAGGGAAGGAAAGGGAAGGAAAGGGAAGGAAAGGGAAGGAAAGGGAAGGAAAGGGAAGGAAAGGAAAGGAAAGGAAAGGAAAGGAAAGGAAAGGAAAGGAAAGGAAAGGAAAGGAAAGGAAAGGAAAGGAAAGGAAAGGAAAGGAAAGGAAAGGAAAGGAAAGGAAAGGAAAGGAAAGGAAAGGAAAGGAAAGGAAAGGAAAGGAAAGAAGAAAAGAAAAAAGAAAAGAAAAGAAAAGAAAAGAAAAGAAAAGAAAAGAAAAGAAAAGAAAAGAAAAGAAAAGAAAAGAAAAGAAAAGAAAAGAAAAGAAAGTGAGACAGAGAAAGAGAGAAAGAGAGAAAAAAGAAAGAGAGAGAAAAAAGGAAGAAAGAGAAAAAAGAGAGAAGAAAAAGAAAGAGAGAAGAAAAAGAAAGAAAGAAAGAAAGAAAGAAAGAAAAAAAGAAAGAAAGAAGAACGAAAGAATGAAAGAACGAAAGAAAGAAAGAAAGAAAGATCGATCTTCATTGATAGATCTTAAACTGAAAATTTTAGGAAGTTTCACTACCGCGAGCCGAAGAATTTTAAAAAAAACTCTCATGTATCTAAAGGAATTATTTAGTTAGTATGGAAAAGAAATAATTAATGCAATCTGTTCATTTGGCTCAAACACAAAAACATGAAAGGTAATAAATTATAATAGTGGAAGAGGTTACTAAGAGAAACTCATGAAAAAATATTAAATCAAGCTAGGTCAAAATAGCACAAATCTTATAAATCATGTTTTTTGTAAATGTAGCTAACATTTCAATAAAAGATCTTTTAAGTTCTTGTGGGTTGGATGACTAAATTTTTTGTTAGAAGAAGAAATGCAAAGTCCAAGCTTGGAAATACTGTTCATGCTTGAATACTATGCTGCAAATCAATTGAATTTCTCTTTTCTTGCAATTTTCCATCCACATCTTCGCTATTGAAAGCTAACAGGCACAAAGTTATAAATGACTTTTAAATATATAGTCCCTTTAAGTCAAAGCATCAGTTAATGAAATAAATACCTATACTATTTCTCCTTAGGGTGATGTGTTCTGCCATGAATATGATCTCTTCATAAGTGAAGTCTTCAAAAGGAATAGTACAGCAGCTCAGAAGAGGTTGGGTATGTCTATTCTCTCCGGCCTAGTTATAACACATCTGTTTAATAACCACATTGAATACATGAACATAGATTTCATTTGGTGACACTCCTGGGATACAAAGTAGGTCAACCAAAACAGAGAGAAACAATTTGTAAAATATTTGCTCTTAGTGGAACCAAAGCTATTTGCTATGACTGTACCAATATGGACATGTTAAGAAGATGCTGAAGAAAAACAAATGAACAAACAAACAAAAAACAACAACACTCTAAAATAATAGAAGTACAAAACTAGAAAGCTGAGAAAAACTGAACATTCACATGAATGTCTGTTGGCTCTCAAGAAATGAAGAATATCTCTGTAGGCATTTTCATCTCCCTCATCCATCAAATTCACCAAGTATGTCTAATCAGATCTCTCTGCTTTCTGATGGTAGAATGGCTATATAATGTTTACCTAAATATATGTCATTGAGATGTCCTGAGTAGTCTTTTTGTCTAAATTCAATGGAGCCATTTTGCTCATGGGACTTTTATCATCTGACCCCATAAAGTGTTGCTATAACATTATCCTACCAGATCAGAGAATACAGGTAATTTGACAGCTCTAATGAGTTTCATACACACAGTCCTGAAAATTCAACAGAACTTCTATTTTAATTTATTCAAATAAAAGGTCAGTTTACATATTCTGTCACACTGACGTAGAAGAGGTGGATAGTACATAATGACTAAAGGCCAGTTCCTTCAGTCATTAAGCATACAGCATTTGTGGTGTTGCAGATTGCACAGTTAAAATATATCTATTTAGGCACATTTTTCTATGGTATCTTTTTCCTAAGAACCACCTCATCCATGGAAACATCAAACAATTTCTTATAATTTTCCTCTAAAGACTTATTTTTTAAAGTCAATAGGCCTCACTTTGACAGAATAAGTTTTATGTTCAGTGGGGCACCAGCATAAGTCCTGGAAAGCTGAAGGCACATAATTCTCAGAGCCATGATATCCAGACAAAAATTTATATCCCAGTATATTTTTTCATTTTATAAAGCTATACTTTTGAAAAAGGGCAATATTTCTTTTTTAGCATTTAGAGAACTTCTTCAAAGAACCATCATTTTCTTACAAAATATGCCAGAGAGAATGTACTGGAATTTTATTTTAAAAACATGAAAAAAAGGTTGGTGACATATTCTCATTAATAAATCACCTTTATTGACAACACAGTAAAATTACTCTATGTTATCAATGACAGAAGTTCTGACTGTGTTAGAAAGTATTCATACATGTTACTGGACAATTTCTAATTGCTCTTGTGTATTTCAAGCAATTTTCAGTGGCAGGTGGAACTGACTCAGTGGTAGGATAGGGAAAAATGTTTGCACATACAGCCACAGCTAATCTGGGGCGAATACATGAGGAGGCTTTGCAGGAGCTATTTCAGTGCATTTGGATTTAAGTCAGTGGTATTTATATCCCAGTCCTATGGTTTTCTCATCACTTTATTCTTGTATCAAAAATAAATAATTAAATAAATAAACAAGAAATATTAT
The DNA here is from genome assembly GCF_013377495.2 of Cygnus atratus. Taxonomy (NCBI): domain Eukaryota; kingdom Metazoa; phylum Chordata; class Aves; order Anseriformes; family Anatidae; genus Cygnus; species Cygnus atratus. The sequence continues at coordinate 12,189,298 of NC_066362.1, read as the reverse complement.
TATAGCTAACACTATACAAAAAAAAACAGACATGAAAAGAACTTTCTAGTAAGTTGTTAGAGTAGCACTTTAAAAACAAAACAAGGTTGTGAAAAACAAGTGTTCTAAAAAAACAGTAAGAAAAGCCTCATTTTTAAATCCACAATGGCTTATCATGTAAACCTGTATTCAGTGTCCTCTCCACAGGTTTTTGAAAATGGAAAATGTCACTATAAACTGACCTTTTCCTGAAGCATTTGCTAAAACTTCACAAATGTCAAAACAGCAGTTCAAAATGAAGACAGCATCATCAGGAAGGAAAACTCCAATGGTAGTTGTGCGTGTAATTTAACAAAGTAACAAAAGGGATAAATTCTGGTTTTACTTCCACTTGTGAACCCCAGCTTCAAACTAATAGTCCTTCAAATTAATAGTCTTGTAGCAACATATGAGAGTAAAATATAGACAATATATTTTCCAGCTTGCCATGTTCAACAGCTTTCACAGCATTACATGGTGTTCGAAAAAGCACCCAGAACAAAACAAACAAAAAAACAAAACAAACAACAAAAAATACAAATTCATAAGATTTAATTGCTACTGAATAATATGCAGAACCAAACAGTATAATGAAATATCAGAGCAAACAGAAAATAGTACACTTTTTCCATTTTATTTTCTCCTTTTTCACCTTTTGTTGTCAAACCTTTTGCCTTTTGTATCCCAGTCAGTATTAATACATTTCTCTGTCACCACAGTAAATGAATCCTCATTTTGGTTTTGAATGAGTATTCACTATGCATCAGGGAGACCTGTCAGTTGAAGAAGAAGGCTGAGAGAAACAAAAATGTGTAGAGGTACTACCTAATTCTTTATCCAATCTTGTTTTCTCAAAATTGCATGACCCTAAAATGATGACTAAAATTATAGGTTTCTTCTATTTAACTACCAAAATGTCAGAGAGCCTGAATGAAGAGCAGTATAACTGTATATGAACCTAACAAAAATGCCATCGCCCCTGGGATTAGTGGGTAACTTTGAAAAAGGACTGTCATGAGAGATTCTTACAAATGTCTTTGATTGAATGAATTTAAAAAACAAAAAACAAAAAAAAAAAAACAAGTGTTAATCCTAACCTCATTCTTTTGGCTACTTGTCCATCTCCTGTCTTTACTACTTGTTGTCAGATGCACGAGTCTCTCCAAACATTACAATCAAGTGTTGTTTGGAGTTATTGCAGAAAATAAACCCATCAGACCTCATTCATAAAAGCCTCTCAAATCACTGAGATTTAGCAAGTCACTTATGATGCAGAAATACACAATACAAATGAAAGCCAAGCAACCAGACAGTCAAAGTGACTGTAGTTTGCACAGTAGTCTCAGAATTACTAACTCAAATAGTACATAGAAGCATATGTGTGCAAATGCTTTTGTGTAATGTGTTTGAGGAAGACACTATTTAAGAGCATTCATTCCGATATCACCCGAGACTATTAATTTACTGCAAAGGTGTAGCTACTAAAATAAAATACCAAATACCTACAATGACTTTATCAGTACAGATTTTTGGGGGCCACTGGAGGTAAAATCATTTATAAGTGGAACATCAGTGAAGACAGCATGACTGTGTTGCCTGTGATGGATGCATAGGCTAGAATGCTTTTTTTTTTTCTTTTTTTTTTTTTCCCTAGTAATTCTAAGAAACAAAATACTTTCTATAAAAAGAGTATACATGCCGTAATTTTAATCATCTACCTTATTACTTGGGCTTAACACTTTTAACTAAATTACTGACTTGCAGCCAAACTTTCTGAAGTTGCTGTTTTGAAAAAAATATATATATATTGAAAAAGTAAAATGTGACCTCCAAGTTAATGGCCATCGTGAAATAAAATCATTTATTTTTACAGAAATGTAGAAGGCAGGTTGATAAAATACAGACTGATGGGAACTGATAAATCTTCACAGTGTAGCATAAAGATATCCAAGCTGGTAAATGAACGTATTCTATCAGAAATATATCTTACACAAAAGTGTGAGGCACTGGAAATCTGTAGAGAATCAGATTGAGTTGGATAATCAAGAAACACACTAGATGTTATATCCTGTTTGAAGAATTATGCCTGCTACACTGCTTTATGGTTGTCTAGAAACCATTAAAGCACATTTAGCTGGAAGTGAAACAATAGTTTTCAGTGTTCACATGTGGCAGTTTTGAGCGTGAGACAGAAGACAATTTAGGAATCCTGAAACACTTGTTCGCGTAATAGCAGCAATCCATCCTCCCTAAAGAAGGAGCTGGTGTTTTCTTTTTCTCCACCATTTAACTAGCAAAGTGATCAGATGAGTTTCTGTTGAGCCCTGGTCTTGCAGTGTCTGGGTTTGCAGGTCTTGATTTCTATGATTTTTTTTTTTTGTCTCACCTGTTCTGCACAAGGCAAGGCTTTGTCCCCTTAATTCGCACATTATAAGGCATTTCCTCTGCCTCATAAACAAAGTGGGATTTTGTTTCCATAGAAACAACAAAAAACCTGGAGCTGCTCCTGTTTTCACTAGTATGAGGCCCCATTTTTCTCCCTTAGGAAAAGCATAAGGATCCCATGCCATGCCCTCCATAGACGGAATGCAAGACCAGTACTCTTGCAGATCAAGTTTAATTCTCTTAATATTTATTTATTTATTTATTTATTGAATCATAAACCAATCTTGTTGTTCCAATGTTTGCCAGGATTTAAGCCAAAAATTTCATATTTCATAATTACACTGTTATTACTCCATCACTATAATGCAGCTTTTGACTCCAAGTGGTGTTTTAATATCATTACACTTTATTCAGAACTAGACCCTTTTAAAAAAGCCATCTTTGGCCATGTGGTAAAATTATTCAATAATGACAAAATTCATTACAAGAAAGTGTATATGCAATATAAGAAGTATCAAAACAACCAGGCTGCCATACTATATACAAAGTGATCTAAATACAAACAGCAATCATTTTTACATCATGACGTCTTTTTTTTTTCTTTGCCTTTGTCCATGCGTTACATATGAAATATTAATTTTTGTTTGCTGCAACTTCACTAGTGTTGCAGTACAGCAAGCTGAGTACTCTAACTCCTTCAAATCCTCAATATTCAGCACTTGTTTAACATGATTTCCTAAGACAACAGGACTGACTGAAGTTCTTAATTCAAGTACATAATAGTTATCATATTTAGCAACTACCAATTTTTATTCATTTTTATTTTTATTTATATATTTATTTATTTATTTATTGTATGTTCATATATTTACATTATCAATTCCTTAACTCTGAGCTTTTATGTGTGACCAAAGGCTCTGGATTTTGCCCTACCCTTTCCCACATGCACTCAACATGCATGCATCTTGATTCAAAAGATAGACATAAAGCTAGTTTACAATTGCACAGTAATCTGATAGCTACATTGATTAGACACACATGTATTCTCAGTGTTTTCATCAGCAAGTGACCTGTGAAAAAGTATAAGAAACATGGGAGATCCTTAACGATTTGAATATGGAAGGCTAAAGGGTAGTTTGCAAATTCCACATTTTTATTTTGTTTTCATAAAATAGCTATTTTGTTAATAATCACAAAACTTATTCTCAAAATTCACTAATGTACCTTAATTCCTGATCACAAAGCTTTCCACGTTAAGTATTCTGTTGTTTTTAATATAATTCTCCCTTTAGTTTTTATATTTCCCTTGTGATCAATACTTGTTAATTTCTATTCATAGGTACTATAATTTATTCTGAATATATTATATTGTCTGTTCTGTTGAGATCTGCTTTTTTGAAAGTTTATACTGTTACTCAGCTGAGTGGTTTCACTGACTTCAGAGGGCAAAGAGTACTTGTGATTAATAAGTACTCAGCACAAACATCAGGTGCAGAAAATCACTCTACTTATCATTATTTTCTGCCTTGTACCCTTTCACTCTTAAATAAAAGATCCTGATAAGTTGTCTTTATTAGACTCTGTACATGGGGGTGGGAGGTGAGGGTGGGAAAGGGATAGTCTGAAATTTAAAAACATGGTCACGTTGCAAAAACTCTAGGCCTCGGACCTTAGAATGAACTGAGAGTCAGGGATAGAAACAGGACATAAAGAAAGAATTCTCCTCTTTACAGGGCTCAGGTGAACTAACAGGATACTCAAATCCAAATCTCTTAGTTGATTCACATATTCTTTGAGTCACTGTATAAGACTTACCCAGACTAAGCTGTAAATCTTGGCAAACCAGAGACTCCTTACAGATATTTGTGGTCACATGATTCATCACTTTGGGTGACTTAAGTGCCCTCATGAAATACAACAAAATCTCCTGTCTCAAGACTTCACATATCATATATAGAAAAAAAAAGCTGGCATCACCTTCAGCAGATTCTCTGACTAGACAGGAACATGAAAAATATAAAATCTACCTGCCAATCAGAGTTACATAGCTCCTGCTTTCAAACAACACAACACAAAATGAAACAAAAACTTCTACTCCACCAAGTAGAAAACACGGTGTGTGCTACAGATCCCACTCTTACTAAATAAATTAAGATAATCTTGCCAAGAGGTCACAATGTTCTACTACTTCTTTCAAAATTACATCATGAATGTAGGTCCTGTTGTCAATTACTTCAGCACAGTTGGTTTTATTTATTTATTTATTTATTTATTTGATTTACAGATAAAGAATCGAGTCTGTGACATTCAAGAGATGTATAATAAAAAAGTGCAGTTTGGAAGTATATCATAATGTAACATCCATACATAAATGCTTCCTCACAGCTACCACTGTTCTCAGGAATAAAGAATGTGATCAAATCATAAACAGCAGCCTCTCCAATAAATATTAAAGATATTCATGGAAAGAGTTTCCTGTTTAATTATTTTCTGCATTTCGGTGATATATAAAGTCATATATATATATATTCCCAAATATCTGGTTTCCCAGTTACCTTCATTTGATCTGTCTTAAATGAACTCATGGTTACAAAAGCTCACACTATTTGATTATGGGACCATGCCAACATTCACTTTTGAAATACTCCTCTAATCTCCACTGATAGTCAATAGAATAAGTACCTCTTCATTTTCCCACATTCTAGAGGATGTAGACATCTAAAATAGTAAGTGGATCTTAAAGTTACTAGCACTTGTGTCGGTGGCCACGTCATAAGTTCTTGAAGTTCAGTGAGATGAATTTCACTCTACTTGAAGGCCTCACTATGGCAGGTATTAAGATCAGGAGATAAGAATGTAATTGAAGTCATGGACAGACAGGCTGCTTTAGTGACACAGACCTGGAAATGGGGAGATATTACTTTAACTTCCCATTTTTACTTTTTGTGGTCTTGGCTAAGTTATCCAATTACTTTGAGTTTCAGCTTAACTATCCCTAATAACCTGTCTTATAGACATCTCAGCCAGTTATCCAGACTCCCTGCATAGTTAATAGGACAAGATGACTCATGCCCTCCACACCTCTCTGAGAACTACAACAGGAGTCTACCAACTAGTTCAAATGTAGCATTATCATTATAAATTTACAATGGTATGTGAGAGGAATTGTGTTCTTTGTCAGAGATCTGGCTAGACTAGATACACTGCCTATAAAAGAGTTTCTATTTTATCTGAATTTGAAAGCAAAATTTAAAAGTAGATTCAAAACATACTAGAAAACTAAAAAAAAAAAAAAAAAAAAAAAAAAAATTTGAAACATGCTAAGCCCACAAACCATGATTTTCCTAGCCATTTCCTAATGGTGTGCCTAAGTTCCTAACTGAATAATAGGGTCAACTACAAGTTTTTGCTTGCAAAGGTGCTGTAAATTTGCATAATAAAATTTGTGAAGTAGCCAGATAACATTAAAATGAGATCATATAAATATCCAGGAAACGTCAGATGCAGTATAATCTGGATATGGTCTCATGCTTAATGGCCTCAAAACTGATTGAAAAAATCCTCTGTACTATATCATTATGTTAATTTAACTTAATAAAATCAATATTTAAATTCAGAAATGAAAATTTTAAATCCTTTATATTCATACTTTTTTGTTTTCTGAAAAGACACGACTGCTGCCTATATACATTTCCAGAAAATTTCCAGTATATTTATCATCTTCTTTCACCAAGCAAACATTTGGGAACAAGCAGATTGGTAAGGAGATAATGCAAATGGAATAATAGTTATTTCTACAATCATCCCTTTGATCTTTATGGTTCATTGATCAAATACCGATTTTCTTCTTCCTATTTTATGTATAGGAAGTTTATACATCTCTTTATGCTTCTGGGTTGAACCAATTAGCAGAGGTTAGGGATTGCTTATTTTTTTCTTATCTGTTATTAAAGAGAGTAATCCCATTTCACAAAACAAATATATTATATATATATATTATATTATATAATATATAAAAGTAATAAATTTATACATCGTATAATATATTATATAATATATAATAAATTTATAATTATAAAAATAATATATATATTATAACGTATATGTATATATTTAATGCTTACATTAAAGGTTAAATACATACACTTAACATTAGCTAGAATTTCTGGGACATCATGCTAATGCATTTCCCATTAGTGATAGTTGTGAGAGTCCTAGACCACAGATCTATGAGGCAGTAGTGGCTCTATCAATTTTGTTTCTTTAAGGATTTGTAAGAAGCAGATACGCATTCCAGATTTTCCACTCTAGCAGGTATGCTCAAGGCATCATCAACACTAAAAAATTATCATGCAGTTTTAGTGCATCTTGCTGGCTCAACTTGTGTAAGGGCTATGTGAAATCATTAATAGAAATCCATAAATCAAATATAGAAAACATCACCTGGTTGCTTACCATTATTTCGTACTTACATGGAAATGTGCTCTAAATAACTTAACAGAGATCAAATTATCTTCCTGTCTTGTACATGTAGTCCTCTACACATTTCCTTTAATATTGTATGATGTGCCCCGCATTTTCTTTATGAAATTATTATCCATTCTGTCACTTAGAGTAACACAGTAACAATACAAATCAATTGCTAACATGCTAAATGAGAACTATTTTAGATGTCAGCAATAGCAGGAGCTAATACTAGTACACAGACTGTCAATCTATCTGCACAGACACACCTTGCAGTGTATATACAGAAAAGTGTTTACCACAAAAAATGTAAAAGCCTCCTATGCAGTTGGTGGAAATGGCAACAAAAGGGAAATGTTCTCCAAAATATTCAATGGCCACACAAGTAATCTTGCATCATTACAGAACTCTTCCTACAAAGAATATTCCATTTATGAAAAACTCATGAAAATCAGCCCTTATGCTTTTTCTGCTCTGTTTTTTCCCTGTACTCCTGATCACTACATAGTACTTTTTACCTCTGTCAATACCAATTAGAAAGATAGTGCGTAGCATCTTGGAGGAAGCACTGAATTCAATACTAGTTGAAGTCCTTTACATGTGAAACAAGCCTGCTGCAACATAAAGGTTATTTGATCAAAAAGATACAATGCAAATGTTTGGCACTTGTTAATTGTCTGCACAGACAGATTAGAAAACAGAAAAAAAAAAGTATATGGAAACAAGCAACCAAAGTAAATACACACAAGACACAGGGTGTCAAGGCTACACAACTATTATCATTTAGCATTTGTACTTCAGCAGCTTCATACCTGTTAAGACTGGTGCTTTCAAATTACTTAGGTGCTTAGATAGGCAGTTACAGGTTTCTATTTTTGAAACTTTTTCTAGACAAAACAATCCATGCTGCTTTGCCATCCCAAATGACCAAAGGATGGAAAACCCATGCTCAAAGAAATATATCATTGCATAAACTTGCTGAAGAAGGGTCATATCATGTACATTTTATGCCTAATTTTGATATGTAATGCATTAAATTAAATATCTGGCATTAGTGTAATCAAGCTGGGAGCCTAAGTGAGTTTGAGACCACCACAGAATTCTGATGGACTCCAGGCTTGCTCAGCCATCTATTTCTTCCCTTTGAGTGTAGGCATATTTAAAGAAGGATTTAAATGCTCCTATACATTGAGTATGAGGATACTCTATGGCAGATAATTGCAAACACTAAACACAGGGAATTTAAGAACTAGAACACACCCTAGAGCCTCAGATATGCAGCCCTTCTGACTGCATTTCAGCATAGCAGAGTACTTAGCAGAGGATATTAATAGCATAGTTGTTATTAACCATAACTGCAGCTCTCACCTATATCTGGAAATCTACACATATGCTTGAGTCCCCATGTAGCGAAGATGGCAGGTTTAGTTACATCATCTTCAGGAAATCCTGAATTGACCTGTGGAACGCACGACTTCTTATTGTGCTAGGTTTTGTGTTACATTTTAGAATGATATCAGAAGTACTCTTAGTTTCAAAGTACTTCCTAGAGAAGTAGGATCTACTTCATGCAAACTCACTAAAAATATGAATGAAGAGAAAGACTTCATTTCACATCTACACTTCATTTGGTTCAAATGTTCTTCAGAAATTGTACTCCATTACTTAGTTCTTCAAACAGCAAAGAATAGCTTCACATAGATTTAATGTCATTAAAGATCAGGCTTTACCTAAATATGTAACCAAAATAGACCTAATTCCCTGAAACTTACTTCATTAATAACCAGTTTTGAATGACCCATAACAATTTCCTTAAAAAAAAAAAAAGTTACTACCTAATTATGTTGGAAAGCTGAGTTGAGTTCAATCTAAAAAAGAAAGTAATTTATGGCACTCCATGAGAAAGGAGGATTAGCTAATATGCCAATCCTTCTGCAATTTTAATTCTAGAAATGCATATAAACAGAGAAGAGGCAACTGTACGATGCTTCAGTAGTCATGGCCGAGGCAATTACCAAGTCTCCAACAGATGCTGGGTTAGACTTTTGTTCAGTTTCACAGCTGTGCATGGGCTCTGAAATGCTGCCAATGGAAATACTAATACAGAATATCTGTAAGGAAGTTTGTCCTTTATGAGGAAAAACAAATCTTTTAAATCATATCGTTCAATCCAATTTCATGTGAGATCATACCGAATGCTCCAACCTATGCACACATATGTGGAAGAGTTTTAAAAAAATCTTCAGTGATGTCAGAAAGTTTTGCATTTTTTAGCCTTTTTTAGAGAACACATCAATGTGTAGACATAAAAAAATGTCTCAATGCAATGTAGGAATAGAACTAAGGCTATTTGACGAAGAGAGGCCCAAGGAGGATTTTGAGTTAAAATTGCAAGGGAGAAATGTTACATGTATTTCGTCTACTTGCTGACTTCTATCAGTTCAGAGGAGACAAGAAACACTTTCTCTAAGAAACCTGTTTAGTGATCAACCTACATGGAGAGATTTTGTCTATTAAGGACAAAAGAAAAAAAGAAAAAGAAGTATATGACAGGATGACTGAGTGACTGCATCTAACCTTAAAAACAATGAAACACTGACACCTCAACTAAAAGTATATTCATGTCACTAAAGGTCAAAAAAAAAAAAAAAAAAAAAGTAGCCTTATACCACTTTCATTTCAGTAACTAGAAAGTCCTAGGGTTGTAATCTGTTCCTCTGTCCTCCAAAGAACGTGTGCCAGTCATTCAAAGAGAGAGTACTATCTGTTATTTTGGCATTTTACACAACTCACAACAAATTCAACATTCTAATTTTTTACTCTGGCCACATTTTACATAATTGGCCAAATGGTATATGATCAGTAATATACACAGACTATTAGAACTGTGATATTGTTATTGGCAAACCATCCCTTATATTAGGCAGACATTTTATAAGAATTGTTACCACATGATATAAAAAGGAGCTAGGAAAAGGAAATAAGCCAACAGCTACAAACTCACAAAAAGATAAATAGGACATATGAGGTAAGTACTTTGTTTTACACATGATATGTGACATTAATGTATTTTTACATTCTGTATTGTCCTTGTATTTGTGATGCTATTCTATTCTACCATCCTAGGTCACCTTCAATATATTGTATTCGAGTTCCCTCTACTGGCTGAGTTACTGAAGCTGTTGCTGAGTTCACATTGCAAAGTAAACTTTTACTTTACTTTTACTCACTCTGTTTAAGGACTTGAAGTTTTTACACTGGAAAATGAAAGTCTTCTTTTGGTGACATATTGAACCAGAAGACCAATCCACATATATAAAGCAACAGACTTCCCCAGTCAATTGCCCTAGAAAGAACATATTGCTTCTTTTGCTAACAGTACAGTGTTCCATACAAGAATATGCAAATAAGGAAAATACTTGTTCCACAATAGAAACTTAGGAAGATTTCATAACCTGAAAGACTCAGGGAGATTTGAGGCTTTGAAGTTGAAATAGCATCTTTAAAGTTGAAGATATACAGATTGCATAGTAGATTGCTTAGTCACTGATTTAGAAAATTATATTGTTTTCAGTCATTGCATAAAAATTCATTGAGGTAAAAGAGGCTTCAAAACCTAGCTTCCTAAAACAAGTCTACAAGTTTAACTAGTCTTAGTCAAAACCTTTATTGCATTCTCATAATAGAATAATTTCTTGGCCATGGTACTTTGCAGCTACTGCTTAAAATTTCAGATCTTCTGTTATCACTCATCTCTTTCGTCTCTGGTAGCAATTTGACAGGTTCAGAACATACTGTGACAAACGTTTTTTTGGAACTCAAAATAAAGAGTGAGCCAGATGCCATTCACAAACTTTGCAGTATTCAGCTGTTCCTGAATCAAAGTTGATTATGCCTGAAGATGGTGGATGAGTTACAAAAATTGTTGAAATTTCACCTGGTACCTTAATGTTCAGCAGACGATTTTCAAAGTCAGATGGTAGCTACTGCCACACCAGCAGGAAAAATACATTTATTCGACAGTTACAAAAGAAATACCCTCCTTTGAATATTAAGCATCAGAAAATTGTAAAATGACAACCAGTCATAAGGTCCTTTCTTATTATCATTATGATGATAACTTATAATATAACACCAAAATCTGCAACAAAGTCTAAACTAGGCTCAACTTTTATTTTTTATACTAGTTGAGATCTACTGCATGTTCTCTGGAAGCTTGAATATCATTGCTTAATTTTAGGTCCTTAGGTACTTTCATGTTCAAATCCTTCACAGGATGTGAATAATCTATATGGAGGAACTGGGGTGAGAAGGAGCTGCATACAAACTACCTATCAGCTAGGAGACAGTCACAAAGGCTGTTTCCTACTATCCTAATAAAGAAAGGAGAGATTAATAGAGTTGCATAAATTTGGATTTTGCCTTGGACTGTTAAATCAGTCAGCTAACTTCCCCAGCTGTTAAATCTCCATTCAACAGCTTCTGCTACATCAGACCCCTAGTTAGTTTGTTAAGGATTGATGTATTTTGGTGGTGTCAATTCAGTAAACTTGCACAAAATTAAATTATACTTAAAAGTAATCAGTCAGTTTCATGTATTATTTGTTTTTAAATAGGTGCTAAAACAGAATATTCAGTGTCATTACATACATTAAAATAAAGCTGACTGGCCTGAGAATGTAGTCCTTCACGAGATGAGCTGAAAGACCATTGAGGTAGCTGGTGTGTTTAAAACACATTGTGAAATAGAGATAACAGAGAATAAAGTATCAAGAAAATATGAGGTTGGAAAGATAAAACCAGGCCAGGACCCACTTTAGCAAACCCATCTCATTTTGCATACAAACCACTTGCTATTGAGATGATGACACCAAATGATCCAGTGGATTTGTAAAGAAAATGAATACCCTATTTACATTAGCTAAACCTTTTCTTTCTGTCTAGAAAGTGGAAGTTATTGAGATTTTCTGTAAATTATAAAAGGCAAGAAATAACCTTCTTTAACCCTCTTAAGCTCATTTGTATTTTAAAAAGTCCCTGAAATGGGTTTAAAACATAACAGAACATTTTTGTTAATTAGGAGGTCAATATACTCTTGCACAATATAATTCTGTACCCTTGGATTTCTGCTGTTGTCAATTGTAAATGTAAGAAATGCAAGTTTTTAGCTAAACAAGCAGAAAAATTGGAAAGAAAGCAGCCAGGTGACAGTATCAAACAACTGTCTTCTCTGTAAAACTGCTGACCTGGGCCTCCAACAGCACAGTAGTAAACTGTATGTTTTGCATGAATAAAAACATAAAGGTCCTATATGCTTTGCAGTATAAAAGACAATGGCAGGAAGTTCCTGATGTCAAAGCGTTCAGAATGAAGGGCACAAGAGGTTTTACAGTTGCACTGACAAAATACAAATCTTTTTATGTTAATCAATGTTAATCTTATCTGTTGAATTAATTTTGTTCAATATGATTATCCTTACAGGTGGCTTTAAATGCACACAGTCCTCTAAGGAAACACTCATTTTAACATTAAAAAAATAAATTATGCTTAATTCATCTTGATGCTTTGGTTTCTAAACAACAAACATCTAACTTCATTGCACTTGCTCCTGAACTGCAGTGGAGCAAGTCTTGAAATTTTGGCATCCCATATGCACTTTGCCATTGATGCCAATGGCTATGTGAGAAGGGATTACATTGGCTTTGAAATTCCTCTCCCTCCTGGCAAATCTATGTTGAATATAACAACACAGAATAAAAATATTTAAATGAAATTTATAGTGTTGTAGGAAACATAAATATTTTATAGATCCATTCAAACAGGTGGAGATTTCTGCAGTAGCAGTGTGACTTTCCATCTCCTAAATTAAATACTTTACAATCCTCAAAAAGCTAATCTTTTTCAGTATGCATTTCTAGAGAACCATTATAATGAGAGATATACCAGGTTTCAATTAGATAGAGAAATGTTAATAAAGAACTGTATTATCATTTCATAGAACAACCAGGTTTTGCTAATTTGTTTCACACCAAACTTCCTAGCTTTAATTAACAAGAAGAAAATATCCATTCAATCTGATTGAAGATCCCCAGGTACACTCATGTCCGTCTGAGGAAGTTCTTGTGGAGATTATGATAATGAGTAATTACCTTAGGCTAAAAGTGGTTTTTATTCTATTGTCTGGAATCAAGAACTTGAACCATTTTCTCTCCAGAAAGAAACAAAGAAAAAGGTGAAATATTAAATTATATCCAAAGTCTGTTTGGATAGCAACATTCACCATGCATTTTCTTTCTACTGATTTTTTTAAACTCTTCTCTGGTATGTGCTCATAGCCTGTATGTGATGGATGGGAGCGTCTCCTGCTTAAGACTGACAGTGATGGACTCACTGGAAAGTGTTAACACACTGTATTGTTGTTTTTGTTTGCTTGTTTTTCTTTGTTTTTTTTTTGTTTGTTTTTTTGTTTTGTTTTGTTTTGTTTTGTTTTTTGTTTGTTTGTTTGTTTTTTACAGGCTGCACCTCTTTAATAGGCACTGACATTTTTGACCTAGATCTAGGAGAAAAGAAATTACAACTTCATGCTTAACTGTTTTGGAAACATGAATACATTTCTCATATGTTAATTTTAGTGGCACTGAGCTGTTATGCCAAGTGTGATGCTTGATTTAAGATTCTGTACAACCTAGAATTACAGTCATAAAAAGGACTTTTCAGCTGACCTTTCAGTTTTACTCAAAGACTTCAAATCCCTCATTACAAAGAACAAGAAGATGAAAGAAGCCCTCACAAAAGTGAGGGTATGCTGGAGGCAGGCTTTCTATCTAAAACATTCCATGGAGGAAAGGACAGTCCAAGCAGCACAAGTTGCCTATTCACAGGCTGAAGGTCAGATGCACACCATGGTGAGCCACTCATGTCTCATTGATCCAGACTGGAGATTGGTATAGTTCTTAGTTCTTGGGCCTCCTTCCAATAAAAAAAAAAAAAAGTTTGGGTAGGGACATGTGTTTTTGTCCTGGGCTTTACCATGTTGCAGGATTTTGACAAGACTAGGTGCCTATCTAAATTTAGGAATGACAAAATCATCAATGGTCCATGGGAATAATCTTCTTTATCTTCTTTGCAGAGGTGGCTAGGATCCTGAAATGAGTGTGTCAATGTGTGCTTGTGTTTGTGTGTATGTGTGTGTAACAGCCAGAAGGCACAAAGGAAAGGTATTATCCAAACTGTCCTTCTCATGGAATTTCACTGCAGTGAGAGGAAGAGTTATTCCCTGGGTTTTACTTGCCTTGTTTGGATTAACCTCATAACTGACTGTATGATTTCATATTACCATACAAAAATGGATCAGGATTCATCCTTAAGGAAAATATCTAACAAGTGCTCTAAGTAAAAACAAGATCTGTGGACAACATTGCCCTATTAATTTTTAATGATTTTTGCATGTTATGCTGATTGAAATTGTTCTTGGATGCACAGCATGTGTTAGGTAGGATAGTAGTGGGGAAAGAGTTGGATGAGAGGAAGTGGGTAGAGAGCTGGATCTTTAAACTATTTGCTTCCAGGCATTTCAACTCATTGAAATTGTAAAATATATTTCAAGGGGTTAAGGAGTCATCAAAGGCATAAGCAATGTGCAAGCACTATATATAAACACATTTTTAAGCAATCTATCACCCATGGGACGGATGGAAGCAAATTACCAATGGACAGCTCCATCTACTCTTTGTATTGGTTCTTCATTTATTTCCCCTTTAAAACATTAGGTTGTATTTCACTGTTATCTGGTTATTACTTATGTCATCTAGATTTGCATCGGGATAAAAAATGTTCATTACTGAAACTGTTGTTTCTCCAAATGAAAATGCCTCCCCCCCCTCCCCCTCCCCTCCCAGGTATCCTGCTGTGTTTAGTTTTCTTACAGGCAGACAAGCTGCTGAAAAGGCGGCTCTAACCACAAAGGCACTTTCTGAACGTCAACATCCAAACTCTCATTCTTGGTGCTGAGCTGTTTGATCACAAACAACCTTGCTCATAGCAACCTTGGTGGAGGGTTTGGGATGGCTGTGAGACTCAATACCAAAATCCTTCCCTGTAAGGGAACTTTTTTGAGTTATTGTTACCATAGGAATGAATTTTTCCTGAGGTGGAATGCTGTACATCAGCTTTGATGTAGCTGACATCTGTGATTATTCTGTTTATTTGGATTGGACTCATGTTTGCGTTTGCCAAAATCCGCAGTTGTTTTACCCAAATCAAAACCTTCTGTGGAAGACTGGCACTTGCAGGTCCAGTTATTCAATCAAGTGGAGATAAGCTTTTTAAAAGTCTTTCAAGCAGATCTCTATAAACACAGAAAAAAAAGAAGCTAGTCTTTGTCACTGACACAGTGAAAGCTAACATCGCACAGCAAATGTATCCATGGAATCACAATTTCTATCAAAAAAAAAAAATCAAAAAAAATCATGGTATTGTTTTGATGAAAAGTCTTCCCATTGTGTGCTGCTAACTCTTATCAATCAAACAGTCATTCTCACTAAATAAAAATAACCCAGTGAAAAGTCCAGAGACACAGATAAAATTATTGCTTGGAAAGAAACTCAGTTTTCCTACTTAAGATTGTGAAGATGAGGGAAGAGAAAAGATCTGAGTGAAGACATTATTTCAAAGGTGTTATATCCGAAGACCTATATAAGAAGCCCCCCTTCATTTCTCTGAAGTGATCTTCACTGCCTGCTCATACCAAACTATAAGAAAATAACATCTCACTTGGAATAAAGAACGGGTGATTGCCAAGACAATAAACTCTACCATCAGTGAAGAACAACAAGATAATTAGTGACTTCCTAGCTTCCAGGAACAGTGCCCCTCCAGCAGGAAGAGTCACTTGTAACTGCTCAGTCTTAAGGCTCTTTTAAGGATCTTTATCACTAAATGCCTTCTCGTTATTGTGTTAAAGTGGTTCCATGGACCGAGAAAGGTGGTAGTTTCAGTGAGTCAGTTCCCTTCAATTCAGTGAAGGTAATTAGAAATCCGTTGAGATAAACTAGGTACCTGCTATGTGAGATGGACTGGGAAACTTGTTAAAAAGCTTCTTGTAAAATAAGCAGTCTTGTTATTACGATTGAAATGGAATGGGAAAAATAAAATAAATGAATAAATAAATAAAAGACAAAGCCTCAGGTAATTACCCAGAGACTTCTCATCATCTTGCACATTTCGTTTCACAGCTTTTTAGATTTAGGATTTTTACTGTACAGACTATGCTTATATACAGAAGCAAATAAACAAACAAACAAAACCCAACTTCGATTCATGTTACTAATTTAATATAAGTTGGTTTTGTTTTTGTTTCGTGATACTTCATAAATAAAATTAATATTTTCAGATAAATCTTAGGGCAGCCACATAATCTTCGCCTGAAGGCAAAGTACATGTGTACTGACTAACCTGTGTTGGTGTGTTCCCAGGCAGCATCACAATGCTGTGGAGGAATATTAGCTCAGATCCAGACACAAGACAGATACATGGTTAAAAGCTAACAATTAAAGAGTTTAAGGGCTATTTCCAACCCTGCATTGAGCTGTGGATGGTGCTATACTCCATTATTTATGTATATCAGCTCAGGTTAAAAGAACAGCTTACAACTGTCTTCCAGATCCACTGGAAATGCATGCATAGTCTCCTTGACACAGTAGCATTTTGCTTGAGACTTAACAAATCCCATATACAAAGCTGTTATACAGCTATTTTATAGCTGTAATTACACTTCATCAGTCTTCAGTATTACCAGAAGAATGTACATTAAAATAAATACATAGGATAAAGTTTCATTTCTCTTAACAATTTGTTTTAATCTTTAGGCCCATTTTTTCAAAGCACCAATATCAGAATAAATTCTGTATACAAAGTTTAGACGACTAGGACACCAGCGAAAGCAGAACATTCAGAACAAAAAACAAACTGGAGTCTTTAACCAGCCATTTTCAGGCCTCCCTAAAACTGAGGTTGAGTTTGTTTTTTGTTTGTTTGTTTGTTTGTTTAAAGTTGTCATTAGTTGACTGAAATATAGTTCAGCAGTCTTTAACTATTTTTGTGATTTTCTTCCCTGCTTTTTACAGGAATACTAAACTGTTTCTTAGGTCTCAGCAATTTTTGAAAAAGCACCAGTGTGCAAAAACAGATTCAAGAGGAGAGATGAAGAAGAGCAGACAGCCTTAGCTACCTTGATTAGACCATTAATGGTTAATAGATGACAAGTTAAGCAAGTTCACAGCTTCCATAAAGTTCATGGGTTAGGTAGCAAAAGTTGGTTTTGGCTGCAGCTTGGGTTATGCAGGTCACTTCCAACCAAAATTTCTGTGATTCAGTAGTCTCAGCTGGCCTCTCAAATGCCCAAAATATTACTTTGTACAGGAAAATGAAAACATATAGACATCACTGATATGATGCTAAAAAATATTCTTAAATTTTAAGAATATTTCATTCAACACAGAGAGAAAGGAAAAAGGAGAGAAATTATAATTGTAACAAATCCTCTGAAGACACAATATCATTCATAAATATTTTTGACCAAATAGATTTTTTTAACTGTTCTAAAAATAACATTGTTCTTTACTCTTTTGCATTAAGGAAGATCAAATGATAAGCTGTCTTTGTGAATGAATTACGAGAAGGTACTGCAGTAGTCATGAAGCAATGTGTTCTGCAGGAAATGAGTAGTTGTAAGGTTGTCCAGATATAGCAGAACAATTCAGCATGAAAAATAATAATAATAAAAAAAAATAAAATTAGCAATAATTCCTAAGACCATTTTCTCTTAAGTAAATATTCGTCATCTTTCAAATTCCTACATGATCTACTCTGACAGTTTTGGAAGGGTTGCTCTTTTTAACAGATTGTAGTATAACCCCAAAATAAACATTTAACAGAAGAACATTTTTAATGCAACAGTTCATTTCTTCTTCTAGTGGAGTCTATTAAAAACACATTCAGTTTAAAAACAAATAAAAGTGACATTATTGAATGGTTCACTTCAGGAATCAAGATTTTCCACTAAGATTTTTCAAAATGCTCTGTTATTCTTTTAGTCACTCAATTGGGTTTAATAAAAATATGGTTGGTAAAAGACTTTTTTTTTTTAATTGCTTACAAATTTTATTCTTCAGCTCAGAGCTTTTTTTTTTTTTTTTTCCCTGTATTACATTACACATAGTAGTGTGGTTTTTTTTTTTGTTGTTGTTTTTTCCTAGTGTTTTCTTAAAGATGGTAGGCACCAACCTGCATAACTTATTTACTTTACTCTATGGATACAAAAAGCCTGAGAAATGCAAACTGTCTGCTGGCATCAGAGTTGTTACATGTTTCATCAAGAAAAGGGCAAGGCACTGCAATTCACTTTTACTATGGAGAAACTGTTCAACTCACATCTCTCTAGCTAAGTCTGACCAGGGTAATCAAAGGAACACTTTTGCAATTCAAACACTTTAATTTATGAGACATTTTTAAAGAAAACATAAAAAGCATTACAGTCTACAAACCCATGTGCCAGAAAAATTCCAAAAACCAGTGGCTTTATACAATTTTTTCCCAAAAATAGTGTTGGAGCAAATGTTGTTTTTATGCATTGCTTTTAGGTTTCATTATGTGGGCTATTTAAGAATTACTGGGAAAAGGAAAAGAAAAGACAGAGGTGCTGCACCAGTAATTGAACTTCTGAATAGGGCTTTATTTCTTAGAGAGAGCTGAAAGGAGAATTTGAGCTGTTAAAAGCTCTCTAGAAATGTCACAGGCACACAAAAAAAGAAAAAAGGCAAAGCATTCTCTGAGGGATACCATGTCTTTCTGTGTGGAAAAGGCATCTAAAAGGTGACAATGAGAGCAGATTGAAGGGTCGATCTGTGTATTTTTGGAAAAAATACTGTCTTGCCCAGCTCACCACAGAATGCCCATATCCATTGCTCCTGATTATCTTCTCTGCTGATAAAATCACTGCTTCTGCAACCCTTAACTGCAGCTTCATGCTATTTTTGATGAAGAGGAACATTTACTTTTCTAACTAGTATATGTTTTGGTAATACCAGTTGAGGAGAACAAAAAGACCAGAAAGCCTTGAAAGTGGAAATGTGGGAAAGTACGAACAAAAGGCTTCATTGCAAATTTTTGTTCAAGTAGGCTACAACTTTGCGGAAGTGCAACAGTAAAAATGGTATCAACAGACAATGAGACATCTTAAAACTTTCAAGTGATTTATTCAACATTTTTCTAAGGGCAGCAACTCAAAGTGATAAATGATTCTGTATAGCTATTCTTAAAGCTTTTTAAAGTTCTCTGAAATTAACGGAATGAGAATGGTGCTCTTACCCAAAACAATGTCTTCCTTTCTGCAATGTTGCATTTCTGTTCTTGCCTTCCTGAACATTTGCACAAGTGTTGTTACACTTGTGACAATTCTATCACAATGATTAACTGAAGTCCATGTTGAGTTCTTCTTTTAGCATAAATTTTAATTCTTCCTGTCTCCTTGACATTCCTATTTCTAAAAATGAGGTGACAGATAGGAAGTACTCCCTGTGATTCATAGAAAGAGACGCTAATTTTTTTATGATATTATTCGTCATACTCAATTATTGTTATGTAGTGGGTCAAGGCCTGTATTTTTAGTCAATATTAATTTAGAAATCAGACTTTCTAAGTCACCTAAGGCATGACAGAATTGCTTTTTTACCTTGGAAATGCTCTGACATGGCCAACCGAAACTACTCATGGTTCAACTCATTCACCTCTTTGCTTGTCTGCAACACTACGTATGTGGTAACTTTCCTTTGGTGAGTACGCTGATGGGGTACTAGGAAGGATGTACCCTTCTAACTTGGGATTTTTATACACATAGGCACAGCTGCATAGGCATTTGTACTAAGAAATTTCTTTTTTTTTTTACAATAAAGAGACTCTCAGCTTAGTACTGCTCTTTTACAATGTAATCTGTCCCTGATGTTCATTTTATATCACACACACAGTTTGTTTCCTACAGCCATTGCAGGAATGCTCATTTCATCATGATCTTCCACTGCTGGCCATTTTAACTCACCTGCTTTATTTCAAGTCTAGCTGACACACTGAAGGAAACCCAAGAGAAGATGTACCATTTTACCACAAGGACTGGGACAACTGTTTGACATGCAGTTATCTCAGATAAAGCCTGAATCACATTTATAAATTGTCTTCTCTCAATCAGATAAAGTTAATTTTGCATGTTTGTTTGTTTGTTTGTTTCCTTTAGCATTTACCAATCATCTCACTGTTTTTACTGAACATGCACTCAACTTCAAACTGTTCTGCTGCCTGTTCAGTTTATACATATTTTTCACTTCTGTGGTGATTATCTTTGTTGCAAATATCATAGACATTTTTCTCTGACACAGAAGAACCATAGTTGTTTTCAAAATCCAGCTCCTCATTCAAATAAGCCCCACAACTTTGCCAATTTTCTGTGCCAAGAGTTCTGTTCTACTTTAGCTAAGGTTCAGAGCAGAAAGTAGAATACTTTTTTTTTTTTTTTTGCAATTACTTTAGAGGTCAATAACGGGGTCACCAGTAATTAACAAGTAAAACATTTCTGACCATTTCTGCTTTTATTAAAACAGTGGAATCTGACATCCACCTGCTTTGGGGTGGGCTACATGTTCTTAAATATTAAAAATCAGGAAAACAGTACCCAATACTTCTAAACTAGGTGGAAGTCATGAACTTTTGCTTTTAAAATGAGAGCTGTTGCTTTCTGCCTTTCATTCTTTCAGTGTCCTGAAAAGAAAATGACAGAGTAGCAGCACATCTTTTATTTTTTTCCCAATGGATAAATATTAATGAAAACTGAAATTATATATTTATATTACATATATAAAAAGAGTTGACTATGATAGGAATATTTATTTAGTCTCTGATTCTAATTCAAATAAAAAAAAAATGTTACCTGCTTTACATTATTTAATGCCTTTTTTTCTATAAATATTTTGCTTATAGCAATAAAACAATTAATACTTAACCACCACTTAAACCATAGCAATTGCTAATGATTTGATCATTATTGTTCTGCTCTGAACTTAATGAGGGTTAGAACAGATGACCTCCAGAGGTCCCTTCCAACCTCAACCATTCTATGACTCTCTGACTGCAAGCCTTCACTTGTGATACATCACAAAGCATTGTTTTTATCACTTTGAACTCTGAACAGTTATTCTAAGAGCAAGTTTTCAGTGGCAAACTGCCCTCATTGCTAGGAGGTTGAATTTTACTTCCAATCTAAATATTTCAAATTTCTATTTCCAGTTTTTGTATCTTGAACTATTTTCTTCCACAAAACAAAGATGGGTTACTCAAATTTCTCTTCAGGAAAAGAGAAAACTAATTAGTGTTATTACTGATTCTGAGCAGTCATACAGTAAATGCATTCCTTAACTGTGCTCACTGGCACACAGATGCCAGCCACCACATTGAACAGATGAATGACCAATCATCTTTTTATTTTCTTCCTTGGAAACGGTGAAAATTACTGAGAAAAGTGAATGTTGTTAAGTTTTTCCAAAGAGATTATTTTAAAATTACTCCTAAATTGAATTCATAAGCAGATGCAATTTGAGATCATTTTACTTATGCTATAAAAGACTCCAAGCAAGGGTAATTTTACATCTTTTTTGGTTCAGAGATCTAAAGAATAGGCTTCCCAGTGTGGTGACATTTTCCAAACATTATATGAGGACTGGGGGTAACAACAGAGTGATTCCTTCCTCACTGTTATTACACTACAACTTGTCGAACAATTCTCTCTGACAAATACACAAAGCAGAAAGATCAGACCCTTCCATACTCCTAGAACTAGGTTATTATGAAAAACAATCTAAAATATGTAAGAACAAGAGAGAAGACAGAGACAATACAAAGCCAGGTTGTAATTCACTTACAAACATTTTTTAGCTGGCTCTAACTCACATTTTTTTTAAGTCCACTAAAATATCATTGAATTAAAAGCATCCTCAATAGATTCGTTTGCCATGACAACAGCTTAGGAAAGATTTTTTTTTTTTTTTCAGAATGATTTTTGTGCTGTGCCATATTATCTTCATGTAACTGGGGA
Source organism: Cygnus atratus (assembly GCF_013377495.2). Classification (NCBI taxonomy): domain Eukaryota; kingdom Metazoa; phylum Chordata; class Aves; order Anseriformes; family Anatidae; genus Cygnus; species Cygnus atratus. Next base: position 12,167,295 of record NC_066362.1, on the reverse strand, counting down.
GTGTGCTGCAGGAAAAATAATAAAGTGCCTGCATCTTTATGGTATAGTGTGTGGCAATAACAGTCATTTGTTTTTGTGTTGTTCTCTGATGTATGCTAGAAGTGACCTTGATTCTACTCTATAGTCTTTGATTTCTGATGCGTAACACATCATAGCCTTTTAGCCAACAGAAAGAAGAAGTCCATAGCAGACCCGTAGAAATGCCCTTAAAAACAAATGGGTTATTTTATAGAATACAAAGATGTATTTAGCTGCATTTTGAAAAAAAAAAAAAAAAGTCCCCAAATGATACAACTTCTTACTTGTGAAATGTATCAAAAATTTTCATGTGTGGCAACACGGAAGAAATCTGATCATTGTATTTGTTTTATGCATATGAAAGGACAAATGTTTCATATATTTGTCTCATGCCTCTATGACAACGTATCTTTAACATGTTCTTGAAGAATTCACTTAAACTTATTTGCAACAAAGTCCTGCCTCACGCTCACAGAAGAGGAAAGGGTGTTTTGTACACATCAGAAAGTTATCTATAACTCAGTGACCTAATCTCTGGCCTTTTGTATGTTTAATATCTGTATGTTCCAGTTCTTATCAATCATTGAAACAATTAGGAAAAGTAAGGAGGGTTTGATTCTATTGTAGCAAAGAAGCACCTTTAGATACTGTTTTGTTTTCTTTTTCAGTGGTTTGAAGCTGCATTCTGCACCTTCATATTTGGTGGATGGATGAGATGTCAAGTAATTTATTCCCTGGTCCAGAAAAGTTTCGCATTGTACATGATTTTTTATTTTTATCTATTTATTTATTTGTTTATTTATTTTACAACTGACTCTACCCAGTGACATACATTAAGGGACATCACCATATCACGATGTTTGACAGTCAAGGAAAAATGATGTTCTAAGATTTTTTTATTATGAGCATATTTCATCAATATTTTATTTGTGGCTCCCAGGAAACTAATTCTGAGTTACAGTACGTGCTCTTTAAAATTATCACAAATACTAGGAAACTGTCAAGTGCTAGAGATCATTGGCTGCTTGATTTGAGGGGAGTGTTAAGTCATTATTTTAACTGCACTGTCAGTATAGAACTCTTTTTATTATAGGGGAAAAGAAAAACTAAGCAACAACAACAACAAAACCCACCAACAACTATTAATCAGACTGCAAGAGTCCACAAAACTGTGACAGCAAAACTTTAGAACTGCATGTGCTGTAGAAATAGAAGCATCCAGTGTGTCATACACAACTTTGAAGACTTCCTATGAAAAATGTGCAAATTATATGTACATTCCTGGCCTGCATCCAAATCAAATAGATGAACCACAGATATCAAACCCAGAGGGTCAGAAAATTAAGTAGAAATCAACCCTAGTCCTCTTCAAAATTAGAGTCCAGATATTGAATTGACAAAGGTTCTGTTGTCCACCAAGGCTCAGTTTCTGAGTTTATTCAGACCATCTAATGTCTGACTCATCCTGCCACAGCTCCTGTCTCCATTTAATATAGGAGAATAAGATGGCATCTGTAGGGTGCTTGCATGGCCCACCCTTGGCAAAATGGCCTAGGTAACCATAGCTTTTAAATGCACCTGAGCAGGTGTTTGTCAAATACTATGTTAGAAATGAAAGCAATCATTAGCTGGATTAAACAGTGATGGGAAGTTACAAAGAGACTTTCAAATTAAAGGAGGCATCAGCTTTGAAAGAAGCATGGAAATTTGTAACGCTGCGGACAGACCTGAGGGTGTGAACAGAAGAAGCCAAAATTGGGTATGTCACCGCCAAGGCCTGAAGCATCCCAACCTGTCTCCCCGTGGAACACAGCAGGGAACCTGCACCCAGCAAGGGCAGTGTCAGTATGGCACAAAGAAAAAGGAGACACACACCAGAGTGTGTCTGGGACCTCATAAGGGATTCTTATTGGCTGATTGTGAGTATATATTTCACTGATTGCCAGAAAATTGCATGCTGTTAACAAATGAATACACTGCTTCAATCCTGACTTGATTTGAACTACATGAACTGACCAGGTTTTTCCTGCAGCAGACATACATAGGATCCTCTTACTATTTTAGCCATCTCAGCTTTGCCTCATTTTGAACACTTTGTGAAACAGTTTTCCTGAATACCTTAATTAGATGTGTAGTGAGTTGAAAGAAGTAGGTGTCTTTAAAGGTCTTCCCGTCTAGTTTAGCTGCATGTACTCAAGTGGATCATCCTCTAGAGGTCTTGAAAGTTGGATAGGGCTTTTGGCAACCTGATCTAGTGGAAGACACACCTGCCCATGGCAGGGGGGGTGAATTAGATGATCTTTAAGATCTTTACATACCCAAACCTTTCTATGATGTTATGATTTTATGATCTACATGAGGTACCTTTGTATTACATCTTGACTAGGTGACCGTATGACTTAAGTACATCTGAAATTGGTCTGGGTTTCCACGTAAGATTAGGTGAGATGAACAAAGGTATCAATGGTAGCAACAATATTTAAAAGAACTCTAATCCTATCATTTTATCCAGCTGGAAGTTGCCCAATATCTTCAATAGCTACTGATTTCAGTGCAATTGTTGGCTTGGATTTGAAACGAAGGCTTTATTTCTGAGGCATTTGCTTCCTTTAAGCAACTGAGAATACATCAAAAAAGGTAGCAATAAATATCAAAAATTGCATGTATATTTTGCTGATGAACATCCTCAAAGACAAAGTTGTAGACAAAGACAAGTACATTATATTTGATGCAGTACCTGCTCTCTCACCTCTTATGTTTCAGTCTGTACATGAAAATTTTACAGGGATGTTGTTAAGTCCCAAGACACTGGAGATCTTTTTCAGAAAACCTGGCAGGCCCTTAATTATACATGTCCTGGAGGACACTGGTACGATATCAATTTTGTTTCCTTGGTTACTAACTCATATAATCATAACATATATATTCTACCACAGCATTATTATGACATGCCAAAGAAAACATGTTTTTATTCAGGCTGGCAAACACTTAAAAAAAAAAAAAAAAAAAAGCTGTACATGACTTTAGATTATTTAAATTATATCAAGTGTTCTTCTTTCATTTTACTTAAAGCAAATGGCAGCAGTAAGTCAGCCAATGCACATGATCTAAATTAAATTATATTCATTATATATTTGGGCAAACAGTGTTAATATTCATACATTGGTAATAAGTGCTAGTCTTACTACGCGTACTGCATGAACACAAAAAAGATTCAGCTGGGTGGATGTAGTTTGATAGATCCTTAAGCTCTTCAGTAGGAAAGGCAACAAAGTATCAGAACTGATACAAAAATATTTGCAATCTCAAGCTTTCATTTTCATACCACAGAACACTTCATTTACCCCAGCTTTTTCCCACTCTTTATTTCTACCTCATGGTACAAGGATGGTAACTGCTTTTTACTCACATGCGATGAACAGACTTTGTCAATGCCTATTTAGCTATAAGATGGTTTTGAACTCCAGAATGGATGTCTGCAAAGGGCACACATCAGAAAAGCCAGATTTAAAACAAAAAAAGTTTACTTTGAGTTTTATAGTTTTGTAACTTTACATATTACATAGTTTTGTAATTTTTACATGTGTTGGGAGCTATGAAAAAAATGTAAAATAAATTGAGATAAGTCTGATCCACTGAGTTTTCATGGATGTTAGCGCAGAATTTCACAAAATCCATAAATTCCTACTGTAGGTAGAGTTTCACTTTCCATGGAATAAGAGTCAATGGGCAAAAGGACTACTGATGACAGCACATTCCAGTTTTCACACCTCTTTGTTGGGCAGGGGAGTGGTGGTGAGTTTTTCACCTGCTGAGGAGTCAGCCACAAAATATCTCCATCTCCATCTGCTCTTTGGCTGCATTTGGTAAAGCTGAAGGCAGTTTAGTGCCTTTTTTTTTTTTTAAATAAATATATATGTATAAGTTCTGTTCCTTTTCTAAAGGTTTTCCTTCAGCCCCTTCAGATTTAATTTAGAATCAGTTGAAGATTACTTATATAACATATACAAAAGATTTTCTATACAATGTTGGATGCAAATGTCACTACAAGTAAGGCACTGCTGGGATCCCATTTCTGCAAATATTCTTTTGTCTGTCAAAACCCACCTTAGAGAAAAGTCCAGAAAAATAATCAATTGTAATGCTTTTTTTTTTTTTTTTTTTTTTCCCCCCTCATATATACTTCAAAGCAAATTAAGCTTTCTTGATAATTTGGTAGATAAAAGATTTTAATGTTTGGCAGAACTGCCTTTGTCAAAGGGCTTTTTGACAGCCAAGTAATTTAAAATACTTGCTGAAGGTAAAGATGAACATTTTACCTATCAAAAGTGAAATTAGTACCATGAATGCATGGAGATGAATTAATAGAATAGTGACAATTGGTGGGATTCTTCAAATCCGTCTACCTGGACATGTGCCTACAATGCTCATTTAGTCTGTGTGTAGTCAGTGAAGAAAAAACAAATATGGGACTTGTTGGGAATGTGAAGGTCAAGGGCAGCCTTGGCTGCAGTGACCACGAGATGGTGAAGTTCAGGATCCTCAGAGTATAGAGAAGGACAAAAAGCAAATGTACACTGCACTTCAGGGGAGCTGACTTTGGCATCTTCAAAGATCTGATTGGAAGTGTCCTGTGGGACAAGGCCCTGAAGGGAAGAGGGTGCCAGGAAAGCTAGTTTACATTCAATGATCAGTCCATCCCAACAAATAGGAAGTCAGACCTCTATGGGAGGAGGTCTGTATGGATGAACAAGGAGATCCTGGCCAAACAAAAACCAAAACCAAAAGGAAGCACACAGAAGTTGGAAGCAAGGATGGATGTGGAAGGGACACAGAGACATCATCCAAGCATGCAGGGATGAGGTAAGGAAAGTCAAAGCCCAGATGGAATTGAACTTGGCAAGGGGTGTTGAAGACAACAAGAAGGGATTCTATAAGTACATAGATGACATTCTATAATGTATATGTATAATGACATGTATAAGTACATAGATGACAAAAGGAAGACTAGGGAAAATACCTCATCATGCCTGAGACATCTGACAGTGAGACACTACTGAGTGAGATAGCAGACCTGGTTACCCAGAACAGTGAGAAAGCTGAGAAAGTGAACACACATCTTTTTGCCTCAGTCCTTACCAGCAAGACTGGCCTTCAAGAATCCCAGGTCCCAGAGACCAGGGGGAAAGATGTAATCTTAGTGGAAAAGGATCAGGTCAGGGAATACTTGGAACAAACTGAACATATGTAAGTCCATGGGCTCTGATGGGATGTACCCACAAGAGCTGAGGGAGCTGGCAAATGTCATTGCAAGGCCACTCTCAATAATCTTTGATTGATCACAGTGACTGGGAGAAGTGCCTGAAGACTGGAGGAAAACAATTGTCACTCTTATCTTTAAGAAGGGCAAGAAGGAGAATCCAGGGATCTGGAGGCCAGTCAGACTCATCTCAACCCCTGGGAAGATGATGAAGCAGTAAATCTTTGAAAGAGCAAATTTCCAGGTATATGAATGACAAGAAAACCAACAGGAGTAGTCAGCATGGATTCACAAAGAGGATGTAACACTTGATTAGCTTGAAAAAAAAAAACAAAAAAAAAAAACTTTTATGATGAAATGACTGGCCTGGTTGACAAGGGTAGAGTAGTGGATATTATCTACCTGGACTTCAGGCAGGCCTTTGACACTGACCTCAGAATGAGGAATAAGGAGAGGTCTATGAGGAAGAGGGAAAAGAACATAAGGGAAGGAAGAAGATAATGGGATGTGGGTTCTGGCTTGGAAAATGGAAAGGAAATGATACTTCTCTTTGTGCATAAATGGAGATCTGTAATGATACCAGCTGTCACTGCCATTGCTGGGTGGTAACTGAGCCAATTAGTCTGAAAATCCCTGCCTAACTCATTGAGTAGCTTTCTGAGCCTATATAAAAGACACACACAGTTTAAAGCCAATTAAAATACTCCCTGGATAGCATTTTAAGTATTTTTGAATGTCTTCCTTTGAAAGATTGTCATAAATCAAGACATTATTGTTTATTATTGAGAATGTCCTGTAATTATTGAACGATTCTCAAGTCAGACAAACACAAAAAAAGTCAGTCAATATGTAAGTTCAAATGAGGACAATAGCATAAACTGATATGGCATTGCTGATTTTCTAGACTGGTCTTCTTAGTAAAATCCATGATGCAACAATACTTTGAAAACTTACCATTCGAAGATAGAGAAATTTAGAAGAAAAGTTTAATATTCACAATTGAAAATCACAAGCAATGCTGACACCTTCATTAGAGAAAATGTAAAATTTCTTGTGAATAGATTCTGTAATCAAGCCCCTACCTTACTGTCTGCTTTATTGTTATTATTATTATTTATTTAGAGAGGAGATTAGCAACCACTTTGTGCCAAGATAGTCATCCCCAAAGTACTAATGACACAAATTAGTGTTTTTGTTAGAAGAAGCTTAAATAAATATGGTTGAAACTGTAACCAATATAGAAATGGTTGTTTTACAAATATAATAAACAAGGCTTTTAATTTTCAATAACCAGAAACAGAGTTATAGAGATGAAAATGAACAAGTTTTACTAGTGGCCATTCCCTGAAGTCAAAAGAAGTAATTATGTTTGATTGTATACAATGCATGGATGACTCTTGCTTAATGACCTAAAGGTCCTTAAAAATAAAATAAATAAAATAAAATAAAGTAAAATAAAATAAAGTAAAATAAAATAAAAATCACCCTATCAGTAACTCCTGAAGAAAAGCATTACTTTAAATTCTGTTATTTTTTTTTTAATTTTTTTTTCATCTGAAACATCAGATTTCCAATTAAATATTTTTATTTTTTCTTGAGTTCTGTGTAAAAAGGTTGCTATTCTAAACAAAAGCCTCATGTTATTAACTATCCATGCACATATCTCCTTCTGTATCATTGCATCGAGATATTTCCCTTTTTGGCAATGACAATCTGTGCAAATGATGCTTTGGGAGGTCTGAGCATACTTATGCAATTTATTTGATGATTGCAATCAGATACTTTTTACTGTATAAGATTTGTTTTAACAGAATCTGTTTGAAAGTATATCTATTTTGCAAAATGCCTCTCTCCTCCAGAAGACTTGGTGCTTTGGGTAGGTGACCATCTGCACTTCTATACTGATGAGACTACATTAAACAGTAGATGCATTCTGTTTTATCTTCTTTGTAGAGCTCATTTCTTATAAAACATCAACAACAAGAACAACAACAAAGCAAGCATTTAATTAACTTGTACAGTTATGTTCTGAATTAACCTTCCCCCCCCCCCCCCCCCCCCCCCCACCCCCTTGGAGTGAATATGAGGAGAATAGGATAAACCATATTTCTTCTCTGGTACTAGGGAAAGTTTGTACCAGGGAAAGTTTAGTTGTGATGAGTTCCCACTCATTTTTTTCTTGTTGCTAAACTGTGCTAAACAGATGACCCTTCAGTTTTAGATCAGTGAATTTTCATCTTAATCTCTAAAGGCCATTCTTCATTAGAAACAGTTGATGTGGGCAAAAAAAGGGTGTTTGTGCATATGATATGTCCCTCATTCTGCAACATGCCCTCCACTACATTCATTAGTTTTGTTATATTTTTATTTTACTTGAGGTACTTTTAAGTCAAGAACTTTCTTTAAATAACTGCTTGAATAGCACTTCACACTGAGACTCAAGCTAAATCTTAAGTCTAAACATAAGTCTAAGACTAAACCTCATATCAAGAACAATCCTCATCCTGTTAATGGGGCTGTTGCAAGCAAACACAAAATTGAAGATGAATTGCTGAATCACATATGTTATAGAAACAAATAGCTAGAAGGAAATTCCTTGTATCACCAAGTGCAGCTTGAAGTCACTGGGAAAATACAAATAGACTCTTTTGTAAATTTAAAATATATATGTATATATTGCTCTGTTAAAATTACCAGACATCAGATTTCCAAAAGTTACATTCATTTCCAGTGTTAATGTATTCATACTCAGTTTTTACCCACTTCTTTAACCTCTTTTTTGTTTTTTTTTTCCCACACTTTTGTATTCTTTCCCTGAATCTGTCTACAGAGAGTGAATATAACCCATCTTATGTATCGATCCTTACTTTGCTAACGTAATTAAGTTATTTCAGTAAGACATGCATTTTGCTCTGCTGAGCAGCTTCGTAAACTTTCTGAGCACTTTGTCCAATTTGCGCCATCTTTCTTGAACATGAGCATACAAAATAGTATAAAGAATTTCAGATGAGGTCTCACCAATATCTTATACAGCAGCTCTACTCTTTTTCATTGCTCTATACCAAACATGGCAATGAATTACAGATTGATTAGATTTAGTGCATTTCCTCTGCTGATAAGATCAATTATGCCGTCAAAGAAATATAACATCGGTGTGACATTTTTAACCCCTTGGGAAAGTCTAGTTGTATTTAAGCTCTTTTTCCACTCAAATCTATAACTTTGCTTTGTCACCACTTCAAAATTACTTTTTAGTTTTGCTTTTTCTAGAATGGACAAATAAATCTGTTGTTTCCTGAGAGTTTGTCTTTCTCCTTAGATGAGCTATATTTACTATTTGAAGTATCACTTGTGATGTTATAAAAGTACAAAACATCCTTGATACCAAACTGGCAATTTCATATTTCAGTTCTTCAGGTATATTAATATGGAGATAATCTCCTCCTCTACAACCCAAGACAACTTCTTAGTTTGGCTTCTACGTCAGATACAATAATTTTCACTTCTTTCTTTTTCAGATTCGCACACTTTCTCATTAGCTAATCTGCCTTCATGTATGTTTTTTGAATGACCCTTACTGAAAGCTCTTTTAATCTGAAATATAACTAACTCTTACCTCCCCCGACTAATGAAACACACTTCTTATTTCCTTATTCCCTATATTTATATGGCCAAAATGTGAAAGGTCTACCTCATCTGTATTTTTCTCAACCTTACCTTCCAACATCTAGAACAGAGCTGGCTTTCTTGGATGATAAATATCTTCTCTGTATCTTGCAGATTCTTCACCTACTCCTAATATTTTTTTTATCATAGTTGAAGATTTAATATTTCTCTGATTTTCTTTTCCTTTTACCTGGAAGGGAATTCTGGATGGTTTTACATTTACATTTTACAGAAGCTCCAATCCCCTGGCCATGAAACTTCCCAAATTAACTGACTTAGGATACCTCCTTACTTTTCCAGAATGAATATTTTTGTAAAATCTGTAAACAATATAAATGTGCACATTTATATATGCTTATTTCTCAAAGTATCCTAACATCAACCTGGCTTTGCTTTATTCCTGTTTAACTAAGTCATATACTACTTATCTTTTATTGTCAAAGGAGAAGATAAACTGGAAAAAAATGAAAGGCAAACTTTCTTTGTGGATGTGAATGACATTTTTCTTATCCTATTGATAAAAATAGTTAGTGGTTACTCAGAGCTTACTTGGTGTTTAATGAGTGAAAAGCTATGAGACATCTGACAACAGATGTTTGGAGCTTACTGCACTTATATGTGGCACACCATTGAAATAGTACTTCACATTTTTCTTAGCAGTTACTTTCTCCAATAAAAATGTCTACTGTGTAAACGTGAGGATCTTAATATCTGAGTCATTAACTATGTTATAATGCTTTCTGTGCGATAGCCCAGCTGGAGATGCTTTTATCTACAGAATAAGCACTACTTTTCAACATGGAGTACTGAATAGAGACTGAACTGTTTCTTGTTCACTAAAGTTGTGCTTGAATGTGCAAGTGACACAAGTGACAATAGCTAGATACTTAACAAAGGAGTTCTTTAGGTTGATGAACACAGTAGGCTATAATAATACATTTTTAACAATTTGCTTATATACTTAAAGTTATAAATAAGAAATCGAATGCATAATAATCAGAGGGAGACTCTTGGCTGTAGTAGAAATTGTTTAAGGCCTATAATAAATTCATGATTAGCAAATTTAATAGCAAATGTTTAACTGAGAATTGATTAGTCAAGACAAGAAATGGACTTCTGAGTTACAAAAGCTCAATCAAACACACTGCAGAATCTACATTTAACTGTATTTCTATTACCTGAAACTAATATTGAGCTATAAATTATTCATGGACCTAGATCTGCATTTAAAGTCCCACACTTAGAGAGAAAGTCTAAAATTTTTGAATGATTTTTTTTTCCATCTTTCTTCTTCATCCTTTCATAAGAAATAATCAAAGTCAATTAACTTGTACAGTTACAAGTTGCAATACCTTCTCCAAGAGTAAGTCTACCTGGCGTAAGGATACTTAAGGATACTTAAGGACTACAAACGTCTGTATGCTAGGTTAAAACACAACAGGGTACTATAAATTTAAAGAGGTTGCTTAAGCAGTTTTAAGAAATACTCTTCCTCTTAAAAGTATGAAAATATTCGTTTATTAATCATAGCCACAAAAAACAAACAAACAAACAAAAAACCACACATGTTCTTAGACCAAAAAGAATGAAAATCCTTGTCCTCCCACAATGTTACGAAGTCTTATAACATTTAAGGTTTAACAAAAACACCCTACTGAAGGATTCAAGAGTGTATGTATCATGACCAAAACACATAGACAGGAATGTTTACAGGGATAGGATGAAAATAAAATGTAAAAGGACTACATATAATACTATGTCATTATTTGAAATCTACCTGAGGATTTTTTTTTTAATATTTTTTTTTCTGGTCTGAGTCACATTTTAAGGTCTGATTTTGACATTACTAACTAAGTATATCTGACTTGACAGCTTCTTTTATTTCACATTTCACTTGGTGACATGAAAACATGTTATGAATCTTTATTAATGCACCTTCACAGGAATATTACAAAGGATGTTTTTGTATTTTTTAAATATGAATAAAATGAATTTACAACAAAATTTAAATGACATTAGCATCAAACGGGAAACAAGAAACATCCTAAAATAAAGTAAAGGTGTTTTTCACCCTAAATAAGCTTCACCTCTAACCACAGGTTGACATTAATATCTTATACCATATGGAGCCAGATCCAGCACAAAGTCCTGTGCAGCTTGGTCAAGTTCATATTTAATTTTTGGCATTTGAGAGCAGCAAATCTCACTCTGCTTGTGTTTTAATTATCTTTCTTGAAAGCAAATTGAGGTGTGCATCTTGTCAATAACACATATTTTCAGATTTGTGATCACTTAAGCATATTTAAACAAGAATTGTTTCATTCCCATTTACTTGTGCATCTTTGGTATGGAAGGGCTATTCTGTGACCAAAAGGCACAAGGTCCTGCGCTTGGGTCGTAGCAATCCCATGCAATGGTATAAGCCCGGGGAAGAGTGGCTGGAAAGTTGCCTGGCAGAAAAGGTCCTGGGTGTGCTGGCTGGCAGACATCTGAACATGAGCCAGCAGTGTGCCCAAGTGGCCAAGAAGGCCAGTGGCACCTTGGCCTGCATCAGAAATTGTGTGGCCAACAGGACTAGGGAAGAGCAGTGAAGCTGGTAAAAGGACTGGAAAGCAAGACTTATGAGTGAACTGGCATTGTTTAGTCTGGAGATGAGGAGGATGAAGAGAGACCTCATCACTCTACAAATACCTGAAAGGAGGTTGCAGCAAGGAGGATGTCAGTCTCTTTTCTCAGGTGTCAAGTGATAGGATGCCAGGGAACAGTTCAGGGGAGGTCTAGACTGGATATTAGGAAGAATTTATTAATGTAGAAGGTTGTCAAGCATTGGAGCAGGCTGCCCAGTGAAGAGGTGGAATCGCCGTTCCTAGAGGTGTGGATGTGGCATTAAGGGACACAGTTCAGTGATGGCACTCAGTAAGTCAGATTGATGGTTGGACTACATGATTTTGAAGGTCTTTTCCAGCGTAGATGATCCTATGATTCTATAAAAAATACTATTTCAAAAGTATTCTTCTATTGGGCCTTCTGACATATTGCTAGCTGGAAACTGTTTCAACTAATGGCTAATCAACTGTGAACATGTGATTAAAATGTCTTAATTTGTTGCAAGAGAAAATGTCAAGAATTAAGCAAGAAGCTACTCAAATGTATATTTTTTTATATTGCTCAAATGCTAACCTATTGAAGAAAGAAAAAAATAGTCACATAATAAGACCAACTGTGAATGCAGAGAATATTCGGCTAATCTAGAAAGCTTTTACTCTCTCAGGAAAAGAAACTAAATATAGAATAATATCATAGAATGTTTTGGACTGGAAGGGACCTTAAAGATCATCTAGTTCCAACCCCCCTGCCATGGGCGGGGACACCTCCCACCAGACCACGTTGCCCCAAGGTCCATCCAACCTGGCCTTGAACACGTCCAGGGATGGGGCATCCACAGTTTCCCTGGGCAACCTGTGCCAGTGCCTCGCCACCCTCAAAGTAAAGAATTTCTTCCATATTTCTAATCTAAATCTACACTCTCTTAGTTTAAAGCCATTACCCCTTGTTCTACACTCCCTGACAGAGTCCCTCCCCGGCTTCCCTGTAGGCCTCCTTTAGGTACTGCAAAGTCGCTCTAAGGTCTCCCCAGAGTCTTCTCTTTTCCAGGCTGAACAATCCCAACTCTCTCAAGACAGTCTTCATAGGAGAGGTGCTCCAGCCCCTAGATTATCCTCATGAACTTCCTCTGGACTCATTCTGATAGGTCCATGACCTTCTTGTGCTGGGGACCCCAGAGCTGAATGCAGTACTCCAGGTGGGGTCTCACAAGAGCAGAGGAGAAAGGGAGAATCACCTCCCTCGCCCTGCTGGCCATGCTGCTTTTGATGCAACCCAGGATACGGTTGTCTTTCTGGGCTGCAAGCACACATTGCTGGCTCATGTTGAGCTTCTTGACAAACAACCCAGGTCCTTCTCACCAAGGCTGCTCTCAATCCATTCTCTGCCCAGCCTGTGTTTGTGCTTGGGATTGCCCTGACCGAGATGCAGGACCTTGCACTTGGCCTTGTTGAACCTTATGAGGTTCACACAGGCCCACCTGTCAAGCCTGTCCAGGTCCCTCTGGATGGCATCCCTTCCCTCCTCTGTGTCAACCACATCATACAGCTTGGTGTCATCATACAGCTTGGTGTCATTGCTGAGGGTGCACTCAATCCCACTGTCCATGTCATCAACAAAGATGTTAAACAGTGCTGGTCCCAATACTGTCCCTTGAGGAACACCACTCGTTACTTATTTCCACCTGGACCATTGACCACAACTCTTTGAGTGTGACCATCCAGCCAAATCTTTACCTACCAAGTGGTCCACCCATCAAATCCAAGTCTCTCTAATTTAAATACAAGGGTATATATATATGTAAGGATATATAGACTTTTCCTATTTCCTCTAAAGAAGTGTATAAGTTTCTCCCTTACTGCAAGTGTTTCGTCGAAAACATTCTGATGACTGAAAAGACACAGTATTGAATATCTGTTTCCCAATTCTAAAAATTGATGTGGACATTTACATTATCTCATATTTCTTCTAAGACTCAATATTTTAATTCCAGTTCCTCCCCCCCACCTTCTTTTAAATAAAGAATCTAAATATCAATGACAGCTAAATCCCTTCTACCATCCTGCTATAAAACTTTTCTGCTGAATTTGTCCTTATCATTGCCAATTCTCATAAAGTGGCATCAGTTGACATGTATGTTTGGGATATTGCCAAGGAACATCTCCGAAGTTCTCTTTCTATTCCTTCCTCTGGATTTTGGAGATATTCCTGTTTCCTCATATGAGGCATATTAAACCAGGCCATGTCTAAGCACTTCAGACTGTAAAGAGGTCTAGTCTGTACCTCAAAATTTCCAGAGATCCATGGAAATTTTGGGGTACAGAGCACTGCGAAATGCTACCGTGTGGAGAAAACTCCTTGAAAGCACAGTTCCCTCTATCATTTAGACAGAAGTGTTCCTCATTTTAAAAAGCATATCATTGCAATGTATTTTTGAACTTTCCCAGTACCCACAATGCATTTCAAATGCTTCATTTTCCAGAAACCATTGAAAAATGTTTGAGATGACACAAGCACAATCTACACATTAATTGGCAGCAGAAAATAATAATGATTGTTCTTTTCTTTACCATATCTTCACTGGGGTTTTCTATAGAATGTTACTGGCTTACCCAGCTGGTACATGAATGCCTGTTTGGCACAAAGATGACAAACTAATTGTCTCACATGTTATTAATTATTTCATGACTCACATAAGCTTTACACAAATACTATAAATAAACAACATAATCTCACTTTTATGACCACTGAGCTAGACATGCTCTAAACTAGGTTCTGTTTTTTCAGAATCTTTCTTACCTTTGTTTTCTGTAACATTTCAGCCTATTGGCTGTAGTTGCCAACACACATTTTATTATTGTCCTTTCCTCTAGCAACATCAGAATTTTGCATAAAAAAAAATTAATATGAGGTATTTGAAAAAAAAAAAGTAAATCTATGTGCAGAAAGCCTCCCTGATAGGACTTTTTAAAAAATTTTGTTTTTAATGTTTTAGGTGATAGTGGGTTTTCTACTACAAAATTGTTTCAGTGTTCACATTTCCTGTGTGTCATAGAAACTTTATATTTAAATGAGTTTGATTTTTTTTCCAGGTTATTGTTTAGTGTTGCTAGCACCATAAACAGGAAGAAAGCGATATATATATATATATTTAATGTTGTTTCTTCCAGAAAAAAAAAAAATCTTTTATGATTATCAGTACTCTGTAAGTTATGACAGAAGAACTTTATTAATTAGAAAATGTCTTAGTTTAGCAGTTGTTTTAATTCATCTTCTCTTGTATTTCTATTACAATGCAATTTTTAATGATCCTGTCCTGTATTTTCCCCACAGGATTGCCACTTCAATCAGTCTTGTAAAAATTAAAACCTCTTTTTCTCATTTATCATTCAGATCCTTATGTTCACCTCCTCCATTCACTCTTCTGCCATCTCTGAATCCATGATCACAAGCACCCACAGCTTGGTCTCACCTTCCTCTAAATCTCAGCTCCCATGCAGAAACCCTACATAAATGAGTGCACAAATCTAACCTGTCTGTAGTCTGAACAAGAATCTGCTTATCGAAGTTCATATGGCACCATATTCATACGCCACATGAAGACGGTAACTTTCTCTGGCTGAGTCCTACACTACTGCTGCAACCTCCCAGACTACTGCATTAGTTTACATCCAGCCAAACATTCCAGAGGAAACTCATGCCACATACCCAAAAATGTTTGGGCAGCTGCCTTCTCTGCTCTTTCTATTTTGAAGTCTTTGTCCTTGTCTCTGCCCTACTCATTCTGATCCTTCAGTACGTGTCATTGGTAGTAAGAGGATGGTTGGACCAGATGATATTGGAGGTCTTTTCCTACCTTCATGGTTCTATGATTCTATGACTCAGTGTCATCTTCCCTCCTCCCCCTGTTTGCTTGTTGCTGTCATCCACAGCCAAGCTGCAGGCCAATTCCATTAGCCATCCTCCTTGGACTGCTCATCCCACTTTTCTCTCCTGCACTTCATGATCTGCCACATTCATTGTGCTGACTCTAACATCCATGCAGTAATATATTTTCTACCTCTCCTGTCCTCTTTATACTTAAAATTATAATTCCGTGTTTCCACTGATCAAACGGATGTTTATGCAGCTCTCAGAAGATGATCAAATCCCAGTAGTGGATATCCTTTCCATCATCTCATCATTCATCACTGAAAACTTTTCCATCTTTTTCCATTCACTCTAACCATGCCTCTGACCCTAGTTAGCTCTTCCTTACCAAACTGTTGCCCTGGCTCACTCAAAACTGTTTCTTTCAGCCCTGCTTGTGCTGTTGTGAAATCTCTGGAAGAGCTTGAATTCCTTCTCCATCAAAGTCGTTCTTAGTCTAAAAATCATCAGTGAAAGGAGTTGAACTGAATAGTTTGATCCTCAAAACATCTTGGTTTACCACTGATTTCTTCAGAAGAATCATAAGCTACAATACAATCTTCCTTCTCTTGTCATAAAAATGTACTCTCTCCTTTCCTTCTTTTCTCTTTTTCCTTTTTCTACTGTTTTCTTCTTTCCTTCAAGGTAATGAACACCTTATGCCTATGCGAACAGTCCTAGACATGGTCCTATTACTCTGTCTCTGTTCACAGATGCATATCCAGCATAAAATAGTCCCAATCAAAATCACATTCATGAAAATGAGAAGATAGAAAATTGCAGCTTTTCACCCTGTTTTTAATTGAGATTGGTTCATCTGGACTTAGCTCTGAAGTATATTCTTGCGCCAGTTTTGTAACGGGAAGAGTAGGTAGATCTTCTGTTAAAGCTTCAACCAGGCATGTTATTGCTTATAATAGTGTTTAAACTACAACATGACATTTATTTTCACAGGTATGATTTAAGAAAAAAAAATAGCGAAAGTGACAGAAATGACCTTGGAAAATGAGTACGTTACCAGGCAGTAATTATGACAATCAGCACTTCACTAAGCTTCTGTTGAAAAATTAAACTGCAAAAGTAATTTTTTCAAAAACGTAAAAATAAATAAACAAATACAGTTCTCTTAATTTAAACTTGAGCGTTTGGTTTTTTTTTGTGACTTTTTTTCACTGTTGAATTGATGGTAACAGCATATTATTTAAAGAAAACAATAAAGCTACTGCTTTTCACATTTGCAACCTTTTACAACTCTACGATTATATTTTTACCTAATTTCTTTTGTAGTTGTGGAGAACAAAGCAGTTTACAATTCTCTATAGAAAAATGCTGCAAAACTACCAATTTAATTATTTTGATATTTCAGGAACATATTTAGCTCAGCAATGATTAAAGCTGTTTGTGCCAATCCATATCAGTGAAATCAAGGGAGCTGTTAGCATTCTGTATTCATTTGGAAATGGAACTCAATGTTTCCTGGCTATAAGAACAAGGTTAAAGCTTGAGACAGTGTTAATCTCCACAGCTCTCCAACAGTAACAAAATTATATTGATTGACATCAGCTGACAATAGGTTGCTGGTATATATTTAGAATAATGGAAACATTTAATAGTACAAACTTAAAATTCAGAGTACAGAATAAATTCAAAAAGAGGATGAAAATAGTTCTAGCTGCAGATCTAAATTGGCAACTAAATCAGTATGTTACAGCTTTTGATATCTCTCAGGTCTCCTGTTTTGCCAAAGTCCTTGTGAGTCCAGACTTTAGACCCTCATCTCACAGGCTGTATGTGTGGATCACCAAGGATGGATCCCTTCATATGAGCATTCCATGAGGGCATAGTGTTTTCTCTACATGTATGAATACAATAACTGCAGGCAGCATGAACATGCAACAACGTATATTATGCCTAATGTGACATTTATGTAGATTTAAATACCAGTGAATAAATAAGAAGTTTAGCCTGTTTTTTTGTTTTTTTGTTTTTTTTTTTTTGAAAGAAATAGCGTGGTGCATTATGCTTTAGCTGTCATGCACTGAATTTTTACTTGCATAATATAATAAAGGAGAAAAAAAAAGAAAAATAGATGAAACTGAAGAGAAAATTAAGTTAAAAAGTAGCTTCTTTACTTGCCAACTCCTTTTCTATGCATTTATGTAAAACAGGCTTATTCCTCAAAGCACCAAACAGCTCTAACAATAAGTATTTTTAGTTTTATGGCATTGTTCATCTGAAATATCTTGCAGAATCCTAGGCCAATATTCAAGTGTTCTGTATGAACAATACACAATAGCAGCATTATATATAATAAACAACAATGCTGTGGCACTACTATATTCATGGATAGAATGAAATATAGAAAAGCAAATCCTAGCCTCTGTGGAAGGAAAACAAGACCAAATTTTTAGCAAAATGATATTTATGCTCCTGCTGCTTGCAGAGAATGAACGCATATTTATTTATGGCTCTGATGAGTGAGGCCATACCTTCAGAGTATCCTCTGATAAGCTCTACTCTTCTTGCCCCTTCTCTATTTCAGAACTCATATGTGGGGCTGGATAGGGAAGGTGAGGCTGAACTCTTCACTGCTAGAGCCTCCCATGTTATAGGACTGTAGCTGTTGTCCTCTTCTCAAGCTTGTTATGGACACAGAGAGATGAGCAGTATATAGCCCAAATTTAACACAGCAGCTGGCCAGAATCATGAATCTAACCAAGGATAATGAGAAAATAACCCAAACACTGACTCCCAATCTTTTAAATAATCCTACACAGACCAAAACAAAATAAAATAACCTATATATGTGCTAAGAGATGTATTTTAAAAGTACTATGGTTGTCTTAATATAACAGCTGTTGAATAATATTTGCCAAGTTGATGCAATATTCTTCAGCTCCCAGAAGTGAAAATTGGGCTATATCATACAGAATCAGTTTTCTTATCTCAAGCTTGGCAGCACATGTCATTGGAAAGTAAGCTTGGAAGTAGACTTCTCTGAGAGATTCATAGAGCAGTGGAAACAAATCTAATGGAACATTTAACTATCTCGTATGTTTTTATAAGTGAAGTTGAAGGGAAAGAAATCCCTTGCCATCAGTCTTCAGGGTCACTACTGTCTATTCATTCCTAGGTGTCTTTTCTAGCACTGGCACAGACGTTGCTTTGAAAGGGGTAGGACTGTGCACTGTTGCTTCTGGTCAGCCTGTACTGGCCAAGGAAATTGTTCTGTCAGTGGTTCCAGGAACTCCACATGAGCATCTTCTGCAGCATTCCTTTAGGGTACCAAAGGACATTCAGGGTGTTACGGGAGAGACTACAGCAGTGCATAGAGTATTGTATGGAGACACACATTTCTCTGCTTGTCACAAGCTGCATTTCTGCACAATACTGTCTGAAAGGGGACAGTACACAACTTACAGGGAGCAGGGCAGCTCTGCAAAATGCTGTACACACATAGTATGAAACAAAATCTAAAGCAACCCATTTTAAATATTCCTTTCTCTCCCTAGCAAATTCTCTTTCTCTCCTCCTTCTCTGTTGTTACAGCACTGAATTAGAAGCACTTTCTACAAGCATATATTTAACACTTACAATGAAAAGAAAAGAAGAGATTTTCAACCTTGTGATATGATGCTAAAACAGAAGAATGTGGAGTGGAATGATGCAGCAGCACCAGAGCACTGCAGATCATCCTGTGCAGCTCCTCAGGTCCCTTGCATGAGCTAAGGGTACCTGCTAGGGCCCTTGTGTACAATGGGGTGATAGGTACCTCAGAAAATCTGGAAACCATTTATTTGATTTCTGGAAAAATCAGGTTGAGAATTTGGTTTTCATAACTACTCATGATTTTCTTATTTCTATACAACTCTTAAACCTTTATTAGTTCTTCTGGCCAGCTGCAAGGAGTGCTTTGTGCTTTAAGTTTAATGGACCTCACCACATTGATCTGTTTAAGCTTTAACTTTGACGGATTGTTAGTGTTCTGCAGATCATATCTTTAGAGGTGCTACATGGAATCTCTTAATGAAAGAAAATTAAGCTGCTATAAACATTGCTATATTGTCTGTGGAAGTGGTGCGTTATTTTACAAGACAGAGAAAGTTAAGGCCTCTAGTAATTTAATAAAATTCAACCAGGGACACAGAGAACTAAATTAATTCCCACTTCAACTCAATGAAAGTTCATGACAACATTTTAC
The DNA here is from genome assembly GCF_013377495.2 of Cygnus atratus. Classification (NCBI taxonomy): domain Eukaryota; kingdom Metazoa; phylum Chordata; class Aves; order Anseriformes; family Anatidae; genus Cygnus; species Cygnus atratus. The sequence goes on along the minus strand of NC_066362.1, from coordinate 12,147,637 downwards.
TTGAGCAGTAAAAACCACTCCAAGTTATGACTGTTCCTCTGTACATTTCCTACGTAACTTCATTTATGTTCTTACCTGATAGGCTAAAATCTCCACACAAGTAATTTTTTTTTTTTTTTTATGATGCCTATAACAGATTATGGTGGTAGCATTTCACCCTCCTTTTAAGATCATTCATGGGGGAAGGAAGGAAACAAAACAGTAATTGTTTCAGCAAAAGCTTCATGAAGTGGACCACAAAATATTCTGCCTTTTTAGTGTTTTTTTTTTGTTTGTTTGTTTGTTATTGTTTTTAAATGCATGCACAGTATATCCTGGTGATCCTCAGTTTAAAACAATTATCAATTTTTCAGATTGACTATTAAAAAAATGTAGAAGATTTTCAATAAAACACACAATCATGTACAAATTTATCTTCTGATAAACCTACACATTCCCTCCACCACCCAAATGGCTTCACAGACAGATGCCTTGTGGTCTGCCTGTGCTGTGTACCTAAAGACCAGCTATATGGCTATACCCCAGCTTGTTCAATGGGAGAATAACAGAGAGTTCTTGCATAAAGCTTCAAAAAGGCATAAAGCTACTATCTCTTCAAAAATTCTCTCTTAAAAATCAGCTTTTGTCTAGTTTCTGGTAACTGTTTATGAGCACAAACATTTCAAAAGCAGAATAAAAGACCAGTTATGGTACTTTACATTACAGTCCATGTCATAACGTGCCTTAAATGACAACAGCAATGCTGTGAGCCTCAGGTAGTTCTCACCCAAGTCATGAAGACTTTGCCTTTCTACAAGAACAGGATCTGGCCTTTGGCTGCAATGCATTTAAATGCATGCCCTCACCAACCTGTCTATGTTTTCAAGCTCAATGAAAAATACCATTAGAAGGTTTCAGTGACTAATGAGATGTAAGGAATTTATAAGGGCAGGTTTGCTTTTTAAACATGAAAGTGAGATAGCTATACATGAATGTTTAACACCTTTTTTACAGAGCTTTATCCATGACCTTGAAAGGCAGCACTGTAATGATTGTTACTTCTGTACACAATATTGTAACCTTATTTCTAGAATTTCAGGTAGAATCTTTAAATAAAGTCATTATTATATTCACTTGACCTAAAGTTACCAAAAGAAGATATATCATTGCCGTAGTTTATGAAGAGTTGGTCTATGTGCACACTGCTCACTGCATGAAGCCCTTACCGAAAAATTACAATGTCACTTCCAAGGTCTGTACTGTGCTAAAGGAAAAAGGACAAAGCTGCACTTCATTTCCCCCCATGACATGTCTGCCTTTCAGGTCATTCCACTGTTTGATGGACAAAAAAACATGAGGCTCAAGAAGTGAAACAATTTGTTTTTATAATAAACCCTTCTACTTTATCTTTTCCATTTTCCTTTACACTCCTCTTCTTTTGAGGTTCCTTCTTTTGTAGAAGAGAGAACATAAATCTGTAACCTTTTCTTTTAAAAAACAAACCTTTAATCTTTATTCAGAATTTTCTTTTATGATGCTAATGGAGGATTATACAAGAACTAACATTTTCTTATGTTTATTATTGTTGCTTGAGTCTTCCACACTTAATAAAAGAGGGACAAAAAGAGACAGTATAATTGCATCTTGCAGAAGCCTTCTCTTTTCTTTTAGGCTTTACTGCTTTTTCGGAACTTTTAAAAGAATTTCAATAAAATAGGAACTACTTTACAGAAATAAATTATTTAAAGAATAGAGCTTGGATATTTTCTCAACATAGTAGACAAAAAAAAAAAAAAAAAAAAAGAAAGGCTCTTAGAAACACAGTCCCTTGTAGACTTCAAATATCTTCTGGAACAAATGGAGACTAGTGGAAGTATGGTTACTGCTGAATCTCTCAGATATACTAGCCTTTCTTTCTCCAGTTTGGACAGAGCAGCTCTGTTTCAGGCCAGAAATAAACTTATATCTGAATCTGAAAAGTCTGAAAAGTAATAATCTCTACAAAATCCTACCAGACATTTCAGAATTGGGAGATGCAAATTGAGGATAATGACAGGAAAGAACAGGAGTAATTAAAAGCTCTCTTTTTGTAAAGATGATGAAAGCAAGAATTTTCTCCGAAATTCATCGCTCTCTTCCAGGACATGGTGTTATAAAGTACAAAAACAGAATGATAACTATTTTGTGACAGCTTTAAAACCCAGATTACTAAATTGTTTCTGGCTCTAATTATGATGTTTCTGAGTCAGTACAATTTTAAATGTGTATTTAGATAGTGGTGAGTTTGTGCCCAAATCACAAAACAAGTACAGATGCACTTGTCTTGTAGATAAAAGTGACTTATGATCCCAGGGCAAGTTTTGAAGCATTGTAGGAAATTATGATTATTTTTGAAGTACACAGAAAAATGAAGACTAAAATAATATAGCCATTATAGATTAAAATTATAGCCAACCTCATTCTACAAAAGGCAGAGGAAAAATCCTGTCCCAAAGACCTTGGTAAACAATAGGAAACCCTATATTATCCCAAATACTCCTTGAATGAAAACCTGAAGAGTAGAATGACTCACTCAGCTGTACATTTCACCATGTTCCCACAGGACTTGGAAAGAAAGAGGGAGAATTTTTTTTATTTATTTATTTTTTTTATCGTATGCTTGAGAATGTAGCTGTACCAGATTATCTAGAAGACATATAATCTGAGATATATTTGGGGAGGAGCCATGTCTATGATATAGAATAAAACTACAATGCTCTGTCACCTAAGCATTAGCTTTGGTGTAAGCCAACTTCTCCAACCTGTGTAAAACTTACAGACACAAGTTAAAAGTTTCTTTTCCTTCTTTTTTCTGCCCAGTGGATGGAGGCTTGGAGTCAAACACCAAAACACCAGCCTGGGGAGCAGAGAGTCTGCCAGAGTTTAGTAACACAGAGTCAACAACGTGAGGTGTTTGTCTCCTCTCTCCACCAGGTATGTTTTCAAACAAAAGCAATGACTTCTGTGCTTTTGTACAGTGTCTGGTTCATTTTACATGAACACCTATAAAATGTACCCCTTGGTGGACTTGAGCATTTGCCTTCACAGAATAAATCCTGACATGAGATAGGATATTGATGTGACTGCCCAGACCAATGTTTCAGGTGCACAAGAACTTGTATCAACAAAAATGTAAGCAGCTATGAATTTTCTCTCTCCATAAAGCTAGATGACAAAAGAGCATGGATTTTAATGACCACAAATCTAGACAAGTACCAAAAATCTACCTAAACCTATCTATGTCCCTCTGTGGATCTAACCTTGAGGTCCTTTATTGCTATGAAATATAAAGTAACTGGAGTATGAATAAGAACAATGGCTTAGGCACCAATGGCAGTTTTAGACATTTAAGTTGCTACATCCTATTTCACCGTGTTCAGACCCATGAAAACTCATATAGCTCCATAAGCTGTAAATACTGTGAAGATGTTGTTTTAGCTACAACTATATTAGCTTCTTCACAGTGGTATTTTTGGTAGTGATGGCTGCTACAGGAATTTGATGTGCTAACTCACACATGATTAGATACTGATGTTGCCAATGTATAAGTACATGTGTTTAAAGACGAATGATAAAACATGTACACTCCACAGACCTGGGATAACAAAGTGCTTTAGTGTAGTATTAATCCTTTGCCAAAAGCTACAAAATAACTGGAGAAGCCCCAGTCTGCTGATAACAATTTCAATTTCTTCTATTCATATACATGAAATGATTTTACCATCTTTTGCAAATAAATTGTTTCTATTCAGATAGGAAAAATGTATGCAGCCAGATGGGTCTCATTAGCTAGAAATGAGCAAAACACAGGACAACCAGGAGAAGCTGCATGATGATGGCAGATTGAGGAGCTTTGAACCAAGTTGTGCTAACTTGTGTATATTGCAACTGTTAACTGAGAATGTCAAGAACTCTATAACAACACTGTATAGGGATGTGTCCTTACAGCCTCTTTTTCCCTCTCTGTCAGGGCAAAAGAGAAAAAGGTTTTTTTATTATACAAGACTACACAAAACAGAACAGCTACACAGAGAATTACAGAGGATTTTCATGGACAGAAAGAAAAGACAGAGCCCTCACTCTTCACTGCATGTGTTTTCCAAAAAAGTGAAGGGAAGACAGCTGCTGCACCAGTATCCACTGATGCAGTGCTGATAACTTTCCACAGTTATGGAAGCAAATAGAACTTGCACAGGCTCAGAATCAGTGAGGATTTGATGTAGAGGCTTTTAATGATGACTATTATACAACTCAAAGAATGTTTGAGGTTGGAAGGACCTCTCAAAGTCATGAGTCCAATGCAGAATAGGCCAACTCTAAAGTAACGAGATTTTTACAGATGCTGCTACTGCTAACAGGAGATCTTACATAAAAACAGCCTCTGAAAAATTTTTTTGCCAAATTGCCATATTGAATGCCACTGTGGTTAAAAATTTTCAAAGAACTGAAGGTCATTAACTGATGGGCTAGTAGCCCATGAAGTAGTAAACCATAACAGGACAGAGCTCTGTGTGTGATTCCTGACACACCTGTGATCATGTTTTCCAGAAAGTTCTCTACAACTTCTTCTGCAGATAAAAAAAATAAAAATAAAATAGAATAAAAAAAAAAAAACAAAAGAAAAAAGAGGAATTCTATTTTTGCAAAAGGGACAGTTTTTTTTTTTATAATTAAAGCTTGAAGAGAAATGATGTTTTATGTTTCTATATGATTAAAAAATGCCAAAAGACAGGTCAAGAATCCAGTCGAGTAAGTACTAAGATGAGTTGAAGAAGAAAGCCTGTCAGTCAATCAAAACCAAAAATAGGAATCAGAAAATACAGATGACTTGAAATGAGTGGTGGAGTGCATTTTGTCCTTAGCAAAATGCCACTAGAACACGAGTAGAAATTAATCCATCAGCCACCTAGAGTAAATTTCAGTCTTTCCTACATATAAAGTGATCTACTATTTTTGTGAACAATTTGGAAATATCTTATAAATATGTTGCTGGTATTAATGATTACTTTCCACAAAATACAAATGAAATACATTCATAAAAAAATTCACATAATTTATTGTTATGAAATTTAATAATATAGATCTCTATAACTGGAAAACACATTGCTTTCAACAACCTTTTATATTTAAATGTTCATACCAACATTTTAAAATTTCAAGACAAGAATTTTAAAGCTGAAATTATAAGAATGTTTTTCATTTAAATCCATATCATTGCTTTCAGGGATACTTTTGAAATACAATCTGGAATCTCTGATTTTTTTATTTTTATTTTTTTTTTTACCAAAATGTATTTCTGCCATCTCCACAGTAAGAACATTTCCCTATTCAGTATCACTGAAATAAACTTGACAGAATGCTTTGAATAATCCATATTAGATTGATAGCTAGTCAAGAGGTTGATGTGTTAATAACAGTAATAGACTGGAAAAAGAAAAGTACATTGGATGGAATCAAAATATGGAGATACATGAAAAAGATGAAGTTGTTTCAAACCAGCATGGGACAAAAACAGGACAGTGGTACCCTCAGGGTGAAGTGAAATAAAAAGAAAAACACTTGCAGGGAAGAGTTTTCCTCATAACCATTTTCCACTAGTAAATTACAAATTAATCTCATGCCCACAGTTGAAACCAAAGCTTTATTTACTCTTCAGATGTTAAAAAGCACCTCTTCAATCTTCACTATTTCTTTCTTCCTCAAAAGACACTAGTATATTGACCTTGGCCTACTGTGCACAGAACGCTTGCAATTATTTCTTTTTTCATAAGACCAAGAAAATACGAGTGATACATTGTTCTATAAAGGCATGACAAAAATCTCAAAGATTCAAAAAACCTTTAAAATAGTCTCATTTATATAATCTAATTATTGCAATGTAGATGTGAGTTCCAAACTGAAGAACCTCTTCAAGGCAACTTCAATCCAAAAATTTCTAATGTTCTCCAATGAGCAGCATTACCCTTGCTTCACCACAAAACTTGTAAAAGTTGGTACATGCTTCTGCCTTTATATAAAGTACTTCAACTTCTCTTGGAAAATAAAAATAATATTTTGACCTTTTTGACTGCAGACGGAGGCATGAAAATGTAAACCAGATGTATCTAGAGGATATATTTTAAAATCTTTTAATATCAAGTAGATAAAAAAAAAAAAAGAAAAAAAAAAGTTAGAAATGCTAGGGTAGCTAATGTTCAATAATACTACGATTTTTAAAAATCCTAATAGGAATTCTCATAATTTCAAACAGTTTTGTTATTTCAGGAAAATGGTCACTAATAGTTCTTCAGGCCATCTTCAGGCTGGCAAAGCCTACTGTCGTAGGTATAGTCTCTATCTAGACTGCCCATACTTCAAGCTGCTTTACACGATTCAAGAGCTATGAGTTGTACTCACAAAATACGTTAATTGTGAACTCTTCTATTATTTATTGTTCTTGTTCCGTAGGGACAAGGTACTTTATCAGATTTATGCTACAGCCTTTCTAGTTTCCCTCTAGTTCTCAAATAATCAATAAGATTAGTGCCATCATCAAAATTCCTTTAAAACTGTCACTATCCTTCATCCCTTTGTATCATGTGAATTGGAGAATTCATTTTGCAACACTAGAAAGGCTCTTCAAAAATAAAAATGGATTCTTTGGGGCAATCAGCACAAATACTGTAACTAAACTTCTCATCTGGTATTCAACATGTTTTATATCTGTTATATAACATAAATAATTGCATGCAGATATGATTAGCAACCTGAGCTGCTTGCCAGAAACATTAGTATTTAAATCCTATGCTGGTTAACACCACTTGAGGAAGATATATGGTATTCTTTTGTAGGAAAACTGCTTTAAAATGGTCAGGTTTTGCAGTTTCAGAACTTGTTTTCTTGTTTTCTTTGAAATCACTGCAAAATCTTCTAGTGACTTCTGTGGTATTTTTATCAACGCCTTAGTTGATAGTGCATCAGGTTACCTGTTATACAAATAATTTGTATTGGCACTGAGGTACACAAAAGTTACTGATTTCGGATGGTTTTATTTTTAAAATGGGAGAGAAAAGTATGCTGTTTAAGGAAGAAAAAATGAGGGTATGAAAGGATGGAAAGAATGAGAGTGAACGGCAGAATTAGCAGTCATTTTCCTACAGATGTGATGTGGGTGCAAATAACTCTGAGAAACATAAGCTGTCGTAACTCTACAGCCAATGCAAATATCCTAATGTCTTCATAGAAACTTTGATGGGACATTCAAACTGTATATCTTAATCAGTACACAATTACTGCTCTTTATTTTATTATATCTTATTTCACTTCAAACTACACTTACATCTGACACATTCCATCTCCTCCTCATACATATATATATATTAGATATATATATTTGGATACCTCTTGTTTTAAGGCGAGTATTTAAAACAGATGAATGAGTCACTGAATAGCTGAGAGTTGATTTCTTCAGTAAGTGGAACTGTGAAATTCCTGAGCAAAGGTGACAAAAATGATGTGTGTTTTATCTCTCATGACTAACAAAAAGTTCAGTGTTTTCAATCAACCATGCAATTTGTAGATAAAGTTTGGGCATCTGTTTACACTAGATCTTAATTAAGATAAAATCATAATTCACTATATATATTGGGGGGGGGGGGGGGGAGGGGCTCTTTTCTAACAATCCTTCCCACTGATGACAATGCAGTGCCCACAGCCTGAACACACTCTAAACCAGAGCAATGCTTCATGCCTGCTGGCCTCAAGGTAAGTGCAGTGCTGTTATAGTACAACATCTGTTCTGAAACAGACAAAACCACCACCAATAAATTCACACAGAAAAGTCAAAACATGACACATAAGTCAATCACTTATAACCATACATTGCCTGTGTCTTTAGAGAAAAAGGTCAGTGTACTTTGTGCATTTCCAGGTGGTAACTGGGAAAGATGTTACATGTAGCAGTGGAAAAGAAAGGAAGGTCCATGGGGTTTAACCAATGCTCCATCTTGTGGAAGTCAATTCAGGCATTGTCTGTGCTGTGGGTGTATCTGTCTACTGTTCTTTGCCTCCTCTATTTAGGCTGTCAGTTATTTGAAGCAGTGACCTCTTCATAATCATCTGGTACCCATGGCTGTGCTTCATATAGCACAGTGAGGCCCTCGTCTCATGTAATTACCTGATTTGGTTTAATTTTGCTTGAGATACAAAAAAGGCTGAATATGCTGATGATTCTGCTTTAAATACACCTTGGCAGTGTGTTCCGGTAGATACACAACAATAAGAACATTTCCCTAGAGCTCTGCAATGCTCTATTCTGAGCCATCAAAGTCAAGACTAAGCAATAGCTAACACTTGTCTGAAAAAATAAAGTAGTCATTAAAGTTAGATACTGTTATTTCCAGTCATGTGGGCATTTCTTGTCAGTCTGGTGTGCTAAGCACAGGTTATTTTATCCTAAGAATAGATCCACATGACGTCAAAGTAGCAGATCTTTTAACAGATGATATCTGGACTTCCTAATTTTTTATTTATTTATTTATTTTTAGAACAAAGCTGTGCGCTGAATTTCCACTCTTGAAAGATACTTTTGACACTGAAGTAACTTATAAGGAAACATACAAAAACACCAGCAAGTCTGTTTCAAACATTCCCCTTTGTTCTTGGCTATATATGTTTTAGAAGACAAACAAAGTATTTTAAAAATGAAATTTGAAAGATCAATATAGATTAGTCAAATATAGCTCACATCCTTATTTAGAGCAGCAGAACTACAAACACAGCTCCTGAGTTGTGTGTTTTTTCACCCAATATGTGTTTGTTGCCCACTTCACTTATGCCACTCTTTCGTCTGCTCTGAAATCAGAAAATTCAGATGAAAACCCTGGTATTTAATTGGGATTTCCTTCAATATTTACCCGTTATTGTTAGCTCCTTTCTATAGTAACTCATATAAAATCAAAAAGTATTAGAAGTAATTCAAATTAATGTTCTATGATAACACCTATGAGGTCCAGTGCCGGGGAAGAGGGGCAGGAGAGGAAAGCTTCAGCATACTGTAGTACATACAAACCCAGAGGTTCCTTACTTCTTCTGATTTCTACCCATGAAAAAGGCTATGAATGACTACAGCCTCCTAATACAATGAACATCTCTGCCAGAGGGGAAAACACTGATTGTTGTGGAGAAGAAGCTTTCTCAAAGGTTGAAAGTGTGGAGTGAATTCCCCTGAGGCTGTGTCCTTACCACCCTGCAGCACTTTCTGTTCCAAGTAGAAACAAATTTTATTAGCTTCAATGTCTCAAAAAAACAAAACAAAACAAACAAACAAACAAACAAAGAAAAAACACAAATGGCACTACCTTTCGCATATATGACAAACAAAAGCAAGTCCAGCCACTTCACTGCATACACTTTATCTTCTAGGAAGTGGACTAGACAATAAACAGAAGAGCTTTGTAATGTATAACATTTAAACAGTACACAGACAATACTTCAGCATGTAGGTTAAATGTATTTATACATAGACTAGATTACATTAGAATAGAATAGAACAAAATCATGTTTGAAAATGTGGCTCTTATTTAAAGTCATTCACAATGTAATATAATAATGACCTAAGAATCTAATTATATACAGAAGATAGATAAAAATAAGAAATCACAGGAGAAAGGATGGATATTATTGTGTTCATAGATTCCAAATTTGCAGTTCAGTGAGTTGCCCATATTCACCTAACAGAGAGCAATCATAATGCCAATAGGCAGACTAAGCAAAGGAAAGAATTATTATCACTATTTCATATGTGGAGAACTGCAGCACATAATGACTATATTTCTTGCCCGTGGTCACTCACATACAGAACGTGGCTGAGTCACAAACTGAACCTTTCTTCCTACATAGCTGACAATTTTTTGAAATAATCCATCCTCCCTACAAGACTGCTGTGCTAATAGTAATACTGTTATCCAGTGCAACAAGCCAGCACTGCACACCAAGTTCTCTCAAATTGTCATCACTGTTGTTTTTCTAAACATAAGCACTAGGAAGGAAATGTCTTCATCCCCATCCCCCTCCCCCCCCGTCCTTTTTTTTTTCCTTTTTTTTATTTCACGTTTTCGCTTCTGAAACGTGGCCCAACTTCTGGGCTGCAACTGCCACTGGTGTAAATCAGTGCAGTGGGATAGAGTATTTCATTTGAGCAACTCCAATTACTACTGTTGTTCTGATGTTATATCCCAGAGGATATATCAGTGGTAATCTCTTCAAATTAATAGACGATTTTTTAATTCTACGAATCAGCTTGTCATTGTTTGACTTTTTACACTGCTGTTTAATCAGAATGACTTCCACTATCATTTCATATTCCCTGTCTGGGAGGGAAGCATACAGACTATTTTCAACCACAGATCCGCTATTTTGCAAGCTCTTAAGAAAGCAAAATTTGCAATTTCTTGCAAGGACATATCAAAGGAGACAGGAATGACCATGACGGTCACTACCAAAACTGCTTTCCTGTCACATATTATCCTCAAAGTTTCATTCTTGTTATGACATGAAATTTGAGTCCTCTTCTTTCAGTAAGACTAGAAAGGTGCTTGCTGACATAACAACTGCAGTTTAATTACAGTACTACCAAGCACAAGGTTCAGCATGACTAAATTGTTGTCTGCCTGTAACACTCACAGTACTAGATGTGTTTTGTGCCCTTTCTCTTAGTGAAATGTGGACAGAAATTCAAATATTGCTTGCTTGTATTTAACAACTACCACATCTTACCATGAATATTTCTCTGTATTGTAGTACAGCTCAGTGGTCAGTGCTCCTAAAAAACTTATGAATAAATTTAGGGTATGAAACCTGTGCTTAAAACCCATACAACTGAAAGGGGAAAAGAAAATGCATGAGACAAACTTCAGTCAGGTTTTCTGGATATAGAGAGCTGTGAACTCTTCTTTCTCCTAGAACTGCCTTTTATTTTCTTTTGCTTTCCTCCGAGATCCTCAGCATACTTCTCATATGTATTTTTGGTTTCTCAACACTGGAAGTCCAGTCCTCCTGCCTGAATTAAAACAAGTGCTGTACCTTGACAGAAGACCAGTGTCTGTCTTCTAAAGAGTACATATTTCCTTGTATATTATTTGTCATACTGTATCTTTAAAAAAGTTTCGGTTTCTTGACCTTGCCTCTTGAAAGCTTTATTGCTTTTCTAACTCAGCTTCAAATTAATGGAACTTTTTCTTCATTTTCTTGTTTATGTATCAGTTTCATTACTGCTGTCACACAGCTCTGGGGACAGAGCTAGTTAACAGCTGCATCTCAACTGCTGCAAATACAATCGCACGTTCTGCCCTGGGATATATGTGTGTAATTCCTGTTGACAATGCAGTGAAAATCAATTTCATATGGCACTGTGAACTGCAGCCACTTATGGAAGGCAGTATTTGACTCTTAGGGTTACATGGTCATTTCTAGTTTTGTAGAAAGCAGCACCACAGTACTAAAAATAGGGAAATGCAAGGAACACAAAACCAAGCAGTTCATCCTATCCATAGGGGCCAGTTCCAGAGGGCAGAACTGATCCCTTATTCTCATATCTTGCATTCCTTGCCCATCCACCTTTGATGCACACAGGGTAAAATATAATTTAAAATTCAAATTCTTATCCAGTAAATACCATTTTACCTGATCTAACTACATTTGGCTTATCTTGATTTAAAACGTGTATGGATTTGGTTCTCTGCTTCCTAGTTTCACAGAAAACACTTATTCATTTTATGTAAGTGAAAGATGTCTTAGTCTGACCTGGAAAGCCTATGGCTGAGCAATCAGTGGTCATGCCCACTGCATTGCTAGGGCCAGTGCTGTCAATCTTAACAAAAAGCAAAGAACAGTAAAAACTTAAGGTCAAGGACCCTCTTACAAACATTCATCTGGTTTCACTGGCAACTGTACCTCAATAACTGAGGAAAGTTTGTATGTGTGTTTTTAAAGGGAAAAGGTTGTCACCTATTTTTCAGATTTGTTCTGTTTATGTTACAACCTTGTCATTGGAAAAAAAGGCTACGTTATCTGCAGTTGGCTCTCTATATATTTTTCTGCACAAGAATTTGACCAACTGAATGCTGCTTTTGCTGTGTCAACATTTGATGCAAGATTTGTAATGAGCATGTGGTTAGTCTCCTCATTATTCAGTGAACTTGTGGGCGATGTTATAGTCACTTAAATATTACCGCTTCATACTAGAGAAATCTCCCTACCAGTTGTTAAGTACAGTGTTCAGAACCATTACTGTCAGCCTACATTGAGAGCTTCCAAAACAAAGGACTGCCAAAAAACAAATACTTCCTAAAGGACAAAATTTTGAATATCAGCACCCTTGGAAAGTAAGTTCACAATTCAAAAATTAGTTAATTTATATGGGAAAAAAAAAAAAAAGGAACAGAGTTTTGATCATTTTCCCTCCGAAACAGGAATGTTGGAGACAGAAGAAAATTGCATTAAAAAAAGATTCTTCTCAATTATGATTGAAGGGAAATCTGGGTTACAATCTGTGTGAGGGTGTCCTTTTCACCCACTTGATTACGGAAGCTGCTTTAGCAAACCACAGATCATCCTGACTTCTTTTGTTAATTTCTTTTTCCCAGAACACAGCCATTTTTATAGGATTTTCAAGAAAATTTCAAAGAAAATATGTCATTTGCTCTTGGACACTATTTATTCTTTCACTCCTATCGAAAAGATTCTTCCACTCCATCCAAGAACATACCTGCTTACCTCATGATTCAGAAGCTGTCATCCATGTCACTCTAAAATTTTTGAAAATCTGGTTCTTTCTTAAAACTGCTCAAAATGTAATATGATAATAACTCAAGAATCTAACCACATATGATGACACAGAAGATGAATAAATCACAGCAGAAAGGAGAGGTAGTCTTGAGTGTTCATAGGTTTCAAATTGTGGTCTTTGTGGTTGCAGTGCTCCTGTTTGAACGATAAATTTGTTCCTGCTGGTACTGTATTTCACTTGACCAATGAGAACATTTTATTATTGCCTTGATTAAGATAAACAAACAAACAAATAAACAGAGTTATCATGCCCTACTGCCCATACACAGTATCTGTTACACATGTGCAATACTTGTAATATTGTTGGTTTTTCCTTTGTTTAAATCTGGATCTCCAGCATTAAGAAGTGTGTGGTGGGACTACAATAAGTATACTGTTATGCTAATGAACACCCAGGCACCTTAAGAAGAGGGATTTAATCTCAAAACGTCTTTGTACTTGCCTCTGCATTTCAGGTCTGATGTTTCTTAGCACCTTCAGACAAATCTAATTCACCACAAATGTCACAGAGATACAGTGTTTCTGATTTTCTGTGTACAGGTAATCTACAGGTAATCATTCTTTATTTTTTTTGTCCACATTCCTTTCTAATAAGGGATGAATGGAACCCCTCAAATTAAGACATTGTATTTATCTGTCTTCAGATTTCAAAAGAAAACAGATGTAAGCCTCTTTTTTTGGTACTTTAAAGCTCCATTCTTTAATGTAATGAAAGAATGTAGCATTCAAAAGTATGTTGTGACATAATTCAAAGGTGCTCCTTTTCTTTGCCAGAAAAGGTCTGCTTTCAACAGAAGCACCATTTTTATTTTATTTTTGTCTACCAAGCAACTGTTTTATGAGGGAGGAATACCAGAACTTCATTCCAACACAAATGATATATCATCTGTCCACCAAGAAGATCTGTTCTGAAAGGCATGGCTCTGATGGTCTGACATGGCTTATATTAGTCTGCTTAATTTCATGTCTACTGCAGAAATAGGTGAAAACTTTCAATAGCTATAAAATGATACTAGAAGTTTCAGAACATTTTATAGATACCACTCACTCACACAACAACAAAACTAACACATATGCACATTCTGAACTTTCATTGCCATGCCAGCTGCACTTAAACTACAAGATTTCCTACTTCGCATGTTTCTTCTGTTGCCTTTTTGCATTTTAAACCCCACAGTACTATTCAGTAAAGTATCATGGTGAAATACGATACAGATCAAACTCTCTCTGTCGGACATCAATTTAACCAGCCCAGAAAAGTGTTTTTTTCTTTAAATTTGTGCTTTCTAAAACTGCAGAAGAAAAAGATTATTCTTCTACAGCCACAGTTTATGAGAGCTCCAACTTTGAAAACACCATGCAGTTTCAGAAATTAATTCAGAATTAGACTGTTCAGTTCCACAGCGATGGCACGGAAGACACGAACCAAGCCATTAATCTATTTACAGGGAGACTGCTTCATCTACAGTCCACCTCTCAGCACTTTGCAAATGGCCTCAGCAGCATTAATTCAGACAGTCTGTTGCCACTAAGAAAACACACTTGTTCATCTCCACCATACTCACATGGCACCGTGCGGAGGTAGAGATTGTCTCTTATGATCTGCTGGAGCTCATGGTCCACCGAACCTTTCTGGAACCGTAAATTGAGGTAGTGACGAAGGTCCTTATCAACGATGCCTCCTGTCAAGGAAAAGAAAAATGAAAAGATGATTTAAAAGTATATTGCTTTGAAAGAACCAATGAATCACTTGTAAAGTCTTGGTGCCTCATTTTCCTTCATGTTTCTGTCAAGACAGATGACAGAAGCACAAAGTTCTCTAGTTATGGCATGTAGTTGGTATAATATTATTTAGTACTGATTACTGTAAAGGTTAAAAACAGCTAATGATAATTGGCTAAATCTGTACAGTTGAGAAAATACAGTGAGGTGTCTTTTTTTTTTTTTTCCTGCACAACTGGTAACATTATTATTACATAGTGACATGCATATATATCTGTATAACACATTATTAGGTATTATGTTCCCTGTGACCATGGACCAATTTTCTACCTATTTATTGAACCAAAAAAATGTTTAAAATGTCTCTGCAGTGTTCAGTGTTTTCAATACAAGTCTAACCAGAATAAAACACAGTTAAACTAGTTATTATCTGTAATTAATGACCATACAAATATGATAAAATATTTTGTGTTATTTATTTCTAATGAAATATGTGCTCACATATGAAAAAGACACCATAACAAACCAGGGTACATATTTTATTTCTACCACCGAAAAGAGTCATTAGTAATATAACATCTTAGGATAGCACTGCAAACAAATGTGGAAAAAAGAATTGAGTTTAAAACCCAGTATTTGCCATTTTAACCATAAATTCAGAAGAAAACAACTAAAAGTATTGTTTAGCTAATGACTGGTGTATCTCGGTCCACTATTACAGGTATATATATATCTATATAATCTAACATGATTAATAAATATTTCCTGATATATTTCCTCTCCATTTCTTTTAACCTGGAGTATGGATCATATTTATAATTACGGGAAAAATTCTATAAATAACTGCATTTCTTCCTTCTCTGAAATATTGACATAAGAAAAGTATGGGAAATCATTACAACACTGAGTTCTGAGACGTATTGCCAAGATGAGAAATTGTAATCAGATAGCTCTCTAACTTGTTGCTTCATAAATTCAACCTTAAAATACTTTTTAAAATGGCATTTGCTATTGAAACACCTGCCAAATGTCTTATTGACTTGGACTCTCTAAAGATTTTCCTGTAAAAAGGAACAAATAATATTCCCACCAAATTATTTGAAAGTCACTGAAGAGCACAAATGGTTATAAATTAAAATATATTAAAATATATTTCTCCTTGCAGCTATTCTTATTTATCTCTCAATTACAAGTCCATAATCTTATTATTGTTGCTCTTTGTCAATAACTTCAAAACCTTTTGTGCCAGGTTTATAAAAAGCTTATAAATAATTTCCATCATCCTTAGCTCAAGGCAAAAACCAGCAGACTTTCATAATAAAAAATAAAAAAAGAAGAAAAAAAAAAGAAATACAAAAAAAATCCCTCACTCATAACAGACACAAAGAAATACCTGTGTGTCCAGTTCCCAGATGCTGAGAATCCCCATACAGATCTCTGTTGTTCCAGGATCCAGGCTGAGCCACTTAGTCCACTACTTTGATACCCCTAACCCTTTTTCTCGCAACGAGCTGTCTTTGCAGACCAGACCATCCTTACTCCTGTTATTTTTTTTAACAAGATTTCAGTGGAGGTGAAGGCTAGAGGAGGCTGCAGAAAGACATTCTGCTCCTGATCAGGTTTTGCTGTCCTTTCTGATCGGCTGCAGAGAATAAAGGTCCTGCAGCTCTTGCTCTTCTTGCTCTAATATACAGAACATGCCCAGTGATGCAGATGCTTTCTGGCAGCCTGAGAAAATGCCAGCTCAAGAACAACAGCTGTAGCCTGCCCGCTGACATAAACCTGAATCATTCCACTTATGACATAAGTAAGTTTAGGAGTCTACACAGATTTCTGACCCTCTAAGTGATTTTTTTATTTTGTTTCAAACACAGCCATTTACTTCACCGTGTGTTAACAAATGCACTAAAACCTCCTAAGCATTTCATAAAGAGTCACCTGATATTTTTGCCTAAATGCTTATTCCACACTGGATTATAAAAACATATATTTACAAGAGGAGGAGTCTACAGCCTTGTTTGGGTTACACACACATTAAAATGCAAAAGTTTGTAACAAAAGTAAGACTTGAACATCATGCAGGAGGGTAAAAACAAACAAACAAACAAAAACCTTGCCAGCTTCTTAGCAGAAGTGAAACATATGCAATCATTCTCATTATCTGAGTATATACTCTAACAGGAGCAAAGTCTATTTTAAAGAGCAGTCAGATGAACTACAGACCGTACATGTACTATTGACAAATTTCCTTCTTCAAAACTCATTGTATTCTCACCTAATTGACATTTTTCAGTTCTTTGGGCATAAGCTACCCTTTTGTTGAATCTGGTATAACAATGAATTTTAAATCTTAGAAAGTATGAAAAATAAAATGGCTCCAGAGTCCTGAACAGCAGATGCAATATTTTTAATTCATTCCCCCAGTTGTCACTCTTATGTTTTTCTTCCCTAAAAACCTTTGTTGCTTTACCAGATGCTTGTCAAAAGCATATCTGATTTGACTCCAGATGTGCTTTCCAGATATTTATAATGCTGGACAGGAACTTTTGAGCAGCCTGATCCTTTTAAAGTACAAGCAGAAGAAAATGTAACATCTGTAGTTTGGGGCCCTAAGAAACTATAGTGATTCACAAGAATGTAAAACAGCTTTGATTTAACAGCACTGAACTAGACCTCATGTTACAGAATAGAGAAATCAAAAATAACATGACAGGAGAAGGAAAAATAATAGGACTATGTCCTTCAAAAGGTTGAAACAACAGATTGAAAATCATATTAGTTGGTTCACTTTCACGGGAAAAATGAAATTTAGTGGCATTATCAATAAGTTTGAAGAAAGAGAAGCAGTCAGAAAACAGCAGTCACTGTTTTTACAGAAAGTAACACCACGCCACTAATTAGTGGCGCAAGCCATTTGCAATCTATTTAGACAAGTGTCAGGTACCCAGGACTGACATGATTTCTGGAAAATTCAACTTTCTCTTTTTTCAATTTTCTCTTTTCACAGTACATTTAAAACCACTGAGATGTTGAAAAAATCCAGACATGAACCTAAGCTTGTGGTTTTCTGTTATTCCCTGAGGTCCACAGTGGAGCACCTCAGAGAGATGCTCAGAGGCTGCCGGTGCCCGTAGTGTCGTGCCACCAGCCCTAAGGCAGCTCAACAACAGCTCACAAGAAAGAGCTCAGAAACAAGGAGTTTACGAAGGCTACATCCTGCTCACTGTGTGTGACAATGAAAGGAAAAGCCATTGTATGTAAGTGGTATTACACAGCATAAGCTTTAAAAACCCAGTCCGGAGACCATAATTAAAAATGTTCTTTGACCGCTGCCACAGGAGGAGGCTGATAACTGCACAACAACCATTCACCAGCTTGCAGCCACGAGGGGTGTTGTTTTTTTTTTCTTTTTCCTGGCTTGAGGCTTCAGTTTCATTCACTCCAATGAATCCCATTGCTTTGCTAGCTGGGAAATATAGGATGTGAATTAAATACTTCCAGTAATGATCTCTTTCATAATGTATGTTTTAGGTGCAGATACCAATCATGACGGCAAACTCATAACCAAGAATGAATTTGACTCCATAGATTATAAAAGTAGATACCACTTGGTTGAACTAAAAAATGCTCTGTTTGCATATTTTACTCATGAATTTAATGAGTAAAGTATATCTTTTTATGGTTTTAATATATTAATGTCAAGTTTCCTTCCCTTCTCAAAATTTAGCAGCAAAGCCCAATCAAAAAAGAAATGCAATAAAGAACATGCATACAAAAGCATATTGAACAGTTTGCAGCTCATTAAAAGATTCAAAACTGAAGAAGGTAATTGCCATTTCTGAGAAAATGACAGAGATAAATGTAAGGAGGGCTATAATTTTCTCTAGCTCTAAATATTGCAGGGAATTTGTTTTGTTTAGTTTTGTTTGTAACTTTCCATTCGGTATACCACAGATGTTTCAGATGGAGTATACTCTGGTATTTTATTTTTCAGTGATGGACTACTTGCAAAACATGAACACCCCTCTTGTTGTTCCCACTATGTCACCTCTAAATATTTTACTTCTTATACTTAACACAATTTTTATGGTTATAACTTCTCAACAATATTCACCTATTACTGTTTTCTCATCTTCTCATCTCTTCTCATAACATTTTAGTGAAGTGAATTCCCAAAATCTGGTGTGCTCCATTGTTGTTTGTTTGTTTGTTTGTTTGTTTTTTAACTCATTTTTTTAACTTTTTAATTTTTTTAACTCATTGTTTTTTTAGTCATTACATCTCAACCAAGAATAATTTGCCTTGAAAATATTTCAGCTTCCCTAGATTCTATAAATAGTTCTGGTTTGAAAAATCTACGAGTAAGCAAACCTCTCATATCTAGATTAGATAGTACATGACCTGTGTCTGAGAAAAATAAAGGAAATAACTTAGGGCATGTACCTTGCAAAAATGAACAAACATTTTTTTTAGTATAAACTGCCTCCCTTCTTCTATTGCCCTACTTGCATGAATCCATGTCTCCCCTTTTTTTCAACAAGCTCCCAATTCTGACTGTAAATATGGGACACCTATATTTGGCCAGGTCAAAAGCTCTGGCTTAATAGGCTTAATAGGCTTTCACCAGTTTGAGCAGGACTAACTGACTCGAATAACCCCCAAATTCAGGTGTAATCTGGAACTTTAGATTACTAGTGTGATGTGCCTCCCTGGGCATCTGACGATTTTTTTCTTTACATCTTCAGTAAAAGACATAGTTTGGTGCATGCCAGAATAACTTCTCTTTCATTCACAGATGATCCAACTGACCTTTCAGTCATTGGCCCAAATTACTGACTAATTATTATTAGCCCAAATGACTTCTTTATTCATTAGCCTAAAGGACTTTGTTTAAACAGGAATATCTAGTTTATTTGTTCTTTTCCCTACTGATGAGATTAAAAAGTCTTTTGTCCATGGCAGTGGCTGCAAGAAGTATTTTTTGTGACCCTGTAACAGCTCTATAAAGAAAATCAAGACCATCATGAATAAAAACCTGAGCATATGGTTTAATTGCTCATTTCTGAATATTTTTGGAAATGGTCCAGTGAGAATTCAGAATACCTGAAATTATCATGTACAACTTCTTTCAGTCATCTCCATCAATTCAGTGACATCTTGCCCACATACCTACAAAAATTTCTATGACTTTTTCATTCTGGCATATAAGGCCTAACCTGGAGTGACCTATAATTCCTCCTCCAGTCCTTTTCTCCTGACCACCACCACTTGAGGCTTGTATAAGCAATAAATAAATAAATAAATAAAATAAAATAAAATAAAAAAATAAATCAGTAAAACATTAGTTGTTTTGTTTGCAATTAAATGCAGCAAAGCAAACTTGAGCAGTGGTGGGGGACTGGCAGTACATAGCAGAGAGAAAGTCCATGTCAGAAAGGACTCCAAAACATGACTGACTTCTCACTGCTAAAGTAATTGAAAAGATTTTAAACTTAAAACAAACAAACAAAAAAAAACAACAACAAAAAAACAAACAACCAAAAACATCAACTGTCACATCTCCTCTTCTCTCAAAGCTTCTTCCCCAGATGGCCCTCTCAGGAGAAGAGTAATATTCTCCCCTCCTGAGAGCTCCACCTAACCCATAACTAAGTTTGTGAACAAGAGATAAAATATACTCACTAGACATTTTTTTCATTAGTTGAATAATATTTTCTAGCAATAAACCCCCAAAAAATATCCATAAAAAGTATCAATTAAAGGAGACCTGATGATTAACACTGTTCATATGAATTGCTAGTGTCTGTACTACAAACATCTTAAACAAATGTCCTACTGAGTACATGATCAATAAAGATGACATGCATATAACATTTCAGAACTAGTATGAAATGATTTGTTTTATTTTTTATTTTTTTAACAGTAACAAAAAATAAAATCATTACGAATATTCCAAAGTAATAACACAAACTCTGGATTAGATTTTTTAAGGATTGGTTATTAAAATGCAGCCTGCAGCTAAGTCTGTTATTTAAAGGAAAATATTCTCAACAGAACTACTTAGTACTCAGGGGAATATAAATATGAATTTTGGCACTTCACTTATCATTGTATATTCAACCCTGTTAGTTACTTCAGGTTTCCAGGTAAAGTATATAATCTCTATAACAGTATTCTGAAAACAGTATAACAACACTTTAGTAAATTGCAAGAAGCATGTATTACATTCCAGTCATTAGCTGAAGATTGTACATTTTAATCTTTAAAGCTTTTCTATCCCTACATTAAACTCTGTGGGTCTTCTTTGAACTTCTGTCTGTCTTCCACTACTACCTTCAGCCAAGTCTGCCATCAGACATCTTATCTGGCAAATCTCAAAACATCAGGGGTGAGCTATCATCACTGTGAAATATGTAGTAAGATAAAGCGGGACAGAGAAACAAGTGGGAATTTTAAAGGAAAATTAGACTTCTCAGGAAGAAAATTAATTTCTTTCATACTTGGAACTACACCAATAAATTCAATTTCATGATCCTTTACTGGAGATCTATGTAAATTTCAAGAGTAAAGACTTTGGAAAATAATAGATCATGGGGCTCTCTAAGCATCAAATATGATGAAAGACATTGAGATTTAGTTTATTAATTGGGAAATGGCCTTCTCTTTTAATAGCCTATTATTTTGTAGCCTTTCCTTTTCTCTTTATTGTATTGATATTACTTTTTCTTTTTTTCTTTTTTTTTTGCTTATTGATCTTTTGTATTATATATCACTTACACATATTTTGTGCCCCCCCACCCCCCCGGCATTTCCATCCTTAGATTCCACCTTTTATAGCCCCCTCCTAGCATTTCAAATTTAAGGATTTGATATCCTTGTAGGACAAATTGCATAAGTATGGTACAGAATGCAGACTGTGTTAATAAAACAACAAAATCTAGCCAAAAAATGAAAAAAATTTCTCCACAACAGGTCCCTTAGCACTTAGATATGGATGTATGTCTATATACAAGTAGCAATTCCCTAATGTCTGTAGGAGATGTGCTCCTCCTGCTCTTCCTGGACTGAGACAAGCTGAGGTTTTAATACTCTCTGACCTAACTCAGCTTTCTGCCTTGCTGAGGATGGAAGTATTGTCACTGCCTGAGGACAACCTGGGTTTGGTTCAATGCCCTCTGACACCCATCCTCAGGCAGGTGCTACTGGGGCAGTCTGAGTAAGGACTACAACAATGGGACACCCCACAGCAGCAAAAGGTGGACGCCAGGGGAAGAGTGACCCTTGGAATAATGTGAAAGTATATCTTGTGTGGAATTATTTTCTTTGTTTTGTGGCTAACCTTAAGCCTATATTTGAAATATAAGACTTGAACTCTAAGTTTGCAGTATGCCAGAAGCAAAAACATGGCCTGCACAATACTGGGAGACTGTGTCAGTGGGAGACTGTGTCAGCTGAGCCAAAAGCATCTGCATTTTGTACCTTGTCTCAGATTAGTGAGCTTCAGCTGTTATTAAAATAGTAGATCTCCAGTCAGGGCTACAGAAACAGGCTTCTATTGTTTAAAAACCAGTTGCAGGAACCAGAGTCTGCATGCAACATTGACTTTAACCTCAGAGAACTGCCATTTAAATAGTAAAATCATTTTGTAGCTCTGCTATGTAGAGGTGCTTTGCAGTTCTTGACTGGAGTATCTGGGAAATACCATGATACAACTGGCTGGCAAAAAAAAAAAAAAAAAAAAAAAAAAAAAACCACTATAATTCATGATACTGAGAGGACAGTTTGGGTATTTTACTTTCAGAAGATTTTTTCTTCCATGTTCTAGTTAGTAGGTGTATAAATAAAGCTTAAAAAAAAAAAATATTAGAACGCTGCTACTGCTTCTCTACAAAGGCTGTCTAGAAATGAACTGCTATTTACTCTGTTTTTGAAATTCACTAAAGCAACACTTCCTAATTATGGAACAGAGCTGTTTGTAGGTGCCTCCAGTATATCGTTGATTTGACTGATAACTTACACATAAACATTAATGATTGCTACTGAGATATTTAAAAGGCTGTAATTGTTCCTACAAGACTTACTACAAAGGAAATAATTACCTCTACAGATGTTTTTGACAAACACTACATTGTAAGGGATTATGCATTTACTTACAAAGTGAGAATGTCAAAAATGACACTGTCAGCTTGTCAGAGCTCAGGATACACTTCTCGTCTTGAAATTTGAACACATATACAAAATTCTTCAAATAGTCCCTACTTTCTACCCAGTAGTCAGAAGCTCTCAGTCATAGATATATTTTTATTTGGACAAAGGGTACCTCAATGGGGCTTGAATCTTGTTACAGCCACTGTTTGTTAAGCAGCCTAACTCCCAAATACAGGTCCCAAAGAAAGTGATAGAAAGCTCTGAACCGACTGCAACAAGAAAAGTTGCAATAGGGAAATAAAGCATCTTACAGATATTCTTCTAAAGACAAAACTTCTCTGAAAATTGATGGCACATAAAGCTGAAAACTCACAGAACAAACTTAACCAGAGATTGACTACAGCATACAAAAAACATCTGAATAGGCCTAATAAGGTTTCTTTTAGCTTCAGAAAAAATATTTATATTGTTATTTGGGCTGGATATATTGCTAGGAAGCTGTTTTGAATTCTAGGAAAATCCACATTAGCCACAAATGCCCAATGGACAAGTTAACCAAAGGAACAAGAAGTCATAAAGATGTAAGAATTTTATTTTGTAATCAAACAATACCAGAATATTAACTTAAACATGCATATATTTGGAAAACAACAAAAAAACATGCTTCTCTCTGTGTACTGCTTACTGACATGCTTGTTAGAAAAATACAGTTAAAAATTGAC
The DNA here is from genome assembly GCF_013377495.2 of Cygnus atratus. Taxonomy (NCBI): domain Eukaryota; kingdom Metazoa; phylum Chordata; class Aves; order Anseriformes; family Anatidae; genus Cygnus; species Cygnus atratus. Next base: position 12,124,202 of record NC_066362.1, on the reverse strand, counting down.
TTCTCTAGAAAAGCTCAAAGGCAGCATTAATCTCTGATATATAATAATGGGGATATGTGTGCTCATTCATTCTGGCTGGGTACAAATTATGCCTTATTGTGTCAGCTTAATTCTCAGTGCTGTAAAGGGAAGTAAGGTAACAGAGAAACCCTGATGCCTCTCTTGGTGTCATCTGGTGGAGAAGCAACTCTAATGCTCAGAATACCTGCAGGAAGAACATGTTCAGACAGTTCTCAGGAACCAACAACCTACACTTATGTCTACCCAAAGCCAAATCTGCTCTACAAATCCAGACCCTCTACAGTCCTCTCAGGGCTCCTTTCTGGGCTGCTTCCTCCTAAAAAACTGTGCTGAGAGCTATGCAGATACATTATCGGTCTTACTTTATCAAGAAGATAGAATCATATTTTACCGGTTTCATTATTCAGGCGAAAGTAGAACAAGAATGTGTTCCAGAATTGTCTTACTATGGAGAAATATTTTCCTGTTCTTGCTTTGTGACAGGTAAAACCATCTCCTTTTACAAGTAGACAGCTCTTCACTTTTAATGGAAAAGTTACTGTTCTGGTTAATACTCCTCTTTTCTACGAATACAGCAGTAAGATGGCAGTTCATCTACTAGGGACACAAATGTTCTTTTTCTCTAGTACTCTTTTAGTTTTATCTTCTTTGTGTTCTTTGGTAGAACTTCGAGGTTTGACAATTATTTGAATAAAATATGAAAAACTGGATTGGAATAGTGGCGTAGTTTTACCAGACCTGAATTAAATGAAAGATATTCTACTTAAATCATAGCTATATAATTTTAATTGCTTGAGATAGAGACTTATTTTCCTTACTTCTGGAAATAATATTGCCATATTAATAGGCTGTGAATGGTGTACTGACATTTTTTAAAAGAGACAGATTACTCTGGGTAAATCCCAGTAACACAATTTAGGAGGAAAGCAAGCTCACAAAGGTTACAATTGTATGAGTTCTAATAATAGTTAGAAAGTGTGATTTAAGTTAGTATTTGAGTCATGGGTGCCCAGATTTTTAAAGTCTTTACAGCATCTCAGTCTGAACCCATAATGTACTGAGAAAAATCACAATCATAATACATTATTTTCTGGTTTTCTAATAGCTTGTTGCATAAATAGCAGAACACCATTTTGCAGACTTTATACTCGTGATATTTATGAAGTGCAAACTCAATTTCCGATAGATAAACTGAGCTTTGAAAGCAGGATTCAAAAAATTATTGCTAATCTCTGAAACTGAATTGCACACGTATATATATATATATGTTATCAGATGTGTATCTTTCACCCTGAAATCTGGTTTCCTGAGTCAAGTTTCATGGCCTTCATATCAAGAGTAATACACTAAAAAGATTATAATGGGAGGTGTTTTATAGCTATTTTTTCAGTAATGAGAAATAAAGACAACATAAAACATGTCAATAATCATGAGGCTGAGAAGGTGTCCTCCTGCTTTATACACATGGAAGTGCTCAGAACAATTAACTGACATGGTCCTCTCTGTTTAATTTCTGTGTGATGCACCTTTCAGCTTGAAATCCATAGTGATACCATCTTGAAATAACTAGACAAGCACTGGAACAGTGGACATAGTATTTAGAACTGCACTGTTAATCCCATCGAAAGTACGGCGTACATATTTCTAAGGCTATATATTATTCAGGATTTTAATTTCACACTGGCTTGTGAATTAGAGCTTTTAACCAAAATGCAGTTTTCTTTCCCTGACTGGCATGTCCATTCCTCTAAGGCATCCAGGATGCTTAAATATTACATAGGGGACTGTCAGGAAAAAAAAAATATATATACACATATATATATGTATATAAATTGAAAATAGTGTATAATTTCACTACAAAACTAATGTTAAAGAGCAAACAAACAAACAAAAAAACCCACTAGATATAGCTATAAAAATCTATTACAAAATAAGCATCCACTTTTTAAAATGTCTGGAGAACAAGGCACAGGTAGTCCTATTTTCTTTCTGGAAGACATCTAAAGCCTCACCATTCATTGTGCAATCTTATAATGCAATTAATAATCTTTCAAGATTAATTAACAATTAATACTAGTAATTAAAAGAATGGCATAAAGAATAAGTCTGAGTTTGAGAAAGAAAGAAAAGATCCAAATAAGCCAAGGGGTTGTGTGGTTTTGAAGGACGGTTCAAAAAGCACTAATTTGTCAGTTAAGCATCTTTTTATTGTGACAAACTTATTAGCTATTGCAGCACAAGATCTTGATAGATGCTATCTGTTACCTTAATGTAAAGCCCATTCAAAGTATTTTCTGACATAATCCATTACCCTAGTCAAGCTTCAAAGATGTGCAGGAAATGTACAATCAAAGCAGTGTAAGTTTTGGTAAAATGTTGAGTCACACTGCAATATGAAAAATTTACATGAAGTTGTTGAGCCCTTACTAGTCCTGAATAACACTGTGCATTGGGTTTGCTACAGAATGCCACTACAACTTTCTTTGATATTTTGCTTACTTGCGAATTAATTAAATCCTGCAATATTCATAGAGTCATAGAGTGGTTTGGGTTGGAAGGTACCTCATCTACTTCCAGCGCTCTGCCATGGGCATGGACACCTCCCACCAGACCAAGTTGCCCAAAGCCCCATCCAGCCTGGCCTTGAACACTTCCAGGGATGGGGCATCCTCAGCTTCTCTGGGCAACCCCTTCCAGTGCCTCATCACACTTACAGTGAAGAATTTCCTCCTAACATCTAATCTAAATTTCCCCTTTTAGTTTAAAACCATTTCCCTTTGTCCTATAACTATCTGCCCAAATAAAAATTTGTTTCCATCTTTTTTATAAGGCCCCTTTAAGTACAGAAAGGCTGCAAGAGAAGGCTCTCCCCAGAGCCTTCTCTTCTCCAGGCTGAACATCCCCAGTTCTCTCAGCCTGTCGTCACAGGAGAGGTGCTCCAGCCCTCTGATCATCCTCGTGGCCTCCTCTGGACTTGCTCAAACTCTCAGCTACAGGTATCAGGGCATTTCAGACCAGAGGAAATATTGTTCTGCATCAAGCTCTGGGCTTTTATGCTTAGCGATCTGTCTTTGGCTAACATTTTGGCAAGATAAAGGAAGAAATAAAACACCTGACATCAGAGCCTGGATGCTCTAGCTCCTGCAATAGGGCAGGGCGGACATCCTCTCTAACTGCCTCTGAATCATTCACTTAGAATGCAATTCCTACAGTCCCTCCTGCTTTCATGTATATAGAAAAAGCTAGCAGGATTAAATACAACGAAAAAACACACACGTACACACACAGAAAGAATAAACACCAAAGATACAACAGAGAGATTCATGGATGACCAAGCAAATTATTTCTTTGTACTTACTGCTCACTGTTTTCTATGAAACAGCAATGCCATTCTTCACTTCTATGCAGGGACAATGGACGGCATGAACTAATGTCTCTGTATCAGTCAACAATAGCAGAATCCCAGTGCACAAAGACAAAGTAGTTTCAAATTACCTTGTTCTCAAACAGCTACAAAACTAGGTTTGATTTTTCAAATAAAAAATAAGTAAAAGAAAAAAAAAGAAAAGAAAAAAGCCTCTGCAAGGACAATAAGCACTTTCAAATTACTGTATGTTGCTAAGCTCAGAAAATATAGAAATGTCTTTAGGCAATCAAGGGTACTTTTGTGTACAGTACTTTAGCATAAAAGACAGCACTTGGTTTTTGAGCACTGGACCAGCTGCATAGTGTGTGAAGGAGCTGCTTATTCTGGGACAGTCTCAGTTGGTTAGCTGAGTCCCCTTGTGCTGATCTAATTAGCACTGCTGGGAAATACAAATGACCAAAAGAGACACTGCACATTGTGCAAAATTACATTGTGCAAAATATGTGGGCTTACATAATACGTTTCAACAAAGAAATAAAATGCTCCTGTTCCCAGGAGCTCCAGGCAGGCAGATGGTGGGTACTGCAGCAAGATCACGCACTTTGCCCACAGAGAAGCGATGCCCTCAACCTCTGGGAAAGAGACCGCTGCTGCACTTCTGTGATGCCCCAGTATGCTGAGCCACAGAACACAGGATTACAGCTGGACTAAAATTGCTCACTCTGCATCCCCAGAAGCAGGAGGGTGTCACAACAGAGAATAAAAATGAGATGACAGAGTTCTAGGTTTACTTTTTTTTACCCTTCAGGCACATCGTCCCCATGGTTATGATCTACTAGACTGAAATCAATACAGTCTAGAGTTCAGAAGTATGCTCAGCTGTTTATACAGAATTTATTACATTTTCACAGTTGTTGTTACTTAATTAAAACAGAAAACTAGTGGGCTAAAATCATGGGACAATAAAGAATTTGGCAAGCTACTGAGGTGTGGATTAATAGCTACACATTTCCATCTTTATCTGTGGATGTTAAGGTCAATATCAGTGTGCATATGGTACAAAGCCATAAAGGTGCTTCAAATGTGAATATTGTCAAAAAGGATGTGCCTATAATTTCACCTACCTATCTCTGTTGAGATTTTGATTCACACCTCATAAAATATCAGGTCCTTCTTTTAGTGCTACAGACCCAATAAACCAAAAATAAGCTCAACACCATATAAAACACCATATAAGAAATGACAGCGATTTGTTGTTGTTGTTGTTTAAAAAAAAAAAAAAAGCTCAACAGTATTAAACCAGCATGCAGAGATAATTGAGAGATTTATTGTTTTTAATCAAAAAGTTACTAAATGTTTTCTGTTTCTATAAGATTGCAATCAACAAAGGAGTGTAAAACAGTGAAGTGCCAGACTCTTGGATCCTTATGTAGCAATGGTGAAGAAAAACTTCTGTTCATCTCATGGTTCTCTTCTACACATGTAAAGACTGATAGGAACCAGAAGAACTTCAGCAGTCAGCTTAAATTGTTTTGTCTTTATACATTGTAAAATGCTACTGTGAGGCCTTCTGGGATACACAGTGGACTTGCATCTTGTACGCAGAACAATTCTAGGGTACAAGTTGGATTGTTTACTCATCCTATACTATTAACCTCTAATAAAGCTTATACCAAAGTGGGTCTGCATTCAGTTTTTGGAGTATTAGGTGTCAGAGCAGATATAGTGGAGATGAACCCAGAGGGTTAGATTAAAGGACTCTGCAAATCTCTCTGTTGCTTTAGGAGTATAGAGAAGGAGGGATCAACATAGCACAGGGAGAAACAATTGTTTTCTACACATAGTGAATGCAGTAAATGAACTATGTCATTTGATGTACTTTAAGAAAGAGTTTTTTGTTTCAGGAATTCCTCCAGACTGCATAGAAAAACATGCTAAGCTTTTGATTTGAATGTTAAGATTGCTTTCTGAAAGCTCCTTGAGCTGCCAAGTGATACCACAAGAAAAGTATGTTAATTTGTATGATAAAAGAATTGAAAGACTGTATTGGACTTACACTATTTGAAGTCCTCAGAAACTGTGTGGGAATCTGAAAGGATGATGTGGTTTGGGGATCAATATTTATAGATGGCATGTCCTACCTATTGACCTTTTATATATTAGCAGGTCTGGTAAAGAGTTAGTTAGGCTTCAGTTGAAACATGTTGGACGTATAGATACATGAGGAATCCTGAAAAAAAAATGCATTCACACTTGTATTTATGATCTCATTAAGCTAGCCTGAGTAATTTAAATCAGACTCAGTACTAGCTGTCTACATCAAAACAGTGAGCTCCTGACAGGGAGTGCCTAGGGCTGAGGAACTCTCCTGTTTTAACTGAGAAGGAGAGGGAAGTGCAAATCAAGAAATTTCTAAATGTATAATGCTGGTTGAAGCTTAGAACAAATCATCAGAAAGACTAGATGGTTGTTTCAAGACAGACTTCAGCTGTAGCTATGGTCTTACTCATGAGGTGAATTCAGAGGTATTCCACAAAGGCCTCTGATATTTAGTATTTTAATAAAACAAATGGAAGAGAGAAAATTTCAAATAAAATTGAGTAGAGTAGTGTCTACTATACTGCAGTCTACAGTCATCTTCCTAATCAGCAAAAGACCAAACGTACCAGGAAAAAAGGATCTGTCTCTGTTCCTAAGGAACACATAGAAGACATACTAATTCCTCAGTTGTCGAGGAAGAGCTGGCAGATACCTTAATTCAGAAAGGTATCAGTCATAGAGTTATTGGTGGTTTTTTTGGTTGCAGATATCTCAACAATAAAGGGAATGCTCTAAGTCAAGGAAAACCAAGAGGAAAGCTAACATCTGAGGATACTGCCTTAGTACCTCTGAAAAGTATCAATTAATACTGCATGATTTGTGAATGGTTAAAGAAAGGATTTACCTACATTAGCAAATAGTGCAGTGTGATGGCTGCAAAGTGGTAGAACAAAGCAATTGAGGACCCAACATCCAGACTTTAGGTGAGTTACTTTGTACTTGTACTCGCCTAGTCCCATGGACAGAGTGATCACACACAGTTGGTCACTTCCTTGTTGAGCCTTATCCAGAATGAACCAAGTACAGATCTTGTGAGACTGATCCACAGAATGAATTAAAATGTGACCAAGTGGGATATTGGGATATTTACTTCAAAAGAACACTCTTGATCAGAACGAATGCTACTGCATATGCACCCACATTTGCTTTCTGAACTGTGAAGAACAAACTTTGCAATGACTACAGATATCATTTCCCCATCCAACAGCTGTGGATATGCAATGTATAATGTACATAGACATTTCACTGAGTGTTTTGATGAAAGCAGTGACTAAATCAAGTTCCAGTTTTATTTACAACTTTTTCAATAACAGTTCAGAGGAATTTAGTTTACAATGATTATACAAAATTTGATTAATTTGTGCTGGGAATAAATCACTACCATTAATAAATTAGAGTTGTTTTGATAATAATATAAACCGCATTTGTCATTGCAACTAGGTTTATCCTGTTTTATCAAATCTTTCTTTTCATGCTATACTAATGTATGCTATACCTCTTGTTTTTCACTTTTCTTCTATAGGCAACACATAAAGGTTATCTTTTGCCCTACCAAGTACCTGAAGAGATAATCAATACTACTACTACTTTCAGTTTTTTATTTTTATTATTCATCCATGTGTTAATTTGTGCCCAAAATAGAATACCACAGGGGGGAAAATGATGTATTTAGGGATAGCAGCCAGTTGTTACACCATGAAAAAGAAAAACATTACTGAAAAATACTAGATATAATAAATAATTTATTCAGAGTTTCAGATTCAAAGTAGCCAGGCTGCCAAGGGCTACTTAAACAATGATTGGGTTAGAAAAATGTCACTGAGCAATTTGTATGTCTGTAAACATGGAACCAAGCACATGAGACAAATTTAGTATTACTCTTATTTATTTATTTATTTATTTATTTTTAATTTCATGTTTTAAGGCAAATTGCATCTTCTGAATTTCTGGATTACAAACGTGGGGAATTGAAAAGCACCACACAGAGATCTTAGATTTTTAATTTGATGGTTGCAGGTTTGGAGAGACCATACACCTCTTCAAAGCTGGCCAAACGCATGCAGTTATATTTTAAAATTACATATATTAATACTTGATGTTCAAGGTCAGACAAAAATATTAGATCATTTAGTCTGGACTCCTACATGCTGCAGGACATACTATTTCAGCCAGTGACCCCATTAAGCCTATTAATTTATGTTTGCTACAGCACTTACTATAAAGATCTATAGGCTTGATGATGAGAAACTAGGGAGAACCCCCTCTTTCTTTGGCAGTTCATTTGGCCTTACTCTTACAACATTGTACCTTAATCTTAATTTGAATGTCTCTGATTCAGTTTCCGGTCCTTTGGATAGAGTAAAAAAGCCCTCTCCTCTCCTCTCCTCTCCTCTCCTCTCCTCTCCTCTCCTCTCCTCTCCTCTCCTCTCCTCTCCTCTCCTCTCCTCTCCTCTCCTCTCCTCTCTTTTCCATTTTTTAATTTTTTTTTCTGTTATTGTTAATCTGAACAACCCAAGGAACAGAATTTCTCTGTTTTTATCTCCTGGAAGCTTTTCCCTGCAGCTCATTCCTAATTTGTCTACATCACACCTAAAGAACCAAGTGAAGCTGCACTCACTCACCAACAAAGCACACCTGTGACTGCACCACAAATGAAACTGGGGGGAGTTTAATGTCTGTTTACAGGGACCATTTGAAATCAACACTCAACTCTTCTGAAAAGTCCCCTAGTTTTTTTACACTGCCTATAGAATACTGTATATTTAAGAGCATTTCAGCATCAGAACAAGAAGGCTTTCAATGGTAATGTTCTTCCAACTGGCAGTCACAGAACACAGAAAAAGACAAAATGCAAGACGACTCTTTAGCAAAAGGAAAATGTTGAACAATTACAAAGCAAAGTAGGAAATAATTTATAACACCATTATTTACACTGCTCATTGGCACAGGTGACCACTATAAAATATGCTCTAAGGAAATATATGAAAGGACAGTGGTATTTACTGTGATTTCAAAGTCAGGCACAAAAACAGGGTGTGGATGACTAAATATTATTGCTGATCTGGGCCTAGGAAAATTCAGTATCATAAGACAAAAAAAAAAAAAAAAAGGTATGATAAAACTAACAACAACAAAAAAATCAAGTAAGAATTATATCTAGTGCATTATTTCCTATATGAAAACTGGATTTGCCACAAAAAAATCTCTAAAATATCTCATTTCAACCTACTTATATACTTCTATAATTTTCACCTATGTGACTAAAGTTTATAGGTACTGAAAGCCCCAAATAGTGACGTTTTTTATAAATCTGATGCAAAACAAACTCCACTTAAATTTCCACCTTAAATTGGATACATAATGGGAAATCCAACAGCAAATCAGCTCCCTTTCATTTTTAAAATTTCTGCAAGTATTAGCTATACCTAATAACAGAGACAGAGCTAAAGCTGCACAAGACAAATATGTAGCTTTATAAAATATTAAGTGATAAACTGTAAGCAATCACATCATTAAGTAATATCAGAATGTATATGTGCACAAGGGACAGAGTTAATGCTATTCATTCAACCTTAACTGGCATTTCACCAGTTCTGAAGGCTTAATTGTCTAACATTAACATTTTTCTTACACTCTAGGGATATACTTTTTACGACACTTTTTGCTAAGGCAAATGTTATTGCAGTTAGTATTTTTTTTCCCCTAAAGCACTAACTGTAGGTAGCTCAAAAGTTACTATGCTTATAGAGGAAAATATGTATTGCTGATTAGTAGAACAAAACAATGAGAAAATTATTCTAATGAACACAAGATGCTTGTTGAAATTTCCGAATTCCTTTTGTCATACTGCAGAAGACAGACGACCACTCTGGTTAACAAGATTATATTAGACATTCTACTTAACACAGGATTTGTCTAAATAAGAGCATAATTTAATTTTCATATCTGTTTTTCTGCAGATCCTTTGAAAAGTCTCTATAAAAAGGAAGATACAGCAGTCAATGCTCACAGGAGATCTTTTATTATCCAGTATAACAATACTTATTTTTCAATCCATTTCTCTCAGCATACACTAACAATAACGTTTCTCTGCTTTTCCTAGCCTATGCTCTAAATTACAGAATGTGTCTCCCCACATCTGAAACACTGCTAAGCTGGTCAACTGAATTGACACATTTTTGAATCTAAGTTTGGATTGTAAATGGTATCATTATTCAGTAATGGTCTTCCATTTATTACAATATCATATATTACTTCAGACAAAAATTTGGAAGATCCATTTCTTGAAACAAAACTTTCCTTTCCAACTTACTTTCCTTAGAAGACACACAGCATCAGTGGAATGTGTAGTAAGCTTCTTAAAAATAAGACTCTGCATATTGCAGTGCTGTAGCTGATGTTGGTCTTTGAAAACCGTCATCCAAACCAGGATTCCTGGGACAGAGCCAAACTGGTTACAAGCACTGTGTCCACTGCAGGAGAGTGCCTTAGAAGTTGAAGAGATGTGCTGAAAATCAATGGAACTTCCCTTATCTCTCAGTAGTATGAATGACTTTTCTCTGCAAGAATGAACATCTAACAAGTGATAAAAGCCTATAAAAAGACCAATATAGTTCTTTATTTTGATATTAAGGCTACCTTGAAAATGTTAGAAGCACCAGAAAACTAAGTATCTAGTAAAGTACATTTTTGCATTTTTAAAATAAAATCTTGTTTTCTTTCCCTTGTTTCTGGAGCTATGTTAGATGGTCAAAAAAATTATTTGTATTTTATGTGCTGAAGGTCAATTAGAATAATGCTGTCCTCCCCTCCACAGGATGAAATCAGTTTTAGTATGCACCTCCTGGGCTGTCTAATAAGTTCCTGCTGAGGTGCTATCCGAGTAGATCATTCACCAGCCTCTGCATTTGAAACCACCATTTAAAAGCAATTTGTAAAAACAGCATGTTTATGAAGTTGCATTCTGGACCATGCAAATGCTAAATTTACTCTGTTTGGAAATTCTAATTCTACACATACCTACAGAAAATGAGTAAAATCACATTTCACAGATAATCTGCTACTCTGCTTCATAAACTGTGATTTGCACATGAATATCTTTGCAGCAAAATATCTCTGTGGTGTTTCACATTACTGAGTTTCAGCCGCAGCATGCTATACTTTAACAAAAAGAAAATTGTTGTGCCGCTGCAGAAAGACTTTTTAAAATCTTTTGACGAGTCTCACAAAAGTCTTGGGTATTCTTTGTAATAAGAGTTTTACGATACCTGTAGACATACAATCTCTGGTTGTCTCTAAGCCAATCATTTTACAATCTCATATATTCAACTGTATAAAAGTACAGGTGTTAGGTTGTTAGCATAATTCCCGTCAGTTGGTTTTGTTCTCCTCATACTCTCTTCTCCAAAGTAAAACAGCATTATAGCTCGCAATCTTCCTAATTCTGAATATAATACAGGGGAATGAGAATTATAGAGAAGATACATTATGTCACTAAATCAATTTGTTTTTATTCTACTTCTTAGCCATTTGGTTTTGTCCCCGCTTCTGCTCCTTCTCATTTTTCACTTCTCTATTAATAGTGAAAAAACACCAGCACTGTTATCTCTGAGAGTATATGTTGTGGTTTAGCCCGGCTGGCGGCCAAACACCACACAGCCGTTCGCTCACCCTTCCCCCTCCCTCTCCGGGATGGGGGAGAGAAACGGGAAAGTGAAGCCTGTGAGTTGAGATAAAGACAGTTTATTAAGACAGGAAAAATAATAATAATAATAATAATAATAATAATAATAATAGTAATAATGTGTACGAAATAAGTGATGCACAATGCAATTGCTCACCACCCATTGACCGATGCCCAGCCTATCCCCGAGCAGCCGGCCCCCCATATATTGTTCAGCATGACGTCAGATGGTATGGAATACCCCTTTGGCCAGTTTGGGTCAGCTGTCCTGGGTCTGTCCCCTCCCAGCTCCTGCTGCACCCCCAGCCTGCTCGCTAGCAGGACAGAGCGAGAAGCTGAAAAGTCCTTGGCTTGGTGTAAGCACTGCTCTACAACAATTAAAACATCAGCATGTTATCAGCGCTCTTCTCATTCTAATCCAAAACATAGCAACCTGCCAGCTACTAGGAGGAAAATTAACTCTGTCCTAACTGAAACCAGGACAGTATACATTTCAATTTCCCTTCAAAATTCCTTTAGGACAGTTATGAAACTGGAGGCATGTATTTCTTAACGCAAAAGAAGATACCCATGCCTTATCTTCTGAAGTTACAAACACCAAGCAGGCCACAGAAGCAGAGAGCTGACTCTTGACTGTGCTCTGTATGGCAGGGCACCACCTGGTCTATTCACAATTCTTACGGAAAACACAGAACCACAGAACAGCTGAGGCTGGCAGGGCCCTCTGGAGTTCATGTGGTCCAACCCCAGCTCATGCATGGCCACGTAGAGCTGCTTGCCCAGGACCACGTCCAGGAAGCTTCTGAATATCTAGGAGGGAGATCCACTGTCTCTCTGGGCTACCTATGCCATTGGTCCTGGTCCTTATTGCCCTTCCTTTTTCCACTGTCATATACCACTACTTCCTTTCAATTTCTTTTAGTTTTTATTATCTTAAAGGACTCCCTGATATCATTTTGAATTGTCAGGGAATAAATGCTACAGATACTGAAAAAGGGGAATTAAAATTGAAACTACTGAAGCTGAGGGATTCATGACTTCTGCAGCCCCACTGGTCTTCCATTCTTCACTTACTGGGGATAAATTAAATGGTAATATAGAGCAAATCTGATTCATCTTCAGCTATCTGCTGAGAGTCAGACATCCAGCCTGAACTACTCATTTGGTCTCCTTTTGCAATTAACACAGTGAGATGGGTACAATCATGCAGTACTAAAATAGATGTCAGAGGTGGGCGAATGACTGTCTTGGACAGCCTGTTTCTTTCCAATGCCAATAGAGGGGCTGAGACTAACAGGTCTAATTTTTACCTGCTTAAAATGAGAGAAGTCCACCCAGAACCTCTGTAGTGCACTGTAGAGCACAAACAGACCTGAGCTAGATGCAGCTGCAACAGCACAAAGCTGTGTTCATGTTGCAAGTTCTGCTTTTCAGCCAGGCTGATGTGCCCAGCAGAAGGTGTGACAGTGATATCACTTCTGCTGCCTGAGCTAGAACAGCTGCAGCTCTGCAGGGTGAGTTTGCACTACATGGCTGTAGACATGCCTTAGGACAGGATAAAGTCCAGACAGGGAAGTGGGATTTGAAAGAGAAGTAAGAAAGAATAGAAATAAAGTTTTTTTTTTTTTGTGAGGCTAACAAAGGAAAATGTGGCACAAGTATTCAGAAACCAAAGTGTCTCAAAAGACTGACAGCAGTGAATTTATTTTTCCTTACTTCAATACTTTTTACCAATAGCCTCACCACTCCTTCCAATACATCGATTTTTACTCTTAATAATAATAATAATAATAAAAAGGCATAATTCCTAATTAGATTTCATGATGGGACAGTTGCCTAACCAAAATTTCAACCAAAATTATCAACCAAAATTTGCCAAAATATCCATAAAAATTCATTTTAAATTTGTTTTTAGAATAAGAGATGGAAAATGAATAAGCTGTTGTGCTCTGAAGTTTTTGTTTGTTTGTTTGTTTTTTTCTTGTGTTGTACTGAGAATATCAGTTTGACTCCATACAGGATTCAGAACTTGGGACACAACAGAGATGAAGTGACACAGAAACTGGGATCATTGAAGTCATTCTTTTCAGGTATCTACTGAAATGTTAAATCTGTCTGTGCTATATTACGTAGCAGAGTGACCGAAATCAGAATTTGATCCTAAATCTGTCTGGATTAGTCTTCCAAATGTTTTATCTGAAGAAATTTTAAGAAAAAAAATAATTCTGTCAACAGAATTGCCATTTTTCTGAGAGCATTAAGAACACTGAATAAAGCAGACATACAGATGCACTTTATCCTATCAAAAACAATGTAAAAAATCATCTTTAGAGTAAAGACTCAGGGGTCACTGGAGAATCTATTCGAAGCTGTTTTGGAGGGGCAGAAAGTGAGCTATAAAAAGAAATAAAATATGCATGAATTCTAATAAGTCATCTTTCCAGTTCCGTAACTTCTAACATTTGTGCAAAACTTATACCCTGTTAATTTTCTGCAGAAGTTGCTGACAGAAAGAATGACTTTAAATCGAGGTGTTCTGCACAACAACCATTAGTTGGAAACACCTTTTTTTTTTTTTTTTTCAAATGTTTCTGTAGTGACCCATGCAGGACTCAACCATTGTTCTTTGTCTTTTACTGCAAAACTATTTTTGCAGTGTGCTTCTGGCAGGAGTATGGTGATTTAGATGACACAGTACAAGTTAATATTATGAACTTCAGTTCATGGTCTGTTGCACCAGGAAGACCTATTAAGATTACCGTACGTATCAGAACAGAGAAAATAACTTGTTGAAGGATTACTAATATGGTTGGCTGATTTGTTGCTTTCTACTTTATGAATAGTCAAACTCTTACAAAAGCCCTATCCTCAGATTTGAACCATTTATGGCCACACAGCATAACATTGTCCAGTGGTTTAGATACATTTTAATCCTTTGTTTCACAGCATACCTGCCTTGTGAAACATCTTAAACTGAATGCCTTATAAAAAAAAATCTTTGCTTCTGAAGCAAAAGAACAAAACAGTGACAAATAAAAGATCTTTCTTAAGTTGCCAAAACAGGAATTTCTGAGCCAGCCAGCCAGAAAAATGTAAAACAGCATATTAATGCATAAAACACAGACTCCTGAAGGAAACTAAATATATGGACATCATATCCATGTCTAACTGATTCATGCTAACATCACTTGACCTTTCTCCTGTCATCCGTTTTTGTAAGTAGTACGCTGTACTCACACTGTATCTCACACTACAGAAGAACTTCAGTGAACTATGCACTGATTCTTATTCCCTTGGTAACTACATATTATACACTTTGAACCCAGTCCAGTAAAAAAACATTGAAATATGGTTCAGTGTGGTACACTTCAGGTACAAAAAAAAGTAAAACCGAGATTTCCAAAGCAAAGCAACACCCTAAACCTTGGAAGCATTTGCTTTATGCTTAGAAAATTTCTCAGATGTACACATTGGGTTCATGCCCAATGTGGCCATGGCTGAGCAGGAGGAGCCTGAGATCCTAACCAAACCGTATTTGGGTCTAGAAATTAGGTAGAGAATGAAAAATTCCTTGCTTAGGTGTACCTAGTGAACTACTTCATCTGTCACATTTCAGAGATTAAAACAATGGCTGCTTGAAATAGCTCTCCTTCCACAGAGACAATTTGGTTGCTCAACAGTGGTCTTCAGATTCCCCTCTTGGAAACAGAGGCCTGAATTGTCAGACTGTTCTTAACCTGCAAGTACTTAAAGCCTATATTGAATCTGATTCTAAACAAGTCTAATCAAGCTTGCTCTTGCAAAAGGAAGACAGGCTCATTGAGATTTTTCAGTTGCTTACCATGTTGCATCTGTAAGTCCTTCATCTTCAACCAGCTGCTTATGAATTACTCCCCTTCCTTCTCCTGTCCCCAGCACATCAACAATAGGCTATTCGCACTCCAGTGCTCCATTTCCACAACTAAATGCTTCACAACAAAAAAGAAACAGACTTTCCTCACCACCATTTTATCACTGATAACAGCAGAAAGGTTCCTAATCCTGCTGCTTGCTCAAATTTGTACCAATCACTAATCCTGGAAGAAAGGTCCACTCAAGAGGATTCCTCACTCCTCAGAGACACTGTCAGCAGACATCTGCTGACAATTTTTTATCTTCAAAAGCTAGTGCAGACCCAGAAAGGGCTCATTTGAATTCTAGCACAAAGATCCATAAACTCACACAATAGGCCATTTGCATCCAGGACAACAACTTTGTCCACTCTTTATCAGAAATAATTCCACTAAATTCAGCAGAACTGCACAGATGCTACGTATGCAGGTGATAAGAATCTGCAAACACAGGTACTGCCTACGGGTCTGTACCTGTGCAAAGCAGAATGAAGCCCTCAAAAGGACTTCTTCCCTGATATTTTCAGAAGCAATCAAGTCAGGATTGACTCTCCTGTTTTTATAAGACTTAAGAAACTTTATGTAATTTTTTCTTTTTTTTTTTTGGTGGCAGTAGATTGTGTAGAAAGAGATAATTTTCAAGCTGAGATTTGTAGTCATGATTTTTAATCACTAGATGGGCTGCCATCTGAAAGTTGGAATTTGTGATTGTTTTCTTCTGAATCAGATATTTTTAATGATTGATCTTGGCATTTTTAATCCTTTAAAACAAATTTTGTAGCTTAAAAGCAAATAAAATGACCTATTTGCAAAAATGTTAGAATAAAAATCCTCATTCATCTTGTTCATGAATAAAATGTACCTAGAGGGAGCATGTAGAATTAAAAACCAGGTGGTACCAAAATGCAATTACAAAGCCATAATTAAACATTAAACAGAGACACAAAGACAAGGGATGGCTTAGTATCTCAGCTGCGGAATAGCCATTGATGGTAAATGAACTGAATTTAGACTCCCCCTTACAACATATTGAAGCAGCAGTCTTTTGTAGAGGTATGTAATTACTGTAGATCTAAGCAGCTGCTCAGAAAATTTAAAAAGCTGATATTGGCTAAGCAGTTTATTCACAGTTCTGGAGCTTTTAAAGTCTTTTAGCTTTTCTCAAGAGATAGTTTCAGTTTCATCTGCATCTCTGAGTCAAAAGACTTCAAGGGTGACAGTAAGAGCCAATTCTGAAGACTGAATATTAGAGCTAATAAACTGAAATCAGTTCAGATGTTGCAAAGACCCTCCCATTTCCTCCTTCACCAGCCACCACCAAGGGCCATGCAATTCCACAAGGACACAGTGCCTGTGACAGAAAATTTGTCCAAGAAGAGGTTTCACCCACAGGAACAGCTCTTTGCTGTCTTCCCAGAAGCAGACTGGATTTATATCTGCATCTATGCTGGGAACAACCACTTTTAAATGGTGAAGCAACAGTTATTCCACAGACCACAAATGGCAGGTGTTCCAGTGCAAAATAGTGGGTTTGGTCTATTTTAATATCTCTTTACCTAAATGTGTTTTTTGTTGTTATTATTCTAATTATTCTAATTATTATTATTATTTATTGTTATTTATTGCTATTTATTGGCTTGGTGTCAGGAACCAGAACAACAGCACAATCTTGAATGAATGTATCTGAGCTACTGTGAAGCCCCAAGAGACATTTTAGAGAGCTATATTTCTCCTGGAAAAAGCATACTTTAAAATGTTTGAACACAGGTACAGTATTTTCTTTGTTACTCACAGACTCATTTAGAAAGCAGTAGTGTGTACAAGGATTCTCACCAACACAGAAATTCACATAAGACTACCCTACTGGAGGAACTAATGTTATAACAAGATAGAATGGCAGCTTATTTTTGCTCTGTTTTGTAAATACAATTTTGATGTAATTCTCAAGTCCAATGTGAGCCAATTATTTGTACTTTAACAAGTCTGCTAACACAAATGATAAATTTTATTTGACAACTGGATATTCTTGTGGCACATTGTTGACTCATGTGTCCTCTAATCTGAGTCACAGGCCAACATTTTGTCATTGCACTTAGACAGAAAAAAGAAATCAAAACTACTCCACTAGATGCACACATCAAATGTTCAGGTCAATCCAAATAATGTATAGTTTTATTATTCAGAGGTACTTAACTCGAATTAAGTTAAATCGGCTTCATATTTTCTAAATTTTTATTGGAATAAAGTATGTTTAGTGTGATAAAGAATCATTTTTATGCAGTGCAGAAGAAGGAATCTTACAAAGTACTTTCTTTTTCACAAGGCAGTAAAACTGAGCATAGTTAAAACCCACTGGACAGTCAATGGTGTCTTTCAGTATGGCTTAGTAAGTTATATGGTTTGTGTTATGAATACTAAAATGTTTGCCCTAATAGGTCCCTAAGCAATAGAAAAGTGTCCCCACCCCCCACCCCTTTTTTTTTTTTTTTTTGGTTACAACTTCATAACTCTCCCTAGCACAATATGATGGCTCAGTGATGGCTATGGTTATCATATGTAAGCTATATAAATTATGGCTACAAAGAGCTGTGAAGTCTGCAATTAGTGCCAACAAGTGAAGACCTGTTTTTCCGTGTTCTATCATGCAAAGTGAGATGTTTGGGCTTCAGGAGAATAAAGACCTGCATGTGCTGTGTGCTGACAGTTGTGTGTCCAGGTCAGAGAGCCTCATGCTAAGGGCAGAAAAGCCCTTGCAGTCCCACCAGTACACACAGACGTGGGCATGCAGCATTCCCATGTGAGCAACTTCAAGCTTCAAAACTCAACATTTGGCTCATCTGCTGAGAGCTACCTATGGGTCTGACTTAGGCCTTGGCTTTTGAACAGGACAATGCCAAAGATGCACTCTTGGGACAAAGCATAATAATCTCTAGACTGTGATTTAACAAGAATTAAAGAAGTTTCTACATTCAGAAGTTATAGGACATCTAACACAGGCATCCCAAATAAGAAATACAAACATCTCTCTCACTTCTGCATTCATTGCTTTAGCTTATTGTTTAATGCACATAATTACAATGATTACTGATAAAAAGAGAAAATGAACGTAATTACAAAAATGTCTAGATGGAATCTATTTTTTTTATAATTTTTATATAAGCTAGATAGAATCTAAATAGAAGCTCTACCACGGCACTCTAAACAGCAATATTCTTAATATAGTGTTTATACTACCGCAGCTTTTATTTAAGAAAAAATAAAATAAAAATAAAGAATTCCTTTCAGAAATAATCAAATGGGGTTGTTCTTGGGGTCCATTTAGTCTATTGAACACTTGGCTGTTGCTAATCTAGATGATCCAAAGAAAAGTGCAATAAAGACTAACTGACTTTGAGCATATCTGCCTAAATTGCACAGTTGCCTACCAAACACTGATTCCATACTTCACACTCTGAAGCATAATAAATTGAAATTACTTTTGAAAATAAATTAGATTATTAGTGTAATTCTGCATTTTTAACAACAACAACAACAAAAACCAACTTGTCAATAAAAATACAAATATATCTCTTTAAATTTGCATTTTCAGTTATGAATGAATCTGAAAATTCTAGCTTCATCGTCAGTGCTACCTTTGATCCCACTTAGGTTCCCTTATTGTTGTTTGGTTTGTTCCACCCATGACTGAAAGGGTCTACTTTAAGACCTGTGTGGCAATAGCATGAACATTTTTATTACAATAAAAAATCCCATTAAAAATTCAGCAGTAATGTCTCCTTATGAATACCCTCTCATTCATGTAGCATACTGGTTGCAGTTTGTTTAACCTGGCAGACAGCTCAGCACCACACAGCTGCTCGCTCGCTCCCCCCCACAGTAGGATGGGGGAGAGAACTGAGAAGAAAAAAAAAAAAAATGTGGGCTGGGATAAAGACAGTTTAATAAGAAAAAAAAAAAAAAAGGAAAACAAAGAAAGAAACAAAACAAAACAACAACAACAAAGAATACACAAGACAAGTGATGTACAGTGTAATTGCTTGCCACCATCTGACTGATGCCTAGCCAGACCTCCAGCAGCAGCAGCCCTCCCTGGCCAGTTCCCTCATT
The DNA here is from genome assembly GCF_013377495.2 of Cygnus atratus. Taxonomy (NCBI): domain Eukaryota; kingdom Metazoa; phylum Chordata; class Aves; order Anseriformes; family Anatidae; genus Cygnus; species Cygnus atratus. The sequence continues at coordinate 12,105,034 of NC_066362.1, read as the reverse complement.
TTTATTGTCCACCTTAACACCACATGGTGTGGAACCTCCCTTGGCCAACCTGGGTCACCTGTCCTGGTTCTGTCCCCTCCCAGCTCCTTGTGTACCCCCCGCCTCCTCGCTGGCAGGGCAGCACAAGAAACTGAAAAGTCCTTGGCTCTGTATAAGCACTGCTCTGCAACAGCTAAAACATTGGTGTGTTATCAGCACTGTTCTCATCCTAAATCCAAAACATGGCAACACACCAGCTACTAGGAAGAAAAATAACTCTATTCCAGCCAAAACCGGGGCAATTGCTAAAGAAAAATAAATACATAAATAAATAGTGACGACATTTAAAGCTGATGTGCAACTTCATTAGTCCATTCATTCAGATTAACTAAAGGTCACAAACCAGCAAGACGTAATAAATAAGGAATTATTTCCAGTGTCTGGCCAAATTCTATTTTTGGTTAGGGGATTCCTACTTATCCCCTGCTGTATTGTGTAGCATCAATCACTGCTCATCAGCTGCTTGTTCTCAGGTGGCAAATGAACTCATCTTTTCCATACAGAGCACATTTGTATTATATGAAATGAAAAGTTTTATATTATTGTAAGGTCTTTCCACCAAGCATACTCAGCCCAACTACACCAACACAAGCCTGAAGGGTATTCTACAAGGAGCAGCATGTAACTTCCAATCCTTCCTATCTTCTATTTTGCATAAATATTTACTGGGTAGAAGACAGATTCGGTACAACATTTAGTTCTAGGGCATTTAGCTGTGATGGTAGTTCTGGCTTCCAGTCCTTGTTGTACCTTTTCTTCAGCATTTACTGAAAAAAAAAAATGCAACTTGTGTTCCTCAGCTGTACAGCTAATTAACTGCAACAGCCACATTCTTCTTCTTTTCGATGTTAACATTCATTAATGTACTTTCTTTTTAGCTAGTGGATCTTAATTGTTTAGGCCAAGTGGAGCAGCCCTTACGAAAGGAATTTAGAATAAATCCCTCATCACAGAATTGCTGATGGCCTAATTATTCTCCCACATAGAAAATGGAGACATTTACTTATGAGGTAGTTATACAGACTTCCCTCACAGTAACTGGGGAGAAATGAACACTTTAAGACATGATTCATCTCATCCTAAAGCAGCTGTTTAGTGTATGTCACACGAACCACACTTTACAAATTCCTGTATATATCTAAAATTAGGTGAACTGAATCACACTAATTATTGCAAACTGTCTCTACAGTCAACAGAAGCAAGAGGTAAGTTCAGCAGGCAAAACAGTAAGATCTGAGTTTCAACCTGGAATTACCCTTCGCTGTTTCCACTGACACAGAGGGGAACTAAAACACTTTAGAAATGCTGTATGTAAGTGGGATCATATGAGTCATAAGTGTCTAAGGGTAGGAAGCCTGAAAAGTCAATTTTCTGTCCGGTAGAGGCATAGAATCATTTAGGTTGGAAAAGACCTCTAAGATCCTCAAGTCCAACCGTTAACCTAGCACTGCCAAGCCCACCACTAAACCATGTCTCTAAGCACCAAATATACATGACTTTTGAATACTGCCAGGGATGGTCACTCAACCACTTCCCTGGGCAGCCTGTTCCAATACTTCATAACCCTTTCAGTGAATATTTTTTTTCCTAATATCCAACCTAAACCTCCCTTGGTGCAACTTGAGGTTATTTCCTCTTGTTCTATTGCTTGTTGCTTGAGAGAAGAGACTGATACCCAGCTCACTATAGCCTCCTTTAAGGTAGTTGTAGAGCACAACGAGGTCTTCCCTGAGCCTTTTCTCCAGGCAAAACAACCCCAGATCCCTCAGCCACTCCACAGCCACTTGTTCTCTAGACTCATCACGTGGTTTTTCATTGCCGTTCTCTGGACATGCTCCAGCACCTCAATGTCCTTTTTGTAGAGAGGGGTTCCAAACTGAACACAGTACTCAAGGTGCAGCCTCTGAGCTGAGTACAGGGGGACATCACTGCCCTAGTCCTGCTGGCCACACTACTGATATGAGCCAGGATACTGTTGGCCTTCTTGGCCAGCTGAGCACACTGCTGGCTCATGTTCAGTTGGTTATCAACAAATACCCCCAGGTCCCTTTCTGTTGGGCAGCTTCCCAGCCGCTCTTCCCCCAGCCTGTCGCACTGTGTGGGGTTGTTGTGCCCCAAGTGCAGGACTTGGCCCTTGTCCTTGTTGAACCTCACACAGTTGGCCTCGGCCCATCACTGTAGCCTATCTAGATCCCTCTGCAGAGCCCTCCTACCCTTGAGCAGATCAACACTCCTGCCCAACTTGGTGTCATCCGCAAACTTACTGAGTGCACTCAATCATCTCACCCAGATCTCAGTACCGGGGCTAGTTCTTTTTAAGATATCTTTATAAAAGATACTAAAGAGAAGTGGCATTGATACTGAGCCCTGAGGGGCACCACTTGTGACCAGCTGTCGACTGGATATAACTCCATTCACCACAACTTTTGGGGTGTTCTTTACCCAGAGAACAGTACACCCATCCAAGTCATGTAGTCATTTTTTCCAGGAAAAGTCTGTAGGAAACAGCCCTTGCAGACTGGGCCTGATCACCTGGTTGTCCTCTGTGAGCTGCGTGATGGCACTCAAGATGATCAGTTCCATGACCTTCCCTGGGATAGATGAACCTTAACTGTTCACCTGCTTTTGCCAATCTAGTCCCCAGCATGTGACCATGTCATGTAAAATGTCAACTTGAAAATGAGAAAACTTGAGTTTCTTTACCTTTTTTTTTTTTTTTTTTTTTTCTTGTTTAAAAGAACAACTATATATCAATATAATTTCCTACAAAGCATGCGAGGTATTTTACAACACAAGTTAAAATCAAAATACCCACTGATCTCACTGCTGAGGAATTTAATATGAAGAGTAATAAAGTCTTCAAGACACTCATGACCACTGCTGTATTTCTAGTGGATGGTAGTAAGTTAATAAATAAATAAATATACAGCTAGTTTCTAATGGGTTCCTTTGGAACTGTAAGGTTCCAAGACAGCAAGATGAATTCCTTAGAGATGAAACAGGAAGACTGAAATTAAAATTATCTATCTGAACAGATTTATTTTTACGAGCAGGGGATGCAAAAGTGTAGATGCTGAAAGCTGTTCACAGATTGATAGTTTTGGTTTGGACACAGCATTGAGCCAGTGATTTATCTGAGCTTATTAAAAACAGAAGGAAATTCAACACTGTGTCTACACAGATTTCTGGTTGGATCTGTTGTATTCCTAACAGTAGCAGATGCTTCAGAAAAAGGTGCAAGAATACCATATCATACATACACGGGGTAATCTACTCTCTACATTTGATCAATATCTATTTCTAAAAGTAGAGATGAGTATAAGCCTTGAGGTGTACAACTTCACAGCCTTTGAAAAATGTTGAAATTAAGATTAAATATTCTGAAGATCAATAAATATTTTTTCACATTATTCACATTATTCACATGTTCAATCCCAACATACATTTATTACTAATTGCATTCTAAAAAGTTAAATCTCAGAATTTTTCATCTTTCATTCATATGACATTTTTTTCCTGAAACTCCCTGATCATTTATATTGCTTTTCTGTGAACCCCCTCTTGATCAGTTACACTCTTATTGAGGTGGTGAACAGTACTGAGTTAATTTTCTTTGCAGTATTTACCATTGTCTTCCTTTTTTTTATTTTTTGTTTTGTTTTGTTTTGCTATCATGTCATGCAAAGGTCTTAATTTGCCTATGAAAAATGTTATTTTGGGCTAGATGTAGCCAATTTACAGCTTAAGTATTTCAGAAGTGGACCTAGTAAAAGATCAGTTTCTAGAATATACCGTAACTCATTCTTTGCTTGAAAAAAAAAAAAAAGAGAGAGAGAGAGAGAGAGAAGAAATTGGTACTACTTTTACTACTTTTAGGTTGAGTTTTTCTAATGCATGAATGCATTATTTCTAATGAATATTTATTATTTACACCTTTTCTTCCCCCCCCCCCCCCCCCCCCCCCTTTAGAGAGGCACAATAAATGTTTTATTAGAAATGTACAAATACCAAAGATGTTTTTAATGTGATTTTGGAACCATAATTATAATTTTGTTTAACAATTTGGTTTTGTTTTAAAGAAACAGGTTTTTTTTATATATAAAAATCATTTCTGAGATGTAAAAAAAAAGAGGATTGTATTGCTGACATTCCTGAAATGTATATTTTCTGTTTAAAAAAAAAAGTTTTTATCATTACTACAGAAAAATAAATGAAATATTTTCTAGCCACATTTCTTAATTAGCAAGGACATGAATATTGTGTATCATAGTTTCAGTGTTCTGTCTTGCTCAATAAATCTTTTCATCAGTTAAGTTTTGTATAAATTGTCTAAGCATGGCCATAAAAAACTTTTAATAATTCAGTTTGGAGGATTTTAACTGCTTTATTAATGATGTGAACATAGAAATAAATTCACAATGTATAGGTTGTTTTGTTTGTTTGTTTGTCTGTTTGTTTTTTAACAGAGAAATTTGTCTGTTCTTGTAGTTCAGTTCAGTTCCATTATTTTGATATTTTATCCTGTCCACATATATTTAAACTGGGGCTTGTGATGACTGTGTGTAGAAACACAGCTGTGCAAAAGCAAAGCTGACATACCCGATATTAAAGAATACCACAAAATCAATACAGAGGTCGCAGTACAACAGACTACCTGCATACCAGATGATGAAATATTTGTCCATAACAGAAACTGGCTTCCGCCTGAGGTGTTCTGAACTGAACCTGCTTTGTCAGGATAATTGTATTTCGTCCTTTCTCAGGGCTTTGACAATTTGGTCAGTAACAACCAGCACATCCTCTTCAGCTGCTGTTGATAATCTGTAAACAAAGTGGATCTATAAGCCAGGTCCTTGCTGACCGCTGTTAAAGCCTGCCACCCATTCAGGTTGACAAGCTTTCCAGTTGTGTAGCAATCTAACCAGCTCTTGCTGCTTTTGTCCAAAGGCTCCTGTTGCACTGGGCAAACAGCACTAAAATGAAGACTGGCAGAATTATATATCCATTTCCAATTCAAAAATGCTAGTATGCAAGCAGCAAACCTGTTGCATTTCTTGCTCAGGACTAACAATTTCCCATATACAATAACATATTCACACCTGAACAAGAGATTGCACAGCCTGACCTAGCCATCACACCAAACTACGGGTGGGAGGCAGTCTTGATAAAGTATAATATTTTTAAACTAAATACAACACTTTTTGCAGTAGAAATAATATCAATTATCTTGATTTTATATATATATATACAACATATATTATATATATACACACAATTAATAAGGTAGAGCAATACCTAAACAAGCAGTTTGTTTACAGCTCTACACTGGGATTAACACTTAAAGGAATTTCCTTAAAGGAATTAAAGGAAGGGAAAAAAAAAACTATTCTTAAATATTTTTTTCATTATCCTACATCACTTCTAGTTTAACTTCTGGATATATTTTTTGTATTATCTCTCTCCTAGACTTACTGTCTTAGTCATCTGTGCTGCACAGCTTTCCATGGGTGCCAACAAAGGTCTTTGAGAGTTAAAGTTTTGTTCTGTTTGGTGTTTGCTTATGCTTTTCAGAACTGACTGCCTAATTTTGCTTTGAAACAAGAAACTGTCTTTTAGATAGAAGATGAAAAAGACACATAAAGGTTACAAGGACTGCAAGTGTCATAGCAAGTAATGTGACACATGAAAAAATTAAAATCTCTGATTTTGAAAAAAAAATAGGAGCTACGAATGGCAATATTCCACTCATTTTATTTCTTCATCATGAACACAAAATATGAAAAGGATATTTAATAATATAAAACAAATTAAAAGAGAAATTTCTTTATCTGTTTGAATGGGAGGTTCTTGTTTTTGTCCTTGTTGGCCTTTTAATAAGTACCTGGTAACTGACAACCGAGGTATAATAGAGTAAAATTTTTGCTGCTTTTTTTTTTTTTTTTTCCTTCTAATAAAATACAGTTGCATCTTCCAAATTTCACTGAGGCATCCTTCCTGCTATTGGCATCTCTCCTGTTTCAAAAATACCAACCTACTTTCAAATATCTATCAGCTTTTACACCTGTGAAGCCCTCTGCACAGAAGAGCAACACGAGACTCAGAAAAGCACTAACATGCAGTAAGTATGTTTTGAAGGACAAACAATATTACACAGAGGAAAGACTTTGAAAGATCCATTATTTGTAGGGTTTTATTTCATAGTACATGCTCAACATTTTACACAAAACACTAGCAGCATTTGTCTAGGTGTAAAGGCAGAAGGCACCACATCCTGAAAGCATGCTGCCAGTGCCTGTTAGCGGCACTCAGGGAACACTCGAAGTGACACCAGGCTAACCGCATCCTCAGATGACATTGCCAGAAAGGAAGTCTCAGTAAGGCTAATTGTGAAATCCTGGCACTCCAGACTCAACAGGGATTTTAACACCAGCTGAATAGACATGAGATTTTTACATTAAGATTTTCTTTATTTATATTTGAAGGGAAAAAAATCATTTAAGATATATGATGAATATATATGAATGCATTACTTCAGTCTTAAATTAAATTGTCCTAAACATAACAGTGCTGCTTTATACATGTTGAAAAATTAAAAATAAAACTTAATATACCTAAGAAACTACTTTTACTTTTATCTGTTTAAACACTACCTTAGTCATCTACAGCCTACCTAACAAAAATGATTGCGCATTTGTAAAAATAGTATGTAGTTTCTAAAGAGGAAGCCATCTACTAACTACTGTGTTATCATTTAGATAAAAGGGATTCCAAATACCAAAAGAAGTCTTGAAAGAATAGGAAGCCTGACACCTGCTTCTATGAAGCATGCCACGGAGTCAGGAAGGCAGTATTATTCTGGTCACAGAAATGATCAGAGAGCTAGAGCACCTCTCCTATGAAGAAAGGCCGAGAGAGCTGGGGATGTTCAGCCTGGAGAAGAGAAGGCTGAAAGGTTTCTGGGAAATCTTACTGCAACTTTCAAATACTTAAAGGGGGCTTATGATAAAGATGGAGAGAGATTTTTTACAAGGGTATGGAGTGCCCTTGTACAATGGGTAAGGACAAGGAGTAATGGTTTTTACTAGAGAGTAAATTTAGATTAGACATAAGGAAGAAATTCTTTACTATGAGGGTGGTGAGTCACTGGAACAAATTGCCTACAGAAGTTGTGGATGCCCCGCCCTGTGAAAGTGTTCAAGGTCAGGTAGTTTGATCTAGTGAGAGACATCCCTGCCCACGGCAAGGGGGCGAAACTAGAGGATCTTTAAGGTCCCTTCCAACACAAACCGTTCTATGACTCTATATATCTAGCTCCTGAGGTCTCTGAATATATTTACTACTGGATATCACCTCCTAAACTATTGAGAATTGGAGGACATGTCATGCAGCTTGATAGCAATTTCTTACAAATATATAATAAAGTCTTTAATTTGACCTAAAACATCTATGCAATGCTCCTTTAGTCATTCAAAGAGAACCTGTTCCCTGGACTGATGCCTTAGTTATTCTATCTAATAAAATAAACACAGTGAGAATTTAAAAATTCATTCTAGGTCATCTCCAAAAAAGTGCATTAAATGTAAATGATATAAAAATGCAGTTAACACATTATAGACAAATGCAGATATACAACAAACAATATTTTATTCACACTTCTGGATTCTATTGAATAACAAAAAACACTCTGCTGTGGTTCAAAGGTGAAGCCAGGACTCAGCATGCTTTTACCTTCAGGACTGTTTTAGCAGTCTCTATATCTGGAAACCACAGTTTGGGTGCTTACCACGGATGAAGCATTGAACATGTTTATATGTAAGGCACAGCAGCTACAACTGATCTATTCGAACAGTCTGCTCTCCAAAATATACTGATGGGTAAAAAATTATGAAACTTAAGAAGCACCCTGTCTCCCACAACAGACTAGGGCAATTTTGCAGTATTGCAGGAATGCTTATTCATTTTAGGAATCTTACAGTATTAGCTAAACATCAAGTGCACTTAATGGTCAGACTTTGTTGCTTTCTGAAATAATAATAATAATAATAATAATTCAGAGATGTTCAGGTTTTGCTTGTGACCACTGTCTTAGAAGAGCTCAAAGTTCACTTGTGTACAAACCAGCATCTCCTTGTCATTTTTTATAGATTTTACTGACAACAGGAAAGTTCAAATGGCTAAGAGCAAGGCAAGAAACAGATTCCATAAGACAGCTTTAAATGTTAGTCAAGTATAAGAGATTGCTTACGTATTTTAAGAACAGATTGCTGCCCCTTCCATGAAAACAGCTTTTATACTAAACTACAAAATAACCAGAGAAATAAGAATTTTAGCCATACAGCTGAGGTGAATACAGCCTTACCTGTACAAATGTGAAGATTTTTAAATCATCTGTGCTGGCTGATCAAAAAGAAAACATAACTTGTTAGATTAGTTTCACATTTTATGCAGCTGCTTGACAAGTTGCAAAGAAATAGACTTTATTTTATTAGGCTGTACTCAATGTGTGTGTAGGCACATCTAATGCTGGAATATCACCCTGCTGCTTTGTACCACTGAGACGCGTTACAGTAATGACACACGGGGTCTTAATCACTTTTTTGGTTAGAATACTTACGCATTTCAGTAAATGAACTTTTACAGTTTCCCATTTGTTATCACTTCTACATAATTGCCATAGTATTTATCAGTGCCAAGCAATGTAATTTATTTTATAGGTGACTTCTCTCAAAGTACTTTTCCTATAAAAGATCTAGGTGGAGCTGGACAGCACTCCATCCCCCCTGCCATGCCAGACTATGGACTTGTCTGTGTTAGCTGGTTCTCTAATCTTCTTGACAATAATAAAAGTTATGCAACAGAGAACAGTCAGACATTTTCATTACTGTGGCAAATAATACATCAGCACACTGAACACCAACCACAAGAATATGAATAAAATTGCTCCACAGAGAGTCTGGTCTATAACAGTTAATGGCAACAAAGCCTACCCTGAGTTTTCTACACAGAAAACTCTAAGGATTCCTGCCCACAGTGTAGGATCTTTAGGGCAAAAAAAAAAATAAAAAATGATAAACTAAAATAGCTACACTCCAAAACTATTTAAGGCTTCTTCACTGTTTTTAAAGAGAGAAAATATGCATCAATGGAGGAGGTAGTAGCTTTTTCAGCACTCTTGAGACTGCAGCTGGAACGCGGGTGTACACCCTGGCTGGGGCTCCACCATATGCAACAGACATTCACATACTGGAGCAGGTCCAGTGAGGGACACCAAAACAGTCTGAGAGCTGGAGCACTGTCCATATGTATCAAGAACTCAAAAGTTCATGACAAAGCGTGATATATTTTACATTTTTCTCCTCCCCTCCTGACAGCATATAATGGATGTTATTTGTTATTAGCTAATTGGAAGGTACATTTCCCTGAAACAGATGCAATTTTTATGCTACTTGTTATAACATTTGCTTTCAAAATATGACTAGTAATGTAATGTATCTTTGCTTTGCCCTACTGCCTTCTCATTGTGGATTATCCAACAGAAGTTTGGTTTTCCAGCACCCTGTGAGATACTGAAGTATTCAATTATTATCCACAATTTTCAGAGAAGAAAGAGTTTAAGTGACTCGCTCAGGGGCAGTGAAGAAGCTGTTACTGAGCAAGGGGCAGAACACAGATCTTGTTATTTTAACTTATAGCCAATCTTCTCTTATAAAAAAATAGTCCTCTTACACTGGAGCAAGACCTCATGTTAACGGGCCATTGATATTTTTGTTGTTTTTAAATAATAATGCACCGTTATGCTTGTAGCAAGAACAAACCAATCCACAACAAAGAACAGGGAGGCTACTAAACCCAGAAAGGAAAAGAAACAAAACCACAGGGAAAAAAAATAAATAAATGACTTTACATGAAGATTATGTAGGGCATTGTAGTTGACTTCCCTTGGTGGCAGACAATAACACTGGAAAGGTTTTGAAAGAAATATGTCTGGTCTGTTTCATCCATCGGAAGTATTTACTCCTGTGTTTCAAAGCACAACTTTTAGATTATCCACTTCTTAAAATACAAAAGCTAACTTAAATAAAGAGTTTAATGTCTGTTTAAATGAGGCTTCAAACTCAAGAGTTATGGGTAGGGAGACTGATCTACAGTCTAATAATGACAGAAAAATCTAATTTTACTCAGTGTGTGAAGGAGATGTATCCTTTGACCTTTATGCATAGATGTAAAAATTAGACGAAACAAAACAAGATCCATCTTTAAACAATAAATCTGAGCATTGCAGTCCAAAAGACAAGGCACTGGACCATCCTGTAGTGGGACTTTAAAGACTGATATTTGGAAGTAGGTGAACTAGGCCAAAATCCATCTCTTCGAAAAGGGAAAGACCTCATACTTTTCTGCTGTAGACATATCAAACTAACTATTATATTTATCAAATTGTACTTGTTTTACAATAGCATATACATCAGCATGAGATACAAAGAAAAATGTGGGTTCTGCTCTTCTACAATAAGAAAAATATTGGTGCTTGAAATTATTAAAACTTGATCTTGGTGATCCTCCTAACTCAACTGAATAAAGATAACATGAAAAGAACAGAAAGACAGGAAAAAAAGCTAATAGATTCTTCAGTTCCTCTTATTTAAAACAATTTTCAGATTCATTTTCTTTCTGTGATAGCCAGTACAAGTAGCAAGTGGTGAAGATACTTTGTCCAAGGGATCTATTAACAAATGTTATAATACTATAACAAGTGATTGAAGATATTCAGTGTATTGTCATCCTTCATTTTCAAGACACCTTTCTTTTTCATTCCCACAGTTATAGACTGCTGCTTTCATACTGTTGTGCTACAGAAGGATGAGACCTAGAGCAAACACGCTTGAAAACCAGCACAGTAGATATAACATTCTCTGATCTTTTCAAATTGCACTCTGACCCTTCATCTTCTTATAAGCCTCATTAAATATAGTAATAGACAAGGGACTTGCATGAAAGGTAGGAGGGTTTAAGGTACTGCATAGGGAACGAGAAACTTCAAGATTCAAATATCAAAGAGCTTGTGCAAACTACTCCAATCTGTAAATGACTGAGGATGTGGGCAAATGATCAAACAAGGTCAAGTCACAGTGGTGAATAAAGTCACCTCAGAGCAGCCAAGAAAGTATCACTGGCTGCAAGGGCTCTCCTGCCTTTCCAGTGAAGGATGATGAAGCAAACTAATATAACCCCATCACTGAAAAGGCTAAAAATACATTCATCATTCAGCTGCTGAGTATTTATTTATTTTTTATACAACTGCTACTCATTGGCTTTCAAACATAAATCCTCATCTTTCAGTTACCACCAACAACCTTTTCCTGTCTTATCTATCCAGATTGCAAGCTCTTCTGGGAAGAATTGTCTTTGGTCACGGATTTCTGCAATTCCTGAGAAAATGCAGTGTCTGATTACTTTTTGAGATTCCAGCTGCTGGTGAAATAAAAGATAAATAAACTAATAAACCAGTAGAATACTGCTTCATATTTACTAATATTTTTCCTGGTTGCAGTTTTCATACATATTCTGCTGTGTTTTTATGGGATAGCAAAAAGCCTTTATCTCTAAGACAGCTTTCCTGCTGGCAAATATTACTCTTGGATTCATATTTTCTGGTTAGTCTATAACAGCAAACACCTATTTTGCAAAGGACTCATCCCTATCCATCACCTGTATAGGTGCAAGTGACAACATTCAGACTCAAAAAATAACTCTTGAATGCATTTGTAGCTGTAGCTCTGGTGAGTTCTGCATTCACGGCACATCTCTACTATAATTCATTGCTTAGTAAAACACTTTGAGCTATAGTACATGAAAAGCACTAAATAATCCGTAACAGGATACAAACTGAACAATCTTATACTTAAAGATTAATGTCTCTTCCAGATGAACAACTGTTCTATGGAACTATCTGTGTTGCTATGCAGAGGCTGTGGTTAGATTGCAAGAATTGAAATTGGGAGAAAAGGTTAATCTGGCAACAATTTCCTTTATATATATATACCTGTACTCTATGCACATTCAATGGGAAATTAATGCATGAATCAGAAAGTCATTAATTTCACTGATCCTCTCCTAGAACTGGTTTTAATTTGGGTGCTTTTTTTTTTTTTCCCAACTACTTAATATTTCTTTAGCTTGTTTTATACTTGAAATATTTATATATTTTTATACTAGATTTCTCACACTTTATTATGTCAAGAGAGGCCTTGTAGGTTTGCCAACACAGAGAGACAAACTGCAGGGTTAAAAGAAGTCCAGAATAGGTTAGCCTCTGAAGGACAGTTGCAAGGAGTACATTCACTTGTCTCATCCCAATGAGAAGCAGAAGTTCAATTTTATGAAAATTCCTATCTACATGAATGCCATTTGCTGAAAGAAACACTAACCCAAACCACCCATTGAAAATGCAAAAAATGTCAGCTATAGAAAGGAAATCATTCTACCACTTTTGTCAACAAAATGTCAAGAGAATTGTAGCCACCTCCTTTACTGTTTTACTTTTCAACCCTCAAAGAAACATTACATCCAAACTAATAATAACCTCTTAAACTGCTACTCCCACAGTCTGCTGCCCTTGTGCACTGACTGATATACTGGAAATATTGGTAACAGGGAGGGTTCACACATTCTGAAATGGAGCAGTCCAAACTCAAGGCACCAAGCCTGCTGGAGTTCAAGGAGCATTTGGACAATGCTCTCAGACACATGGTCTGAGTTTTGGGTGGTCCTGAGTGGAGCCAGGAGCTGGGATCGATGATCCCTTCCAACTGTGGCTCCCTTCCAGCTTGAGACATTTTATGATTCTCTGATAAATTGTTCACCATTTGGTACAAATGCAGAATAAGTGCAAACATCATCAACACTCTCAGTAAAACCCTAACTCATCTCAAGATTTTTGGCGACAGCAGGAAGAACACATCCTGGAGCTAAAGCAAGGAGATGCACAATAAGAGGCATGCTACAAAACAGCTGTTCAAGGCCAGGTCTATTACCCTGAAGTATTTTATATTATATAAATGTCCACAAACATGCAAAGGATTGCAATTCTAATCACACACACACATTGGCAGCTAGGAATATTAAGAACAATTTAATAAATATTGCTCAGCAACCTAAAATCACCACTGCAAGCACAGACACAAAGTGCACCCAACAGGTCTCAGAGAGTTCCTAATATCAGCAGTGCTTTCAGGTTTTGCTGTTAAATTAAATTAAGGACAAGTATTGTCTTGCCAATTTCCAAATAACAAAATATTTGGACATTTCTATTAGGTTCCAATGCACTAAACAGGCAGGTGCAACCTGCATTATTCTCTACTACTGCAATACCAGCAACTGTGGTAAGTGAGATCAGTGTAGCATTATCCTATGTGGTGTAAGATGCCTGTGTCAGAAAAAGACTCAGTTCTGAAAAGCTTACAACCTTCAGAAAACGGCAAGAAGGACAGCAAAGAAGGTTAAGTGAGCGACACAGAACCTTAGGATTAAAAGCAGCACCGGTCCAGAGATGTGACCAAAGGACCGTACTGCTTCTGACATTTGCAGGCAGCAGAATGACTTAATTAGCTGGGTCTTTTCTCACATTGTTCAATAACATAGGTCACTACTGAATGTCCAAGAGCAATTGCTTTCCCTGCTAGTCATACGACATTTTCACTGACAATGACCTATAGAGATGCAGAGAATTAATTCCCATTCAGGCCCTTTTCTTAGATACTGCTTCTCTAAGTACCTGTGAAAGATTTTAATGTAATTGTGCTACAGGGATTTAAGGCAAAGCATTTACCAAGATCTGCATTTGTCCTATACATATTGCACTACAAGTGGAAATGATCTATGGTGGTGTTCAGACTCAGAACCTGGTGGCTTAACAGTTTTATGTCACTGAGAACTTTGCCTTTGGCTGTCCAAGCTTAAAAATCAATTCACTACTTTAAACTTTATGCTGCTGATGTCAGTTTTTATTGTTGAGCTCAACAAACCAAAAACTTAAGAGAAAAAGATTGTGAAAAATTGCTTCCCGTTTACCACAATTTAAAGCAAAAGGTGACCAGAATTTTCAAGCCTTTGGATTATCTTTGGACTTAAACAGTTTCATTTCATAAGTCTATTGTTATTACAGGGACACAGCTTCATGATGAGCAGAGGCACATATGGATAAAGCACTTGCTTCTTGCATAATCTGTTTGTATCTTTTTCCTCTTTAACAAACTCCTAATACCTCCCTCTATTTTGAATGTTATGATTGACTTTTATAGAACAATTTCTGCTCTCAGCTGTGCTTACTAGTGAAGTTGGTGGCTATAGTGATATAATCAAGATCAGATTTTACTTCAGTGCCTATGAAGCAGTGTTCCCAATGGGTAGGACTGCCTTCCCTCCCTGCTAGCTCTGCCAGGCAATGAAAGGGCACATTATCACCATTTTGGTGTGAGAGGACAGAGAGTGATTTTTGCTAATTGACAGCATTTTCACCATTTGCTGACAATCAGCAGACTAGATCTGGCCTGAAGCCCTCAGTATGGAAAAGGCCCAGCTCCTGCAGTCTTCATGGTGCTAAACTGAAATGACTATGCATTACAAACAGATATTTGCTAAGATTCTTATTACTACTCAGTTTTTATTTCAGTTTTCTTCTATAGGCAGTCTTTCCTTTCATTAGTGAACTCACCTTTTCTTTTCCCCTTGTACCCAGATTTACGCAATAGACTAAATGTTTATCTAAATGTTCTCTGTCATTCTCAATTGATTGCCTCAATGACTGTGCCACTTGTTGTGTGAAATTAAAGCTCTGAAAACGTCAGTGTGCAAGCTATGCTATCTTAGCATTACTTATATCTTCCCATGGAGTATCTCCTCAAATTCTTGTTTTCTTAAATGCGTTTGAACAGAGCTATAATAGAAGCATCCTGCAAGAACTTGTAGGTCAGCAAATGGTTATTGCTTCCACAGGAGCAATCACACAGTATCACAGAATCTGTCAGACGGACAGTGTTAATTCTTTGGTGTTTGGCCGGTAATTACAAAGCATGGGAAACTGTCTCTTAACCCAGAGGCAGAATGGAAAAGGGCAGTAACTACAATCATTGACACACTATAATAGCAACTCACTGGTACTCAGAACAAGTCGGCAGTGAGATTAGTGCTCCCAAAGTCAATACTTGCCAAGCAGTTATCGAAGCATGTGTTGTGAGACACTGTGGAAAGTCAGAATAAGGAGTAGCTGCATTCATCCAGATGCCGTGGCTCTATTTATTGAGTTGCAACTTCTTCTCTTTTTCCAGGAGGCACAAAACTCTCCTTCCTTCTGTGCAGGTTCTGCAGCAGGAATGGCTTCTGCAACATTTGTCTTGAAGAACCTATTTGAGAACTCCTAATTGTGGTTTTGTACTTGAGAATGGGACTTTTTGATTTGCAATTAAGCTATTCTATTTCCACCACAGCCTCTCAGCCAGAAAGGAGAGGATGAAGCAACCATCATCCTGCAGACAAGGAAGTGCTTCACCCATTTGATGATATGTTATTTCCAGAAGATGTCTTCAGAGCCTCTCAGCCAATTCCTCTCCTCCTTTCAAGTGTAAGGCTTAGAAAGAAACAATTTCTGCCTATCTGATTGCTTCAACATACAATAGCAGGAGGCACACCTGTGGGAATGAGATCAGCAATATCAGTGCCTTGGCTAATAGGATGGCTTTGGGGCAAGCCAAAGGCAAGGCTTGGCTCTGGTCAGCTCTGATGGGGACGCACAACATGCACACACCGATGGCTCTTGTGGCAGAAGCCAGTCCTATTCTCAGTGCAAAACCATCTTGTGCACTGGAAAAACACTTTTTTTTTAAATTATATTTTCCTGAGTATCAACCCTTTTCCTCCCCACCCCCAGAAACTATTTTACTAGGAAGTTTATTCAAGTCCTGAAGAGCTTTCAAGACAATGTTATTTGATAAGGTGCTTTTAAAGCATATCTGATTATAATCCTGCAGAAAAGTCATAAACTACTAAAAATCTGTCATGTAATTGTAGTGTCACATACAATTAAGTGTTTCAGTTGTAATGCTACTGCTTTTGTGATAGTGCTGGAAAGTTTGTTTTAAACAAGTATGACAGAAAATGTTTCTTGCATTACTACCAGCTGTTACAGAAACATTTGAACTGTGCTTAAAATAAAACTGGAAATGAAATATTCTTGTTTTCCCTTCTGACATATTGCTGAAATTGGTTAAACACTAAAATAATTGGATGGTTGATACTTTGATTAAGGAACTTGAGAAAACCAGCAAGAAGGATGGGAAAAGAAGGAATGTCATTTTCTGTCTGGCCTTGGATAGCTTATTTACGTAAGAATTCTGAACACATATTTGAGGCCAGATTTTTTTAAATGCCCCCTTTTTAAGATTTTCATAGTAAGTTTTTTTAGATAAATTCAGCAGTGTGGATGCTTGATCTTCAGCCTCCCAATAGAAACAGCTGGTCTAAGAAAAGCATAAGAAGCTTTACATCTTTAAGCCCCTGACCGAGTTAGGCAATGATCACAGACTTACCATATGGCTGATGTTAAAAAGAAATATTGAGTTGTTACTGGTTCAGTGATCACCACTTATCCTGTGCTCTGAGACAGGAATATTGTGCCAAAAAAAAAAAAAAAAAGGGCTTGAGGGGCACTTAGGAAGAAAGAACAAGATAGCAAACTGTAAGCAATTTTCTAAATTTAACAAAAGTTAAAAAAGAAAGAAAAATTCTTACGGTACCTTTTTGGGGTTGATAACCCAGACTAAGATAGTTTGCTCATGCCAAAGAGTAGTGACTGGCAGTGAGAGTACAATCATTCTATATGGATTTATCACCCTGAGAGGAACACGGGGCCAATTTCAGGCAGAGATAAAATAAGTAGATGTCCACAGAGGCAGACTGTCCTAGTAAGAGGTGTCCATGCTGCCAACTTTCCTTAATGGCATGGTCTTGAGGTGATGGCTTTGCTGCTATTACTGCCACCAACAGCTGCAGAGGAAAGCAGAAAGTAGGTGCTTCTACTGTTGCCCCACACCACAGCAGCCAGAGCAAACTATTATTTTTGTTCTACCTTAAGACAAAAATACTCAGTTTCACCCAAACTACTGAGAAGCATTGAGCTGGTGCTGATGATGAATATTTTTCTTTATGAAGTAGTGGCCAGAAATAACATACTGAGGTTTCAAGGCTGGCAGTAAGCCTGTCGTATCATCAGCATGCAATTTTGCCACATCATCCCTGGCCTTTCCTTGCCTCCCCACCGCATCCTTTCCGCAGGTTTGAAAGTCTTCCAACCTTATTCCAATTTCACTTCTTCAGCACTTTATTCTGTTTTGGCTCCTGCTTTTCTCTTGCACCTCTGCAGAACCTTTCCTTTTATCCCTTCTTGCAGAAATTCTTCCACAATTTCCATTCCTCAAGCTTATTTGGATCTCTAGACATTAGTCTTCTGAACTTTCACCAATAATTGCAAATAAATTACATATGAATGACTTACAATTTTTGAGAATACTTTCTTAAAATACACTGTGGAAGGGAAAATATCACTGGGTTTCCATTCTTGCAAAACGGGCATACTTGTGGCTGCTGTTCTAAATTATCATTAATTTTATTTGATAATTATTTAATTCATAATTCTGTTTTTCTTTTGTTTGGTTTTAATACTAGATCTATGTAAAAACCTCCAGCTTGAATTGTGAACGTGATATCATGTTCTGTTCTGCATGACAAAACAATCTAATTTCAGAGATATCCTGAGAATAAGTCTGACATAGTTTTTTTTTTTTCCCCCCAGAGGATAAAGGTCAGATTTTATTTAAAAATATAATAATAATAGATGTTCAAGCTAATATCTGTCTTTGTTCCTTACTGCTAACTCATAAATTCTATTAATGCTAATGAGTTACACATCTATTCAAGGGGGAATATAACTATCCCCATAAATAGATTTACATAATGGGACAATGCTCTGGCTTTAAGTACTTTGCTGGAATGGAGCCAAAGTCATAAAACCCATTACATTCTCTAGCATAATATGAAATTCAAGCTTGTCATTCTCACCTTGAAGACCTCACTGACCGCTGTAGCTCCTTACATATTTGTTCCAAGTGTTGCCTTCTTTTGCCATTGATTTATACATACAAAAACCAGAGCATGCCCAAGTGTACTTTCCACATCAAGCTCATTTAGTTTAACTATTTGGGGGTCTTGTACAGAGACTCATACTCATAAAGTACTCAGTGATGACTTAAAGTATTCATAAAAATTATTAGATGCAGCTGATGGTGACATTCAGATAAACATGCATAGCTCTGATATTTAAACGCAAGCTAACATCTTGTGAACAAAGTAGATTACAAAGTAAACTGGAATGGAAATTTAACTGAAAAGTTTCACAGGGAATTGTATAAACCACTCTTAAAGCTGCCTGCAAACATAATACTTCCAAAGCTTTCTATGACTGACTTGACAATCTTCAGAAACCAAAAAGTATGGAGTTAATTTATGAAAAACGTCTCAAAACTGAAGAGATTTTTAAGTGGATATAGTGTAAGGGATAGGACAATCAAGTTCTTAGCAGTATAGCTACTGTCACTGCCTGGCTGGAAAGAGAACAGCAATAGAGATGTGAGCCATACTATTGCATTTGCTCCAAGGGCCTGGGAATAGCCTTAACTTCATGTTATTACCTAGAATCGAAATAGTATTTGAGCTTCTGTGATTCCTCTGTCAATATCTCATGGGACTTCTTCAACTTGTAATCAATCAATTAATTAGAATTATTTCTTTTTCTATTGGGAAGAACGTGGTTCAATGTCATTAGGAAGGCAGCTTTACCGAATAAGTTGATTAACAGCAAAAAAGGCTTCTACAGCTTTAGCCCTATAGTTTGTTATAAGGATATTATCACAATAAACAAACACAATAATTTACTCTTAAGTTAGTTAGTATGTCAATGTCCTGTGTTTTTTTTTGTTTGTTTGTTTGGTTGGTTGGTTGGTTTTTTAATACTAGCTTTTTGCTTCTTTATCCTTGCAGTTGGGTAGTAACAGATTTTGATAAAGCTGTACAAGTATTAAAAAGATATAATCTCAGTAAAATCAAATCATCTGGTTCTTCTAATTCTTTTACTTCAGCCTCATGTTGACAGTAAACTGTTCTGACACTGCACTGAGTTGCGTTTTCGTCAAGATTCTGCACAGCACATGCACACAATACACACAAAGATATGGTAAAGCAACATCACACTATGTCATTTAGAAGCAATGACACTATCTGATCTAACAAAAAACTATAAATAATTAATGTTAATTTCCTGATTTTATTAGAGAAAGAGATATCTGCTAGCAACAGGAAGGTTGACTGATCCCATGGACCTCGGCTGAGCACACATCACCAAAATCACATTTTTAGAATGGATTAGAGTGGATTACAGAACTCATAAAAGAAGAGAAAAGAAATTGGTTGCTTTTTCACTTCTGTAAGTTATTCAGTACTGGAACAGCTTGTAAACCTTGATGGGAGAGATGAAATTAGGACGTGTACTTCTGTTGTGCTCAATAACTGCAATGAAATAAAATCTCTGATTATAAATGGGTTTTACATGATTCATCTTTTCCAATTCCAAAGTTTAAATTGAAATGACCAAGAGGCAACAAGGCTATCAATTCCAGAATATACTTTCTCACCGCCAACATGACCCCAAGTCCATTAAAATCTAATGGACTCTCACCATTCACTTCAGTAGCAGTGTATCACATCCTTACCAGAATAGAAATATTTTTTTTTCAGGATTAACAGAGACACTGAATAGACAATAACACATAATAACAGGCTTGGAAGATATACACCTTGTATTTCTCACAAAGCATTTAGATTCAAGAAGCCAAGAAACTCCTTCTGAAATATAACTTAGGTTTGTCACACATGTGACAAATGTGACTGCCATCTCACAGTTCTATGAATATGCTGTAATAGAAGGTAACGGTTAACTCCTAAAAAGGGAAAGAACATATTGTACATTTGTACTCACAGGAAATATTTTTTTTTCCAAAAGCAGTGATTTCAGTCATTTGAAATCATTACAAAAATATGTCATATACTATTGCAAACAGTGGCACCTTTATCTTGAAAATTAATCCATCAAGAACAATTTTTATATGCATAAATCCTTATCTAGCACATCAACAATGCATCGATTTTCTCATTCAAAAATAATGTATTCATCCACAAAAAACATTAAAGGGTTTTAGTCTAGACTAATGCTGCTATATTTTTCTGACTAAAAAAAGAAAAGAAATTTGTAAAATGGGTCTGCTTTTTAACACAAAATTGCTACTTAATGCTTTGATCCTCTTTTCCTAAATTTTTCCCCAAAACATATGCATTATCTCTACCTTTGCCCTTGCATGCCCTGTGTTGCAGATCCAAAAGGAGAGGTGAAAGGAACTATCAGTATTGACTAGTACTGATTTTGTTCCTTTAGTCTTATGCTCATTCAGAACACATAGTGCCTAAAATTCCTAATATTTTTTAAGTCTGCATTGCCATTGTTGTTTCAAGAAAAATATAAAATATATGCTACATGTAACAGTTGGCTTATCCAGAATGCTCTCCTGGAGACTTGGACCAACATGAAGGCAGGAATTATGTTTATGAAGATGAATTACATTATCTTCCCACCATTTTTGCTCTCTCTGTTTACAAAGAATCACCAAGGGAACAAGGGCAAAGAAAAACTGTAACTAGAATGGTAGATTCATAGTATTATTATTATTTTTTTTTCCTCAGTTAAGCAGTCTGGTTTGTTTTGTTTTATGTTATGAAGTTAACAAATAAATGTATGAGCCTAGATAACATCTCAGTTGAGGAATTCCAACTAATCAGTCTACTGAATGTATACAGAGACCAGGTTACTGAACAAGACGTCAGGCACATTTTTCCCACTAAAGCATTATTTGAGGCTCAGAAGCATTTCCTAGCTACCAACTATCCACATGCTGTTTTTTTCCCCTGGAACATTCATGTACTTATGCTCGCAGATCACATCAACTTCGTCCTCCAGACTTCCAGGTAGCAATAACAAATCTCGCCAAAGTATTGGCAGTTTCCTTCTTTTGTTGATTGGGAAAGTTTTCTACAGTAGAAGTGCTGAACCCTCAGGAAGTCGGAGCTGCATCAATTCATGTTTGGAAGATTATAGCAATGTAGCAATTTATGCCTGAAGTTTCAAATTACCCAGGACAACCTTTACACTTGAAAGTGCAAACAATTCCTAAGTCCACGCAGTTTAAACAGAGAAAAAAAAAAAAAAAAGGATATTCTGCAAGCTTCAATAACTAAATGAATCTCAAGACCTTTTAAATTCAAGGATTCAATTTAATAGATTTCAACAGTATTATTTTCTCTATTTCTGACAGAAACAAAATGGCAAAAATCTAGACATTTCCTCTGAAGGCTACTGATGTTGTGTTATGGCAAGACCTTTGCCCTCCAAAGGCAGAAGTAAATTCCCACAGCTGTTGCTAATTTGTGGAAACAAGACCCTGCCTGCCCAGAGTGGGGGCGTGAAGATGGCTGGAGGGAGGCTGGGGCTCAGCGTCCACCTGCAGCCTGCAGCTCTTGGGCATTTGCCACTGCTACACAGCTGCTTTACACCACTGTGAAAGCTCTTGCCATTTCCATAGTAAGGTTTTATGGACAAATCAATTAATTATCTGCTGGCAGAATAAGTTTCTGAATTTACTATGTTCATTCAGTTATGCTCAGGTCATTTTCTAACTTCAATCACCCCACTTATCTGCTCTGTTTGAACTGAGCTCCGATGGAGTATACACTGCTGAGGGCTCTGAAAGAGCTTTTATTTATGTATATTTTGTCAAAACACAATCTCCTATAAACAGGAAAATGGAAAAACAGGTGCTACCATGTAGAACACAGAGGTATTAAACAATCCCCAAGATTTTTTAGGCAAGTCTGATAGACCTGAGGAGAACTTAGAAATTAAAATACAGAGGGATACTTCAGCAAACCTTAAGACGGGCAGATAATTTAAAAAGTGATTTCCCTCTTCCTCTCTGATGCAGTTTCCTGCTGTTGCAAAGTAATAATATGCAGTTTCTATTTCACCTGCAAGTCGGTAGGTGGCTGTAAGAAATACCTGTAGGTATGCAGATCTGAGCTTCAACCTGCAGGGCTCTCTGGGATGTGTCAGGATGAAGGATACTCTAAAATATCTTTATCATTAGAAACAGATACTGAAACTTTGTACTCTCTGGACATTCACAAAATACAGTGTTAAAAGATCTCACATATCTTTTATACAAACTGCTGTAATTCCTGCTCCAGAGAAATACTGATGAATGCCAAGAGGATGCATCCACTCACAAACACACACAGTCTTTCTCTAACTGAAATTAAAAATACTAATATAATACTCCTGACATTAAAAACCTTCATTTAAAAAATAATAATACAAAATCAAAACCACACACTTGTTTCTAGAACAACTTTCAATCTGCCTTTAGCTGCTGCCTGAACAAATCTCTATCGAAGTGATTTTATTTCAGCACATAAATGGAATCAGCACTGAACCGCCACCCACCCCCCATTTTTTTATTTTTATTTTTTAGATAATGGAACTGTCTCCAATTAATAGGCTGCTTTCAATAGCTTATGAATTCTGTCTACCCTTTAAATACAGAAGCACATTCTTTAGAGTTTAAATTTATTTGCTCCTAGTACACACTTGCTTCTAAAAACTCTTATACAAATAGGAAGAGTACATGTCTATTCAAAACAGCACTTAAAGTTAATGCTGTTTTGCTATTGCAATGTCAGATATAATACTCCCAAACTGACTAACAAACTCACCTTCCAGCACTCCACTTGGATGTTCAATATAACTTCTATTCTTAATAAAACTAGTAGCATTTGCTCTTCATTCCAGTTCATTCATAGTCAATGCAAATGAAAGAAAAAGTTAAACTATAATTATGAAGTCGTTCTGGTCTGCTTAAGAATGACAAGTGAGGGTCACAGCCCATTTGCTTTGCATGTTCTTGATGGCTTCAGACTTAACCATGCACGATTCAATATTATACGTAAAAGCGTTCTCATTTGATTTAATGATGAAGCTCTATCAAAAATTATGAATAAGGAAAAAAGACAGAATGTTCCAAGCATAAAAACATATTAAGATAGTAAAAATTATTTGCTACATATAACATAATATTACATATTCTAAACCAAATTTAACTGGGTGGTAAAGCCAAATGCAATGGAATTGTACCGTATGTGAGAACTAGTTCTGAATTGTGTTGTAGGCAAGAAATATTCTGCATTCAGGCTAACAGGGATGTACACAGTCGTGCAGCAAGTGCAAATACTTGCCTAGACCATGTCTAAAGCATTGAGCAGCCATACAAATGAAGCAGAGGTGCTCAGCCATGATGCAACAGATCTTTTCAGGTTACAAACCATTGCAATTAACTGGCAATAGTTCCAAATGTAGAGACTTGGCTATAAAAGAATAAGAGCCAACTCTGAGCAAAATGAACTAAGCACCCTCGTTCTCTTTAAAAAAAAAAAAAAAAAAAAACTCTCCTCAAGGTACAGCTCAAGTAGGCAATCATGGACTCATAGGAACATCTGTGGACATTTGCTGGTCTCTCTAGGTATGTCTATGGGTTTCATACATACAGTCATGACTAAAGATGACCAGGGTCTATAATTTCATTGCAATTAGTACAAACCAACTATTGCATTTAGGTATAAAGCACCATGACAATAAAAAAATATTGTCACAGACTCCCTTGTGACATGAAAAGAACAAGAAAGGAGGAAAAGTCAGCAGGGCTCTACACACAGTGGTGAGACAGAGCTGTTAGCTAATTGCTTACAAAGTATCTTGTAAAATTATCTACATAAAGCTAAATATGTGTATAAAAAAATCCCTGGTTATTGGAGGATTACAAGAAGCATTAAATTGCTCTAACAGCTCCTCCAAGCACCCAGCACACTTTTGGGGGCTATAAAAATAATAAATAATAATAATATTGACAAAAGCAGGTGAGATATTGCTCCTTTCTCACTGCCACTAAACTCCTTGCTGCACACATCTGTGTTTACAAAACAGCAATATGCCAGCTAATGACAAAAACGCCTACCATAGTACCACTGGAAACAATAGAGGAGAACAAGGATTCACGCTTGCATCAAGTTGGAAAATTATTTGCTGTATCAAATGCATGACTAACAGTCATCAAGTGCTACAAATCTGCACTTCATAGACTTTTCCCTTCTTTACATAAATGCAAATTATGTTTATCCAGAAACATGCACCTTCATATTAGAACCGTACAGAGCCTGAATCACTTCAATCCCATGTCCTACATGTAATACATCTACATCTATTTCACGCAACTATGGATATCTCATTCGTATGCCCATCAATTGCCTTCAGTTTCCATGGATAGGAACCTGGAAGATCCCACTCCTTCAGATAGCTTTTAAAATCACATTTATCTTGCACTACTTTCCATTCATCTCTAGCAGCTTCTCCTACTTAACAGTTGCTTCCATGTCAGAAACACAAAACCAGATAATTCTGTTTTGCTAGGAATCAGATGTCAACTTTGTGTGGAAAAAAGCATGATCATCAGTGGTGTGTTTTTGTCTTGTTTTGTTTTGTGTGTGTCTTTATTTTTTGTTTCTTTGTTTTAATTTAGCTCCTCATAAAATGTAAAAACTTTGTAACTTTGAGTTTTTTGAAGTCCTGCAAGCCACAGTAACTCTAGTGAAATATGGGTTATGATAGGAACATTTCATGTTGTTTGCTGAAAAGTGAAAACACTACCTTGCTTCAAATTCTAACTGTTGTGGGTTAACCCAGCAGGCAGCTTAGCACCACACAGCCATCCGCTCACTCCCTCTCCCAGAGGGATGGGGGAGAGAATTAGAAGAAAGGTAAAACTAGTGGGTTGAGATAAAGACAGTTTAATAGGGCAGAAAATGAAAGGATAATTAATAATAATAATAATAGAATAATAATAGAATATACAAAGCAAGTGATGCACAATGCAATTGCTCACCACCAGCTGACTGATGCCCAGCCTGACCCTGAGCAGTGGCAGCCCTCCCCTGGACAACTCCCCTCACCAGTTTTATTGTCCAGCATGCCACCACATGGCATGGAGCCTCCATTTGGCCAGTCTGGGTCTCCTGTCCTGCTTTTGGCCCCTCCCAGCTCCTTGTGCACTCCCAGGTACCTCACTGGCAGGGCAGCACGAGAAGCTGAAAAGTCCTTGGCTCTGTGTGAGCCCTGCTCTGCAACACTAAAACATTGGTGTGTTATCACCACTGTTCTCATCCTAAATCCAAAACACAGCACCATACCAGTTAATAGGAAGAAAATTAACTCTATCCCAGCTGAAACCAGGACACTAGCCATAAAAAAAGAAAAGAGGTAAATGACTTTGTTCACACTTTCATTTACCAATTACAAAAATATCATGGATAGCTATCAAAGTCATACACCTACACACATTGGCAACTTAAAAAAAAAAAAAAAAAAAAAAAAGGAAGAAAAGGATATAATTTAATCTCAAAAGAGGGTCCAGAATGAGCTTCATTATTTCATCAGCTCCCAACAGCTTATAAAAATGGTACAGGAATGAGGCCTGTTGAGAAATCTCTGATCTATCTCACTCATGCACATTGGAACACTGACTTGACATCACACTCAATTTATTTGAAAATGAAAATCCACAAGGCTTTCTCCTGAGATTTCTGTAAATGATGTAGTAATAAACGCAAGACCTTTTGTGCCTCATTTAGGTGATAGAGGTAATTATCTAGTAATAAAATCAAAATTTCTTGTGTGGGCTACCTTTGCATGTGGCTCTGCCTCTTAAGCTGGCCATAGGATTGGCATAACATAACTGAAGCAAGAGAAGATCTTGGTGTGTGTACCAGAAGGTAGATGTGCAACACTCTTGCCTTGTTCCATAAAGTACGTTTCTATGTGCCCTACATTAATACACCTTTGTGAAAGCAGCCTGAAGTAACATATCAGTTCCCTAGACAGAGATATGATTTGATATTTAACGATTAAAGCACATGGAATATAAAGGTATGCGTCAGCATTTCTTGAGATAAGCACACAATTATAATGCACTCTATTGACTGAAAATATAATTATGGGTTCATGTAATTTCAGATAGACGTTCTCCATGACCGTTTTATAGCTACAAGCCATTTCTTAGTTACCACTTTGAAAAGAAATTCAAATTTGTAATAAATAATACTAGAAATTATCTGACCTCAGGGGAAAAAAAAAAAAAAATAAATCAATTAATTATGTGCTCAGGATTGTGTAGGTGTGACATAATATACCTAATCGTATAAGCACATGCCAATGAGGTCAGCCTAAGGGACCAGGGGTTTTTAGACCCTAGAAGAGTTACTGCAGGAGTAGCTACTGCAGCTTGTCAATACCTAACAAAAGAGTCACCAAGAAGACCCAGGCTCTCCACTGAAGTGCAGAAGAAAGAAATGACAGGCATGACTTCAAACAGGGGACCCTAGTGAGTATAAGTAAAAATAAAATTGCTGTGAAGATAATTAAGCACTGGAACAGGTGTCCCAGAGAGGCTCCTAAATCACCGTCCTTGGAGGTTTCGAAGACCCATTTGGACAAATCCCTGAGCAACCTGCTCGGAATTCAGTGTCACTTCTGCTTTAAGCAGATGTCCTCCTGAGACCTTTCCCACCTGACTGAATCCATGTTGCTATAATAATTTGATGCAGTTAAAGGTTCCAGTTAAGAACTGCAACCAGTTCAAGGGCTGACTGAAGGCAACTTACATGAGGAAAGTGCAGATACATTTTTTCTTCTGTGACTTTAAGGAAAGGAAAATAAAATAACATGGGCATAAATACTGTCATTTATATATAAAAAGGTAATGCAGTATGAAGACTTCTTTCCTCCCAGTGACATTCAAAATTCTTTAATGAAACAAGGCAAGAAATTAGACAAATGGCTGAAAAAAAAAGAGACACAGCAAGCTGTAGTTCAGAGTAAAGACTGACATTTTGGTCCCTGGGAGTTTTCATTCATCAGGATCACATTACAGAAAGATAGCTATCATGAACAACCATGTTCCTATCTCCACTGTATGCATCACAGATATATATATACAAGGCCTAATTAAAATAACTGTTTTCTAAAGTTATTCAAAATAAATAAATTCCAAATTCATTGTGTAGTTAAAGCTAAATCTGTGGTGTCTACAGGAAACATTAGCTTGTAGATGTCCCAACATAAGGACAATACCCAAGGCAAACCTGGTTACATTGAGCTTTTTCAGTTTGCTTTTCTGGTGTCAGGGTGTTTTTGTATCGGACTCATGTCTGCTTCCATTTAAGCACTGAAAAAACTTTTGTTGACTTAATGGGAACAGACTGGGCCCTCATGACTGTACTATTTTTCATGACTCTTAAAATAAGTGGAAAAGAGACACATCTGTTAATCTAAATGTATGATTTAGGAGCTGTAGCCCTGGAGACCTCCCTGCATGTCAGGCAATGCAGAAGCCAAGAACAAGCAGCTCTGCTTGGCACAATGTTCGTTCATTGGCTAACCTTTAGGTCTTGAGTTTAGGGACACATACACTGGATTGTCATTGTTGGAAGCTTGGCCTTCAAAAGGAAGTCTGAGATCAGGCCACGGCTGAGTAAATCTGACATAAAATCAGTCCTGCAAGTGCTACGACTCCATGCTCAAAATTCAAATTCCTAGTACTCCAGTGTTCACCCAAGTCCGTTTCTTGATAAAATAATTCCAATGAGTGAACTGGTCTGGGACAAAGGAAGCATGATCACCCTTCAGTTCATATGCTGATGTACTTGCTTGCACAGTCCTGAAGAGCTTGCTCAAAAGTGAAGATAGTTTTTACGTAATTACTTAGGAGGATTTATTTCAGACACTTTGAGCACTTTTGATCATTTTCAACACTACTTACGATGTGGTACCACTTTTCTTATGTCTTTCACTGAATCAGAGGGTGAGAAATGAATCACTTCAGATATCTGAGGTAAAGGACACTGTTTCATGACATTCAGCTGCTGGCGTAATGCATTATTGTTTTTTCCTTGAAGCCTAAGACTGTAGAGCAGGAACGACCACCCTGTCACTAGGGTACCAGCTACAGCACCAACACAAGAAGCCTCTGTTCATTACAGTGAACAGGCTTGGTATATGTCCTCTTGGAAAAAGAGCTGGAACCTCATTTCTGCTGTGGGTTTGAACCAGAAATTAATACATTCAGTTGCTGCAGGACTTGTGTCTCCTTAACTCAAGTCAGAACTCGAGTCTTGGCCCACTCCTACTCTTTTCTTTACACAGTTCCTTCTCTTCCAAACCTCTGGTAGATATAAAATATATTTGCCAGGAGGAAGGAGATGTCTTAGGAGGCCAGAGCTTATAAAGACAAATTAACATGCTAGCTTCCAAACCCAACGTCATTTGGAACTAGCACAAATTTAAGAAAATTGTGCAAAACTACTCTTGCTGCAAAATCTACGAGTCTTCATTCTTAATGCTTATTTCAAGAAGTACAGAGCCTAATTCAGATACAAACCAGCTCAGATTTAAGTGTCATCACATCCTTGTCTTTAACATTTTATGGATTATGTTAACAGTGTTTAATTATATATTATGGATCTTGTTTTATTTGCAAATGCAAAGGTTATAGACTAACAGTATTGGTTTACATCTACCCTGCAAATATTTTTCATGAAAATATTATCCTTTCTGTTCTTCCGCCAGCCTCCAAATTTTAAAGATTCCTATTCCCATGATGTTCTCCTTTTATCTTTCCATAATGGCAATAACATACTTACTGCTTGAGATGGCTTTTGTATCTCCAGCTGCACTTCAGCATTTAATCAACTATAAAAGCCATTTATTGCTTCACAGACTCAATCTCCAGGAACATTATCACTTAACTATATGGTTGCCCAAAGCAACAAAAGGAAAGCTGTCTACATAGTATGTATACACCCCATTCATCTTTTTGTGTGTGTGTGTAGTTCTAGTATCCAAGACTAAATTACTCCTATTTTGTACCACTAGTAATGTACCTTTACAAAATCAGTGATAGGAAATACACATACTATGCTCGTAGTAAAACTATTTTTAGGGAAAACCACCAGCTGGTAACTTCAGATCCCAAATTATTAAGGAAAAAAAGAAGAAAGAAAAAAAAAAAAAAAGGCATCAAGCATCCTGGATGTTTCATAAAGCATAGAAACCAGAATGACACTATCCCAGTGCTAAATGCTGAGCCAAAAGTAGGGAATGCTTTTCTCTCTCATCTGCAACACTTTGCATTTTTCAATACTGAACATCCTGTCCCCTGCCATTGGGTTTCCCCATTATTCACTGTTGTGAATGACTTCTTCAGCTTTTCCAGTTGGCCTTTGTCTTTGCGATACAAAATAATTTACTATCATCAGCAAGTTTTACCATCATTTTCCAGATGATTCATAATCAGGTTGAATAACATTTGTTTTTTAACTCTATCAATGAATACCCTATCATATGAAAATCATTATTCCTCTCCCTTTTTCTGACTGCTTTTATCAACGGAAGCATGTTCTCTCCTATCTTATTCTTCTACAACCTTGTCTACTGCCACCTTGAGTTGAGGCGGATCCTTTGCTTCTGTGCAGAACAGCTCCAGAATAACAGCCTTGGCTCCTTCCAAATCAATGAGGCTGCAAAAAAAAAAATAACTTTGTTCCCTTCACTGTCTTATCTACTTGATTTTTTCTTTTATTTTGTGTAATAGGACATCCATACCTTCCCTGAGCACCTTAGACATTTTGCAAGTTCTTTTTCACCACCTATTCCAAATACTGTCCCATCTGCAGAAGACAAGCTTAGCCTTTGCTCTTCTTCCCTGTATACTTTTCTTCCTCATGCATGCTATGAGTCATAAGCCTTTTTATACTAAAGAAAAAAAAACTGACTTGTACTAGACCATTGACTATTTGATCCTTTTGGGACCTCTAAGACTTTATGTAAAATTTCAGTTCTCCTGAATGTTAAAAAAGGAAACTTCCTCTCTAAAGAAATCATAAGGAAGTCCCATAGAGCTCTAACTTTGCAAAAAAAGTACAAACTCAGTTTTGGCTTACCCAAATCCAATCATATTCCGGTTGATATCTTTTCAGAAGCTGTTGAGTAAAGCTTTCACTGAATTACTCACTGAATCTCAGTGATCTAAAAAAATCTCTTCAATTTCAGTTTTTGACAAGAGTCTAAAGCATCAGCTTGACTTGTGACATCTTCATGTCATGTCTGGTCTATTCTATGCAAAATTTTCCTCTTCTTTCTAAAACTGACTAAATGCAATGCAGTTTTGACTCTTTGTTTATTAGGATTGATAAGAATATTTTTCATAGTAATCACCCCTCTGATCAAAACAGTCAAAATAAGAAACACAGATCCAACATATTTCACTTATTGTTACACACAGGAGTAGTGCAGTTGTTGCTTTTTGGTTTGTTTAGTATTCCTCCAGTATTTTCACATTTCAGTCCTGCTCCATTCATAACTGAACTGAAAACAAATATGTAAATGGAATGCAATCATTCTCCCTGTTGCTGAAATTCACTGTGATAAAGTGCAATAGATGTTGAATAACACAAATAAACAGCTAAGGACAGGGTGGAAAAGAGAAGTAAAATTCACTTACAAAGGCATTCCAGGACATGAGATGTTTGTATGTCTACATCAGTAAGGTTTCTGATTTTTTTGGACATCCTACTCAGTATCTAAACAATATTATTTTTATCGGAAGTGCTGTGTGTGTGTGCATGCATTAAACTGCTCATCTCCAAGAGAACAGATTCCTACTATTCAGCTTGAAAAAAACATTTTTCCCAAGCATCACTCAGGCAGTGCCACTTCTCTGTTGAGAAGGCTGCGTGGGAGGAGTGAGGCTGAAAGGTAAAGCCTCAGCACCTTTCAACTCCATATGCACCTTTGTACTGCTCTTTACTGCCAGGACATGGCCCAGGATCCAGTCTCACATGAAAGATCTGCAACTCTGTTATGTTAATTTATTTTAAGATAAACTCAAATTTGATAAACTCAGCACACCTTTCCTCACCTAAGGCAGAGTGCTCTCCCTACCAATTGACTGTTTCAGCTCAACACCATCTTTCTTTCAGGTAAGATATGTAGTTTTAGCACTCTCTCCCAAAATATTCTTCATACTTAGTACAGTAAAGCAAGAAAACAGCCAAAAGACTAGGACACACATCAATGCATGTTAGATAGCCACTTATGCCTGTGAACTAATGTAGTGTAAAAGGCAACGACTATTGCAGTACCAGGTAAAGGCACATCTCCCAGCTATGGAAGCAAGTCAGGAGGTCCTGGGTTGGAGCTCTTGCTGAGGGCACTTCACAGAAACCTGGAACTACAGTGTGTTTTACATAACAAAGAATATTACTGCTAGTACTGACACAGAGATTTCAGACTATTAAATAGTCCCCCTTAAAGGGATTAGGCTTAGAAGATTAATATTCTTTTAGAGTCCTTATGAACTTTCATAGTCTACAGCTAGTTAATGAAGGTAACAACAATAATGGATGTGATCCATCTGCTACTGTAAAGATAATGAGAATTTTTCATAGGTTTTATAGAGTCAAGTTTGAAGTTTTCTTCAGCTTCCTGCAATGATTTACAGCATATTAATTTGATGAATAAGTAGAAAGTGGCAAAACAAGGTATTTTCACATCCTAATCTATACTAACAGATATTCACTAACTGTTTGAGCTTTTCTGACCATGCTGCACCAAAGTGGTGCAGAAACAGCTGCAGCATAGAAAAAGCAATCAGAAGGGATAAACATCTGACCTACAAGTTGGAATGGACAACTGAAAGACATGCACATCATCAAAGCAAGGGGAAGGAGATTGGAGCATGAGTAAGGTTAGGGTATATTCTGGATCTAGGATAAGGAGATTTTGGAGGGAACAGATAAGGGGATGTAGAGAGATAAAGATGTGCATGAAAGCAGGAAAGATTATAAACAACACAGAGCTGACTGGGCACAGGAAAATTGTAGAGCTGGAATGTGAAAATCAGGACTGTGAAATGTTTCAGGGGATTACAGAGCAAAGGGAGGTGCAATATAATGTTAAAAATAATGACAGGAAAAGAGAAAGGGAGGGAGAAACCGAGACTTTGTGTACTTAATTTTGCATATAATTCATTTGTAATTAATTTCAAGGTAAGCAGGCAAGAATTTTGCTCACTTTTCTGCAGCCCTTTGTCCACAGCTAGAAGCATCAGTATTTGGCTATTTCATGAGGAATAGCAAAGATTTGTTTTAAATTTACAACACATATCTGCTCGCTTATTTGATATTTGAAGATATCACATTATCCATGTCAACATCTGATGAGCTCCACTAACATATTTTCAAATTCTTAAAGAACATTGCTAAGCATTCAGAAAGCAGCAAAACCTTCAGCAAGAGCTAAAGAAAACAATATTTTCATTATTCATTTGAAATCTTTTTGCATCTATACAAGCAACGTCTATGATTTTCATGTTCTCTAAAATTTAATGCAAACAAGAAGAGCTGTAGAGGTCCCTGTTTAAGTTACATGTTGGAAACGCTCCTAAGTTGATGAATTACAGGCAACTCCTGGCATGTAACTCACTGCAGGTTAACTAAAGAGGGTCACACCTTCTGCATTAGATTAGGTAATGGGATGAGTAATGGGAAGGCAGGGCTGATCCTTTTTTTCTGAGAATTAATAAGTTTAAAGACCAGAACTTGAGTGAAGGCACATCTCTGTGTTTAATTTTTGCGCTAGAATATTGATATGGCATTATCACAATAAAAGCATGGCTGAGGTCGAAGTACATGCTTTACTTTCATTTGAGCAAATATCTGTGAATATTTTCTTTGCATTTTTTCCCAGCACTTTTATGAATTGAAGGGAACTTGTAGATAGCTGTAGATAAAAACCTGTGGATAGATGCCAAGTTTCTTCCACTACAACCGCAGTCAGTAATAAAAAATATGCTAGCTACTGCCAATGAGTAATAGTACTTTCTCATCCAAATAGAAATCATGAAATGATGGACTTTTAAAAAGTGTTTGACTTACTTAAGTACTGAATGAAGCAAATCTAAGTGGGAAAAAAAAAGATAAAGTTGTCAGCATTAGGGCACACACATGCTTTTCACATGAGACTGTCTTTCTATTTCTGACCTGTTATTGCAAAATTGTCCTTTGAAAAAGTATTTAAAAATCTGTGATAACCCTATACAACTTCTGAGAAGAAAGACTGTGACAGTGTCTTCACAGAAAAGACAACTGCATCACAGGAACAAACTCCAGTACATATGTCCTCATCTACTCGCTCACAGATATGAAAATATTTATTTGTATACTTCCCAGTTCTCAGTACTCGAGAAAGCAGAATCAGGTAGTTTAGGAAAATAAATTTGAGACTAAAAGGGAAGAAATTAAAGGATAATATACATGGACTGTAAGACCATATTATTCATTTTCTTAGAGAATGTATTTTGATTTCCATTATATTTTTCTGAGCTTAGTGAAAAATCTTTGCGTTCTAGACTACCTTGAAAACACATCATGGCATTTGCATTGCTAATGCTGAAAAATTAAACCTTTACTAAAGCTTTTGGCGATTTCTTAGATCTTGAAGACTATGGGGTCTATAGATCTTTGGTACTTGGGGAATTTGGCTGGGATTGCACTTCAGACTCTTGCTTAGGCTTCATCAGCTCCCCAAGCAGAGCAGCATCCCTGTTTTTCTCCAAGGGCTGGAAGTGCACAGTCTAGTGGCTGTGATTAAATGAGCTATTGTCTGTCAGCTCCTACCACTGCACATATGTTTATAAACAGCTGTGAATGGAAGATTTCATGAAGGTTTAAACTAACATCTTCCTTTAGCCATGAAAACTCTATCTTCCTTTAGCCATGAAAGCAGATTAGCTAATGTGTCTTGCTACTTATTTCCAGATAACAAGAAATGTATGTGTGGTAAGTGTTTCCAAGACACAGGGTTCTCAGTTGAGGCAGAAGCTATCTTGATCACTTGTAATTTTATGAACGTACCCTTACTATATGCATACAGAGTCTCCAATAACAGATCCTTCTTCTCACCTGATCTCTGAGCAATAATATTTTAGCCTTTCTGCCATTCCTTTCCTGTACAAAATGAGAACTGCCTTCTCTCATGGGGGTTAGAGCTGACATGCACTAAAATGGCTGCAGTGACAAGCTAGATGGCTCTGCCTATGAATAATGAAAAAGAAGTTGTACATGACATTTCCAACCTTCTTTGAACTTCCTGCAATTAAACACATTAACATTTTAAATTCTAATATTTTAACAGCTGCATGGGGATCTCCTTTGCACTTTGAGAAAATCCTGGCACTCTGAAAGGAGTGAGTGCCAAAATTTGTTGTATTCCCATCCAGAATTCCCAGGACCATCTAAATTGATGCTAATACCGATTCAGAAGGTACTGTTAAAAGATTTCTGCATATCTCTCTCCTATGTAACCTTTTCCTGTCCACTCAAAATGGTTCTACCACCTAGACATTATATATTACATACAGGCACAAGACAGGAAACAATCTGAGATATATAAGAGCATTGGGGCTACTTTAGATGATTCTTGGACACCTGGCCTCCAAGCTGCCCATCCAGAACAGCACGGGTCTCCAGTCCATTAGCTCCTGTGCCATATCAACATATTCTCTGCAGATATCTCAGGTACCCAAGGGCATCTAAAATGGCACTACGTGTCCATATTCAGGCAATGCAGTCCTGCTCCAGATGTCATGTTCTGGCTATTTACTGACCTCCTAATTTGCAAAATTATTCATGTTGTCTTTTAACACCTTTCCGCAAATACAAATCTGGCTCAATATAAACTACTCCTGCATCACCATTTCCTTCCCTTCAAACAAATAGAATAATCTGGTTTTATAGTTGCAGTGACCTGTCTCTACTCTGCAACAGCAAAAATAACCAGCATCTTACTGCACATCTGAAAAGCAGCAATACTGAAGAAGACTGAGCAGTGAGCTTATAAAATACAACAGAACTACTGTAAAAGAGTGTAAGAAAAGATGATATACTGTATGCAAGTAAATACAATAAGATAAGCTTTGTGTAAGTTACTTGTTCCCCCTTGGTTTATTCCAATTATGTTTTCAGAGTATTTCCATACATGTAACCCTCCTGAAAACCTAAAATAACAAAATGTGAACAAGTCCATAAAGAAAAAAATCCTAAAATTTTCTTGGGTTCAATGCTGATGTGAATATAATGAGAGACACTTCTCAGAAGAAAAATAAGTTTAATTAAAAAAAAAAAAAGTAAAAGAGGGAATAGACCAATGACAGCAACATCTCTGACAGAGCAGTGTTAAAATTTCCTAATTGGTCAAGAACATACCAAAACAATAAAAGCAGGAGGTAAGCAAAAGATTACGGCTAATCTGAGAAATGTATAGTGAAATTACTACTCCACATGAATCTGCCCTAGTATTAAATTCTGTTGCAGCTCTAGATTACATTTCTTCTAGAAGTAAAGTAGAAAAAAACTCAGACAATACTTTATCTGCATTACAACTCACTCCAAGTGATGCCCTTTGTTATGCCTAAATGAGCAATGGACAGGCCATCACTGCTCTCTGACAGCACTTCCCTAGGCTGGTCTAATAATTAAAAATAAATCCAACAGTACCATGACACTATTTACACAGTATTAGTCACTGAAAAAGCTATGGTGACTGCTTTCTTTCCTTTTAATACTACACTTTAAAATGTAGGCTTGCAACATCTGTGGAATCTTGTCATGGGAGAAAATATGTAGCCAAGACATCATGGGAAGCACCCGCCTGCAGAACCACCCAGAACACCGGGCTGGCAAGCTAGTGGTACTACAGATGTATTTGAATACCAAGGAAACACAGTTACTTCCAAATCTGTTGGTACTAAACTTAGAGCCAAGGACTAGCTTTTTCTGATGGTGTCCTGAGGGTATATTCTCTCCTCTGAACTTTCCTACAACATTTTCACCAGTCCCTGATGACCTACCAATGCCTGAGCTCCATCACCTACAAAGTAGGACTCCTAAAAGCTAGAGGGAGAGCTAATGGTACTTTATGCAGCATTAAACAAGGCAGTTTGAAAAGAAAAAAAAAAAGAATCCGAGACTGAGGCAATGCTTATTACATTAATGTCTGTTCCCCTGTGGTTCCTTAGCCATTGTTTGGACATACTCTATCCTTCTTCTCATCAGAAGGTTCAAAGCAATTTTTGAAGGGAGTCTAAAGGTCACATGAAAAATATCACATTCAAAATACAGAGCATATGATGTTATATTTCTCTAGGGCCTCTGCATCTCTTTCTTCTGGGATGCTGTATCTTTAATTCATTTTTCTTCTACATGGTGAGAATGAGCACACAGGAAGGTTTGGGCTGGTTTTCTTAATACAGATTTTCGTTCTGTAATGATAAACATATTTCAGGTGTTCTAATTCATTAAATCCAAGCTATTTTCAAACAAACTAAAGCAAACAGGGGGAACTGTAAGCAGC
Organism: Cygnus atratus; assembly: GCF_013377495.2. Lineage (NCBI taxonomy): Eukaryota > Metazoa > Chordata > Aves > Anseriformes > Anatidae > Cygnus > Cygnus atratus. The sequence continues at coordinate 12,068,274 of NC_066362.1, read as the reverse complement.
TAAAATATCAACATCACTTTCAACACAAACAAAAATACTGATATTAGCAAACCTAACCCACTCATTTCCTGACTTTTTTTTTTTTTCAAAGTAACAACACAACACATAGCCTAAATTTTGCTCCCAGGTTGGTGTTTAAAGAATATATCCTTTTAAGACTCCTTATCCTTCACCTACTTCTCCCTCTCTACTCATTTCTTTACTCTCAGGACAGGAGCTAATGAGACCCAGCTGACCTGGCTGCCCAGGGAGGCAGCAGATTATCCCCCTCTCTCATGCCCTTCCCCTGCAGAAACCTGCCACACCACTGCAGGCACCACAGAGGGTTCTTCACTGGCAGTTCTCTCCTGCCTTCTCTTCTCCCAGCAAGCAACACCATGGCTGCACAGATCAAGACAAAAGGTGAAAAAATTATTATTATATGACTGTGAATCCACTCACCACCTTTCAAAGTACAAATCTACACATCCAGTGATAGATTTTAATGTAAACAAAAGGCCTGTGCCGATGTTTTATAGGTATTTAGGAAAGAAATGTGGTTGAAGAAGAAAGGAAAACTACATGGATAGCAAATGTTTTCCATCACTGTACTACTTCCATACACAGAAAGTTAGAGATGGGTGTTTGCTCTTCATTCAACATTACTCTGCTTACCTAAAAACAGCAACTGTTGGAAGCAGCAAGGACCTGCGTAACTGAACCAAGAGTAAAGTTACAGAAGACACCAAGCTGTGAGGAGCCACCAGTATCCTGATGAGCAAAACTAAATCTTGACAAATCGGAAATATAGTTAAAAAAAAAAAAAAGAGAGAGAAAAGTGAGAGAGAGAAAATGTGCTATACAATATGATCACTTAGAGAAGACTCTAAGCAGGAAAATGAACAGGAATGAAGAACAGTGTACTTTAGATATTCTCCCAAGGATGAGGAACAACTGATTTGATAATACAAAAGAAGCCATGGATCCACCATCCACTAGCTGAATATAAGTCAATGGTTTCAGGCTCTTGTAGAAAGGGCAAACATCCTACAAGGAGAATAGCATTGAATATACCTCTTTTCAGTCCATTCAGCCCAGGTAAATAATCACAATTGGACTGCTGTGATCAACTACAGTCAGATTCTGACACAGCACATTAACTCCTTAGGGACTCGAAAGAATAGCTTTTCCTCCCTGCCAAATAAATACATGCACTTCAAGGGTTGGGGTCTGACTTCCATCTCAGAGACTTGAAAAGCTTCCAAGTTAAAAAGGCTTAGATAGGGAGCTGCCCTTAGGAAAGTTCTTTTTTGAAAATTTTCTCTCTACTTCAAAAATGCAACTCTATATTCTTGTAGCAGTCTCTCTGCTGGCTTGCAGAAAGCATGACTAGTGGATGTCCATCAAGAAAGATGTCAGCCACTGGAGGAGTCCACACAGCAGCAATAAGACAAAAGAAAAGGATAGGGGAAAACAAACACAAACAAACAAACCACAATCAGGATAGTTTACTCTAAAAATAAGATGAGTAATGAGGACATTGTACAAGCAAACAGCCTTCAAGTACTCAAAACACTGCTGCCAACAGTAGGAAAGAAATGCTTTCTACAGATTGTTAACAAATGATAGAAAAAACATCTAAGAATGATTAACACAAGGTGAGATTACAAAAAAATGACTTGAACAATTTCTCTGACGTGAGCCAAGCAGCACAGTGTAGCTGTTTTTGAATTCATTTTGGTCCTCTCTCCCAGACTCTCTCTGAACATTCATCACAGATGCAAGTTTTATTTTCATCATTGTTTTTGTTGTGTGTGTGTTTTTTTTTCTTTTTAAATTATTAATACTATTTTCGATATTTTTTCATGATCAGAAAAGCTCTTACACAACACCACTGAGGCTTGAAAGGCAAAGTAAGAACTTGATGTATTGACTTTCAGAAATGTACAGCTAAGATTATCCACCATTAATTTTTCACATTTTGGTATCAGCTGTTTCTTGGTGGAAATGTCACAACATTTATAAAACAAAGAAATCAAGAAAAAAGCATGCCCATTTTGTTTACATCTTTGTCATACTTCTACCATGGTTCACGTTTTATTTGTGGTCAGGACTTCTAAATAACACTTGAAGTCCAGCCCCTCCCCCCCCCCCCCCAAGTATTTCTTATGTATAAATGGATTTTCCTATATCTTAATTCATGCCTGATGCTTCTTGTCCTGTCACTACGTGTTACTGAGCAGAATCTGGCTTCTCTTTTTATACACAGATATGATTCCCCTGATTCCTCCTCAGTGGATTTCTAGCTCTAAGAGGAGCATATAAATTCCTACTTTCAAGAGGGATGTTATGGAGATCAATTCTAGTCAATGGATGAGGTCAGGGCCAGCACTTAGCCAGTTCCATCTATTCCAAAGAATCAAAGTACATAAGTGGCATACTGCAGTAAAAATAAAGCACTTTTTTGGTCCCAGAGTATTAGGAAAATACAACTGGTTTAACCTTATGGTTCACTTCAGGCTGGCAGGTATAGTTTCACATCACAAAATATATATGCAGGTAATCAGCGGTGGTTATGAACATTATATAGCAACAACACTGTAGATGAACACAAAAGAACATAGGAAGTTCACTAAGGATGCTTCTGCTAATCTCAAATGCTACTCTTAGTGAAATTACTGGTAAAATACCCACTAACTTCACTGGGACCAAAATTTGGACTTAAGCCAGGCAGCTGTGAATAGTGAAGAGGGAAAGTTCAGATCCAAGAGCCTGGACTTCACAGTAACATCGTCATGTTCTTACATCTCTGCTCCAAAGTGTGGGAATAGAAATGTTGTTTTTGCAGTGTTACATTGTTTAGAAGGAAGGAATGTGGTATTGAGATATGCTTATAGTGATAAGAAAGCTCAGCAGGTGACCTCGTAAATGCAGACAACCAGACTCCTTAGAGCAATCAGGTGAAAATCACTATGTTAAGTCGAGCCAGATAAGGGGAGAAAACATTACCACCTCAAAAACAGGCCGGCAACTGAAGGCCAGGCATTGTCTGTGAAGCATCAGATAGGTTGTGAACCTGGATTACCCACTCCAGTGGGGAAACGGGAGGGTCTTGTCATCAAAAGTATATAAACTGTGTTTTGGAACTAGTAGGCGCGCTCTCCTGCTTGTGGGGCGCCCGCCATTGCAATCGCGAATAAATTACTACTTCACTGAGATCCTCGCCTGAGCCTAAGTTATTGGCTATGGAGTGTTTCTCACAAAAGGAATCAGCTGCAATGAATCCACTGGAAAGTGGACTGGTACCTGTCTTCTTGTGGCCAATGGCTCCATGGTCCAGGTGGAGATCAGTGACAAGTGGTGCTCCTTGGGGGCTGGTATTGAGACTGGCACTATTTCACATCTTGGTCACACGGACAGTGGGATCAAGTGCACCCTCGTCAAGTTTGCTGATGACACCAAGCTGTGCAGTGCAGTCGACATACTGGAGGGGAGAAACGCCATCCAGAGGGACCTGGACTGGCCTGAGAGGTGGGCCTGTGTGAACCTCATGAAGTTCAACAAGGCCAAGTGCTAGGTCCTGCATCTGGGCTGGGGCAATCTCAAGCACAAATACAGGCTGGATGGATCTCCTCAGCAACCCTGAGGAGAAGGACCTGGAGGTGTTGGTTGACAAGAATCTCAACATGAGCCAGCAATGTGTGCTTGCAGCCCAGAAAGCCAACCGGATTCTGGGCTGCATCAACAGAAGCGTGGCCAGCAGGGCGAGGGAGGCGATTGTGCCCCTCTGCACTGCTCTCGTGAGACCCCACCTGGAGCCCTGCATTCAGTTCTGGGTGTCCCATGGATGTATTAGAATGAGTCCAGAGGAGGGCCACGAGGATAATTCAGAGGGCTGGAGCACCTCTCCTGTGAAGACAGGTTGAGGGAATTGGGGTTGTTCAGCCTGGAGAAGAGAAGGCTTCAGGGAGACCTTACAGAGGCCTTCCAGTACCTAAAGGAGGCCTACAGGAAAGCTGGGGAGGGACTCTTTTTCAGGGGTGCAGTGATAGGACAAGGGGGAATGGCTTTAAACTGAAAGAGGGTAGGTTTAGATCAGATATTAGGAAGAAATTCTTTACTCTGAGGGTGGTGAGGCACTGGACCAGGTTGCCCGGAGAAGCTGTGGATGCCCCACCCCTGAAAGTTTTCAAAGACAGGTTGGATGGGGCTTTGGGCAACCTGGTCTAGGGACATCTTATGGCACAGGGTTGGAACTGGATGATTTTTAAGGTCCTGTCCAACCCAAACCGTTCTGTGATTCTTTCCCCTGTTTCTTTAATGTCAGGATGTTTTATGGATATTCACTCCAAGCATCCTATAACCTATCTTCCTTCCTTAACTTTGCAAAAGATTCCTCACCCTTGCCAGTATCTACAGTCTCCTGAAATATCTGTGTATGGGGGAGCAAGATTTCCTTTCAAAGAATAATGAAAGCAGTGAATTTCAGTTTGTCTGCTAAGTCTGTCTGGGATACATATCCAGCCTGCTCTTTCAGGGCAATGGATCTGATGATGAATAGGTTTCCAAAAGTTTAATAAAAATCCCTTTTCTAATATCCTAAATCACCTGGAGGCACTGAGACTGATAAACTGAGCTTAGTTTGTGATTATGAGACTCTGTCTGATTTGGCAACATCCTTTGCCTGTGGTCAGGTTGTTAATTCTGACCATCCTACTTCGTAACTGAAAGCTATCCCAAACAGAACTGTCATTATACTTGGACTCAAAAAACTAAAGAGTGCTCTGAAAATGTTTTCATGTTGTTGTTTTAAAGCTATTATCAAAGACGAAGTAGACATTGCAGGTTACCTGCTGCGGAAGTTTTAAACTGAAGCTCTTTGCTGCCCTCTGTAGATACAAACAAAAATGGAAAAATCAGGACACCGACAATTTAACTGCATTTAATTTCTGACTTTTATGCCCTGATTTATTCATTAAAGGGCATGCAATATTACATTGTTTTTACTACATTAAATAATCTCAAGAACTAGATCCCACCTTCCCCTCCCCAACAGAGGCATTTACCTAAGTCTGGTTGTCTAAGATCTAATACTGAGTTCAGGCAGAAGAGCATCAAATCTCTGGGTGTAATGAGCTGTAAAAAGAAAAGTCCATGAACAAATCCACACCTGAGATCTTCTCTCTCAGTCTTTTTTTTTCTAATTCTCTCAGCATTAAGTATTAAAATGTGCACTTTGGAAAAGGCAAAGGAACTTGCAAGAAATAAAGGACAGTTGAAAAGTTTTCCTGAAAATATTCTTCTCCACACACACCCTTCTCCTTTTTACTTTAATCCTAGGGCTGACAGCAACTCCCTTCATTGCCTTGGGCAAATAAAATACTCACTGTATCATTGGGGTGTAGTGGAATTATCATTTGTAAGGCACTTTGAAGCTGGAAAGTGCTAAGCATTATTTTTATTTCAGATGAAAGGCCTCTTGAAGGAAATATGCAAAACTACTCTTATCTTAAAACTTAACATAAAATTCTGAAATCCGGTAGGAATAAGCACTTTATAGACGGCCTTTCGGTATAACTGTTCTGGTCTTTGTGAAAACCACTTTTCTACAACTCAAACTGTATGCAAATAACTGTTGAAGTGATCAAATGGTGATAAAAACATATTTTCATTTTTTCCCTAAATCACACACAGTCCCTGGATAGGATAAAAAATAAAATAAAACCTCCCATACATATAAGAAACACCTACCACAGCAAGAACTAAGTCACAGGAAGCATCAGTGAATATTTAACATCACCGACAATTTATTAAAATATAGAAATACCAACCAAGTAGACACTGAAGCACTATGGCAACTTTCTGTGGGACTGTTTGTGAGACTAAATCCTCTGTATGGCCAGCACTGATATTATATGCTGGACAGCACACAATCTGGTTTCTGTTCCCGGTTTGGGTGCAATCATCTCTGGCAGCCTTGACCACGCTACCTCTGGATCTGCAATTCCACGTTCCACAGCTAAAGTGAGACAGCAATAGCAGAATATTTCTAGTGATGCACAGTGTATTCAACAGAACAACACCATGTAACTCTTTACAGCATTTGGGGGTAGGAACCCCAAAAGTTTTCAGGCAGAAAAGCAGTACTTCCCTGCTCTCAAAAGCAAAATACTATTGCTATTTGTAGATTCTTTTCAATTTAATTCATAGCTTATCTTCTTCCTCAGCTGAATAGTTGCTCGGTTTTGTAGAATGTGTAAACAGCTTTAGCTAGTTGCACTGTAGGCAAGAATAACACTTTTCCCAACAGTAATTCTTGACTTAATGCATAGGAGCCCTTCCACAATACAAATACAAATATCCTACAGCACTACCAGAGCTTTCCAAGTCAGAACCCCCAGATATACTGAATATCTTTTCTCTCTGCCATCTACACAAGAATTTCTCAAATAAGTATTTTCTAGATGTTTATTAGGCAAAAGAAGATCTTCAATATTTCTAGAAACAGTTTCATTACTGTTCCTTTCTGATTACTTGAAGCTTAAGCAGGGCAGCACCTGAAACCTAGGCACTGCAGCCTGCTGCTATAGAAGAACTCTAGTGGGACAAACAATCAAGAGCTGGCTATGCCTTTGCAATTCTTAAGATTTATTTCTTTGTGATTATACTGTAGTTATAATGTAACAACAATGAAATACAGCACCAAGACACACAAAGCTCTTTTATCTTTAAGGAATAAATTAAGGAGAAGTGCCTACACAGCAAAAGCTCTACCGAGCTTCCCCATGCTGTTGCGACAGAGCAAATTTCCTATTTATCTGAGGTTTTAATAGGCAGCAACTATCACAATAAAATCCTAAAACTCTCCAAAATATCATCCTTTTTTTGGAAAAATCAGGGAATAGACTTGGTCACACACTGATTCAGAGAGGACCTAAAAACCCTGAGAATATGAGAGATAAGGAATGTAACTTTCCATTACCACAATGTTCCAATACTGTCACAGAAGTGAAAATTTGATTTGAAAATACAAAAAAGGTCTATCTGAAGTGGTATTTTTCAGTAAGGCTCAAAGGCTCTTTTAGTTCTACAATGCAAAATAAATCCTTATTATAAAATAGCCCAAATTATACAATTATTATTTTTATCATGACAAAACTCTTCAACTTTAATCAAAGACTATTTTTTTCTCCAACCCAAAATATTTCAACCTTAACAAACAAGGATGATCTCTTCTTTTCCCATTTAAAGATTACATATACTCATACAAAATATTTCATTTTCTCATGACAGAATTTTACAGTACAGAATATCTCCAACAGAGCTTCTGGCCAGCCATAACAATAATAGTAGAAATGAAATCGTGGCATAATAAAAACACTAGAGAATTGCTTATAACGTTTTATAAGCTTCCGCTGGAAGAGTTGTCCACCATTATCACCTCAACACATCTTCTTAAACAGTATTAACTAGCTAAAACTTCGCATGTGTTAAAACAAGCAAAGACTTTTACAGAAGAATTCATCCAAGAGGTTCACCACTTTTACATAGGATCAGCAGCATGGGTTATCTTTATCTGCTTTTTTCAAAGCAGAGCTTTCTGCAGACTCACTCTGTTTTTAACCAGGTCTGCAAAAGAATATGCTCTTCAAGCCGAAGGATTTTTTAATAGAAGGCAATGTGGAAGACGAGCAAAACTAGAAGAAACACCTAAGCAGAAAATTCAACACAGCCAGTAGTTTCCAGCTAGACAGGGAACATGCTATTTTCCAATGGCTTTTTGTTCAGTTACAGATTTTGCATGTAATTTCACACAAGAAATTTTTCTGGATTTCCCGCTTTTCCAAGTAATTGTCAACTCTAATCACCAACAGTCAAGATAGTGATTGGTTTGGATTATTTTATGTACAATGTGAATCAGACAATTTTAAAAATTACAGTTAAATAGATTCATCTACCTAGTCTAAGTTTGTAAAATAGGAATTCACAAGTAAATAGGTAATTATCTTTTTTCTTTCTTCTTTTTTTTTTTTTTCATTTTCAGATCTCTTTCTATTTTTAGTATAGGATGAGACAGGAAGAACATCTCAGTATTGCTCCCATTCAATAGGGATATAAGGATGGACATTTCTTCATTGTTGGCTATAGGGCTGGCTACATTTCCTGATCTGGCATGCCAAATAAAATCCCCAATCAAGGGACTATTTTGCCAACAACTGGTAAAAATACTTTGGTCCTTTTTTATCTCTTGGACGTAGAAATTTATCCTATCCATATGGGTTAATTCCATATATATTAGAAAGACGAATGGACATAAGCAGATGCTCTCAAGACATCCGATTCACATGGCTTGAAAACTGCATGTGGCTCCAAGGTCTCTCCTTTAAGGTTCCCAATATTGTTAATGTAGAAAAGTTTCCGTCACATGAAATGTTAAGCTCATATAGAACAGACCACCAGGCTAGGTGTTATCAATTAACTATTTTACTTGCACAAATTCAGTCTGGTGGCACTGACAAATAAAAGAACAAATATGCAGGGTACAAAGTAATTCAGACGTGCTCTTACCCAGACAGCTGGATGTTTTTCTGACAACAGCGTTTTTAATGACATATAACTGCTTTCTATACATGTCACTCACTGTTCCCCCATCATTACTTAATAACCCATGACCAGATGAAGTAGAAAGGAGGAGGAACCACTTGAACATCTGGCATATGAGTTCAGAAGGTGGTGAGAACAAATGGCTATTAAATCTATTTCTGGAACAATAGTACTTCTTCAAGAAACTTTAGACTGTTGTAGCCTTCATCATAGCACCAGGAAAACAGCCACAGAGCACAAACACAGAGCACTGACACTTTCAGTATGGTGTACCCTCGGTGCAATGGGCATGCTGGCAGCAAACAGTCCCAATTACAAGTCCATCTGAACAAGAAAACATGCACCTACATCTATCTTACCATACAGGTTTCAGAATTGTCTAGTGCTATACTGAAAGATGGCAATCTGCTTAGGAGAGTGAGTTATATTATTTGACGCTTGGATTTTTCTTTGGTTTCTGAACTGACAGAATTTCTAAATTCTTAATGTCATGTGAGTCTATCTTTAGCGTATGTGACCTTAAGACTTAATCCTGTGCACAAGACAGAATCCTGCAGAGTTCAGCAGACTTTTCCTTAAACTGCCTTTACTTTGAACTGCATTGCTCCTGGCAGCTGTACAGGGGAGCACAAACAGCTTTCAGCCCCCTCGCACAGCTGGGCCAGTTACTCGCTGCACACGCCAAATAGGCTGGTCCCTCTTTTTACAAGCCTATCTCAGAGTAGTTACATAATCCCTCTATTATAAATATTTTTAAAGGATAAATATACGCATTGGATATATAAAAGATTCATTATAAAAGACATTTTTCTTAAGGAATGTTCTTGCTGGGTGCTACTACTGAGACTGGAGAGAGATAATGCTGATTAACACAGTTCACTCACTGTTGTATACAATATTAAAATCTGAAACTCTCCTGCCAAAGACTTAACATCCACAATTGTTTTTTTTCTAAACATCTGGGATACCACTGAACTTGGGAACATAGTAAGCTTGAAGAAAAACTACAAAACTTACTAAAACTGTAAACTATGATCACAGTATGATCAACATCATACTGTTTCTCAACAGTGCCTGATGCTCATTGCCTTCCCACAAAAAGAAAAAAAAAAAAAGTGGTTAGAGCCTTTTAAAACAAGATTTCTCCTCACTTGCAACATTAGCTGTACCAGCCTATCAGGTGCTCTTCAGTATGGGGTTTGATCTTACTTTGATCTTACTTTGAAACCAACATAGGAGTACTTATATCATCATTATGAAACTGTACACTCACACAGACACACAGAGAAATCTAATTTGTTAAATTCTTGTGGGAATCAGATAAACCAGTCTGAGTTGAAAATACAATCTTTCAGGCTTTCATTTTCTATTAATTTCAAGCTTTTCTAGGCTGATTACTCAAACAAGGAAAGGAAATAGAATGTTTTTTTCTTGCTTTATAATATTTCCAAGGGAAAACACTCAATTTCTCCTGAAATTTTTTATTAAATATTTTATCTTAGAAAATAATAATTGTGAAAATATTCAGCTCCCTCTGAAAAAAAAAATCAGAAAAGATGATATTTAGATGTTTAGCATATGCTTGGCACAGCCATGGAATGCATTATAAAGTAAGATTAAACAGGGCAATTCTTACTGCAGTGATAAAAAATGATTAGCTGCATCCATTGTGGTGTGGTAAATAGGGATTTACTAGCCTTTATTGCAAAGTTTAATAGATCACATGAAATACCTGGAAATTTCAACCATCAGATACCAGTTAGTCAAGGATGCAGTCCATTAAAGAAGGGCCAGACTCACCTCTACAGTGGCATTGCTCCATTAACTCTAATGGAGCCATGCCCGGTTGTGCTCAGTGAGTCTGTTACAATACAGCCTAACCTGATCTTTTGTTGTTTCCTTTTCCAAACTGATTTTATTAAAGCTCCAGAAAGGCAGACACTGCAAAGTGCCTACAGTGACTGCTGGAGATTCAGGAACTTCACTTCGCTGTGGGTTTGGTTTTCCAAAGCAAAGGCAGCCAGCCCAGCACAGAGCCAGTATTGCTCAATTTTTACTCCCAAGCCTCCTGTCAATCTAGATCTAAGTTCTGCCTGTCTTTCAGCATTGTTCTCTCTGTTTCTTTAAAGCTTTCCCTGCTCTTCCTTCCTGGCTCTACTTGCTGCATGGATGTGATTCTCCCCTGGCCCTTAGTTCTACCTCTAACCACCTTCCAACCTCATTTTCAGCAAGATTCCTGCTACCTCGCTATGCTGGGTATGTGCCAAAAGCCTAAAACTTAGGTTTGACTGTAAGTATCCTGACCATTACAGTTTCATTAAGAGTAAGGCTGGAAAAATCTTCAGTGTATAGCAAGAGCACTAGTAATCTCACAGTCTGAAAGACTTTTGGCACAGCTAACTCCAGCTTGATGCAATGGGATATTTTCGACCTAATAAAATAAGCACTAGCAAAGTTATGATTGCTAGGAGAGCAAAGAACTATGAAACATTTCTCTAGAAACACACTTTGCCTAAGAAGAGCTGGCTTTGAAGGAACTACCCTTTGAAATGTTCTTTCCCCAACAGAAGTTTTGGTAGGGAACAGCCAGAACAGCAGTTTCCTCTCCGCTTTTCGAAAAGAAGGCCCCACTTGCTTTAGGACTACATGATAATGGGACAGAATTAGATCTGAAGGAATCCCAATGGGTTAGAACATCCCTGGTCATTCTCTGAAAGCAGTAAGACAGAAGAAGAAAAATGTGTTCATTTTTGTGCGTTTGTTATATAACTTACCCAGGGGGATATAGAGTTCCCCAAACATTCTCTAAACCTTACTATTCAGCCTCTCAGATTTTAGATTCCATGTTTCTCTGGAGAAAATTAAAGGAAATCATGAAGTATTTTGGACCTGACTCTGAAATTTTGAGCCTAAGGTAGCCATCAAAGCCTGCTTCTTATATCTACTCATATTGGTGCACGTGATTTTAGAAGGTTTGCATGGAGAATCATTACGACCTTGCAGGCTGCTCCTATAACCTGTATGCAGGCTGCCATGACGTAAAGCCTACTTCTTAGACATTTATTTCCTTGAACTGTTCTCTCAGGCCAATGTAGTCATTAAGATATGAAATTCCAGTGCAGTACCTTAATCAGCAAAATCCTACTGATGCTTTTAAACAGTCATTTTTAAAGCAACTATTCCTCTTAAAAATAACCCCAAATATCATTTACATGGCTTCATGTAAAAAGTGCACACTGAGCATCACTTTACCCATATCACAGGGTATATTAATAATAAGTTTCAGAGCTAACCATAGGCTCTGTCTCTGATAATGCAATCTTGGAAAATAAATCTACATTACGTTCGTCTCTTCTGAAGACCAAATGGCATTAGCAGAGTGCTCTTACTAAAAATCTTGGGTTTGGGGTCAGTGTGACCTAGAACTGTGACTCAATATCTGAATTTGCCAGTGCAGGTGCCTTTAGGCTAAGAATTGCTCCACAACACCAGTGTTATTACAAATGCAAATAAAATTATGCACCTCTGTGCATACATCAGGAAGATTGTGTAAAATATTAAGAATGGACTTAAAATTGATTAGAGCAAATACTCTGAACATAACTTTATGCCATTGACTTCTAAGAGGGAATCAATAGAATATTTTGCACAGTTAAATATCTTTTCTAATTTAAATTTTATGTTGCAGTTTCAAAACCAATTAGGCTGTGTTACAGTCTGATGATTTGCCAAATTATTCTTTTTAAAACAAAAATAGCTTCTGACTAACAGAGGCAGGGGAAGATTGCAAATACAGCATTTATTTTAATTTTTATAGTTTAGTATATGCAAGGCCCCACTTCAGTGAAACCATTTACACTTATTTGTAAATTCATATACATGAGAAGCTCCTACCAAATCATTACCTCAACTTAATGGTTTTTCCATTGACCTACCCAAGACTGGAAAGTCATTTAATGGGTGTACTTGTGCATGACAAGTTACATACATGCTCCAGTCTGTCTTCCTGCTACAAAACTGCCTAAATTAAAACAAACATGCTTGCATAATTTCCAGAGGAAGAAAAGAGCAGTGTCAAAACATCAGTATATAGTGGAAATAAGCCAATAGAGGTCAGCAGAACATAACATAAAATTCTTCTTAACACCAAGAGTGTCAACTACACTTACTTACAGCCATTAAAAATTCTTAAATGATATTTGGTGTAAATTTTCCAGGCAAAAATTTGAATATTTCTTCCTAATGAAAAGTATTTTTGTACTTAGAAGCAATCAGTATTTTCTAACTTACAATACACATAGTAAAGCTTTATAATTTTGCTCATTGTACTCTGCTAAACTCTTGTAACGTGTTATTTCTTGAATGTTGGTCATACAATGATTAAATTCCTAGTAACGTATTCAAGAATTTCATTTCAAGAGGGTTTAGACTGGAATAAATCGGAAGTAACTCTGGCCCTGCAGACTTTTGTCTTCACTTTAGCAAGCAATGTTCTTTGATCAGAGAAATATAAATTTATATAAATAAAAATATAAATATTATTATTTTTTTCAGTAAATATATGTATTTATCCATAGTTTTGATAAATTAGAATTTTTGATTAAAATTTAGCACAGCTATATTCTTCATCTGAATTTCCATCAGGCATGATTGCTTCTGCAGATAAGGTCTGGATACATACTTGAACTCTGATTTATACAAGTTCAGATATTTTTATTACTATTATTATTATTATTATTATTGTTGTTGTTGTTCTTATTAAATACTTTTGAGGAATAACAGAATTAAAAACATATATCATAAATAACAAGCATTCTCCTTTAATTCAACTGTAATGTCTATTTATGTCCTATAAAGAAAAAAATTTGGATAGATAAATCCCTTTTAATGACTATCTACTTGAGAAATATTATGTTCTAGTTGTCCAAACAAGTGGCAGCATGCAGTCTGGTAGTCATGAATTACAGCTAACTAAAGGAGTATTAAGTTTGAAAAGTAACAAAGGCAGCATGAATATCAACAGCCTAAAACAAAACCTTTTTAAAAGGCATGGAATTAATTACTTTTTTTTCAGCAAACAGGTTTTTTTTTAATACTAATTTGCCACCTGCTGTAACAGAACAAGTTTTGATCATCTTATTAATGAAGTAGTCAGATATTTGACTGTACAAGTCAGAGCATATTTTAACTTGAGGTTGAGTAAGACTACAGAATGAGGCAAAATGAAAGCACTGCTTCGTATTTTATTGAATACATGGTTCCTGTACTTATTAATGTTCAGGAAACAAAGCAGGGCATGTTTATTTAAAAAGCAGGATCCAAGAGGCATTATAAGAGATTTTTACATGGATGTTTTCTTTTCAAAATAACAATTTTATTTATTCTTTGCTCTGTATATCAGCTTATATGTAACTTTAGAATAATGAAATTCTGCAGTTTTCAGCTGATAAACTTCATTTCAAACTTACTACTACTTACTTACAAACTTACTACTTGCATTACACCCACTTATCTCCTGAATGAAAAACAGCTTTCACAGAAACAATGGCTGATGTTTCCAAAGTGGCCAAGGGAATTAATGGAATTTCTTCCATTAATTTTCCATCCACATGCTCTAGGCAGCTTTGAAATTCAAACATTTCTCTCTTTAACTTTCAGAGTGCAGAGACATAGTTGGAAAGATTATCTTCATGCTGTGTGCACATTCCTCTCATCTCCAAGGATTTAATTCACTAATAATACAGTTCTGCAGCTTGTGGCCTAAAGGTAAATTACAGACCTGACAGTGGACAATGAATCAAGATCAAAGTGACATTCGGCCTTGATCATTAATGCTTTCCTTCCATTTTACATAAAACGTACTGCCACAACTGAGTAACAAGAAGGATCATTTCCAGGTTGATTCTTCCCAGCTCAGAAACAGTAGGATATTTTAAATACCTGCAACTTCATTGACCTCATGCCTAATTTACCCTATCTTCAATCTAGAATCAAAGCCATGGTGTACAGTCTTTCTATAATGGAGCTATAAAGACAGTCATTTTGAAATATATTAATAATTATGAACTGAAACCTGCAGCCCACACCCAGGTGAAAACTTGTGCTGACTTCAGAGATTGTTTTCGCTAGTAGTTTTAGTTAAGCAAAGACTGCAAGTCTGGGTACAATGGAACAAAACTTTTCATTTTAAAATTGTATATCGGCAAGAGGATTTGGCTGTACATAAAAGCATTCACCATTTTCATAAACAAGAATCCTTTGCTGATTAATAGAACTCCTGTTTCTCTGTGTTTACAGCATTGAGTACCATAACCATTTGATCTATGCTATATTAATTCAAATAGGTGCTAAAAATAATGAAATTCAATTACAACATTCAATTTGAACTGGTTAGCTATTCTCTATCTCCAGAACTTAAAATTTATTACACCTCATTTTTTTTCAGATTTGGAGAATAACTCCATTTGCTCGTGGTGGTGGTGGGGAGGAAGAGCTTATAACTTTCCCTGGTAGCCAGCAGAGTAGAAGATATCAAAATCTATCATTGTCTGCTGTAGAATTTATCAGATCATTGGTAGGGAAGTGACAATTTTTTTTATTATTATTATTATTTTTCCCATAGTGTTTTATTTATCCAATTGTCTTATTAAATATGAAAGAATATTGAAGTTCTGGCTTCTTATTTATGAGGCACAGTCTCCTCTCAAAAACTGTATTACTTGTACAAAGTGGTTATTGATGGAAGTAATTTCAGTGTATGTTTCAGACACTGATGAAATTGACAGAAGTATATAATCATTAAACTAACCTGCAGTGGTATTTATATAAAAGGTGACCTAATATTTACTGGATTTTGATTAAAACATTTGTGTTAAGCTTCCCAGATTATTTTGCATCATGAAGGTATATCTACTGACCAAACCAGAAGTCAAACCTCATTTGAAAAACTGAAGTACAGGATATTCTGTTTTCGTAAGAGTCCAGACCCAAGTTTTATATTTCCTCAAATAAATGCACTTTCAGTGACATTGCATTGCTTCATTAGAACATTTTTCCATGTGAAACCCACATGTGAGCAGCTCATCCAGGCATAGAGCTTAGGAAGCTTAGTTTCAAAAAAAATTAAAAATAAAATAAAAAAAATGTAAAGAAATAGTTTCGAAGACATTTTACAGCCAGTTAGTTGCAGACAAGCTGGTAACTAACAAACAAGTTTGTAACTAACTGGCTGTAAAATGTCTTTGAATAATATTCAAGCTTCAAGTTTGATCTTATACTAGTATAGATGAGGTAGACTTGGACCTCCATTTTTTTTTAACATAATTTTATCAAAAACTGTAGTGAACTACAAACATCTTCATTTAAAAAAAAAAAAAAAAAAAGTATCAGAACATCCTAAATCATTATTTGGTTATAAATTATATTGTATAAGCTCTGTTTCTCATTCTCTGCATTTTTCCCCTCATAATATAGTCAAAGAAAGTGATAAGTATTGAGGAGCTAAAAAAAGGTGAGTTTCGTTTCAGGATTTTTAAAAGTAAAATTTAAGGGAGAGGCAAACTTTATAACATGACAAAAACTGTTGGGAAGTTAGACAGAGAACTTGGTTTTGTTTGTGATTACCTTTCTATAACTGTCCTTAAAGCTTGCATTGAAAGCATTTCTTAAATTCAACACCAAACCTTTATGTTTCACAGTAAAAAAAAATCATAAACATCATATTATGTGCATCTGAGGGTAGAGGTCTTCCACTAAAATAATATTTTTACTAGAAGCCACTGTCAAAAAATCATGTAAAGTTTATCTATATATATCCACACGTCTTGATGTCTCATTCCAAAGAGTCGTTGTAATAAATTCTTATTTTCATTGACTAATTACAAGAAGTAAACTGATTTAGTTCTGCCAGAAAATATATTTCTTAGGCATGTTGTGACCTATTTCAAAAGTGCTTTAAATGTTTATTTTGGCAAGTTTCATGGAAGAAATCTGCAATCTGTACAGGTCTCCTTCCATTTCAACACTTTCACTGAAAAACAGAATTTTCCAAAAGAAACAAAATGCTGGTGTTCTTAATATGAACAGTTAGTTATCCAGACTGTCCAAAGAGTGACTTAGTTTTCCAGATTGCTAAGAACTCATGCCTTCCAACAAAATTAAGAAAGATTAATTTAGACTTGTCTTCCTCTGTTGTATTTTTCAATAATATAACTTAATTACCTTAATTATATTATTTTTTCTGTCAATAGAGTCTACAAACAGGAGTTATACAAAAAAGAGAATGAAAAACTGTACTACACAATCAGAAAGCATTTTATAAAAGGATCAAACTAGAAAGCAATCTTACAAAGACATAGTAAAACAGCTTCATTACAGACTTTCTCAGACTATACAAATTTGTCTTGTCCTGTGATAAATTTTCACTTCCACTAGCATTTGGATGACTCGTTAAGCCCAGCTTCTGCCTCATTCTATCACAAGGTGCTAGCTGTAGTTATAAAACTTTCTTGCTTCTTGCATGGAGGTCAGCCACTTCCCTACAGTTATCCCTTAATTCTCCCTTGACCATCCAACCCCCCTGGCCCACCAGGCCCCCCGACACACTCAACTAATTCAAAAACTCATCAGTGGGATACCAGAGCTACCTTGAAAGGCTTCCAGAGGGACCGGGACAGACTTGAGAGGTGGGCCTGTGCAAACCTTATGAAGTTGAACAAGGGCAAGTGCAATGCCCTGCACCTGGGCTGGGGCAATCCCAAGCACAAACACAGGCTGAACAGAGACTGAATTGAGAGCAGCTCTGAGGAGAAGGACCTGGGGTTGTTGGTTGATGAGTTCAACATGAGTTGGCAATGTGCACTTGCAGCCCAGAAAGCCAAAAGTGTCCTGGGCTGCATCAACGGAAGTGTGGCCAGCAGGGCGAGAGAGATGATTGTGCCCCTCTGCTCCTCTCTCGTGAGAGCCCACCTGAAGCCCTGCATTCAGCTCTGGGGCCCCCAGCACAAGAAGGACATGGATGTATTAGATCAAGTCCAGAGGAGGGCCATGAGGATGTTCAAGGCGTTGGAGCACCTATCCTGTAAGGACAGGCTGAGAGAACTGTATGCATCACCAGTGCAGATGAACTCATTAAGGAGGTCAAGATTGGAGGCAGTCTGGGCTGCAGTGACCACACCCTTGTTGACTTTGTGATCTCAAGGAATACGGGCCTGACAAAGAGCAAAGTCAGGACCCTGAACTTCCAAAGAGCGAACTTCAAGCTGTTTAAAGACCTAGTGGATGAGATCCCCTGAAACACTGTCCTTAGGGACAAAGGAGCTGAACAGAGCTGACAACTCTTTAAGGATGTTTTCCTCAAAGCACAACAACTCTCCATCTCTCTGTGTAAGAAAGCAAGCAGGGAGGGCAGAAAAATGAGGCTGAACAAGGACCTGTTGGTCTAACTGCGGCACAAGAACGAAATGCACAGACAGTGGAAGCAGGGCCATGTGGCCTGGGAAGAGTACAGAGATGTTGTCCAGATGTGCAGGGATGGGATCAGGAAAACCAAAGCACAGCTGGAACTGAGCTTGCAAAGAATAACAGGAAGGGAGGTGAGGCACTGGAAAAGGTTCCCCAGAGAGGTTGTGGATGCCCCATCCCTGGAGGTGTTCAAAGCTAGGCTGAACAAGGCCCTGGGCAACCTGATCTAGGGGGGCTGGAACACAACACAAACCATTCTATGATTCTATGATTCCTGCTCCTCTAATACTACTACTACTAATAATAATAATAATTTAAAAAATAATAAAAATAAAAAATATTTTGCTTAGATTTCTTCTTCTCACCCTGCACTGCCACAGAATTGTTTTTCTGAAACCTACAGGAGGGTATGTCCACACCTGGATTTAGGAAATCCCATAATCCCAAAAGTGCATGAAACTTAGAGTAAAAAGATCTATATAGCCCCTGCTTCAGCATCATTTATAGCACAGAAAATTTCTATTGCAATTTTCTTCCTGACATATCATACTTTAATTTCAAATTTCTTTAATTCACAGAGGGCTTTTGTTTTGTTTTTACCATAAATACAAATTTTAACTTTGGATATTTTTTTCCTTAATATATATAACTCTTCCAGTATGTTATGCTCTGTTTGAGAGAATTGGTTCATTCCTTTAGGGGAAGAGCAAAACACAAACAAATACAATATCTGCACATAATATGCACACTTATTTTTGGTTTAAATCAAAAATAAATAGTCCTTCCATTCCCTAAATATTAAAACCACAAAGTCTTTGCTCCGGTGAATATGTTAATTGTTTTAGATTTATGGCATTATTAAACTACAGTTTAATAGTTTCTTACCAACTGAGAGAGAAAGCTTAGCTACACTTTAAGTAAATATTATTAACTACTGCAAGGAAGGAAAATGCTGGTCTGGTTAAGGCAGCTGACTAGGATTAATAAGGTCTTAAATTCCAGAATCTGCCGCAGTCTTCCTATGTGACATTGGAAAAGATGTATTTTCACACTGTGCCTTTAACTCCCCTCTATAAAACAGAAAAGCAAGAACTATAAAACTATTTGGCAGAACAACATTCTGTTTTTGTGCTGAATCACTGCCTAGCATAATGGGGCCATAATTTTGGTTAGGGCTTATCTGCCACACTATAATAATTAATAAATAATAGTACTCTATATTTTCATGAATAAAAATATTTGGATGAAAACCAAAGGAGTCCACTGCATTATTAACAAAATGAAGTTAAAAGTGTGGCGCATCAATACCAAGAATCGCAAAAAGCATGGGCAACGCCCCAAGGACAAGGGAGAATTACCTAACACAAATCCCAAGAACCACAGTCAGGTCAGTGTGCTGTCTGTATCTCTTGCCACTATTGTTGCCAGCTGAGAGTCAGGGTTTTTGTCATGTACGGAAGGAGAGACTACAGTACAAGGAGCACATCTCCATGTAGCCCCACAGCTCCAGGAACACCGCCAGAGCAGCAGTGGCCATTCTTCGTTCACCTGGGCACTTCTGCATGAGACAGCCTTGAAATATCATCTACTTTCTGCCTCCCTGCACCATTTCTTAGCATTTTCTCCATTTCCTACACCATTTCTATGTGGTTTCAACTGAAACTGTTACATTCCTTCTTGAGAGATGTACTTAAAATTACTAAATATGGTTTTCAAATGTGCTGATCATTTGTAGGTGTTAGAATATAGAATGAGTGTTGTATGGTGGTGGTTTCTTTTTGTTTGTTTGTTTGTTTTTTAATGTGAAACAGGAAAAACTAGTCAAATAAAATTAGACTTGTGTAAAATTACGAGTATGTTTTGCAACTGTTTTACTATCCATAAAATGGCATACTAAGCACTACGGATGTATTCAATATTAATGTTTACGTATGGATGTAAATTTCCAAGTAAAATTGTACCCAGCCACAGCCACATATAAAATACCACATCCTCCGTGGAGGAAAGAGACTGATAGCCTTTGCCTTTTTTCTTTACTTTTCTTTTTTTTTTTTTTTTTCCTTCTCTTTCCTGTGTAATTTATTAGTTGCAGACAATCTGGGGGGAGACAAGACTATAATGGATTTAAGTGACACAGATTATATTTGTTAAGTAATTTTTTAAAAGTGCTTAAATAGTCACAAGAGTTCATAAAGACTTCAGAAAAGATAATAGCACTCCAAAGTATTAAAAGGAGGAAGAGAGCTAGCAGCGGAATATATACAGAGCAATTAATTACTGCATATTTTTTGCAGTTCCTTCTAGCAATATCCAACAGCAGCCTGGGATGAGTACAGTAATTAATCTTTTTTATCGTCTGAGATCAGCATGATTACTGGGCATACCTTTTAAGTGGAAAATTAGTCTGACATCCTGCTCTTAATTATTCACAGTAATGATTAAAGTTTATGATTTAAAAAAAAAAAAGAAAAAAGTGAACCCCAAAAACCATCTGTAAGACTTCACTCACAACAGTCTCTGTGTAAGCCAGCCAAAAGTGGGAAGGGTCTGAAAGTTCAGTCTGAAAGTATTAAAGGTATTCCTGCCGAAAACAGACACATCAGACATTGCTTCTAGCAGAAGGTAGCAAACATCTCTCTTGCACACTGTGGAAACTGACGGACTGAAATGAAAACATTTGGGAATGTATTTCACTGAGATACATTTGACATAACTCCACATTTTAATGAGCCATTTTCTAAGGCAGGTGGTTTGACAGGCCATCCTGTAATTGCATGAGTGAATCATAAGTAAATGACTTTTTCAAATCACTAACTGAAAAAACATAGTCAAACTCTTAATTTACTAGTTGTGCCATTTGTTTGGATGATTGTATCATTTCTTTTGACAACTGTAAATTAATTTTCAATGTGAACGTAAAGAAAGCTATCATAGAGAGTGCTTGATGGCATATTTTATAAAATGAGCATAGCTATGTCTCTGGCAGCCATGGCTCTCATGTTTTTGCTAGTGGTTAAATGACTGGAGTACAACGAAATTTCAAACTACTTCCATTTAAATCCAGTAAATGGTGAAGACATTCACTATTCAACAACTGTTAAATACCTCCCATAGTCCTCTCTAAATTTTCTTATGGGAATTTAAACTGTACTTTATGGTGAATAAGAATTAGTAAACTAGGTTTATGCAAAACAATTGAAATAAGCAGCATAAGACATTCCCAAGAGGTGTTGGCTTAGATTTTCTGATTTGCCTCTCACGATGTAATAATACAGCTTATAATTTACAGCAAAAAAAAGGGAAACAGAAAACAGAGAGCTTGATTCTGCAGCTCTTGTTCATCTGATTTAAATGGGCTGACTTGCAAGAATCTGTATGTGAAGAAACTTCCAAGTCTAGGCAAGCTCTCTTGGTAATGACTTTACCCACCTAAATGATGATACACACACACACAAAAAAAAAGATGGTCAGGTGACCAATTTTCAACAAACTTACTTCTAAATGATTACTATCTTAGTAATATTGCTCTGATTTGTATGCAGCTTTAAGTGCCCACCCTGCACTGCTGCACCCATCTCTACCACTTAAATACAACTAAAAAAAGGGAAAATCCTATTGTGTCCCAACCATTACACAGTTCTCTACAATTGACAATGCTCTAAGGAAGCTAAAAAATTAAAAGCAGAACAAATCCAGGCACAAACCACTACATCACTTCCCTAAAAAGGAAGTAACATGAATTAATGAAAACTACAGTTCATATATACCAAGCTAAAATTTGAACTTACTATTTTGACAAGAAGTAGCACAGAATTAATCTTCCAGACAAACTCAGATGATTTGTACAATACCAGAAAGAGAAAGAAAGATCAGAAAAACAGGCTGTTTTTTGTTATATGCTATGAATAGGAAATTATACATTTGGCTTTTCATAATGACAGATTTTGAATAAGTATTAATACCAGACGCTATACCATGCAAGCCATAGCAAAAAGAATTTGAATGTAAGTGAAGTTAAGGGTAGAGAACGGATCTCTATAGCTATTAGGAAACATTTTCAGGAAAATGTTCTTAACAATGCCATTAAGGAGTGTCCTCGCATGGTGCAGCAAGACACTTTACCACTCATCTAGAATATGTATGGATGCATTTGTACTTCAGCAGTTCCATGATGCCCTACTTAGAACTGAAAACCCAGTGTGATTGGTAATAGATCTACAAAGTGAAAGATGGTAGGCTGGTAAAATGTGCATTTTGCTCCAAATCAACCTTCCACCCACTCCTCAAGCCCCCATCCCTCACCCCCCACCCTCCCAAAAAAAGAAAGAAAAAAAAGGATGTAATCATTTGGCTGTTAACTCTTCCATGGTGTACTCTAGTTATTCCAAATACACAACGATTTGAAACAAATCAGGGTACTATAATCCTATAGTTTAATTCAGAAGGCATGAATGTGTCAAATGCGCTAGGAACAGGTAGATAAGGACAGCTGATAAAACAGAGAAACAACAGTAGCAAGCCCACATGAAAAACAGAAACTGTCTTTTTGTTTACTTCTTTAATAGAAGGTAGTGAGATAATAGTGATATTCAAAACATACGTGAGAGAAAAAAAAATTAAAAGTTTCATGTTGACTGCCAGTTCTGTGATAGCATAAGTACAAGGACAACTCTACCTGTCCCTTTCTGAAATTATCAACCCTTCTCCCTTGCTCTCTGATGGACACCTGGCCTGGAGATCATTGTCCCTGGTTTAATGCAAGCAGCTGGTTTTGCAGAATCAACAGAATAAATCAGAGTGCACATTCATCCATTTATGGAGACAGCTCACTCTGTTCTCTCTGCTTGGAATGATGGTTAGATGACTTATGAGAAAACCATGTGAATATTGTATGATAGCACTGGGAGCATGCAGCCAATGCTGGTTTATGCTTTTGCAAAGTCTTAATTATTTGCTGAGCTCAAGTTAAACTCACAGATGATTTCTATCACCACAAAACCCCATTCGGACAAAAATGCCATTCGCCAAACAACATAAATAAATCATGCGATTTCAAGTGGCATTTCATCTCTCGATGTTAATAGTCACTGTTGGAAGTTTATCCACTAAGTTTTATGAAAATCTTACAAACCTAAGGTGCCAGATTGTTTTAGATGTAATGTCCTTAACTTTGTCTGTTCTGTCCACCCCATCAAAAGATTTCACTGAAAGAATGAAGTGGCAAAAGGAGGTGGGGATTTGGACAAGTGGGTTCTTTGAGAGAAAATGGAAGAGAAAATAGGCAAAGAGGGATTGTTAAATTGTTTTAGCTTGTTTTAGCTAAGAGCACTGTTTTCATGCAACAATCAGGCAAATGAGAGAATGTTTTATTTGTGTACCTAAATATGATCATACAAGGTTATAAACCTCTGGGTTAAGAAATTCTCCTGATTAGTCAACATAATAAAAAGGAGAAAGACTAATCTATGCAAATTAAAACACTCAGTGGAGCCTTTGTAATATCCAAATCTGCTTACTCAAGTTTCAGAAAGACAACACTCATTTTATGGTCGACACATGAAGCAGCGCAGTTGGGAATTGGCTGCTGGGAGCTAAAAGCTACCTGTAGAATTGGGTACATTTGCTGCACATCACCCAGAGCAAAGCCTACGTTTTAAGAGCACATTCTGTTAATACACTTGGTCACTGCCAAGCAACTCCTAGCAAATGGGCTGGTGATTATGTTTTATGTAGGAAAACTGGGTATTTGTATTCTTCTGGTTTTAAAAAGTGTAGCTGTAACCTGGGCAGGATTTGGGCCCTTAAAAACTGAAGATATCATAAGTATACAGTTGAACTTATTTTAAAAGGCATCTCCGAATAAGATAGATACTCTCCATTTTGAAGAATAAGTAAATACTGGAAAATCTACAATAACATCAAGCAAATGCTATTAAATTCTGCACTGTGGAAGCTAAACTACTGCTCTGGTTAAGGAGTTCAAATACTGTTACGTCTATTCAAGCACACAGGATTAGTTAAATTTTATTTCAAAAGCATTGCTAAAGTTTTCTTAGGTTATTAAACTATGTAATCATCTTGTCACAGTATTTTGGGGTTTCTTATTCCTAAAATTGTCGCTAATGGTAAATATGTAACTGGAGCAGTTTAGGAATTAGGACTGTCCAGATTCTAACAGAAGAGAGCAACAATGTTAAACAGAAAAACTTGGATTTGACAGAAAAAGATTATTTGAATAGTTTAAGCAAGAGGAGATCCTGACCTGCTAGATCCTGAGGTTTTGTGACATAAATGTATGGGAAGTCTTCATCAAAATGAGACCCGGGTAGTTTTATTTTACCTAAACTTGCTAGTAATTCTTTTACAGATTAAACTGTCTTTGAGTATCTTAGGGGAATAAAAGGAAAACAAAAACAAACAAACAAAAATTAAACTTACAGAAAAGAATAGACTGTCAGTGTAGCTGTAATATTTTCTATATTGTTTTCCCATTATAACAATACTTTAAATTATACATAAAGTACAGTTGCTATACTTGATGATGGGCTGTTCTTCACTTGTCAGATAAGTCAACCCACTACACTTTGCATATATGAAGTTATCATACTGTTTGGCTTCCTTTGGGATAGGGAGATAGGTATCTTTACAGATTTATAAACCACTTTGTTATTTGGCCAAATATATTGGAGGTTATCAAAACTGTACAAATACGCACAAATGACACAATACACTAAAGCAGATTATATATTACTGAATATTTTTGGAGGCAGCAGGACTTCATCTGACCCTGCAAGTGAACAGTTAAATTTCCAACAATTAATTTCTATGTTAACTGTTAAAGAAAATATTGCTTTAAATGGTTATTTTACTTTAGTATAAATAATCTTCCTACCAGTCCTTTAGGGAAGTGAGCACTGCTACTTCTGAATATTTTAAATCAAACAAATGATTCCCCCCAACACTCCAAATGCTTTGATATCAAAGCTAGTTACATTATGAGGAAATACACTGGATGTTGAAACCAGCAAGACTAGTAAAACACATCTCTACCAAAAATATCATACCCTACCTGAATCAACTGAAGATCCATTTGAGATTTTCTGAAATGCCTGGTTCTTTATTTCAATAGGGAAAGATGAACAAACGTTTTGAAAGCCCTTTTGTTAGCTGGTTAATATTTCTGAATGTCTACATACTTCTTAAATCTGGTGCCTTGTTCCAAGGGTCCAGGAAAACAGACAGGTTGTTGAGCCTCTAAATGTCAATCTGTATCCACATCCATATCCCACAATACACAGACCTCCTCAGTAGAAACTGTTCTGTTCAGAAGCATCACCTCCTGCAGAACTGCACCTGGACAATGCCAAAGCCTGGATGAAATTCAGAATTTACAGTTGGCTCCCATGGCTCTTCCTATATCATTTCGAATCAAATACTTGAAGGCAAGTATTATGCTTGCTGCCAATTACCTAACTAGCAGAAATATTAGCATATTTAATATAGCTATATCAGAATCTTAACTAACCTTTCTAATAGACAGTATTTTTTGCTTAACCTGATTCTTTTATAATGCATCTAGAGGTTATCACGTTTGTTGTTAGATATTCTATCATTTATTCTTGCAGAGGTGTAAAAAACTTCTCTACTGAAATTTATTTTATATCAAATTTTGCAATTTGTGTTTACTACGTATTGCCCCTTTGTGTGATTAAGATCTGGGCTAAAAATATTCAGTTGCTCTTTGTGGATGGGAAATGGCCATGTGAAAAAATCTGTTTCCAAAGAAATGGACAGTTCCTTTTTTTTTGAAACCATTCCTCCCAGTACATGATGTCTATTTAGTGAGTGTGCTGTAAACAGCAAAGTTCCTTGTAATATTTCTTTGAAAAGCACATTTGTGCTATTTCACTAATAGAGACAACAAACGCTGTATGGTATGAACAATAATTTCACACACGGTAGATGTATGTCAAATGATAAAATATTTAAGGGTTGTATCAACACAGGTGTGTTCGATGAACTGCTTCTGGAGTCTGAAAGCAGAAAAAAAGAGAGCAAATGTTTGCAGTATCTGCCTCTTTTGTACTTTCTGATCTTAATACTTCTCCAGCTAATTGCCTTTGCAGTATCTCCTCTTGTCTTTGTTGTGCCTCGTTTAGCCAGATAATTTCTCATTGGAGAGCAGGTGGAACAGCCTGTCACTGATAGGGAAAGGTAAAGCTTCTATCTCTACAGCTGTCAAGTTTTAGCCACAGGCTTGAGCAAAATTTGCATGAGGATTTAGGGAGCTTGTTCAAGACTGAAGAGAGGTCTTGATTTCATTTTCTCCTGCATATCTACCAGCAGAGAAGAAAGAAAAAAAGAAAAAAAGAAAAAAAAAGAAAAAAAAAAAGTTCTGTCCAGATGAGGGAATGAACAGTGAAGTAGCAATGGTTGTGGAGAATATCAGCTACCCTTTAGAGCATAAACAAAGGCCAATTTGAAATGTAGAACTTCAAAACACTGCATGGTAAAGCAGATAAAAAAAGTAGAAATGAATGTGAAGTGATACTTACGAGGATAAAAAACTGCATGCCATAGTTGGTTCTGAAATAGTTAACACTGAGGAATGAAATCCTGAAGTCAGAAAACAGGAAACAAAACAAAACAACAACAAAGCACAACAAATGTTAAAAAGTATTGGGGGAATAAATACAGGGTCCACTGGGTAGAGCAACTCAAACTGGAATAAAGCAAAATAGGAAATACTAGAGAAGAGGACAAAGATGACATAAGACTATATACAGCAGGACACCTGAAGCTGGAGAAGAGAAAACTAGAATTGGACAGGAAAGAAATTTAAGAAATCTGGAATGGTATGGAACATGTTCACTGCCCTCCTATACAAGGATCAAGGGGTATCAAAAGATGTTATCGCATGACAGATTTGACCAGAAGATATTTCTGCACACAACTTGCAGTTCAGCTCTGTTATTCCTTCCCACAGGACTCTCTCAATCTTCACCTAGGTTTGCAAAAT
Source organism: Cygnus atratus (assembly GCF_013377495.2). NCBI lineage: Eukaryota > Metazoa > Chordata > Aves > Anseriformes > Anatidae > Cygnus > Cygnus atratus. The sequence continues at coordinate 12,041,210 of NC_066362.1, read as the reverse complement.
GACTAGACAAATTTATGGAAGAAAAATCCATTGACAGCTATTGAATTTCATGCCATCTCCTGTAATTTATGAAATTTATGAGTTGTGATGTGCTGAAACCTGTCAAAGTATTCTGGAGAATTATCACTACCTGACTGTCCTATCCTCAGACATCTTCTTCAACACCTGCAGTAGCCACTGTCGAGGACAGGAACGGATCTTAGGTCTGGGCTTAGTACAGCCAGAATTAGGTTATTCTGGTATGAATGACCTACTTGCATTCCTCATTCAATAGATGTGGTAATTTAGGCTCTTTTTAGACTACAGCAAGAATGAAGCTGAACTGGAACTGAAAAGAACAGAAGTGTTTCTGCAACTGGAGTACTTGAAAAACTGGAACTGGAATTAGGGGAGACTTGCAAGAAAATACACGCCAAACCCAAAACCACTACGAGAGGCTTCTGTCCAGTGCAGGACTCTTGACAAGATAAAGAGATCCCACTGAACAAAAGTGATTTCAAAGCTACAATAAGGTTTAGTTAATGCACTGCTCTCTGTAGAATATTTGATAGATAAATAAATGAAGTTTGCTTTCCAGCAATCCCTGTTTACTTGCAGTGGATTGCTTCAATTACCTTCCAGTTTCTCTTCCTTGGATGAGGATTGCAGTATCTGACTAGGATACACATACTGGACATGACTGTCATTAGGTAATGGCAGTTCAGCATCACAAGCTGCATCTAGTTTTGGGCATAGAGGGGACCTCACCCCTTTAACAATATGGGCTTCAGTTAAAAACAAATAAAAAACCTGACTCATTTACCTAGTTAGGCTCCTGGTCTGTCCTTCTGTGCCTTTTTGACCAGATGCTCTGGCCTGGAAGCATGGGGCTCAGGAGCTACCAGCCCCTGGGGGCTCAGGCCACCGCAGCCTTCATCTGCCAGGCCGTAAGGCACCGCCAGCACCAGGGCTTGCCGACATCGCTGCCTCTGCATACACCATGTGCCAGCGTTTAGGGCATGCACTGGCAGGCTGCAACGTGGCCATTACTCACATCTAGCTAGCAAAGGAGGCACCGGAGCAGCACAGGGCTCGCTATGAAGGCCCGCCAGCTCGGCCATCTTGCTGCAAGCACTGGAATCTGTGGGCCAGCTCCTCCATTTTGGCAACGCTACCATAATGGAGTGTCCGAGCTTGCATTTCTTGAGGAGGGGAATGCCTCCATCGTGCCAAAGACCAAAAAAAAAAAAAAAAAAAAAAAGGAAATCAATCAAATAAACAAACAATTGACTTAGATCACACATAGTAAACTATGCTTAATTATGCGTTCCCATTGAAGATCAGACAGTAGAGAGCATGCAGATAACGACACAACGGTGACTGGTTGTGCTGCAGTAACACACCACAGCATCTACATAAAATTCAAGCTCCCAACTTTGCAGTGTAGCGGAAAGAAAGAAAAAACTTCAGGCAGGTCAGAAAAAAAGAGAGGGCACTGCAAGGTGACCTGGGAAGTGAAAGAAATAGCTGAAAAGATTGTTTTACAAACATACACAATTCAGCTGAACAGACTGAAGAGACTTCAGTTCCTGAAGAGACTTGGAAAAGGTTGTTTAAGGGACAAAGAGCAGCTCTGAAAGAGTTGCTTAATATTAGCATATGGATGTACACTTTTCTTAAACTGTGAAATAATTGCTTGAGGGAAGCTGTGGGAACACTATCAGTCTGGGCCTATTTCAAAAACTCCAGTGGACATAATCCTAGAAAAAGCATTTCAACAGGAATTTTTACCAGTAAGTACTTAGCAGAGCATTTCCACTAATTGCTTTTAGCCTTTATTAATTAAACCTGAAAACTGATGGTGTTGTCCAGGAAGTTACATTTTGAGGTGCGCTCCCTGAAAGCAACAATTTTTGCAAGCTTAAGTGACGTTAGTGCCACCAGATTAACACTTGGAGAAAGCAAACACACAAGATTCAACATTTCTCAAAAGTCATCTGTCAGACACCTGTTAACCCTAACTCCAGATTTTATTTTCTTATTGTTTTAGTTCCCTATTTAGCATCTTAAAGCTCAGTTTCATTTTCTTTCAGATCTTATGCTGTTAGCTTCTTCTTCCTGTTGCTGATTTACTCCATTTTTTTTCCTCATTGTTCCTTTAATCTCTAACTCACTTTTCTCTTTTCTTGTCTTCTTTTGCACATACTGTTCCATTTTGTATATTTTCATCCTTTTTGTCACATTTGCCCCAGCACAATCCATCTTTTAGTTTCTTTGCTGTTTTTCCCCATCTGCTCTCTTTTCATTTTTTCTCCTGTCTTTGCGGCTTCTTTTAAATGCAATATTTGCATTTTGCTATGAAATGCAAAGCAATATCATAGCTCAAACAACTTTATACAAACACACTTCTCCTTATGGCTCTCCTTTCTTGTAGCTTCTGTTCAGATAATACACAGATTTTGTTCAATTTTGTTTAAATGTCACCAGGACAGCACTAGGAATAGCTGTGTCATTTTAAGATTCCAGAAAGCAAATTTGAAGGGAATAAAATGTTTCACTAGGAAATAAGATAGGTTTTTAACTGTCATCTGTCATAAAATAAAAATGAATAAAAATAGGGTCTAAAAATAGGCTTAGAGGTGATCTCCCAAGGATATTTTTTAAGAAAGGACTTTCCTAGTAGGTAAGTTATGAACAGAAGACATTTCCCTTCACCGATTTCCATCTTTCCCCCACATTTTATTTTTATCTTGATTGGAAATATTTTGATAGAAAAAATAATCTTTCACAAGTAGGTTCTTTCTCTAAACATTTTGTTCATTAGTCATAAGGGAAGCATTTGGAGGTGTCGCACATTTTTCAACCCCACTCAACCATTGTCTCTTAGCCCACCAGAGCTTTGGTTGTCTTGCAGACTTCACAGCTATCTGATAATCTAATAGAGATGACAAGGAAAAAAACAAACAAACAAACAAACAAACACATAGCCCACTTATTTGGAAGCTTTTTTGTTTGGTTGTTGTTCTTTTTTCTCCCTTAGAATGAGATGAACACATTTCTAGCTCCTTTTGAACACCAAAAAGATACTAAAAATGCTTGCAACCGAGGGAGGTTAGAACAAAATCTGCAGAACACAAAATATTTTCATCTCTCCCTGGCACATGCATCAACTCTTCCTATCCAAATGTCTTGAGTTTGTACCTGCACAAAGCTACAAAGCTGGGGGTGCTCTGGTTGGATGAAAGAGGCAGCTGGGAGCTGGACCAAGTGTGTCACGGTGCTATCTGTCAGCTGCTGCACCCTTTGCTCGTGTGACATTTACACAGTTGAACATTTTTTTAACCTCTTCATTTCACTTCCCTACTCAGGATAAGGATGATGAGAGGGGAGGTTGCTGGCTCCTCTTCCTTTCAAATGCTCAGCTGGGATTGCTCAACCAGGATTATCTTCAGACAGAATAGCATAAGCAGGGCAAACTTTCAAAATCATAGCATATTACAAACTCTTGACATAGTTTTAATTCATACACTAAAGTAAAATTATCCTAAAAGGAGAAAAGATATAATAAATGCAGGAAAGAACAAAGACTAGAAAATTCCTCTTTAAATATATATATATATATATATATGAGAAAAAAGGAAAACAAGAATCTTATATTAGCACTTTCACACATGCTAATTTTCAATCTCATTTCTATGCCATTCTCAGATTAGTAGCAGAGACAGGCCTAATATTTCAAACACACCTAGGTACACAAATGTAGATGCTGTGCTTTAGGGGGCTCTTCATTTAAATAAGAAACTAGCCTGAGGCAAGTGCCTCGCAAGAAATACTTCCTAATAGATTCTCAGCCCTATATCTTAGCTTGTAAAATTAAGCAGCTGTCGGAACAGATTAACCAACTGTCATGCAGAAAAGAAATACATATACAGTGGCACTGTGAAGACAAATTACTGAAAAAAAAATGGATGCCTAGATAACTCTCCTTTTTTAATTCAATTATTTTTTTGGTTCAATGCCTTATTTAAATGGCAAATACCAGGTATTACTTTATTCACACTAGCTGTAAATAATAAATGAAAAACATTTTGAGTAAAACCTATCTTCTCCAGCCAAACCAAAGGTAGAATATATGTAAGGGGAAAATTGCAAAGAAAAACACCAGAAGTGTTTACAGTGTCTCTATAAATATAGAAAACTACTATTACATAATATGTAATGTGTATTGTACAAAATCCGGGCACTTACAACAGACATGAATTTTTACTGTTTGCAAATTGTGTCTAATGAGCAGCAGCATTGATAGCATGACAGATAGCAAAAGATTTTCCTGTTAAAACACAGGTGTTAAGTGGTCCTGAGTTGTGACACGAGTGTTACTATGTGTATGCACATGAGTAAAGATTTTCGCATTTACTATTTTCTGTAAACTACAATACTGTGTGATAATCACTTCTTGTACTGTTCTTGATGGATTTGCAGGCCATGGCTGAATTAGTTTGTTTTGATGGGAACAGTGGAAGAAAAGCTCTATTGCTTATGTTCAGTGAAAGTAGGGACTTAATATGTTCACACTTTTGCAGGCATAAATATATCACAAATGCGTAAAATTAAAAAATAAAACTTTTAAATATAGCTTATAGAGTTCTAAAAGTCCTGTTAATGACTTTTTTTTTTAATAAAAAAGCTCTTTAAAAATACCCACAAAGTGTTCAGCAAAAGCTGCATATAGACCATAATTTTGCAAAAGAATTGAATGCTTTCAAATGATTGTTTCATTTCAAAAGCAGACTAAGTTGACCTGTATGTCAGAAGTATGACCCAACATACTTCTGGGATCATAAGACAGATGCCACCACCACATCCAAAAATATGTATGAAATTTTGATCCTTTCCTCCAAATCTGTGCCCTAGATAATGCATTTCTATCTTTTATGCAAGGAAGAGTCAATGACTCATCTCATGCCCAGCAGGTTTCATGACCTTTTTTTCTAAATTTCTTGCAGATTTGAAGTAGACAGATAATGCTGGAGCTGGAAGTGTCATTGATTCTATCCTGAGAAATGCACTCAATGGGAAACAGAAGCTGGTGGAGACTGTACTGTTTTTTTTTTCCCAACCTTAATGATTGCATGATTCTATGATCTTATGATTCTACATGAACTTCCAGCCTTGTATATTATCAGGGAAATGTATGCCTCAAAAGTTCCCTTGTTTAACATCTTTAACATTGTTAGCAAGACTTTAATGATGGATTCTGAAAATATATTGCAGGTTGAGGTCAACGGTAGTCCCAGAAGAATATACTTTTTTTTTTTTTTTCCCACTGTAAACCACAGTCTAATGAAATAGAAATCAGTATCAAAATCCAATAAAATAAATCTAGGTAGCAATATATGAATGCCTGGCTTCTGCTTATTTGCCTATATATTTGAGCTGTTTCTATATTTAAAGAACAGAGACAGAACTGGTGAAGGCTTTTTTTCTTTTGTGTTTTGCTGAACTAGTAAAATCACTCAAGGTTAATACAATTAGATCATGGATAAAGTTCTTGATGGATGAGAATGCAGTGACACTGAAAAATGCGGTGCTCATTCTATTAGAGATATTTCTGCATCCATTGCAATTAAGGGAGGTACGGATGTGAATATGGTAGTAGCTGAAAGAATAATAAATGGCTCATGCATTTATAAACTACTACAAAAGACATTTCAACTAAGACAAATACTGGCAGACAGATCATCTTCATTCTTATGATGAAGGTCAGCTCATGAGACAGCATTCATAGGCTGTCAGAGCTGGGAAGTCCAGAAATGTTCTTGCTGGGGGGGTGTACCTGTGAATTTCTTTCTTTTTGAAAGGAAAAAAAGTAACATGGAGTATGGGGCAGGCAGTCCGGTCTGTGGGGACTTGTGTGTATGGATGTGCATAGGTGGAATGAGCCTACAAATGAATCTACAGGATGAAACTATGATTCAGCCTGTGAATCCACACTCTGGATCAAGACTCTCAATATGCTGTGAACACGCCTTTTTAATAACTTTGAAAGACAGTTTAAAGGTAAAAAGTGTCTTTTTGGCTTGCATTTATCACCTGAGCTATAAATCAAATAAATATTTTTAAAAATAAAATTTTATATTTCTCCTAGAGAAATCTACAGACAGTGGGAGTAACTCCAGAAAGAAAGATCTGTTCCAAAAGAAACAGCAAACACCTTTCATTATGCCCCTTGCAGCTCAATTAGTAGCTCCCTGTGCAAGTGTGAGCTTTTCTGGAACCAGATGAGACATAGAAACAAAACTGAAGAAGCTGAAGGGGTTTGTTTTGTGTTCTGCTCTGAATTCACTACCAGAACAAGAAAAGCATTGGTAAAGGTAACCAGTCCAGCATGGGATATTTACATCAGCTCCTTCTCCAGTGCCTAATATTATTGCTCAAACCAAACCTTTGCATAGGTCTCCCCCTTTTCCCAAACCCTGAAGTATCACAGTTATTTGGAACTCATCTTTCTGCAAAACCTGGCTGAAGTTGGACAACTGATTTTGAAGTTATCATCTGCATCTCACTACCCACATTCAGAGAGTGACTGACTGCAAAACTCTCATTTCCCCAGGGAAGATGAATGGAAATGAGCTAATCTAATGCTCATTAACACTTCAGCACAAAAAGTGCCGAATTTTCAGAAAACCTCTGAAGCCCTGGGGGAAAAACATGTTTTTTCTCATGCAAATAACAGTGGCAAATCCACAGTACTACACACTTTATGCTTAGAAATCTTTGTCAGCAATTGCAGCTTCACAAAATAACAGGCTAAGACTCCTACCCTACCACAACCGTAAACTACAGATATTTTACTTTTTTTTTTTTCAATGCCCTTTAATAATGTGCATAGATCCCTTAAAATGGATGGCAGCTTTCCATCACAATTATCACATTCTTCTACTAGTATCAAGCATCTCTGGAATTTAATTTCCTGATACAATTTTTATAACCAGAACTCCATTCTGCTTTCCTAAATTACAGAGGAGTTATCCCTACTTGGTGTTTTTTCCTTAGGGTCTCTTATCACAGATTACAGGCACAACCAAGTCTCCACTTTATTACAGTGACATCTTCTGAGAAAAAAAAAGTTTACATTTATAAACCAGGAAATATTCTCTAGCTTGACCAAGCAAATATATCTTAATAGATCAAAGGTAAAAAATAAAAAAGTTAATTGCAAGAAAGTATGGTTTTCTTATTCTCTACTATAATGATATAAGGACAATCATCACAAGTGAATTTTCATGGCATTATCATCTCCAGTATGTGAAACATAGTTATTCTTTAAATGTGGACAGCTCAAAATTAAGAATTATGTGTTCTTATTTACCTCTGGCCATTGAAGAAGACCCCTGCTCAAATTGGGCACTAGGTGACCATTACAAATAATTTGGCAAAGGCACACATTGATGTTTTCTGAACAGCATGGCATTCTAACAAGCAGATCTCCTTACAGGATGTGATTTCCCCACTTTTATTTTGCAAGAGCACTAATGATCTTAATGTTTATGCTTGAAAAGAAAAATAAATATTTATTAAACTTATTAAGGAAATTCATGGCTGTGGCTGTTAGGACTTTTCCAAAGTACAAGCATCATTCTGGGTCTCATCCAAGAAGGCTTCCAACTCAACAAATGATTATAATAATCAATGATTTACTTTAGCACCAAACAGGAAGTATGCATCAGCTATAAACCCAAGGGGGCAACACTGCTTCCAATGGGTTTCCAATGGGTTGTACTAACCTTTCAAGCAGGTTATCTTCTCTAAATAGGTTAAACGGAGGCCTATTTAAAGTGACCATTTTCAGGAATGTAAGAAAAAATGCATAAGAATTTCATGCATAAGAAAAATATGAAGCAACAGAACCAAGGCATACAAGTACAAAGATACTACACAATATATTCACGTTATTGCTTTCACTCCAACAGGAGAATAAGCCAGGTTTGTTAGTTTCACTATAAAGTTCATGAAAGCAACCACTGTTTCATAGAGGTATCTATCTTGAGTCACTATGAACTGAGAGCCAAATGTGATAACTTAAATCTCCCCAATGAAGAAACTAGTATGTTGAAAATCCTGCTCTCATACTAATCAGCATGGAGAGCCAGAGCCTTCTCAGCAAAAAGACATGAATATTACTGCTGCTTCTTCCTTCCCGTATTTTATCTGGCTCTGGAGGGCTATGTGAAGATATATAGCAGCAACCTTTCCAATCTGCGAGATGGCATTTATCACCTGTTCAGATGAGTCTGGCAACCTGAAGAGACCACAACGTGCTTTATAACTGGCACCTTTTTAAAATAAAAAATAAAATAATAAAAAAAAATAAAAGGACATCAAGTTGACTTACAGTGAATAAGGATGTTTCTTTCTATGCTATTGGTCATGTAAGCCTTGGTGTGAGTTTTCTCCCTGGAAGTGCTACCTAGTCCAAGAAACTTGATGATTTTTTTTCAGCTGCAGTAGGTTCTCGGATGCCTTCTGATTTCTTTGTGCAAACCCTAACACATACAATGGCTACCACAGCAGGAACAAAACAGGTATTTGTGATAGACAACAGTGGCTTTTTTCTTTTGAGATTCAGTGGATATTGCAACTTGTCTGTTAGATACTCAGTTCCTGAATTATTTCATTTCACTATTCCTGATATTGCCTATCTAAGGATCATTTGTCAACTAAAGAGGTGAATCCCTTAAAAATGGATGAGATTTAGGATCTTGACTTCTGCCAGTAGGGTAATACAATGCAGAATGGAGGAACTACTGGAGAGGATTAATGTGAACACCAATTCACTGAAACATATTTGTAAATGAAATTATGATTCACAGATGGTTTTCCCTAGGAGCTATAGTTTTGTTTCTGACACACACATCTTTAATGACTATCTTCACTTAACATCCTTCCAAGATCCGCTTCTACTAAAATAGGCTATATCATCCACCAAGGCTTCCTAGTTTAGCAGTTATTATACTTAGGTCTGCCTCTATCAAAAATCATGATATTGCATAAAAGAGCATATAATTATTTTTTCTGTCTCTGGGTAGAGAGAATGATGATCAGCAGAACACATCTCCATCTTCTTTTTTTAAACACTAATTTTAATATTTTTATGAGAGAAGAAAAGACCTTTGCCTAGTTGGAAATGCTTTTCATATCAAATGAAAATTATTTATATTGGACAAGGAAAAGCTGATGCCCTAAATTAAGAAAATCATCTGTGTGCTGCTGGAGATGTGGAAGGTGAGTGGTGATTTAACAACAGCACCTCCTCTAGAGATGTTTATAGGTGGAATTCAGGTTTGTTTTTCATGGCTTTCTTCAAAAGGCAGTATAAGATCCTACAATGTTATGATCCTATATTGTTATGATATTGCATGGCTTCTACTCTGCTGGCATCTTTGCTAGCAAGATTCTAGCATATCTCCACAGGTTTTCCCCATTTAGATGATGCTGTTTTCCCTCCTTTTGTCTGCAGCTGTAATTAGCTATCTGTTCCCAGACTGAAAGCTCCTGGCAAATTGCAAGGACCAGCTCCAGGAAGGGTGGGTTAGGAGCCATGCGGTTTGCTCTGAGGTCTGGTGCTATTCCAGAAACTGCTTGCAAAGTGATACTGTCTCTTGGCGTGCTTTGGGAAATGCTTCAGATTTGCCATTCAGCATATATCTCTTTCTATGGATTCTGATAGAAAAAAAATAAAAAAATTGCTCACACAACACCAACACTGCAGTTGATTCTGGTTAGCCTCGAGATTTCTGCAAAATTTCCTGCTCTGGCATAAGGGTCAGGGGTTTGACAGAGCATCTGATTTCAATGTTTGTAATATTTCTTTTAAGATATGCCTCTGCAATGGAAGAAGGGAGGTGGAAAACTATGATAACGTGAGATACACAACTGTATCTCACTCCTGCAAAAACTTTTTTTGTTGTTTTTGTTTGTTTGTTTGTTTTTGTTTTATGCTTTTCTTTTGTTTTGGTTTTGTTTGTTTCTAAAGAGTGGAAATCATAAACTAAGCACCAGTGTTAGATCACTTGTTAGATCAAAAGGGTACAACATTGCAAGACATTCCAGACTTTCACATTCATTGATGTTAGGCAGATGCCAACAGTTTGGTTTTGATTTTTTTTTTTCCTTAATTCATAGATATGGAACCTGAAGTTTCATCCTTGATTTACAGTCTGGGAAGGGTTAATGTAGTCCTCTTGGGTTAGAAACAACAACAAAAACAACAAAAACAAGCTGACACCTCCAACTTAAAAAAATAAGAAAGAAACCTTTTCAGACAGTCATGTATATCATGAGTACAGACACTAGCCTGAATTAGGACTGACAAATTTTGTACCCTCATAAAATACAGAAAAGACTGTATGCACCTGGGAGATGGAGCACAGGGTTAGGCTAGAAAATATGTTGTAAGCTAAGAAGCCATTTGATTTTCTTGTATCAGGGCTTCTCCCTCTAGCCATGGAAAGAGAGGAGCAGGAATAAAAAAATGTAGCCTTCTGCAGCATCAGCTGTGCTACTGGTGCAGACATAAGGGCATAAAAACTCACAGTTGTGCTGGTACTTTGTGGAAGTAGCCAATACTGTTTTAGTTTTTCATAAGTGGCAAGAAATCCTTTTTCCCTCAGTTCCAGCTTCCCGAGCAACATGAAAAACAGAAGTGGCTCTAGCTTGTCTGGGGAAGCTATAGCTGTAGCCCTCTTACGTATACATTTACAGTACTTGAAATTGCACCTGCAGGAATAACTATTTATATATAAATGTTCTCACTTAATCTTCCAATTCGGTTGGTGGCTTTTCTCCCTGAGTAAGAAAAAAATATATATCTTTGAGTACACACTTCTTGAGGAATCAGCTTAGATGTGTGCCTTGTTCCTTCTGTTTTATTCCCCATTATTCACTGTGAGGGCAGTAGGGGAAGTAAAGGCCAAAAGATTATCCATCACTGCTGAACTGCACAAGTAAGAAAATTAAGTGCCAAGAGACCATATGCCCTTTTATATACTTTGGGGAATCTGCCCCTATAATCCTCCTGTGGAAAGATGAGCAAAACCAAACTCAGACATTTCCTGATGTCTACAGATGTTCCAGCTTTCCAACAAATGGGACTTCTTTTTCCTCTGTATTTGCTTTGATGCACCTGTAGGTCAGGAAACAGTTCAAAATTGACACCCAAACCCTCTGATCAGTGCTGCCTTTGAAGCAGGGATATCAAGACAGACCTCCCAAGAAGCCTGTTGTAGAGAAGGAAGGCAGAACTGAACTCTGGGAATTCATGCTCAAGCTTCAGTGCAGAAAGTTGAGTTTCTCAACCAAGTAAATGATAACAAAAGCAGCTGTAAGGACACAGGTATCTCTTTTCTGTCCACCTGGCAATAATTCCTTTAGGGGAAGGAAGCAGAGAAACCTGGACCAACAGCTCCAGTATTGTCTAGTTCCTCTCCTGGCCAAAGCAACCCTGAAGGCTATGAAAAGCTACTCAGATACAGAAATAAGAATGACTTATTGTAGACACATCTTTGCTTTTTCCTCTGTTCCCCCCACCTTCCCCCAATCCATTTGAAACCAGTAACATCATCATTAAGTTGGGGGGAAAAAAATCACCAAAAAGCAAGAGCCAGGCTTGGATGACTAATCTAAATTATTAGTCAAAAATGTTAAGTGAAAAGCTTTTGGAGCTGATCCATTGAGTGTTTATAAAGCATGAAGAGAGTCTATTAACATTTTCGTAATGGCAGCGATTGATGGTTTTGCTGTATCTTCCTTTCTACTGGCCCTGCTTACACTACATCAATCTAACCATGAAGAACACTGAATTGTTTCTTTTAAAGAAACTGTAAATTTTAGTGCACCAAAGAACAGCACATTACTTAAGATTACAGGTTTTATACAAATATTAAGCAAAGTATACACTATATGCATCAAGCTGCAGCTAAAGGAACATCCGCGGTTCAATTGCCACAGTTACCTCTCAATTGCCTCTGAGGCCAAAACGTGCCCTACTTTTATACTATTTGAACTCTCTCTAAGCTTCCACAAATCCTACACTATTAACCTTTAATGAATTCAAGTATCGTAGAAAAGAATGCTTGCTTCACTGTGAGATGATTTTACACAAAACTTTAACTTACTCAGAATTGGGAACATCATTTTGCCTATCATATACCCTTACCCTGAATACTGAAGAGCATAATATAAAAGTGCTTTGGCTCAGTACAGGTGCTCTTACATAGATCCACCTAGCCCAAGATCCCGTCTCCAGCAGGGTCCAAGACAGAATATAGAAATAAGGTGTGAAAAAAGTGTAATGCTATTTTTGTCTAGCAGACTCTAGACTTCAAAACAGTTTGCAGATGAGGGAATTCTTGACCCACAGCTCATATCCCTTTTAACCCTTATGAATTAGTACCCAAAACATCCTGTGAAAGAGTGCTATCTCTCGACAAACAAGCTCCATGAGCAGCCACTTAAAAAAGTATACTTAAGTCTGTGACAGGTAAGATGTGGATGCAGTAGTCAATGCACAGAGCATTAAAGTAGTGCTTTCTGGAGCACAATCAATGCTTTGTCAGTGTGCTCCTAACTGTTTAAACTTTGTAAGATGAAAGACAGGAACAGCACATTACTATCTATCATAATTATTTCCACATGTTAAATTTTTAAAGGTATCTTGTGAATATCACATTTCCAGTTCCAAAACAAAAAGAGGTAAGGGGAATGATGCAACATTATGTGCCAACTCATTAAAAGAACATTAGAATAACAAGATAATAACAAATTAATTTACCCAAACTTGTAACAAATAACTTCTCTCTTTCCCAAGAATTGCTTTGTGTTACAACGATGAAGACTGACAAGCTACAGTTATGAACAAACAGAAAAGAATTATGTGCACAAATCGAGATCCTTCCACTGCCACACTGGAAATGCTCACCCTACTATCTGTACCAAAGGCTGGAGGTATGAGTGAGTCAGCCTGCTCATGATACACATTCCTCTGGAAAAAAAAAAAAAACAACAAAAAAAAAAACACTGCTTATAGCTCCCACACTGGCCATGATATGTAGCTTTTGATAGGTCTGCTCTAAGCAATAATACTGCCTGTGGTCTCTTGAAGGATTCTGTTGGGGCCAGAAGGCCTTGAAGAAGGAGTGGACTAGGCAGAGAAGGCAGATGGAAGTGACCTTCTGTCCAACCCGCCATCTACTCTCTTCGAGGTTTTATAATCTGATATGGTTCCTGTTGAGGTATAAAATCTCCTAGGACAAACAGAGTGAGTTCTGAGAGCTTTAGGAGCAAGCTGAGGCCATTTGGGGCATTTGCATCAAAACAAGAGGAGGTTATTTGGGAGTCCAGCTGTCAGAGAGCAGCAAGAGCACGGCTGCTCCAGGAGGGCAGGTGAGCTGGCAGCCACCACTGATGTTGTCTCCCTGGGCCCATGAGCCCAAGGGGCAGGCTGGGGTCCTGTGTAGGGCTGCCCATTCATGCACACAGGCCTCTAGAGGACACTGTCTTCATTTGGAGGCAAAGAACACAGAGCTCAAGCAATTTCACAAGACAAACTCAGCCTTGACTGCTGATTTTCCCTGTGAGGGAGAAATGGGGCTAGAGCTCATGAAATACTGGGAAATGCAAGACCAAAGGAATTCACAGCCGGCAGGACAGCCCTGTATCAGAGCTAACAATGCAAAAGGACAGCACACAGCAAAGTCTTAGATCACTGACCATTCTGCAATTATATTTTAGCCAAACAATGTGATTTCTAAACTCCACTCCCAGTGGGCCTCAAAAGGAAATCATACCCATCAGTGCAGTGTGCCAGCAAGAGGCAACAAGGAATGAAATGCATCAACAGCCAGCTTTTAGTATAGCCCAGACAGGTTAGGGCCACAATAGAGTGCAGTGGAGTGAGTTGGGATAAAGGACTAAGTGGATGAAAAAGGACACATCATAGAGTGACACCTAGAATAATCTGGAGAGCACTGAATGAAGATGCAGAGGTGATAAGCTTGAAGACCCCTCTAGTGATAAGAAGGATTTCAGTAAGAGAGTAATAATAACAACGTTATCCTCTTTGCAACTCAAGTTAGTGACAAAGTATATCTGGAATACACTTAGAACTGGCAAGGATAGCTTTGACATCTTTTAAAATCTGCAGTTGATATTATTCTATTGGAATTATTAAATTACTTCTATTCTTTATCCATTCAATTCATTTTCACTACTTTGGTTTTACATTTTGCACAATAATATAATTTATGAATGGGGTTCTTTTGTTAGACAACCTGAGAGACACAGAGCAGACTTCCATTAAGTGCCCTGGGATCCCTTTGCTCCTCAGAGCACAGAACTTGATCACGCAGATCAAATTCCCCCAGCCAATTTTTACCTTGCAGTACAATGATGGCAGCCAAGCTAGGATTTCAGACACTACTACAGTTTGTTTTCCTGATCCTCAGGAGGGAGTGTAGAGTGTGTCTGATATCATGTTCTGTGTAATAAACAGTGAACAATATTTTATTTTACTTAAGCAAAACAATATTGAAGAAAAAATAACTAGGGCTTACATGCAGCTTCAAATGACACTATTAAGACATATGCAGTATAAGGAGCAAGCAGAAATTATTAAAAGGTTGCAATTAAACCTTTTGCAAGTAAACATTCATACCTGAAAAGGCACTATAACAAATTTTTCCAGTTGCAAGATAAATTGAAGGGAAATAGGCTTACACTTAACTTTTCTGAGACAGCAAGAGCACATCTATCAAATCCAAGCTGCCGCCTGAATTCCTACTGAGATGAGATCTCAAGACTTATTCTTCCATTAAGGGTTCCTTCTCTGAGTTAAGGGCCCGATCTGTGAGACTGCGATGCTTTGGAGCTTGCTGCGCACCTCTGCCCCATGAGCCTCTGTGCTGGAGCCTGGGAAAGGCCTTAAATTCAGCACGGCTGGAATCCAGCTGTGCGCTCTGCTACTCAATCAGCAAAAACCCCTCCAGTTAAATACAATGCAGTTGTTGCCAGAGCTACCAAAGAGACTCCAGTCGTATATCTACATGAGATGGCTCATCTAGATATCTTCTAAAGCCTGCTCTTCTCTGAAACGTTACTGTACTATGTTATGAGAGTCTGTAATTGCTTCAGATAAAAAAGCCTGCAGCCACAACACTGAGCTTATTCATAAGCCAGCAGGCATGTTTACTGTCAATAATTTCCATAATGGGTAAAATGATACTGTACAGAGTACAGTACAGAGTAGGTCTCCATTTCTAAAACTTATCTAGAGCTTTGGTGATGCATGGTTTTTAAGTGTTAGTACAGGTAATGGCTTTTTTTTTTTTTTTTTCCCTGTATATTTTAAATGTTTTCTGCAAGTAAAAACAAACCAATTCACTCTCTTCCATTCATCCCACCACTCAGTGAATAACAAGGCGTTCTGCTTTACTTTTAAATAAATGGACTTCCAATCATATTTAATGCCTCCTTTCTAACAATTGAGCATTACCATTGCCCATCGTGTTACATTTCTGTTAGCACCGGCAATAATGAAAATGTCCCTTTAGAAATACCAGCGCCTGAGTGCACTCACAGGCCCTGATGTCCCTGCCCACCCCCGCCCCACCCTGCCCACGACCCTACTCCAGTCCATGGGGCCATTGTCGCCTGCCCAGAAAGGCCACAGGATGCTATCCACAGCCCCACTGCTGCCAGTGTCCCATCCCCATCCCCAGGGAGGTGCCCAATACCCTTGGCTGTGTCTGAGCCCCACTCCCCTCACTGGGTATGATCCTGACACCCACTCGCAGCTCACAAGCTCACAAGTGATTAATTGGGACTACATATCAGACAAGACACAAGCTCAAATATAGTAATATACTTCCTCAAAAAAAAAAAAAAAGTTCCAGTAACTGATTAGTTTTAATCCACACTCCATACTTTAAAAAATTTATGAAAAGTATCTTGCAACATGGACTACAAGGATCACTCACCAGCAAGGCAGAAGCTGCCCAGACCAAGAAGACTCCAGGAAAAGATACTCAGAAAGAATGTTTTAAATGAAGAAGGTAGTTAATATCAAAGAATAACAAGTGTTACCCAGTTCTTTACTCCTAAGGGTATTTTAATTAAATTTGAATAAAATATTTTCCAGACCTACACAATTACTCACAGTGTCACCTCCTCCTCTTACCCGCAGCGCAGATGATGACGGTGGGAACAGTTCCCCTGCTATTCAGGCAGAGAAGAGGGAGAAAACCTTCAGTCTAAGAAAAGATTAACACACTCAATTTCAGCTTCTGCATTCAAAGTAATATATATATATATATATATATATATTTATTTATTTATTTTAAATGAGGCCTCCAAAGGAGATACCTTTCATCTACTTTCTTCATTTACATCTTCCCTTTTAAAAATGCAGGTTGGCAGTTCCGAAGGAGGAGAAACAAACCTGAGCACTATGCAGGAGCCCCCAAACACTGCCCAAGAAATATCCCTGTGCTGGCAAGGCCATTGCTGTTTCATCACTAAAACTCTGCTACTGGAAGCTGCTAAAACCACCTGGCAGTGGACTGGTCTTTGAAGGAAAACAAACACATAAAACACCAGGTCTACTGAACACGTTTTGTTCTGATGTGTTTGGGATTTCAGCTCAAGTGTAATGCAGTCTTTTCTGCTTTCCCACTCCCTTCAGATTTTCTTCCAACGAAAATCAATGCTGATGAAAGTTGCTGGATGGGAACTCTGGAGACTAAAGGCCTCTAATTATCTAGAAAAGCACAAAAATCTATCCCCCATTCAACCCCAGGGTTGCCACAGCCCCTATTTGCAGGCATCACCACCCTAAGAAAGGAAAAAAGAAATCAGCTCAAGAAAACGTTTTGATCTTAAGCTTTGTGCTAAGCCTCTCCCAGTGATGCTAATTATCACCAAACATGACAAATCTTCTTGTGGCAGTGTCACCTGTTAGAAAATACACTAGGAGCCAAGTCACAGGAAAGTGGTCACCACAGTGAGCAGCTCATCCAGGAAGGCTTTGGGTACAATATAGATCTAAAATCACTTTGCTCTAAACTAAAAACACCACAAGACCTTAAAGCTTAGACTGATCTCTTCCCCCACCCTACCAAGCACAAATAATTTCTACTGACTGAGGAAGAAAAATTGCTTAACAAGAAACAAACAACTATACTACACAAAAGACTCAAATAATCAGACATCCAGAAATGTTATTGAGTTTTATCCCCTGATGGAATATGAAACTCATTCACAGAGCCTTAAAAATAAACACTGTATGTTCTGAAATGAAACACCAAACCTAGGCAATTTGATTTTTAAATTATTTCATCCAAATAAGACTAGAATAGAAATAATCTGAGAGAGGTACATTTAAAAGAATTGTCCTTCTCCAGGAACTTCTCACACTTCACACAAATGCCTGCTATTGAGATACTGTAGCCAGGAACAGTTACTGGGACTGCTAAAAAACTTTCTGAGAACAGGAGGAGAAGGGCAGTAAATTTACAATATTACCATTTGCATGGGCTGAATCTGGAATAGATTTTCTACCAGTGTTACAATATAATTAAGTTATATTTTAAATGTAAAAAACAATGCAAACTCATTTACATTACTGCAATATCATTGGTTAGTGTACCTGTTGCCAAAATACCGTCAATGTAATTAGGGTAAAAATGACGAAGTTTCCAATTCTACATTATACTTCATTATGAAAACAAAGCACAGACCTTTGTTTGAGGCTCTTCCTTACCAACATAGAGTGGTTAAATCCTAAACCACTAAAACCTTCAAAATATAAAGAAAAAAAGATAAAAAGAGTAAACTTGAACTTCACTGAGTCAAAGCAGTGCTATTAGATTAGCAGCTGATGAGTTGCATCTTCAATTGTACTGCTAATTTAACAGCATCTCACTGAAGACTTGATCTGGATTTGTGCCAAAGTTTCAACCTTCATAAAGACTTCTCCTTCTCCTGCCCCATCCAGGTTTAGAGGTGCTATAAAATCATTGAGTTATATATTAGAAATTGCTTTTCACTTCTATCAAGGCTGGGAGCCATCCACTTTGAAGGGAAGATACTAGCACAAATCACTAGTGTTCAGAGTTATATACAAATACTTTGCAAAATTCTGTCTGCAACAGACAATAGATAAACTAATCCTAAAGCGTGAGCTAGAAAAAAAAGTAAAAAAAATAAAAAAATAAAAAACAATAGAAAAGCAATCACAGCAGAAGTCCTTCCCTAGGAGCTTTCTTCCACATTCACACAGACTTGTGCTGTGCCTTTACACCACCACAACATAACAACAGTGTTGGTGAATTAATCAAATACTAAAAAACTTGAACAATAGCTAATGCTAACAGCATTCTAACAACAACAAAAAAAAGTACAGCACAGAAAAGCTTTTGTTGCAATGTATACTAAAAAATAAAGCATACACAATAGAAGGATAAATCCATTAGTTTTATCTTCATTATCAAAGTCCTAAATGGAAGTTAATCAGTCTGTGAAAAGCCTTGAAAAGTAACAGGAGGATTACACAATGCTGTTATTCAGATTTTACACACAAGCGAAAATATATTTAATAATACTTTAAACAGCATAGACCTTGGATGGGCTGACCAATTTCACAGTTGAGAGCCATCTATGCAGTGATTTGTACTGCTGGCACAGACTCAATCTCTGATCATCAATTACCTGGATAAGGAAAACATATTTAGAATAAGATTTTTTTTTTTCTAGGTTTACCTCAGGTCTTTAAGGCACAATTTCACAGTCTATATACGTTGATGTATGCCTATTCACTCTTGCATCATCAGTATAACAGACAACAGTGTGCAGAATGGAGCTGCAACATGGAATATATACAAGCTAAATGTATATAAGGCTATAAAAGTGAGAGGCAGAATATGTTTAAAACAGTAGTTGACAGCAATTTCAGCTATTTATCTTAATACACGTACTAAAAAAACTCATGGAATGCCATAATTAAGTGGATACCCTTCTGTGTGTATGCACTATGATGTCGTTCTTAACTGTATGGCCATATACAAACTTCTGCAAGACCTTTGCCCATTTTAACGCAAAAGATGGATGGCAACACTCATTCAATGAAAGATACTTAAAAATTGGCTTTCTCCTCAGTGTTCGGCATGTGTGACCATATGCTTCAGTTTAGTGCACTCCGTTCAGACATGCTCTGTAGACAATATGATTAATTTTTCTATGGAAATTTTCTAGTGTTCCTTGATATAGCATCTAACAACACCATAAATACTAGTTTATTTCCACAATGCAACTTATACGAAGGGAATGCCGTTATCCTCACTTTTGAGATGAAAAAATATAAGACAGAAAGAGCTTAAAATAGCACATATTTAGTGATTTTGGAGCCTAGTTAGTAAGGAAAAGAACCTGATATTTTCACATTGTTTGGGCTTTGTATGTCCAAAGCACTGAAGGTGTGTCAGTTCTGAGTGCTCAGCATGCCTGCTACTGAGACCTCAGCTTTTCCTTTCTGTGAAAAGTCAGATTTAAGCAAGTTGATGAACACAATACAGCAGTTCAGCGGCACAGACATCGCTATTGTCGTGTTGTTTAGAATAACACTTGAACTGCTTTAAGCACAAGACACTACTTCCTCTTCCTACCTTCATGCTTGATTCACTCAATACCTTCCAGTTTCTGCAATAAATGAAGCATGGTAATAAAAATCATCCATAGCTAAACACAGGAACCCTAAATTTCATGTTTGGTTGGTTTCTTTTTTTTTTTTTTTTTTTTTTTTCCTTTAGAGAAAAAGTTTTTCAAGCAATTTCATCTTTCTCTGTCTGTAGCTGTTTTCCTTTCCCCAATGTTTTTCTCTCCTGATATGCAGGAGTCCTTCTGCCTAAATCCCCTCCATCCTGTCCACTGACACATCTAGTGTTGTCACAGCAAATACACAAGGGGGCAAGCCCATCTGTCTGGTATTTCAGATCAGGCAGAAGGAGGGGATTTAGAAGAAGATTATTGTGAAGGTTTTGTTGCAAGTGTGCCAGTGTCTATGCTAGGCTTCTGCTGGCAGGCAAGCCCAGCACCTGCGTCACTGCCAGCACCGTGCTGCTGGGACACTCCAGATTCACTCCCCTAGGAGACAACGTGAGGAAGCCTGCCTGTGGCCTGGTGACTGCAGCACTGCAGGGGGCTTCACTGCCTTCTCCAAAGCAGGGGCAAGGAGTTGGTAATAGCTGACCAGGGAGTTTAGGACAGCCGTTCCCTTCCCCACTTGAATGCCCCGACTTCGCACACTAGAATTAGCAGCCTAATTCCAACAGGCAGCAGGAAAAGGAAGAGGAAGAGGAGAGTGACGCTCCGTACCTTAACAAGATAACCTGCAGCTGGTTTGACTCCTTTTTTTTTTTTATGGGAAGCTTTGGTCTTATATCAAAGATCTTAGAACTGCTCTATACACTGAAGGACACTTGGCATCTCATAAATGTCCTGAATTTAAAACATGCATGAATGATAAAAGCCCAAGATTTTTTTTCCCAAAATCAAGAGAAGTCTTTGAAGTCCTCATAAAATAAACCTGATGATGCATTACTGCATTTCTGTACGATACATTTATTTTACTAGTGATGTTTAAATTCCCATTATGTTTCATAGGCAAGCTCCCAGAAGGATAAAGAAACAAAATGGACCTTTGAATTTTTATTTCAGCCCAGCTGCTGACAGAGTGGTAACCTCCTCAACCCTGAACTTTAAACTAAGTCCTAGTCATATTAAGAAAAATCACCTAAGAAGTTACAAACTTACAGTCGTTAAGGGAATGAAAGCTTATGTTCTGGAGCACAGTTCTGCCTAGGAGATGGACCTGGGAGCAAGTTTCATATTTCAGGGTAAACTGTGGGTGAAATCCTACCTTGGCTGAAGTAATCAAGACTTTTGCTATTGATTTCAGTGAAACGGTGAAACCAGGGTACAGCCTTAAAAGTGAAAAAGAAATAATAAAAATAATAATATTTTTTAAAAAGAGCCCCAGAACCAGAAATGAATGAGAAAGAGAGATCTTCAGTGGGAGAGCTCTCTGCACGCAGACAGAAACATTTTGTACTTGCCTCCATCACTGCTTCAAGCTCACTTGAACAACCCAAGCAGTTCAATTTCCTAAATTGCAGCAGTGCTTTCTTATGGCGAGAGATTTTGTTCTTTATTGTGATTTTTTTTCTTAAAAACTTGAATTATGATTTCTATTGCTGTCATCCTGTTTGATCTTTGTTATTGTTGTTGACTTGGTTCAAGCTACTCTAACATGTATCTGCTTTCTTAGAAGCCAAAGAAGAAAATTTCTTCCTGCAAAGTGAAAAAAAGAGCATTCTTTAACCACGTGTTAGTCTGGGGATTTCAACCCTAACACTAATTGAACAATGCCTATTTATTCAAGCTGAAGAGCTGATTGGGTTAAGACTTAAAAGGTAAAGAAAAACAGGATAAAGCTATTGAGACAAACTCCAGTCTTAAAATAGCAGAATTACACACATCCAGTCCTGCTTTCCTTTCTAACAAACAGAGCTTGAGGCATTATAAGAGCCTAACAGGTTCCAGATATTGTCTCAATCCTTTCAGACTTTTTCATTGGTAAGCACTCAGAAGCATGATAAAATAATCTGATCTTCCCATCACGTTTTTCTTCAGTTTTATATTAAGGAAGGAAATTATGCAGCTTCTGTTTTCTAGTACTCATTGGCACTGCTAGGCTTGCATCTTTGTTCTCTCTATTCTCCCTCCAGTAGATGGCACCAGCAATTTCTATATTCATGATAATACAGGATTTTGTTGTTGTTTTTAATATCCAGGGTTATATTTTCCTGACTATGTTCTATGTGTTTCTTTAATAAATCACCATGACAAAATTGTGCTTGTGAAAGTTACTTACATTATCAGGATGTTCTTCATTTAAGTATTGTCAAGTATTTGGGATACTTCCTAAAACTATAGTTTGATATAATGCCAAAACAGTAATTTTCTGCTTTAATTACTTTATTGAAATAGTATTAATTCAATAGCTGCAACATAGATTTTTAATACTTTACTGAAATTGCATGAGTTTACAGCTACGATTTCTGCTAGCAATATTCTTATTTTCAAGGAACAGATTTTTACCACATAGCTTAATTTAAAAAGTTTTACAGCCGTTTCAGCTCAGAATATATACATATATTTACATTACAGAACCTGTTCATCTATGGGAGCACCTCTGCTGGTGCTTAGGCCTGTGCGTTATATTCCCCTTATGCTCACCTACAGGTTCATAATTTTGCGTATGGTGTGTGTGTGCTATTCAGCCCTAAGCTTAATTATACGAACATAGTTGCATTAGATTTTTTAAAATATATATAATCACACACACAAGAAAACAATTACACCAAGAATTCAGCTCTGGTTGCCAGATATAAGATAAATTGCTTTATTTCTCAAACAACAACAAAATTTTCCTTAGATCACTTTAAAATTTCCTTTGTGAGTGGATGATTGTATATTTACCTGACCACTACAAGTTCCTTTCATATTCTATGGGGATATGCAAACACTCTAGGATGTATTTTAGTTGACTACATTCGGTCACATGGATCCCACCTTTAATTCCATACTGCTGACAAGAAAAGTATGATTAATTTAGCAAATGTATGATTGCTTTAGAAATGCTTTCATTTTACTGGGGTCAAAATTGTAATTTGGGTTACTACATTCATACATTATTACAGCAAAAATTGCAAGTGACCCCAAGATAATGTCCACAAACATAAACAGTTAAAAGGACCTGATCTGTGAGTAATTATTTCATAACTGACTATGATAAAACAATCCTGTGCATAGCTTAAAGCATCACTAATCTAAAAAGAAAGACCATCGCTCATGACCTACACTCCGCATGGGTTGCTGACCTATTGAGTTCAGAGATCAATTGCCTTCCTGCATCTCAGGAACACATTCAGCAAGCACTTACAGAGCTCAGATCAATGACTTTCCATTCTCTACAAGCCACAACTTCCAATATACACACAGAGTTAACATCCATCCCCATTCCCATCCCAAACTGATGACCCCAAGTTTTTATTGGTGCAAGAATGACCAAGTCGTGGTCTCCATGTGAAGAATGTGACACCCCCAGAGAGAAGAGAAAAACATATTTGTGAATAGTCAGTGCCACTAGAATACCATAAAATTAAGTATGACAGATAAATTGAAGCACCAGCGGTGAAGCTTAAGAGGTTTTCAAAGCTTGCAAAGACCAGAAGTTACTGCAAGTGTTTTCTGTTTACTACTGGCCTATGCCTTCTGGGGAAAGTAAGTAGAAGTTGTACCAATAAATAAATAAATTCATGCATAAATACCTTGTAATGTTTTATTTTAAAACAGTGAGAAGGAAGACAGCATGGGGACCACGTGTAACAAATGACTGAACTCGTGTTTCTGCCCACTCTAACACACTGACCTTACAATCAGGAGAATACACTCAAGTTGCTTGCAGCTGTACTGCTCTTAGAACTAAATTAACAGAAAACTATCTTACATCCAGAAAAAGACTGTTTTAAACACTGAGTGACTTGCAGTGAATCTGAAGAATAATCAGAGGTATCGATGTAAAGTCTGTAATTGATTGGTGTTTCAGGTGTCAACTGAGCAGGGGGGTGGCTTTGGTTGCCAGTGATCTGCAGAGTAGATGGAAAATAGGAACAGACCACACACATACTTCATGGCATGCTCATGGCTACCCCTAGCCCTGCATTTGGCAGATAAAAAACATGTTGGTGTTTTTATATTTTCCATTTGGAACAGGCTGGATTCATTTGTTGTTGTTGTCTTGTTTTTGTTTTTGATATAATTGGAGTTTCAAGCTAATCAAGTCTCCATTCTTACAACCCCTCATGCATCGTTGGAAATCTTTCTGCTTCTATCTTATACTCTATTTGTAGTCTCTCATTTCAACAATATAAATTTTGTGATCATTCTGCTCTTACTCCCAGACAAAAATGAAAAGAAAACAAAGTAATAAATAAGCCAGGCACGAATGCAAATTCCATGCATTCAGTATAATTCAGGATATCTGACTTCAAACTGCAAATTCCTCTGAATTAAAGAGAAGATGAAATTTTCAGGCTTTTAGAATTGCAGCATTTTAAAAAAAAATTAAGTAAAAATAAAATCAGTAAAAGCTGGAAAGGTCTGCCTAATACATAAGCATTGTAAAATGAATTATAATCTGCTTGCTGAAATCTTAAATTTGAACCCCCTTTCAACCTCCAAACAAAGATGTTCCTTACAATTCTGCAGGTAAACAAAACATAATCTCCATCTCTCACACTGGTTTAATAACATAATTGCCCAAATTAATAAAAAAATGAAACTTAGAATCTTTACTTTATCCCAGTATTAAATCACACAGAATTTGCAATAAAAATCTGATAGAAGCTTGCTAGTAGTGCAGCAATGCAGTATTGTATTTATGCAGTATAAGAGCACATCAGTATCATACACCCATTACCTTCATATGATTAAAATCTCTTAATATTCTACACACTTTATATTCTTCCCATGCTAGCATGACAAGCATTGGTGGCATCACAAATGTCTGCTGGGAAAAGACCTATAATTAAGAGGTACAATACACCAATTTCACTGTAAGTGTAGATAGATTCATTACACTAGAATTTCTCAATTTTAGTACAATCCTAGGTTAAATGTTCAAGGGAAGAATGAAGTGTTTGATCAACAGAAGACATTGGTGGATCATAGTAAGTCTTTAAAATACACAGAAATTGCTGCTACAAGTAAAATAATTTCTTCTCCTCATCTACAAAATGACCTTGAACTGCAGTAATGCAGATTCAGGCTAGAGAGAAGGAAAAAACACTTCTGCTGTAAGGGAGGCACCAGAATGGCTACAGAGACTATGGAATTTCCATTACTGAAAATCTTTAAGAAAGAGTCAGGTAAGCATCTATCAGGAAGCATGTAGGTATAGTTAACCCTGCATTGACATAAGAGAGGAACTAGAAGAACTTTTAAGTTCCCAGTCAACCCTCTCATTATTTTAAGTACAAAAATACCAATTTGATGCTATTCTTAAGTAAATGTAATGAATTGTATTTCTCATTTCCAAATGATTTTGGCAGAAGCTTCCGCCATACTGTCACTGAACAATTCAAAAGTCACTAAATTTGCTTTTTGCCCCCTAACCATTCCCCCCTCCAAGAAAGGTAAAAAAAAAGCTCAAAATCCAATCAACTTTTTAAATTAAATTTTCTACAATATGTTTTGTTAGTTAAAGTATTTTGAGTCATGGCTAGTATTCTTAGAAGGTTACTACTATGCCATGAGCTATAATTAAGTAAATTGTAAAATAGAATTTTATTGATTTTATTTTTGATGTTAAAACAACAATCATCTTTAAAAAAAAAATAGCAAAAGTTCTCATTAACTCTTTTTTTTTTTTTTTCAGTTAGTTTTACATATGAGTTCAAGCTAAAAAGCTCTGGTCTAGCTAATATTTATCAAAATATAGTTTTTCCTATTCTTTGCCAAGTAACCTATACACGTGCACATGCACTCACTCACAGAACTACATAGCACAGACTATGTCTCCTAACTGAGATGCTGCTGTTTACTAAATGTTAGTCCTTGGACTGAATTTTGGGACGGTACACACATTGCTGGTTTCTTCCTGGTGCTCTCTACCTAATCATAAGCATGAGTGGAAATAGAGCATCTCATTTCTAACATTGCAGTGTGTTAACAAGTTTAAGCATGTGCAAAATCCCGTTAAGAAATCACAATATGTGTTTAAAGTTAGGTGTGCGCACAAGAGCCCTAAAGGATCATGACCTCTCTCAGTTATGTTTGAGAGCACATCAGTATCTTCTTACTGCTGTGTACATCAAAAATATAACCCTAAGAAGTGAAATCCTGCAATTATTTACACATTTCAACTATTTATCTTTGGTCACCTGGTACTATCCCAGGTACTTATCACCATCTCTCTGCAGAAGTGAACACCATCACTTTACTTACAAATTCATTTTTTTTAACATGCTGCTGTCATCTGCACTTATGTGAAAAATCCTTCTTTTCTACTCCCAATATATAATTTAGGACATCATCACGAATGTCACCCAAGAACAAAAAACACATTTGCTGATGTGGAATATCTGTGGATTTTGTGGTCTTGGTCTCTTCCCAACATTCCTTGTTTGTTCCTCTCTCATCTCACTGACTTCAAGCAGTCTTTTTTTTTTTTTTTTTTTTTTTTTCCCAACACAAAGTTACACCCTTTATTTTCCATACCATAAAACTTGATAACATTAAGATCTTTATTCTTTACTCTCCTTTCCAGTCCCCCTCCAAAAAGGGGCAAAGCAGGTAACAGCTGTGCCAAAATTACGGGGGAATTTGAAGACTTTTTAAAATTTAGTTTCACAGAAATTTGCTTAAATTCTTCAGTCTAAGCCAAGTGCAATTAACAGCCAATCACCAGAATTGCTTAGATAGGGACAGGCTTCCATTCCACAGTCAAAATATTTTATTTAATTGGGCTGGGTGGATCTCATCACCTTTATTAATCCTTTGTTAATCCTTTAATTTCCCTTTTACCTCAGGGGACCTAGATACTTGTATCAGTTTAGTATGACACATGGCAGTAAGTTTAGGCAGTAAGCTCAGCTCTTATGCAAACATCAGGTTTTAACATTTGCAGCAGCAAGTTACCCTGGAGCTAGAAAAGACATTTTTGCCTCCAGCTTCCTCCTCTAAGATCTGAGATCTCCTTCTAGACCTGGCCCTTTAGGCAAAGGTTTTGCCGTTACCTTCTGACACCACTTAACTCTTTCCTGCTCTCAACCACTACTGAATTCATGCAGGCAAGCCATAGCTTTGTCTGCTTCACACAAATCACCTAGAGGAACTGTCTGAAACTGAGACAGCACCAACAGCAGCAGTGGTTCTTCTCATCCTCTCTCTTTTAACACACTAAACGTAGCATTAGTCCTGACATTGAATTAATTCTTCATGGAAATTACTAAATCTTAAAGCACACAAATTACAATAACAAAATCCATTATGCATCCCATTTATTACCATAGTTAAAGAAAAAAAAAAAGATATTCTGAAATTACTTTATCCACTGCAACACCTTCACTTGCCAGGTGATAAGAGCGTACCTCAGTCAAAGCTACTCAGACTCAGTAATCCATTTCAGGCCCTTGCTGTGTACAGCATTTAAATGAAATTTCTTTGAGTGATCATCTAAATGACAAGCTTGTGCTCTTACTTAAGCAAGTAGCTATGAGCACTTAAAAAGATTTACATAAGCATTTTAAATAGGCTTTAGTGTTCTTGTATTCACAGTATAGTTAATGCAGTCCTGAAGCACTCTAAATGTATTGTCATATTTTTGCCAGATTTCTGGCAAACCTACCCAGTGAGAAGCCGTATTTGTATTTGACATCAATGAAGGAATTGATTCAATCATTCTCAGCACTTCTCATTGAATTCAATAGTCTTTCGTTCATCTCTAGCATTTCTGCAGACTTCTGGAAAATAATAAGCCAGGATATGAACTTTCTGCTTGCATTTAAGCCACTTCTTAATTTCCAGATCAAGACATGAGGTATCTCAGCTGTGACTAAGCTTATCCTTTGCATTCAAGAGTATTATAAATTTTGACTACCTTGTGTCCACTACCTCCAGCAGACAAATCTTCCTCCGCATAACCAGCCCATAGCATGCTGACTCCCATGCACTGCGCTTTTAGGACCAGTGCTCACGACAGCCTACTTCTGTGTAAATTGTTTTGCAAGCCAGATACACTTCCCTGGCTCCAGCCTGGCTTCCTGGGAATGAGACAATTCAAAAGAAAATGATAAAGGAAAATAAGGGGTGTCTATGTGTACGATTTGGGAAATGTGGAGCAAAACGTAAAAAGGCTCAAAGTCAGTTTGCACAGAGCCTTACTCCTCCCCCATCCATAGGGATTTTTGTGCAAGTATAAAGGAAGTAAAACTGGAGCCAAAACTTGAAGAGCTGATATTGCTTAACAGAGAGATTGAAAATGTTAATGCTTTATAAGTAGTTCTGATATGAAAGCAGATAATACTGCTGCTGCTTCCCTAAAGCACCACAAATTCAGCTGGTTAGGTCCCAAAACTCTTAGCTGGGAATGATTTCCCACCAAGTCAGTGGGAGCCATGTCTGATTTGGACTCCAGGATTACAACCTAACAATACATTCGCATGCAGTGCACAAAGGGAATCTGGAATCAATTAAATCTTTACAAGAAAAATGGACCAACACTGAGGAAGATCCAACAGCTTGGTCATGCCTGGCAGTCTCCCCCTCCAGAAGCATGTGACCTAATGACAATTCTAATAAAATTAAGCATGAATATTTCATTACGAAGCACTTAAACACAAAAAACACACACACACATTCTTTCTGGAAGCAGCTCTGCTCCTCCAGCCTGCCTTAGTTTATATCTACAGAAAGCAACATCAGCCAAGCCAATGTCCCTGGAATAGGCAAGATCGGAACTGTGGAGAACAGAGCAATGCTCTGAGACTGACGCTTCCATTCGATTACAAAGCTCACGTGCACATTTTGGTTTTGGAAAGCAGTTTGGACCTTTTAAAACTTATTATAAGCAAATGCACATCATTCACAATCAAAATTTAAATGAAAGTAAACACTTAGAAAGCCATTTCCTGAAGCACTGGGCAGTCAAATAATGAATGATTTTGCTAACTTATGAGAGCATTAACATAAATGGAAGTAGAAAAAAAAAAAAAGAACACTTAACATCTTTATTTATACTTTTCTTAGTTAGCCAAATAGAAAATCTTAACTAATATCACAACTGTTTACAGTTATCTCCTCAAAATTGTTTCTTTCTTCATCATTTCTTGTTATGTATGGCTAGTACAAAGTAATCCCTTGCTTAGAATATTGTTTTAGAATTTTCTGTAAAAAAATGTTATTAGAAGAAATTAATTCTACATTTATATGCCAAGTTCTTCAAAATAACTTAGGGTTATATATTGGTAGGTCTTAACTCATCAAAAGAGAACAGCTCAGCAGCAGAGTTACAACTTCAAGTTAATCAGCAACACCTCTGGGAGGAGGAAAAAGATCTGCTGAACGTTAATGCCTCAGCTCCTGCAGCACACTCGTTCCCCCCTCCGCAGGGCTTTGACACACAGGGTTGTGATGGTGCCTCGGCTGCGTGGAATTACGAACTCGAATACGATACCAGGGTGTTCAGTCCTTTATGTGTGCACATACATTTTGTGTATGTGTTTTACTGGGAGCAGCTGTACATGTTGTCAGCAGATTAGGGACAGCGATAGCAATCAGACAAGCAGGGAAAGCAGAAGAACAAAGGCTCTCTGCCCAACAGAGTCACCTGGAAACATCAGATGGAGACCTCAGTCAACACCCCATACTGCTGGGGCCTTGCCAGCAAAGAGAGAGGATGACAGAAGGACAAAGTGGCTCAACTGGGACAGACCC
Organism: Cygnus atratus; assembly: GCF_013377495.2. NCBI lineage: Eukaryota > Metazoa > Chordata > Aves > Anseriformes > Anatidae > Cygnus > Cygnus atratus. Next base: position 12,011,624 of record NC_066362.1, on the reverse strand, counting down.
GAACAAACCGACCAGCAGGTATCCTATCCCATCATCCCGATGTGCTCAAATAGTGTGGATCAGGGGAAACCTCCCTGCAAAGCCAACATGAACCCCAAACAAGGAGCAGCAGCTCAGCTCACAAGCACAAAGTGAACTTTTGGAGAAGTTTTTTTTCCCCCCCCTTATACTGCAGAATTCAGAAATCAACCAGGAGTCCTATAAATATATTTCCCTAACTAGATTTTATTAAAAGCAAAGAAATAAAATTTTGATGAAGTATTAAAAAGCTTTTGCCACTCTCTTCTCCTTTCTGCTTGTCTGACATGCAAGTTTATTAAACCTTCAGTAACAACAATTCCAACCCAGTTATAGAATAGTAGAGAAATAGGACAAACAATAAATCCAGCCTTTACAGATGAGGATGCAATGAAAGGACAATTTCTTAGAAATATGATGTTTCCCCATTGTTATTAGGGTAAGCACCTTACACCCACCATCAGTGGAGAGAAGTCACGGTGATTCTCATGTCCTCTACCATGACATATAAGGCAGTAAGCCAGCTGAGGGGGGAAAAACAACAACAACAAAAAAAAGAATTTGCTTTCCCTTTTGGAAAAGGAAGACACATACTAACCAACAAAGCTACATTTTCAAGAATTAGAGTTTGAAAATCAAATCAATCAACACCGGGACTACTCCAGAAAGTAGTCATTATTATAGAGTTGGTTTTGTTTGTTGGCTTTCCCATTTCTTCTCTTCTCTTCTCCTATGCATTTAATGCCTCTGAATGTTCCCCGTAATTGCAACATCAAGTGGGACATCTTTAAACTAAGAATTGTATCTATATGTATATGTGCATATATTTGTGGCCACATATGCGTGTCAAATGAAGACTTTCTCTATATGACACATCTGCAAACGTCTACCTCAAACATGCAGTCCAGTGACTTCTGATAGTTCTTCCTGTGTCCTGAAACCTGTCTGTGTGAATATGGTGTCATCTCTTTACAAGTTTGGAAGTGAGTTGGATTTTTTATTCTCGAAAAAATAAATAAATAAATAAATAAATAAATGCATTCTCCCCAGGTAATGATTTATTTGCTGGTGGGATCAAAATTTATTTTATGGCCAAGTTGTAATCTCTTCATCCTGGCAAAGACTGTCTTAGAATAAAATACCAAAGGAGGACATGTGAAGCACACTTTCCCTTTCCTCACTACTAAAATATTTTTTCTTTGAGATCAAAACTCTGCAAGAATATTTTACAGTCTCCTATAGTCACTAAGGAGTACTATCTAGTCAAATATTTTGTGTAGTATGCTCAGAGGATGCACTTAAAAATAGTCTTCGTTATCATCTTTGCACCTAATTACCATGTTTACTAAATAACACCATTTGTAGCATCTCTGTTGTGCATCACGCATCCAAAAGGAATTGCAGATGACTTATTTCTGTTTCTCTGGTAGTTCACAGAAATCCTTGTCCCACTCAAAGGTACTCTTTAAATTAATCTTGCTCCTCATCTGTTTTAAGTGTGCTCCAAATCCATAGATTTCCATTACACTCCAGCATGCCTTAGGAAAGGATAGATGCTATTCAACCTCTTGGTCTGATGTTGCCCTTACTCTAAAATTTCTTCAAATAACTCATTAGATTTGAGCAAACACTGCCACAGGCAATCAGAACACAGCAAAGCCCAGAAGAGCTATGAAGAATCATGGCTTTATTTTTTTTTTTTATCTATTGTTTGGTAACAGAGGGTAGTAAAACCCCTGCAAGCTCCCAGTTACCTACCTCATGAAGAAAATGGCAGTGAAGACATCTTGCAGCTTCAAACTTGATCACTTGCCCTCTCCTCAACGACCTTACAGCATCTCCAATTCAAGTTACTGCATGCAGATGTATGATTTCTCTTTCACCCTCATTGTTTATCTTCTGTATTTTCCTCTCTTCAACTTGAATCGTCTACTAGTAGTAACAGAAGGCCACCATTTTTATTGTAGTGTTACTCTGGATAGCCTTAAAATGCTGGCCTCAGCTTGTGCCAGAGAAGTCGGAGATCTGCAGCTTTTTGGCTTTGTCCCTGGTGCAAGTACTTGAGAAATACTCACCATTGAGCATTACAGCTCCACAAGGCAGTTTCTACACACTTCTACTCCTATATAAACAAAAATGACTCTTGTAGTCCAAAACTTAAGTCTTTGGAAAGGAAGTCTCAGAGGCAATGATTAATAAACACTGTTTCAAATAAAATAATAATAAAAAAATACAAAAATCAAAAACTGAGAGATCAAAAGGTCTGTCAGGGAATCTAATACTAATACCAATATCAAAACAATAAATAGGATACTTAGACAAAAAAACTCTAATTCAAGATACCTAAGCTTTGTTGAGAAGGAAAATCTCATTGTCCCTTTCTATTGTAACTGCCCTTCTTTGTTTATTATTGCTACACATCCCTTTTATATCGCTATATTGTTCCTTATTCTATTAAAAAAAAAAATCAGGAAAGAACAGAGGGCTTTTAATTCATTCTTTGAAGTGCACCACATGCAAACTTCCAGTCATGTACTTACCATACACTAACTAGCTGTTTCAGATACTCCTTGCCCTAAATTAGCACATCATCATCACTCTCTGGAGAAGTAGAGTAGGTGAAATATACCACTGCTAACTGTTTAATGGATGATTTATACATTTATGGAGCACGAGTAAAATGATACCATTATGATCTACCTGGTCTCATTTCATGGCTATAAATGACCACACAATGTTCAAGGTAGAAAAGCAGCAATTTTACTTTGGGATCACCAGATTCACAAACTGATAGGTTATAAGGCCTTTTAGGTCATCCACAAAGTTTTTCTCTCTTAGTTGTTTTGACTTGAACCAGAGCAGACACAAATCAGGACAAATGCTCCAAAATAAAGGTGATCCGAAAGCACTAAATCCACAGGTAATTCAGAAATGCCAACCCCCTCCTTTCACTTCACTATTATGAGGCTGCAAACTGGATAGGTAGGAAATGTTTTTGTGTCTTCATGTTTTCCCCTTCCTCTGACATTTTTGCAAGTTAAATTGGATTGTAACATCAGACTTTACAGGTCAGGAATAGAAAAACTAATGTATTTGTTTGTTTATTTATTGCCTAGGATTAACAACAAGGGTTTTCTCCTTGAATTTACTGTTGAAAAAGTATGCAAGGTGTAAGATAAAAGGGAGTAGTATAAGAAGGGGCTGGCCTGCAATACCTAAATTATGGAATATAGTGTATATTAGTTGTTAAGTGGGCTCAACAGTGGATGTGACACGTCCCCAAGGTCCTTCCCAGACACTTCTGCCAGAGGGACTTCTGCCACAGATTTTAACATATTCCATGCTTTGAGTTCCTTAAGACCCTGTTGGCTGGCCCATCAACCACTGAGCAAGAGTTTTAATGAGGAAAACCAATACAGATAGCAGTGCATGTTCTTAGAATTGTTCTGCTATCCTTCTGCACCTACACAGAGTCCATTCCTAAAACAGTAGTAGTGAACGCAGAGTCTTAAGAGAGTGTCTGTCACAACATTCACCATGTCCCAAACCTTGTAACTGATCCAGGCACACACAGATCCCACAAGCATCTCTAAGGGTATGACCAACCTGGGACTATGACAGGAGACAGGTGGGAAACCCCTTATAACACACCTATCCATCCCACTCTCAGATGAACAATGTTCTCATCACTGAGCTTAACACTGGCCCAGGTATAAGAGAAATAATTAATTTAAAAGACCTACAAACCGAACTACTTCTTTTAATGATAATGTCACTGGCTTGGACTGGGACTGGAAAGATAACCCTGAATTCAGTAAAGGTTGCCCATGAAAAGGGGTTCAGCAACGTGGAAGAGTTGATTTTTAAAGAATTCTGTTGGCTTGCCTCATCCAGTTTTGACCATGTTAGCAAATCCCTCAGCATGCAAGCCACCAATAGTCATACCCAACACCTTTTCTCTGTTGTTGTCCTTTGTTTTACTAAGAACTTCCAGAGAAAAATGCACTTTAATTGTTTCTTCTGCATCATTTTATCTTATTTTCTTCAATTACTATTTCTGCCCATGCCTCCTGCAGCTTTCTGTACCTGGAATTGTACTTTTCCACATTTATTTTATTTCCTCCTTTCTTCCACTCTTCCCTCACACTGCCAGTAAAAATCCTTTCACATTAATTACTTTATAATTGCTCCTTATCTTATATTCGTCTTATCTTTACATCACCTCAGTCTTGCATCATGTCTAAACACAGGTGTTTTCCATATTAGCTTCTGATCATCCACATTACTACAAGAAAAACATCGAGGTCCAAAGAAGGGCCACAAAGCTGGTGAAGGGTCTAGAGAACAAGTCTAATGAGAAGCAGCTGAGGGAGCTGGGGTTGTTTAGCCTGGAGAAAAGTAGGTTCAGGTGAGACCTGATTGTGCTCTACAACTACATTAAAGGAGGCTATAGTGAGGTGGGTGTCGGTCTCTTCTCCCAAACACCAAGTGATAAAACAAAAGGAAATGGCCTTAAATTGCACCAGGGGAGATTTAGGTTGGATATTAGGAAAAATTTATTTACTGAAAGGTTTGTGAAGCATTGGAACAGGCAGCCCATGGAAGTGGTTAAGTCACCTTCCCTGGAAGTGTTCAAAAAACGTGCAGATGTAGAGCTCAGTGACATGGTTTAATGGTAGCCTTGGCAGTGCTAGGTTAAAGGTTGGATTAGACAACCTTACAGGTCTTTTCCAACCTAAATGACTCTATGCTTCTTTGATTATTCTTGCTTAGGAGGTTATCACAGAATGCTTAAGGTTGGAGGGACCTCTGGAGGCCATTCACAAGTATTTCTCTGTTGCCTCCTAAAGTGACAATGTTCCCAGGTTCATTTCCATCACCCAGAAGTACCTCCCCTTCCGCCGCTGAATCCAGTTTAAAGTTCTGATAAGAAGCCCAGCCAGTTTGCTGTCCAGAACATTCTCTCCCCATATGGTCAGGTGTGCCCCATCTGGTGTCATTGTGCCCAGTCTCTCAAAAGTGTGTCCAAGACTGTAGAATCTAAAACCTTGAGCATGGCACCATCCTCGCAGCCAATCACTCACTTAGTCCCTTCATCTCCTTCTTGGATCCCAGTCACCAACTGGGAGGACAGAGGAGAACACTACTTGTGCTCCCAAACCCAGTTTTGATTGAGGTCACAATCATGTGAAAAATATCCCCCACACATAGTAATATTCAGATCACAAACTGAACATCCACATCATTATTATTTTGTGGAATGGAACAGAACTGATAAATATTTGGTGGGGGACACCAAAACATTTCATCCTTGCATGTAATTAATTTTATTTTTCCAGACAATTATCCACAGTGGTAAAATAAACATCCAGATCCCAGAGGAGTTTCATAAAAATGTCAGCAGTGAACTATGAACTACCAAAATCAAACTTTCATGGCAAGTTCCAGGATTAAACTGATCATAGAAGAATATGAGTGAACATCAGTTTTGCCCTTAAAGGGTTATGTAAACACAGTGAAGAGCTGTTGAAGTGTACTAGCTGTAAATACCATGTTTAAACAACAAATTCCTGGACAGATGATATTTGTTTCGTGAATGAGCAAAAGACTTAGCCATGCTGTACTCAGATCTCCTGATGGCTTTAAAGATAATTTCAACATTTACCATTCTGGATGTACAGAACTAAATTCACTCTTTAGTTGAAGACCATTTTAACTTCTATGTCATACAGACTGAAAAATCTACAACTTAAAAAAAACAACAACACAAGAACCATCTGAATTCATGTGGAGACTGGCCCATCATCCTTAACACATAAGACATTTGCTGGAGCTTGGCAGGCAAACAAAACAAACACAAGTCTGGCAGAAGCAGCTCCTTTGAGAGAATAAGAAATAAAATACAAGTGCTCATTCTGGTAGAGGTGGGGAGAGGAAGGGTTATAGTATGTGAATTTTGGAACTGACCCACGAAGTGGGGTAAAAATGAAAACACTTGGAGACATGAAATGAAACACATTAAAACAAATGAGAAATATATGCTCAAGTCAATTTGGATTCTGATAAGTGACAAAGCTACTCCCATCTGGTGCAATGATGGAAAGATGCCTATGTACATATTTAAGATTCATAGTTCAAAATAATCAAGAAAGAGGTGAGTGATTGAGTAATACATCACTAGAGCCCCTTTCCTCAATTTAATCTATTTGAAACAGAGTTTAAGAAAGCATCTGTCCAGTAGTTTACATAGCATATATCTATGTATGTCTATTTTGAAACTTGAGAAAGGTCTATATTAAAACAAAAACTCTAGAACATGAATTTGCTGAAGATCAATATTGTAAGATTCTTCAAAAAGCTATATCAGATATCCCATAAAGGCTGCCTCCATCACATTTTTTTTCAATTGGCAAAATGAAAAATAGGAAGAGAAAATCCCAAATCAACAAGGTGCTTGTGCACATCACTAAGCAAAAGTTATAATTTATCTTTTGATGGAAGGATAGACAGAAAATCCAGTTTACAAAAGTATATATATCCCCAAACCTTAGATTTTTCCTTGTTTCCTTCTTCCTCTTATCCTAATTAGTGTTTATTTGTCCCCACCATCAGCACCTGAACAGATGACTATGGATAGTATAAACAATGCAAGTGTCATTCATGAATTTTGTATGCTACCTATCTATTTGAAAACCTATTATTATTGGCCCCAATTCTGGAAATACTGAAGGACGTGCTTTATTCTCAGTGTTCAATGGGATTTAAGAATATGCTATTGATCACTCTCTTATGTAGAAACCTAAAGGCAAAAAGGCACTTGATTTGGAAAAAAATATTAATACTAATGTAATAATGGGAAAGGATTACAGGAATGTCTACAAAATTTAATACAGGTGCCTTTATAGCCATGAGTTGTGACAAATACCAGACCTTAAATCTGTACTAGAGAGCACTTGTTCACCAATTTATATTTTTCATTTACACAAATATTTCTTTTAAATGAAAACCATCATCCAAATCTAAAATTAAAAAAAAAGAGCTGCAAAAGAATAATTACTATTTTTGAGCAATTAGGGATGAATTTTTATTTTTTTTTTTAGTATAAAACTATTTAATTTACCATTTTTCTTAAGGATGGTTCTTCTGATCATACTTCTGATAGCAAAAGACATTAAAGAAAGTTTTCTTCCAAGCAAGAGTTCTAATTGCTCACTTTACATGAATTTTTGGATATCATCTCCGAAGAGATTTCTATCTTTACTAAGTACATTTTCTCAACATTAAATATGCTGGAGAATTTATTCTGTTTATGCCTCTTTTTTTTCCTTTTTTTTTTTTTTTTTGAGTTCAGACTACTGTAAATGAAACAATACGATGGAAAGATTTTTTTTTTCCCTTGTGCTGTTTTGAAATCTAGTCCCCAAGGAAAAAAATATTTAAAAGAGTGACAATTTTTTATGCTACATGGAATAGAGTTGCAAATGAAATATTCCAGTGGTGGAAAAGGGTTATTTTTAATTGAAAGAAAAATGAAATTTTTTTTGTATGTATGTATGCAGTAGAAAAGAAAACCACTGAGCGAAACACAGAACTGGGCCAGAAAAGACAGTCAAAGGAGGTGCACTAAAGGTAACTGACCAAACTGTTACAAAGCCACTCAGCATTGCTACTGGGCTAGACAAATAAACCCGAATGTTTGGCATACATTACCACAACAAGTGCCAGCCTGGACAGTTGAAGCTAATAGAATGATGAAAGATATGCTGATTATCTCCTCCTGGACTCTTACACATCTTGTTTTGTCATGCAAGTGTAGGGCTTAACTAATGAGTATTGGTTCAGTTACTATAAAAGCCAAACCAACAAGCAAAAAACCAATGTTCTTTCTACATTACCAGGGGCTGGAAGAAAACAGGTCTTCAGGCATTAGAAGGAAAGCATCATAGGAAAAGTGTCTTTCTTAGACGCCTTCTACTTTTACTTACAACTGAATCACTAGTACATTTCCGGGGGGGAGGGGGGAAGTAAAATAAAAAGTAAAACTAAATGATGGTGTATGTATGTGAGTGTGTGCACACAAATCTCTGCTTTTTTTTTTTTTTTTTTAATGACAATGTTCATTGCTGTTAGCGGAAATACTACTAATAATAATGTTGTTTACTTTGATTAGGGTGATATGCGATTGTACTAACTTAATGTTGATTCCTACAGAAAGTTTTCATATTTTGTTGTCAATGGAAACACCAACTCTAAACTAGTATAGTCCCTCTTATACTATATGCTGCAGCAAAGTCACTGCGTACAAACATTAGCTCTCCTCTCCGGAAACATTAGATTCAAACCCATGCAAGTGAAACAAAGGAATAAATTCAGTCTAGTCTCTGGTCTATGATTATCTGGAAGCTAACATAATATACATTTTGGCTTGAAATAATAAATTGATCAGAAATGAAGCATTAGAATAGTTGGTTGATAAGGAGGTTCATTGGCATTGCTCTATAAAGGAACTTGCAGGGTATTTTTAATGAATGCACACCATTAGAGCAAGCAAATGAAATCAGAAATTACACGTCTCTGAAGTAAACAGAGTTTGGAGTTAAACAACCCTTAAGTGACTAATTCATAAATATATATATGTGTAAGTATTTAAGCCCATGCAAACTGCTAAGAAAATGAGAGAAACAAAGCATTTGGTGATGGGGCCAGGAAATGCTCTTTTTCACCCTGCCAATGGATGCTCACTAAATGCTCAACACAAAAAAGGCAGCAGCTGTCTCCTCTTGTGCCTAACACCCTGGCAGATCCTCTGTTGGTTTGGACTGACGCTAAATTAGCAATTTTGCAGTCTGCATGTCTTATCCTTCTATTCCTAACCACCAGGCTCTTTGTGGTATCAAACAAGAACCTCATGTGGTACCAGCTTAGGCTTTAGACAGAGACGACTAAGCTCCTACAGCAATAAGGTCTTGCTAAAAGCAGAAAAGTAGCAATAGAGTTGGGAATGGTCAAAGTGAAAAAAAAACAAAAACAGCAGCAACAACAACAAAAAACAGCTACTAAGTCACAAGCATTGCCTAAAGATTGCAAGAGGAAAGCAGCTACCATGTTATAACACAGTCCACCACCATCTCCTTATTTACAAGCTACCCTCGTCTCAGAAATTGGAATTTGCTTTACGTAAAGAAAGATGGGTCAACTCCTTTGAAGAAAAGTCAGTATGCACAAACTGCATTCTTCAAGAAACCTGGCTGTAATGTCATATGGTGATATTATCACAGGTTCCCAACAGGGAAGACATTTCTTATGCCCTAAGAAAACACACAAGCTTCAAGTAAGATGAAAAGTAGATTTCTCTATTAGTAGTAGTAGCAGTAGTAATTGGTTAAAACATTTTTATCAGTATCTCATTAATTTATTTGTCTAGATTAAAGCACATCCATAGTGACAAACTCTTTTATTCTATTTTTCCCTTGTTTTTATATGTACATCTATATTTGTCAACATAAAATAGCATTCAACTAAGCAAGTTATTATGTGACCCTGTAGAGGCTGCAGAAGGGAAAGGAAACCAAATATGCACAGAAGCCTCAGACCTGAAGCCCTCACAACACTCACTTCTGGGCACACAGAACTGCCACCACATAGACAATTTCCTAGGGCATTGGCAGACCACAGTTGTTTCCTTCAACAGATAAAAAAGCTTTTCTGATCCCGAGCAACAAAAATCAATTCTGACTTACTAGTTCTTATTCTGAACCTTTTTAGAATTTATATTCCAAGTTAGCCTTAGGAGGAGATTTAAACCTCAGCAGCAAAACTAATGTTTTAGAAATTGTTCACGGTTAGTTAATGACACACTCTGTAAACAATGACAGTTTATTATATTTTCATTTGAAAAGCAACTTTTAAGTACATTTATGAAACTGTATTGACAGAATTTAAAGCTAATGTCTTTGTGAAATTACCTGTATTGTTAAATGTTTAGAAGGTGACACTTTAAGAAATCTGTGGTGTCCTATGTCTTCTCCTATGTCAGCATTGAAATCAGAAAAAAAAATGCAATATTATAATTTGTATCATTTTAGTATTTCACAATATTGTATCTGTATATTCTGAAATATGTGGCAGAAAAAGTAAACTTTAAGTAGAAGTTAGATTTTTTCTTTTTGTAAAACAAAGCAACCAGTCTTTTTCTGATTTTCTAATCAGTACTGTATTTCCCTTGCTAGGTACATGGCAATGAAAGAAAGAGAAGTAAGCCTGAAAGGCATTACCTATAACGTGCAATATGCCCAGATACGATTAATCTGGCTCCAACAAGCCAGCTCTAGAGTTCAGAGGAAAAAGCAACTTAGATAAGGGCTAGACCCTGCATGGGGCACAGCTTAGTAGCAGACTTGGCAGTATTAGGTTAAAGGTAGGACCAGATGATCTTAGAGGTCTTTTCCAGCCTAAATGATTCTATGATATAGAACTGGGAACTATTCCCACTTTATTCTAACAACACATCAGGAGAAAAGCTAGGATGGCGCACTCTAACAATTTTCTCTTTCTTTCCTGCTGGAAGGAATGAGGGATTGAGGGGGATGGGAGGAAAGAGGCAGAACAAAAAGGAGAAGAAAAACAAACAAACAAACAAACAAACCAACCAACCAACCCACCACGTTTATAGACAACTTGCTGGCTGTGGCATAAGATGTACTGCAAAACAAACCGAGTCCAGTGCTGAGACAGATCACCACAGCCTGCCACAGCCCAGCACTGACACCATTGTTGTCTCCTGTTTTGGAGCAACTACCTCAGTGCTGTAGCATTTAGATGCATCATTCATGGAAAAACGTTCTATTCTGGAACACAGCAGGATGCATTAGAACTAAGGAATGCAGTTCTTCTTTGAACTTCTGTGCTTCTAGCTCTTCATCCTTGAAGAAATTCAAGTGGGCAATAAACTTTCCTCCCTCCCTGCACACTGTACCTCATGATAGTAATCTGTCCAAGAAATTTGAGAGAATAGGAGTTGGACTCGATGATCCTTGTGGGTCCCTTCCAACTCAGATATTCTATGATTCTATGAAATTGCCTGCTGCTGCTGCAATCACAATAACCGGATCATTTGCAGCAAAGCAGTCATATTCAAACACAAAAAGCAGTAGAATGCAATCACTTGAGACAGTAGTATATTAAAGTTACTAATAAAGGGCCCAATTCTTTTAGCATTAAAAGTATAGTGACACTTTCCACTCAGTGGAATTCAGATTGGGCCTAAACTACTCCTTTTAAACATGAGGTCAGACTTCCATCCCATGCTCTGAGAACTGAACAAGGAAAAGCCTAGTCATTTTGTCTTGGGTCTCTTTTCTGTTGGGCATTTACTGATTTTACAGTCTATTCATCTCAGAAGAACTCAGCTGTACAGTTATAAGAAACCACTTTTCTTAAGAAAAGTAAAGAACACATAATCAGAAAAAATAACAAGCAACTGTAGAAAGCAATAGAGTTTGAAACCTTTTTCCTGGCCAAGACAAGTAAATCAAGAAAAGTAAATCAAAACTTGTACCCAAGTTCAGCAATTTATGGCTCTTTCTTTCCCCTTTTCTTTGAAACAAACAAAGGAATGATATTAGAAAATGGGGAAAAATACACAATTCAACAAAGTTTTTGCTGGAGTTCTGCAAATTTTTCTTTAGAAATATTTCTTTCAAGAGCTAAGTCATTGTTTAGTGCAGAAATCAGGAATCGCTATGCTTTGGTTATTCTGCCTTCCAAAATGTTACTGACATTTGGAAGACAGATAATGAGTCAAAAACTAGGCATTCTTGCTTCAGACCTTGAACTTCTGTGTAAAGGGTAGATGCCATCCATCTTATGTTCAGAACAGCAATGAAAGGAAGGTAACTTTTGCCTTGAGTTAGAGAAACTACCTGTGGCTGGTGACCTACTAAGCTGAGCATGAGCCAAAAGTACAATGATGTTGATGCATAATGGACAACGCATACTTCCTAAAGGCACAACATGGCTTTTTTTTCCTAAGCTAACAAAGGAGCTATTTGTTAAATGCTTGCTTTGCTTCCCTATGTTTTGACTTCAAACAATCATGCTGGGCTGTGTCAATCAGCTTCAAACCAGTGGGTCAGCCTGCAGAGTTATTTCTGCAGGTTCAGGTTCTGCTGACACACCATTTACTTTTCCCATTTGTTTCTTCTTTATGCATAGAATATTTGGAATGAGGGGAGGAAGGAAGGGACATCAAATTATCTCCTCCTTTCTGGGTTAGATAGAGAAAATGTTACAAACTTAGCAAGGTATATGAACATCCTTCTAAATTAGAGAAAAACAAAATGTTTACATGCAGGGAGAGAGAAGATATTAAGATAAAGATGAAAGGTAACAGAACAAAGCATTTTATTGGGGCGCTGGGAGGCGAGGGGGACTATCACAAGAATAACCCATATATTTACAGAGAGAGGAGAAAGACAGATGACTACCTGTCCTTGCTGGGTGCCCAGGGAAGGAGTGCTAAATTCATGTGAAAGTAATTTGTGTCTTACAGAGGATACTACAGGCCATGAAAGCACCAAGCAACAATGTTCAAATAAAACTGAACTGTACCTAAAATAGATCCACAATTTTATTTATTTATTTATTTATTGGGGGTGGGGGGGGGGGGGGGGTGGGGTGTCTTTTTTCAGCTAGAACTCCCTTCTGTGATCCTTATCTTATCTCAGTCCTGCTCCCACTCCTGGTTGGTCATCCACACAAGCTCAAACAGATACTGCACCAACATCCTAGTCTTGCTATATATTAACTTACCTAACAAACACTCTCATCCATCTGCCCATTTCCTATCTCTTCTGAAGTTTAATCCTTAATGTTTAATTCATATTGACATGCTAACAGATCAACAGGATGCTAACCAGAAGACAGAATAAGTAAATTCATTGATCTTGGTTCTCCTAGTTGGACTGGGTTGACCTGTCCAACTCAGAGCAGCAATTTCAAAGAAAGTCCTATCCTGCCTGAGGGAGGCATACATCCAATGCATACACAATCTTTTGGAAACGTAGCAGCTAAAGAAATCTAATAAGACTTGACCAAGAATGTGTGAAATGCAGTTTTTCAAATGTTTACAACTTTGCCAAATGTGGGTGGATTTTAACAGGCGCAGTAAAAAAGCATATCCATGCTATAAACTTCAAATCCCTCCACTACACAGAAAACCTAGATGTTCAGAGAGAAAATGTACTGTCTTTTAATGTCAGCAAATCAAGCTAACATTGCAAAGATGTTCACTGAAAGTTTGCCAGTTCCATCCAAAGAGTAAACTGACATAACTTCAAGTACTAATAAAAAATAAAAACGATTAAGAAACTTCTGCAATCCTCAGCCATCAACCTGAAAAAAAAGAACAAAAACCTTAGCATAAACTTAGTATTAAGCAAGACCTTGAAGTGCTTCCTTGAAATTCATGTCTGTGTTAAAAAAAGGAGGGAAAAAATAAAGTATGTGATCAGGGTATCTTTAAACATTGCCACATTGCACCTTTCTAGACTTCAGCTGTGTTAATCAACTAAATGGTATAGTTCTGTAAATTCTCCAGGGGAGTATTATTTGCTTAAAAAAAAAAAAAAAAAGATTTTAGAATTAAAACAAAAACAAAACAAAAACTACAATATATTTTTAATTGAGAGTCACGTTAAATTAATATGGGTTTATTTTAGTGTGACACAATGTGTTTTTTTTTATGAAAACCTTATTTTTTTATCATTTCTTATAAATATATCATAGTATTTTGATGGTGTTATTTGAAAAGTTGCATTGTTTATACAGAAAAAGAAATACATTTTGGATATTGTGCTCCTAAAGCTCCAGATTTTTTTTAATCAAGCTTTTTAATCATATTATATACTTGGCCAATCATATTATAATAATCATATTATAATAATAATCATAATAATCATATTATATACTTGGTTCTCCGTCAGTAAAATATTTTCCCTAAACGTGGCATAACATGAACCCTGTCAAAAGTAACCAATTATTACTGTGCAAGTGCTATGAAAAACTATAGGAGTAGGATGCTTACCAGGGAATGTTTTCAAGATTACAATACGTTTCATGTGTAATAATGATAATTAGCTTCATACCACATTGTGGTATGAACACAAACACAAACCTCATCAGCTCAACCACACCATCTGGTACACTGAAAATTGCATGCCTGGCTTTAAGAATGGTTTGGGATTTTATCTTCTGTTTTTCACCTTTTGGTGCACTTCATTGTCACATTACGAATTTCTTCCCGACATCAGGGGGACTTACCCCTTTTACATTCTTATGTCTTACCACTTTTACATTCAACCAGGAGCTTTTGCTGTAAATGTTGTTCCACAGAGCTGGGGCTCTAATTAAGTAACAAATACTCATGACACCTGAAACAAAAAGTAAGCATTTGGCTTCATCCTATTTTATGAGGATGCTCTGGTGGGCCAAAAGGTATGCATCTAGAAGACACTTACTCAATAGTGAATGCTAAAATTTGGAGACCGGATGAAAATTGTAGAGCAAATAAAGTTCAAGAGGGAAAGTGATCGCATCAAAACAAGGTGTTCAGGATACAGTACAATAGTTTAATGTTTTAAAGTGCCTTTCTAGACATTGAAGAAATGTGTTTGAAGTTACCTGTGCTGTGGATTGTACGGAGAATGTTAGTTCAGAGGAACACAAAGGAAATTTAAGACACAGTGCAGACACAGTATGGCATAGATACTGTGGCATCAAATAAATTTGCAAAAATATACAGTGCCTAAGACAAGCTAAACAGGAAGAAATAAGAGTCACAGACACTTGATGAAACAGCTGATGTAGTCACACTGAGTTATAACTTCAGCCTTTCAGACTTCAAAGCAGCCACAGGCGCTACAGTGCAAGCACAAATAGATTTTCCACAAATCCTCCAAGCTCCCCCTCGGACAACATTAGTGACCCCAAAGGCTGTGTGCCTTCTCCATGTACAACTGTCATGCTAATGTTTCTGTACATTGTCCCTGTATTCATGAATCCAACTGGAGGTCATCATTTAGAAAAAAAATAGGCTCTAAAAGAGAGGTGGGACACTTTAAAGAATCAAGACATCAACAAGTAACAAATCAGAAAAGTCTTAATAAAATAAATGTCTGCCATATAGGACTCCTCCCTGTATGAAACCCCTCTCTCCAGTGTAAGACGTGCAGTGTAGCACAATCCCTGGATCAAAAAACCAAAATCAAACACATTAACACAAAAAGTTGCAACACTGCAGACACAATATGCTAAAGGTCAAATAGGTACATTATTAAATAAGATTGACTGATTATCTGGTTTTTATGTTTCCTCATTAACTAATCCAAATGATTGCATTTTCCTATTACTTTCAATCTTTTTTTTTTTTTTTTAACTTAGGAGAGTGCTTGCAGAGATGGAAAGCAAGCCTGTAAGTTCATGAGCAACAGGCATCCTTCCTGAACATAACACTTTCACTGAAGCTGCTCCTTCCTATAAGGAGGGAAAAACAAGATCCAAATCACACTATTTCTCATATATGCAGTTCCTATGACTATTAGACCAGCCCAAAAGCCATTTACTGCCTTTTTTTATTCCCAGCTATTGATAGTATAGATGCTATCTCAGTCATTACTTTATTTCCAAAGGCTCCTCTGGGTCAAATTCTTTTTTTCTTAGGAAAAGTAGAATTTATTTCAAATTTATGAAATATATTTATCTGATCTTCAGTACTGCCCAGGTAAAAGCAATAGAAATTCAAAATATTTCCAGGAAAATGATACAATAGATTTATGGAGATAATCAGGATGCGTGCAGGTCTCAGCAGATTAATATTAAGTTAAATATATACCATTTAAGGAAAGAAACCAGTGAGAGTAATTGTTAGTAAGCCACTGGAAAGGTTCACTTGAGCTTTGATGATACAATATTTGCATTCCAATTACCTTGTATCAATACATAGTAAACTTCTCCAACTCTCATAGAATAACTCTTCATGGATTGTTTGCATGTTAATGTATTTATGACTAGCATTTATGAGAAATTAGGCTATATTCTATAAAGGCATAAGATTGGACTAGAAAAAATATGAAGCAACAGCTGTTTGGCAGAACAACCAGTTAATTTCATTTACAGTGAACTCTGCATATTATTTTTTGGTCATGAACTAAAAGATTACCATGATGAGCAGGTATATTTCCTGGTGTTAACTGTGGTTATTTTAGCCTACAGATCTATCCTGCTAGATAAAAAAATATGCGAACCTTAACCTTCACCTGTCTACAAGGAGAGCTTTCCTCCTTTTAACAGTTTTCTTTGGTATGCTAGATTTCCCCTGATAGCACTCCTACACAAGTTAAGTTTTGAAGTAAATCATTTGCATGACCTGAAATAAGTTATATATGTGTATATATATATATATATATATATGTATGTATGTATATATTAAATGCCAGTTAGTATTGAAGTTAAAATGAGTGTATCTTATTCAGAATGAAGTGCCGTTGTTGTGGTTTAACCCGGCTGGCAGCTAAACACCACACAGCCGTTCGCTCACCCTCCCCCCACCCTCTCTGGGATGGGGGAGAGAAACGGGAAAGTGAAGCCTGTGAGTTGAGACAAAGACAGTTTATTAAGACAGGAAAATAATAATAATAAAAAAATAATAATGATAATGGTATTACTAATAATAATGTGTACAAAACAAGTGATGCACAATGCAATTGCTCACCACCTGCTGACCGATGCCCAGCCTATCCCCGAGCAGCCAGCCCCCCACCCCAGCTAGCCACCCCTATATATTGTTCAGCATGACGTCAGATGGTATGGAATACCCCTTTGGCCAGTTTGGGTCAGCTGTCCTGGGTCTGTCCCCTCCCAGCTCCTGCTGCACCCCTAGCCTGCCCGCTGGCAGGACAGAGCGAGAAGCTGAAAAGTCCTTGGCTTGGTGTAAGCACTGCTCTGCAACAATTAAAACATCAGCATGTTATCAGCACTCTTCTCATCCTAATCCAAAACATAGCACCCTACCAGCTACTAGGAGGAAAATTAACTCTGTCCTAACTGAAACCAGGACAGCCGTGTGGTCAGCTGATAGACACGCATAAACAAGTGACTAGGTCACTGCAAAGACAGAATGTATTTTCCTAGTCACTTACTGCTTCCCAAAGGAAGACAGGTTATACCTTCAAAACTAAGCCTAGTGTTTAAAAGTGCAGCTTTTAGGACAACTGGTGCTCAAGCAAAGTTTTGCAACAAGGAGGTGAAGCGTGAGATTCTTCAGAGGCTGGGCACAGCTCAAAAGAGGTGGAAGGCACATCAAGTCTGCAGAATTTGTTTTACTGATTTGTTGTTCCCAGGGGCAATGGTAAAATTAATCATAAAATAACGTGCAACATTCTGTTGCAACAGTGGAAACGGGCAAAGTATGAGATGAAAGGTTCCCTCCAACCTCAACCATTCAGTGATTTTGTGAGGCAAGCATTTGACAGTGAGGTTCTTCCTCGGTTACTTTGTGGTCTCAAGGAGCATGTAAGGCACTGTAACACCTCCACTGAGAACAGTTTTCTCCTGGAGCTTTCCTTGACTGCCTACCTACCCCGCCTATGTCACCAGAGATGGCTACTGGGCCCCCAAAGCAGCTGCTCCAGACAAATTCCCTCTTCTATAGAAGCACCTCATTCTTTGCTTGCCTCTTATCAGTTTGCAACTTCATCCTCTGCAGTGACATTCTGGGCTATCATAGGAGGAGACTACAGCAGCAGCTATATTTTCTCCTAAAAAAAAAAAAAAAAAAAATTGGACACATTGCTGCGAGCAACTTCTCTTTTTAAATACAATTCGTCTGTCCCAATGCTATAAAGCAGATCCCGCTCCTTTCTGCAACTCACCTTCTCTGAACACTTGATAATTACCCCACAAGATACCTCACGGTGTAAAAACTTCTTTACCTCACCCATTGCCAATAACAAAAGGACTCTTATCTTACAATTTGGTGTCTTAAAACTTTCAGTGCATTATAATGACAGTCTCAATTGGGCAAAGCAGAAAGTTTCATCTGATAAATCGAATGCCAGTCAAGCCTACAAGAACAGCAACTGTTAATCTGTAAGGAGATGAAGATGATAAGATCATAAATCCAGGGGAATTTTATTGATCAAACCCTTTCAAGAAACCCACTTGTCACTATTAGCTATATTGTATTGGGTCATCTATCAGAAAGAAACTGTTCAGCCAATTTCTTATCCTTAGCTATCCCTTACTTACTATCTAGTTAAGCTGCTTAAGGTAAGATATATAATGACTAGTCAGATCAGGTAATAGTAAAAAGCTAGATTAAGAAAAAACAACAACAACAAAAAAAGTATACTCAGAATTATGGGATCTAACAGTACTGTTAGATAGCAGTTGGTAATTCTGGCCAAGTGGCCCCTGGAAAAGCGAAAGTTAATAGTTAAAGTGTTTTTAAACTAGCACAACATAAGGCTCACACATGACCTTGAGAAGGGTAAAAATATCATTAATAATATTGCTAAGTGAAAAAGAAATGGCCATTTGGTTACTGCAACACATTTAAGCATTTGGCTCCGTTCTTACAATTCCTTTTAGCATCAAAAGATAAGACTCATCTTTTTCAACTCTAGAAAGCTAAAATTCAGGTATCTAAACCAAGGTTGGTCACTCTGAGTTCACCTAATCATCAACAGAGAGAATCTAGGAGATCTATATTAACTACTTGTATTAGCATGTTCAGGGGCTGAAGTGGATGAAAGAAAGACAAAACAGGTTGAACAGGGACCAGTTTAATTAATACAAACATGGAGAGGACATAGGCGCAACTTTAATATTGTTCAGCAAATTTTAGGCATCCTTTTCTATACTCAGCTTTTATACATCAGCATCTGCTGTACAAGACATGCAAGCTTTCTTTCAAGGAAGTCCAGGGGCCATGATTTTACTTTTAAATTATAGATAGTTGGCCCAATTTTAGCCAGCAGTTTCTCAGAGCGTTACCCATGCAAGTAACACAGCTAACTTCAAATGTAATTATTTCCTCATTTGGAAGGACACAAATCCCTTCTTTTACACGCATTCCTTAAGTGCTGCAGTACAGAGAAGTCTGGACCAGGACTTCTGGTCTAGCTCCCTCAGTTGCTAGTGCTCCTCCAGAGTGGGCATACTTTGGGAACTGCTGGGCCAGGTAGAAAAGCAGCAGATCTGTGGCCATCTGCAAAGCACCCAGGTGAAAATGAGAAGGTCAAGTTTGCAGTCTCCTTTTGAACTTAAATTCGAAAGTAGTCACTGGAATTATAACTAGACTCTAAAACTTCCCAGTCATACGTGAACAACATAACCAACATCTTTGTTGCTCTCTTTCCAATTTACTTTGATTTGTTGCACAAGCCTATGGCAAATGAAGCCCATCAGACAAAGTATATAGGAGGGTCTTTCCAACTTTCCTCCTTCTTAACCCACTCTCTACTTCACAGTCAAGCAGGTATTTGAATCTCTTCTGCCAGCAATATGAGTACTGAAGAAGTACTCCCTGAATCACTATGTGAAAAGGAGAAAAGGATCACCAACTCCTTCAGCTCTGTTTTAAAACAAAGCAGTAGTTTCCACATCCCCTTCACTGGAAACCAATTGAGTGAGGATCTCCAAGAGCCTATATTGAATAAAGGGCCTCAGACAATGACAAGGCTGTATTTATACAGAACAGATGGAATTTGGACAATGAGTTGCTCCGGACTCCCATGACCAGTCCTAATGGAAAGTGGAAATACTTGTATGTAAATAGCATGGAAACAACATGGAAAAAGCAATGGAAAAAGGGTAGGGAATGAGATCTTTGTAGTTTAATTTCTGTAAATGTTACATTCCAATATAAATACAATCTCCTACTGCTAAAAATAAAACTGTGAAACAACAAAATATTTCCTGCTTAAAACCAAGCGCATATTGTTGTAGATTAACAGGTATTGCAAAGTGAGGTTATATAAAAAACAGCCAGGTATTAAATCTAAACTGTAATTAGCACTGTTTCACAATATTTCTGCAAAACAAAAAAGTTATAAAACTTTATTATTTTCTTCAGAAAAAGGCCTGTTCCACTGAAGACAACAGTAGACTATTCCTCACTGAATCAGATCCCAACAGACAACGTACAGCCTTGCGAGATTCATGGTAAATAATAAAGTTTAGGAAGAGGTCATGAAGACACTGAGATCACAAGTATCTCAGGACTTCCCAGCACCTCAGATATCAAACACGTAGTGAGTGCAGGGCTACAAGTTTACATCAGAAGTATTGGGTACAGAGTCAGAAATTTTACTGGTCCTAGTTCCCCACCAACACACACCAAGGAGAAAAATATATATATATATTCCTCTTTCTTTTACTTAATTTACATATTTTAATGGTGTTCTGCAGAGAGCTTTCACAGGAAGAAAGCCTGCCAGGGATGTTGTGCAGTTCTCCAACTATACTCAAAGGAAACTGGCACTCAGCAGAGGACTTCCCACCCTTCACTCTACTGCCTCATTCTGTACCCAGTTCTCTGTGTCAGGGTACCAGCAGCTTACATCACGAACTCAACATGTAAATATCACGCCATTTTGAAGAAGAAATAATCTGATCTAACCTATGTTTTCATGCATTCAAGGTTTAATGGTATACTTGAAAAACACACAGCTTTCAGTACCTTTTCAGTAGTCAACAAATACAAAAATAAGAGTTTGTCCGCCACAATTTTCTTTGGAATTAACAGTCATGGGTGCACAGTCTGTCACAGCCTTTGAGAAAGTCTGTATCATGACTGACTAATGCCAGAGGACAGGAAACTAAACAGCAGGTCCATGCAACAGCTATGAAAATAAATTTCAAAAGAACAAAGCAAACCAAACACTTGTATAAAAAGAGGTCGATAATTTCAATTAATGTTTCCATCTTTTTCTGTTAATTTTCTATAGAGCAATTATTAATAATAATTATAAAGGTTTTCAAAGCCTCATCAACAGTCCTAGCTTTACTACAATTTTAGTTTAGGACTTGATCTTTGAGGACAACTTTGAGGAGAATCCTGCCCAACTGCACTAGCAGTATTTGCCTGGATGAAACTGTTTTTTTCCCCTTTTTTTCCCAAAGAATAGCATTTTTGATCATGAAAATTCTCTTCGTATCATGATACTTGTAAGATAAAAACCACATACATCCCAATCATCCATGAAATGCAGAGTGGCTGCAAATCCTCTCAGACTTTCCAGACATTGAGACTAGCATGAATTCTGACTCACAAACTCCAGATCTGTACATTACCACTGGGTTACAAAAAAATCAAGTGAAAGCAACAGCAGAAATCAAGGGGAATACTACACCAAAATAAAAAGAACAACAAAAAAAAAATAAAACAGCGGCTCAAAAAATCTGTTCAGCCAGCACGAGCAGAGAAAACCCTGGCCAGCTGACAGGTTGTAGAGCAGATTGTCGGCTCTGTGTTTTGACTTGACAGAGGCTAAGAATGACAACTGTGACACAACAGTCTCTCTGCAAATATTACAAGCAAGGATAAAAGATAAGCGACTTCAGAATAAAACTTAGCAGGTCCCAAGGTACAGTTGAGTAAGGCAGTAAGGCAAGGGATATACTCTATACTCTCAATCCTCCAGCAATCATTTTATTTTGCTTTTCGAAGACATAAAGAATGCTTCCCCCAGACACTGACAGAAAGGTGGGCTTCTCAGTGAACATGGCTGTTTTCCCCTCTGCGAGACTGACATACAACTTATTTGAAACTGTCAGTCAAAAAGAACTTCACTTCACCCTCCCTTTTCCATTTCATGATCAGTGCTTTCTCTTTCCATTTAATTACCAAAAGCATGCAACACTTAAAAAGAGAAAAATCCCCTAACATTTTAGCTGATCATGACAATGAAATATAGCAGCTGGAATCAAGCTGTTATAGCATGCATGCAACATCTTAATAATATGCTCTTACCATGTTAGAACCTCATTTAAATACCATGTTAACAAATAAAAACTCCAAAATTAATTGTGTCCACTGAATAAAGCCACATATGTGAAACAGCTGTGATGGAAAGAAATGTGTGCTTTTGTGTGCAGGCCCTCACGTTACTGCAGTTTGAATTGCATGCATGCGATGGTTCAAAGCACTAAGGGTTCATTTATTAAAATACACCCAAAGCAAGTAAAAGGAATGGGCAGAGGAGTGGGACACCCCACACTTCCAAATGAAGCTTTGTGACAGCACAAACTACAATGCCTTCAGGATCCACAGACTCTTACTGACTGTAAAGCCATGGCCAGTGCTCGTAGGTCTGCTCCCAGATTGTCCAAGCACAGGTCTTCGCCCTGGTCAACCAGGTACTTCTATCACAACCGAACTACCCAGCTGCACAGCCTCAACTAGGTATCTTCTCCACCTTGAAGAGGTGTCTCCCCACTCCCTTTCAGTCTAAAATAGTCACATATTTAGATAAAAATTAACATTTTTAATCATTTATTCTGTTTATAACAAAAGCATTAATTGTAAGCTGGTGTAAGTCACCTCACTGTAGCATGTGAGTGTGTTTACAGTTAACTGAGGATTGTTTTCAGAATGAAATGAAATACAAATTTGTTAGTGTCTCAGAGTATTTTGACTTCCTGCATGGAGAATAAAGCTAAATTAAAGAGAAGGGGAAAAAAATCCAGTGGATAGAAAGCCACAAAGATATAAACAAACCAACATTAACAACAATTCCCATGAGGCCTGAAATTCACACAGAAAGTGTATGGAAATAATATAGTTTATTACACCAGCCTATGCACAGATATGTATGCATTGCTTATCACCTTAACAAAAAAAAAAAAAAAAAGAAAGATTTGTGAAATACTTATATCCAAGTTAAAGCTGTGGGACTGTCAGCATTCTCACAGAATAAACAAATGCCATTTTACTATTCTTTTTTCCCCCTCCAGGTAAAACAAGTGACTCAAATTCAGGTGACACATTCTTGGGGCCCCTCTAATAAAAGCAGATCTTGCTATAATATACACAAAGGCAACAAAGAAAGCAAATCAAGATATGATGCCACTACGTACGGAGGTAATATAAAGGCAAGCACAGATAACACTCTCTACCAGTTGCCAAAGATGATAAAGCAGAAATTAGGCAGAGGAAGGAATACTTGTCAGACCCAAGCATTAAGACCTTTAAAAGGAACAGTAAAGCCTCAGGAGGAAAATCATGATTATGCATGCATATTTTAGAAACTTTACATCAGAGAACGGCAAGGAAAATAAAAGCTAGCAAAACAAACTAAGCTCAGCAAACAAGAAGCATAGCTAGCAACAATCTCATTGCCTCTAAATGGACACAGCGTAATAACGCTGAGTGGTATCATAACTTATACCACGAAACTGCTGACAAAGGAACACAGCCCGAAGTTTTTACTGTGGAAAACAACTATTTGAGCACTGTCACGATGTTGTGACCCTCATGATATCACAAGCAAGACTATGGCTAGCTTAAAGAAGAAAATAATAAAAAAAAAAAATACTCTTTGCTTTTTTCACTCCCTGAACACGGGCAAGGTAAGTGTTTTCTACAATGGTGAGGACTGCATGAGAACTGGAAGAAGATGCAAGAGAAATATTAAGAAGAGATGCTCACATAGGATACAGCACTGAATTAACACTGAGAGCTGCAATGACAACACTGAGGAAGGCAATGCTTGGCCAAGCTACAAAGACGATGTTTCTTTAGATACAAAGAACGGTTCTAGGTGATGCAAGAGAACAAACTGACTTCACAACAGGTTCTTAAGAAATCCACTGCAGAAAAAAAAAAATAAAAAAATCAAAAAGCTCTCCAAAAGAACAATTTTTTTTTTAGGCAATAATGAATAAAAAGTATTATCTAACATATCTAAGCATCATTTATATTATTAAAGCTTATGTATGGAAAACAACTGAACTGTTTTACGTGGCACAGTGCAACTCCATGTGTGAAAATAAGTCCAACCAAAACAATTGACAATTTAAAACTAGGAACAGCACATGGCAAGTATAAATGTGGATGTCTAGATTATTTTGAGTAAAGACACACTATTGAGATTTATTTGATAATGCAATCTGTGCGTGCTTTCTATGTTATCTATTAGGGTATATTACTGATTAATTTTAGAGATTTCCTTTGAATGTGCATTACTGGTCTGATGAGTCTATGTGGTTTCTTCAGAGGGTTAATTTGTCACTTACATAGATCATAAAGGGATTTTAAATGGGAATTTTATTGACCTAATTACTAATAAAAGTCTCTTAGCACTGCAAATGTACATGGTACCTTATAAACAACATAAGATGTGTTCCAGGCTAATGGTACTGGAAAAGATAAATACATTTAGAAGACCTTTTTTAAAAGTTGAATGATTTGTTAGATATGTAGTAATGTTTGCGCAGAAGACTCAGTAAATCTTTCCTAGTTGTTACATCATCGCTTCAGTACAAAAAGCTACAAAGATCACAATGTATCTTGCAGCCATTTTCTGTTGCATACATGCATTATGTTAAATATATTTTCTTAATATTTTTTATAAAATTTTTGTTGTGGGAAAAATAGTTTAATGCATTCATTTGAACTGATTCAAGAGCAAAATAACCTAATTGCTTCTATAGCATGAATTGCATTCCTATTTAATGTATTGTTTATATTTCCCTTTTCTAGTTCTTTATTTAAAAAGATCACAAACAAGTTTGTTATTCCTAAGGGACTGGAATAAATTCAGTTTGATATATTCCACAGAAGCCTTTTATTTATCTTTAAAGTTTTATTTGCTGTATGGTTATGAGCACTGCACAACTGTTGTTTAATTTGTCATCTTTGGCACAACTTAAAACAGTAAGATGTTACATTGCTTCTAAGGAACACAATTACTTACCTTTTCATAATCATAATAATATATGATACATTCAGGGAATACAGAAAAGCAAACCAACCAACAAGATGAACGACGGTGAGATAAGAAAAATTTAATTAAAATATGTAATCCTTTAACAGCATGTTCCATATAAAAGTGAAAATAAATTATAAATAGAAATTCATTTTGACCTGGTTGCCAAAGTTCTCAGAAACACAGGAATGTTCTAGTTATCCCTGAAAATTGCAATACAATGAAGTTCATGAGATTATTCCAGTTCATAGAATGAACAATACTTGGGTCTCCTGGGGAAATGTGTTTCTAGAGTAGAACAACTTCATTTTAAATCAATACTTCAGAGTCAACAACTAGACTAGTGTTATACACACAAACACTGGGACATAAGGAAATTTTTCACTTCCTTGAAAATTTTAAATTGGTGCTTTCTGGCTTATAAACTATTAAAAACAGAAATATCCCAGCTGAATGCTCAGTGAACAAACATTCAATTTCTGTGTCAGCTGCATATTCTACTTCACGTTATATTACAGAAACTCCTCAGAGTGACTTAAACCCACTGTTTTGGCTTAGAAGGGAGATTTATAGTCACAAATTTACTTGATTCAAGGACTGCAGACACGGCATGGGAAGGAGATGGGTTCAAGGGAAGAAGACTGGGAACTAGTTGAGCTTTGCCTCCTTCTTTCACCTTTCTGTTGTCTGAGTATAAACATAGCAGTTTTCAAACGAAGTCTCCTCAGAGCCCATATTATGGGATGCGCGGCATGCAGTGGCTCAATTCCAGAACATTCCTGCCATCTACTGAAAATGATAGCTTCCTATAAGTGCTTTGTGTACGGTAAGTATATGCAACCTATCAGAAGGTGACTGAATAGCTAAAATAATCAGTACTGGCCTCCTTGTAACTGGGACATTGATTCCAGGATGCTGGTAGCAGTGCCAGAAGAATGTATGGAGGAGTCTAAGTGCCGAGTCTTAGTCCAATTCTGGTGGACAGATACTGGGTAAGTTGAATATATTCTACCTTCCAAGTGCAATGATGTAAATCTATAACTATTTGCAGATAATAGCATAAATGTGTACCTTCAGTTATGCACATGTATGTAAAACGAAGTCTCAACACCTACTCAAAACTTTGAGACTCAAAGTCTCAAAGACCTACTGCAGGCTGCCTTCATGGACGCAGCCTGGTGTTGGTGCTCAAACTAGTGAGTACTGAGGAATCCTGCAATTTAATTTAATTCCAGCCCCCAGTCATGTTCTTCACTTCGACTAGTGCTGGAAACAAACAAACAAAGAAAACCCCACTCACATTATTCTCTTTAAAACTTCAAGATTGCACTACTGGACAGGCATTCCAGAAGTTGTATCAAGGGCTCCAACACAAGAACTACCCACAATAGACAATCTTCTCAAGTATATGCAAGCAACACCAGTAAGTTTCTGAAAGAGCATAAAATGGCTCTGAAGGAAGCATTGAAGTCAACACAAGAAACTCCAAATTAGCTACTACCTCACTTATAAGCTTTGAAAAAAAATATTTATTTAATATGCATTTAAAGGATATTTGTGTGTGATTCAGTCAGAAATATTCTTGCCTTATTAATACTTAACAAGTTCTACCTTTTCATATACACACTTACTAAATTAATTAGATTAAATTAATAAAACCTAGCAATTTTTTTTCAACAGGCTTTTCTAAGTGTAGTTGAATTGTATCATGTTTATATTCTTAAGTTACCAAAAGTATGTAGTGCTTTATACTGAAAAATCATAATCAACATATATATTTAAGTAGTATTTATTTTTAAGTAGTATATAACTTTGACTCGCAACTCTATTTGCAATTCAAAGACCTTACCAAGCATTGCATACCAAAAGTTGGTGAATATAGAAGCAGCAAAGCAGTAGCACTAGATACAATTATGGCTTAAGAAACACTACAATCACCAACTATGGAAAAATAAAGTTGCAAACATTAGATTTCTATTTATTTATTTTAAATCATACTGTGTTCCTTGTAAACTGTACTGAAGCAAGAGAATGTTATTTAGGGATGTTGGAGTTTATGCTACTCTTCAAATATTGATGTATTTTGGGAAGAAGTTAAACAATATTTCATACTTCAAGTTTCTCAGCCAAGGAGTATTATACATTCAACAAGGACAGCAACAATTTATAGGATGTACCCAAGAACACACTCCATTCTTTATGAGATGTCATGCAACAACAGATTTAAGAGTGAGCAGGTACTTTACTGAACAGGTTTTGCAGGAGGACCAATGCAATTAAGATTTTATTAGTAGTATTATTATTTTTATTTGTTGCATAGTAATGGCAGTAGGCCTCAGAAAAATCAGGAGACTTTTACTATAGATATACAAAGTAAAAAATGTTCAGTGCTCTGAAGAACCTTCAGCTCAAATAGATAAAGATGGTAAAGAGCATTTAAAGACAGAGAGAAAAGGAAGAAGTCTCCTTTCTTTGAGCACACCAACTTTGTTTTGGTATACATTACATGAAAAGGAGATGGGTTTCCCCACATCTCAGCTACGTAAGACAATAACAGAACTGTCTTCTCCATCTGTAAGCAAAAAATGCATATAGTTAAGAATACAATGCCTTGGAGGAAGAAGAAGAAAAATCATAGAAACTAACATTAGCTCTTAGCAAAATGGAAATACTACATCCCAAAATCATGCCCAGAGCTCAATCCCCTGACACTGACTTCAGTGAGATGAATCCCTTTCCAATTGTATCTCTAGCACGGAGAGATGCATGCAGAGGAGTCTGTATAGGGTAAATCAATCTGACAGGCAGTATCAAAATCCATATTTAGGAATTCATAGGCTTTTCCTGATCAGTTATATAAAACAGATATTTCAAATCTTCTAGTGGTTCAAATGTGACCTGAGTTATAACTAGCTGTAGTTTTTTCACCCATCCTTCCACACACACAGGTCAGGCTTTAAAAAGTCTTTTCACCAACCAGACCTTTACACCAAACCAAAAATGAAAACCAGCGATCTCAAAGGAAAAAAAAAAAAGTGTGTAAGTAGATATTATGCTTTGTCCCTTGAAATGCTTTCAATTACTTTCCAGTTCCTGAAGTACATGGTGGACATACAAAAAAAATAAAAATAAAATCTTAAACTATTAACAATTATATAACCTCTTCCTCAGACAATGAGTTATGCACAGGGTTTAAATATTAGAAATTCACAATCATGTTTCCCCCTAAGTTGATGGTACTGGCTCTACGTGAGGTGTCAAAAGGAATTTATACCTTCTGCCACTTTCCCATCACAGACCGGAACAGACATCAAAGTCCTCTTTGAATGTTCTTCCAACACCAAGAGGACCTCCAAGATGAGCACAGTCTAAATGATCAAGGATCAAATTTACTTATTGGAAGGGTGGCAGGATTTGAATGTCCTATGACAGCTACTGCAACTTAACAGAGAGAGAAAAATATCTGGGCTGTGAAGCATCAGGGGAATCATGCGTGGAATTATGGCCATTCTTGGAGAGTTATCAGGTGAAGGAAAGTCTAAACATTTCCCAGCTGATAGGGTGTGCATTATGATCTCAGGTAAATAATTAAGAAGCAGTCTGCAACAAGTAGGAATGAGAGAAACAGAAGTAGAAAAATGCAGACCCACACTCCCCCTACCAAGGTGTACCATTCCTGAAAAGGATTAAAGCCTATGTAACATATAAATCAAAGTTATGTTCCTTCAACTACAATTGGACCCTTCACTTACTTCTGTGGATTGTCTCTATAAACATAATTTTCAGAATGAGATATTGTGTGAAGAATTTGATGTACTGCCTCTCCACACAGGGCTCAACTTTCACTTAATACATCTACAGATCAAAACTTTCAATATTAGGAGAGGAAAAAAAAAGTGATGATTACAGCATTTACACCTCAGTATTGACTTTGTAGACTGTTGAAAACTTACTTGCAAATATTTCTTTAAAATAGTTAAACTTACATGTGTTCATAATCAAATTAGGAAAAAAATGACCTATAAACTATTCAAGACTTAATTTGTTCTTGATGTAGATTGCATACATCTCCAAAACAAGTAGTCTCCTTACTACTATGGAAAAGAGAAAAAACTTCTCTCTTCCATAGAAGACAATAACATAGAAGAGGATATTCTTTTTTTGGCTAAGCTTCAAGCTGTTTCTGATTTTTTGTTTCAGTAGTTATACTATTTTTAACTCTGCAAAGACAACTTTTATTACCTTACCCATTCCAACGAATGCTTCCCTAAACAGAACAATGCTTAGAAACTCTTAGCAAACTCTTGCATATATTTCACCAAGTATATATGGCTAACTGCTTGAGCATTTGATCCTACCCCAGGAGCAACACATATATAATTGCACTGTACTAAGTGCCAGTAATCTCATCTGCCAGCAGACTACAATAATAAAAAATAAATAAATAATAATAAAAAATCAATTTGCATGAAATTAGACACTGTTCCATAACATTGTGCCTCCTAGCACAAGTTTTGTATCTTCTCTGTTCTTCCACCCCTCCCAAATACAAAAAAACTTCCACACCCTCCAGCCCTAAAAGTTCTTCCTAGAACCCCAGTATGCAGAAATTAACTCCAGCACTACTATCCCCACAACAACACACCCTACAACCGCCTTTGCTCTTTCAAAGACAACCACAAACACATTTTCCTCCATCTATAATGGGACATTTCCTCTCGATCTACATTAACTGATACTCTTCACAGCATCCCAAGCAAGTTTCAAGAGCACCTTACTTTCTTTACTAGCATCAACCTGCACTGGAGAGACAGAAGGTCAGAAGGACCAGACAGTGCTAAAGCTCCACTAACTCAGACTTGAGTAATTAATTAGCTTTCTACACCTTTGTACATAATGATTGAGAGAGGAAACTACCTGTGAACGGCAGCTGGCATACCAACCAGCCTCCTGCCCAGGACTGATGATCCCAGAAAGGCCAATCATCAGGTAGGGTGTCTACTTTACCCCCAGTATTAAGGTGCTAATGAAGGCAGGTAGGTTGCAAACTCTATCAATGTATTATTACCCCCCTAGGCTTCTTTTCAGCTATCCCCTGACCTTCCTATATGCCTAGTTCAGAAAGTCAGCTTAAAACAGCCTGTGCTGCTTGCAAAAATCTATTTCTGTTAAAGGGAAAATCAAGAATAATTCTACTCTATCTGAGTTGGGAGGTGAGCCAATAAAGCCACCTTGAAGGTGTAGATGATGATCTACTTTGTTTTCCAGAAAAATCTGAATTCATTAGATATTCCACCAGATAGCCTAAAAATTCCTTGTGTGCTTCAATTTAGTCACCTGAGTATACCTGAACATGATGATTTAATGATACTGGCATTCCTATATTTGTCACCTGTGACAGCATTTTATGCTGCTAGATATTCCCTGAATAGCCACTCCTGGGATATCCTGAGCACATCCCGAAGCACGGCAGCTACCACAAGCAGCTATAAACAAATCATGAAGCCATAAGAGAAAGCACACAGGAAGAAGTCTGGCTTATCCTATTGCTTTGGGCACATAGCATTGGTGAAAAAGGGGAAATCTAGACTTTCAGTCTTTGCTTCTTGAATCAGTTTGAGTTTTTATACAACGATGATGTAAAACACAGAAAAGTTCCAGGGAACAGAAACTGGAACTTTAATTCATACATAAGCGCAGGGCCCTGCATAGTGATTTTAAGATTACTGACAATTAGCTTTCTTTTCCTTGTTCCTTTTCATGGGTTCCTTCAAATTCCATAGTTCCCTACGTTCTGAACAGCACCCTTATTAACATGGAAAAGGTGGTTGCTGGCACACTTCTACCCTCCTCTGAGAAGGCTGGGCAGATGGGATGCCAAATGCATTTCTCTAACGTTTGCTACTCTCTTCCTGTATTTTCTCTGAAGGTGGCCTGCACCTAATCTGATTGAAGAAGTCTCTCAAGGTGCTGAAAAAAACACAATGCAATCAAAGGAGAGGAATGGGTGTTTAAATGAGGCAGGCAGGATCCTGTAGATCTTCAGAAGTGTATCTGTTGAATGCGTAGGGGAAAAGACAAAATTACAGTGGGCAGACAGAGCTGCTCACTATGGAAGCGGGCACTTACGCTCAGAGTGAAGCAGATGGCTATTAAAATTAGCAGCCTGGATTCTGAATTACTTTAGGGAATTAACAATTTCATCAATGACTCATTTAAAACAACCAAACTTCAAAATGAAAATGAAGTGCAATTATTTTGAATCATCTATTGAAGTAAGGAAGTAACAAAATGTTGTAACAAAATTGTACAGTGATTTACTGTAATAAAAAGCAGTATTCACATCAGATCAGTCAAGCTCTTTTGGCAAGTAGGATATCTAAGATGAAATCATTATACAGGAAAATTAAATCATCATATCTACTAACTGATGAAAATCATTCAAACATTGCATAAATTAATCATTACTTTTTTTTTTTTTTTTAATGCATCACAAGAACATGGTTTTACTGATTAACTGTCAGAAGATACAAAACATTTCCTGCCTGAGACAATCCAGAAGAAAAATGAAAGTCATTTTGTCAAGACCTTTATATTAATGAAACAGGAAAAGGTACGCTTGTGACAAACGAAAATATCCTTCTGGCCTAGGAAAAAGATGTCTGAGGGAAAAGTGAGATGCTACGACGTCTGGAGTTAAAAAGAAGTTTCTCCTCCAAGGCTTGTAGTTGTATAGATTGCATAATGAGGGACAGGAACACATTTTGGTGAAGCACTTGGAAATCGTTGTTGCAAGATGTTGAACCAGATGACCAGTTGAGTGGGTGCACTGTGGCTGTGTATCTTGGGGTTCTGACCAAGTACCAGGCAGTTTCAGCCACTGTCCCACCACCAAAATGCTCAGTAGGAAGGAGGTCTGG
This sequence comes from Cygnus atratus, assembly GCF_013377495.2. Lineage (NCBI taxonomy): Eukaryota > Metazoa > Chordata > Aves > Anseriformes > Anatidae > Cygnus > Cygnus atratus. Next base: position 11,979,700 of record NC_066362.1, on the reverse strand, counting down.
CTACTGGTAGTTTATGAGTAAATAGAAGAGAGGTTGAAGAGATGGTACTTTGATACGTAACCAACTGAAAACCATTATACTGACGATAAAGCAACCAGCTGATTTTATTAGCTACCCAGATTATGCCCAATTGCCTGGTTAGTTTGTTATTATCAATGGCCTCGTTTCCTTTGGGAATCCTAGAAGAGACCCAGCTGAGAAGAGACCTGACCAGAGGTTGCTGCAGTGGTCCTGCAGGTCTGGGTGGAGTGGGCATGCTATGGGCTCGTATGAGGAGGGGAATCAGTCCGAGGCAGAGAAAGCAAAGTCAAGTCTGACCTTGTAGGCAGCATGGCCCAGGTGGGTGGGTGAGTCACAGACTGACGGGGAGCTACTGAACGTAGCAGCCTTCCATCTGCTGGCTGTGCTTTCACTTCACAAATGTCCTAGGTATCTCGTGGAAGATGATGCACTCAGGGTCTGCACCAGGATTCTATACCACTCTGTGTGCTATAGAATAAATTTATTATAAACACATACAAAAAGCTATCAGTTTATATGTAGTTCTGTTCCTCCTCTGCCCTTAATTTATGGCTTTGTGCATATTTGGGCCCTTTGGGCACAGTTGTTCAGTTTCCCTATGCAGTCAGTTCCTTCAGTCGCTTTCCAGGGTCTCCAAGGTCACAAGACGCGTGTCAAATCAGCCTGCCCCGAGATTTGCTCTGCCACAGCGGGATTGAGCAAGCTGATTTAAACATAACGCCAAAACCTCTACCAAGAGCAGTCTCTGCAGTGCTGGTACATGAATGCAGATGCATAGGGGGTGGTCCCACAGCAGCCCCAGGCAGTCTGTCATGCGATGCTGATGCTTACATCCACCCCTGTGCAGCTTTAAAGGCTGTATCTAGCAAAGTCAATGGCGATGCTGCCTTTCACAGCAATGAGTGAACAATCAAACCTTGGCACAGTGAGAGAGAAGAGGGGAAAAAAGATCTTAAAAAGAAATAGGAAAACTGGCAGGGGGGTTATTAGCAGGTGTAGTAATTTATTCTTCTAACTCTGTTTTTAATATGGATTAGATTTCCAAATGATCATGTTCTTTTAACCCAAATTGGCAAAATAGACCACCAGCTGTGGGAAAAGAACATACAAGTAGAAAACATCTAAAATATTTATAATGATTTTTTTTTTTGCATTTAAGGATCAACAAAATAATACAAACAAAATGTAAAAAGTACATGAATCTATTAAGATAAAACATTCAGCTTTTGCCACATGCTAAACTAAAATAGTGTACATTTTTCTGCCTAGAACTTACAAAATAAATAAATAAATAAAACACAGGAAGACACAGGAAGATAAAAGATGAAGTAACAGAGTCTATTTGAGTAATTAGTGAAATCACCTAGAAAAGGTAGTTCCTGACCTGCAGTGGCTATTCTCAGGACAGTTTCCCCATGTCTGAAGCTCACTGCTGGGCACCAGGTGGTTCAGTCCCATTCCTGCAGTGCTGTTTGTTGGTCTGAAGCAGAGGATACGTGTGAGGGGTTGCCCACCCACACCAGCCTGGCACTTGGTGGTTGAAGTTCTCACGTGGGAGACGTGGAACTGAGTGATGACTGCAGAAGTCAGCTCTCTTACCTCCTGGCAGGTGTTTGTAGTATATGGTGCACTACAAACAGTAGGTACTATCATATTACTCTTATTTCTTTGCAATGACAACAGTAGGTTCTGTTCAGCTGTTCCAGAAAAATCAAAATAAAAGTCTGGAAGAGGTTGGTACTGGGAGAGAACTCCAAACTTTGCTCTCTCCATGGATGGAGGCATCCTACTGCTGGATCAAAGGACAAAGATTAGCTCCTGCCATGGGGCAGGTGTTCAGATACCCTTCCTGTGCTGCTCTCTAGCAGCTCCTTTGTGCTGACTTCTCACTCAGCCTTAGGTTTTCAAGTTGCTTCATTAAGCTTCCAGTTTTCCCCATTCAGTTTCCTGGAGCTCAGGCACAAAGTTCTCAGTGCAGCGTTTTGTGTGGGTCATTATTTCTATAGCAGCCAGGGACGTACCAGCTTGTAGGTAAGTATTTTATAAGCCCTAGCCCTAACCTTATTCAGTAATAACTTTCTCAAATACGTAGTTTTCATTGAATTGCTTTAATGTAGTTTGCCCATCATGTAAATAAAATAGTTTTCTGTTCCTTTCCTCTATGGAACAAATTAGATTTTTTATCATCTCATTACAACATCTGTTCAGCAGAGTCAAGTCCAATACAGTTCTGAGGTCAGTTCCTGTAGCCTGAGAAAACAGAAAATATTATTATCCTAATTTAGCAGTGATAAAGCGCTGAGGCCAGCAGTTCATGTTCAGAATTCCCTGATGTGCTCAAAATTCTTTGATTTTCGCTAGTTCCACAGCCAAGGAGCAATGCCATTCTGTAGAGGGGAATTCAAATAGGGTGGAAATAATTTGGGTTTGGAAAATTCATGCTAACATAAAGGCGTCTGAGGGGATTGTGCAAAGGGCCTAGTGTACTATCAGTTTCATCTACATCCTTTTAAGACATCATTTATTAGGCTCTTACCTGCAAATAATTACATGTGTGCTGAACTTTAATTATGCAACTGTTAAAAGATCCATACACATACACACACAAAAATAAATAAATAAAAACAATTTACTGGAAGCCTGGTAATGTTCAATAGCCAAAAAAAAAAAAAAAAATTAATGATGTGAGAACAAAGCTATAAATTCATGAGCACCGTTAATTGGCATTCTCCCTGTTAGCTCATTATTTGCTTAAAAACAAATGTCTCTCACAGAATCACAGAATGGTTTAGGTTGGAAGAGACCTCTGGAGGTCATCTGGTCCAAATTCTCTGCTGAAGGAGGGCTGCCTAGAGCACGTCGCCCAGGACTATGTCCAGATGGCTTTTGAATATCTCGACGGACGAAAGAGACCTCAAAAGATAGTCTAGGAGGATTAAAAAGATATTTTGAGACCTCACAAGATATGAGAGGATCTCTTAAAAAGAACTTGTGTATACCAAGAACAATCAATACACCACATGAGACTATTCACTGCATCTCCATAGGCTGGAAACTTTCTGCCTTCTGAAAAAAAAAGCCCTAACTCTTTAAAGTAAATAAATACTTAATCAATATAATAATAATCTAATAACTAAAATTTCCAAATGAAAAATTTCTTTTGAGTTGAACAGCTACAGATTTTTTTTCAGTTTTTTAAATCGCACATTATAAGATTTTATGCCAAACTAAAGTATATGTCCTACAAAAATGGCTATAGACTACCCAGAAGACATCACTATGCAGTCCTAACACTCTGAATTTAATGCAGTTCTTTGTGTTTGAATGTTGCAGGGCATTAGCATGTACAATTGCAATTTTAAGTGTTTGAACATTCAGCAGTAAGCGCAGGCAAACTGTTGTGTTTTAGATCAGTGCTACCTTCAGTTACTACAGCCAAATAACTCCACCAATCCCACAGAAGTTAGCCTGAAACAGTTATGGGCACTTTTGCCATATATGGATACCTAAAACATTTTCTTTCTTGTCTTTATAACAGCTAACACATCAACAAAATCAAACAAAGCCATGTATTGTTTCAAATTGTATTGTTTCAAATGCTAAACTAGCATAGATTAACATTTTTTTGCCTCTACATACAATTTTAAGACATGCAGTTCCTGCAACTTGCATGATTTAACCAAACTACAGCATGGGTATATATCAAGTATTCAGAGCTATGCTTATTGTGTACCAATTCAATTCATACCAATTTCAACTAGAACACAAGGATGTACACATTAAGGTTCATACCGCTTTACACAGAACCTCTTTACTAAAATGCTCTGGTTAATTCAACCATGTGGTTATAAATCCTTTTATGAAATCATTTATTTCTGCCTAATGAATAATGCCATTGCAATTTCATTTCTGGTCAAAATTATTTACAACATACAAATTAAATACAGCCAAAATGGTCACAAGTTATGACCATCGTATGAAAAGACTGAAGTCATGTGCATCTCTCAAGTTCTCAGTTTTGTACTTTTTTTTTTTTATGAATTGTATTTTCAGCGCCTTGTGTTAGATTTTAATAAATGGCAAGAAAAGTTGAGAATCTTAACTTAAAAGTTGACAATCTTAACAATATGTACATGAGGTCAGATTTTCACGTTTGGAAACTCTTTATGGAAAGGCAAATTATCCTTTCCAGGAAATCTGCTATTAGTTTGACCAAAAGCAGGATGTTAATTTAAAATAATATCTGTCTGAGAATAAAACACATTTCAGATGAAAATAGAATTGCAACTTTAATTAATGTATGATTATACTGTCTTCTTACAAATCAAGATTAAGGATATATCTGTGTAATTAGAACTTAGAAACTTATCATCATAATTGTTTTTTATACATATGCAAAGTGCCCTTGATAAAGGCATGACAGTGCCTTTGCTTCATTGTTTCACTGTGGGAAACCATGAGTTATTTTTATGTATTTATTTATTTTTGAAATCAGCAGTAGCAGCTATGTTATCTCCAAGTATGTCACCTCATAACTGTACAAGATATTTTTCTTTCACCCTCAACATAAGCACCATAATGAATGTGACATTGCACGAGCAAGTAAGGAAAAGTCTGATGGTTCTTCTCAGAAAGTCAAGAAACTGAAGAAAGATTAAGTTTCCAAAGCGATGAGCCGTTCATCATCTGCAGACAGCTTTAAGCTTTGATACCTATATTTATACAGTTCATTACTTTTTCACAAGAAGCAAAATGTTCTTGTTCCACAGCTGAATCAAGTTTTTGAGGATTTAGCAGAATATGTATTAATCATTGCATTCTTTTCATTTTTTAAAAGAGAATGTGTAATACAAAGGAAGACAACAAGTTTTATTCTCCAAGAAAAAGCAACAGCTCAGTTTCACAACATTAACTTTGACAAATATTCATGAAACCATAACCTACTGGGTCCAAAAAAGGAAATAGCTCATATTCAAATGAATTCATTTTCACAACTACTTCTCATTAATCTCTTCTCATGTAGGCTTATGTTTTAAACATAAAAGAATTCCTTGCTTCCTTTTCCTATACTATTTTAGCTTCATGCTTTCTTAGAACAGCTGTGCCTAACTTCATATTTATACAAACATTTTCTTCATGCTATTTTCCAGTTACTCTTCTGTGAACCTGCAGAAATGTGGGTTGTTAGACATAGAATGTGCACTTTTTAAAAGCACTAGTGAGAGTCAGGATCTTGGCTCTTAATGAATTTCAATTGTAGATGTGGCATCACCTTCTTAGGTCTTTCCAAAACAGTTGTTTTACAGAACAACAGCAAACCTGTTCTTTACAAAGTCACTTAATCTGCAACGCATTAATTTTAACTATAATAGAATTTCTTCATTACAAAAACTATCATATAACACAATGCAATATGCAATTGATGCAGTGGAACCTTATGTCAGAGTCTAGAAATTTGACCTGCTAGATAGGTTTCTATTTCTGTGCAAGGCACTGCTTTGCTGCACTGCCTGCTTACGTTTTCTGTGGCTCTATTTACTCAACTGTAAAATAAATATTAAAAATGTTATTATAAAAAATACTTTCTTCAAAATATTTGGATATATTTGCTCAAAACTTTGAGATCCCAGACAGAATAATGAAGGCTATCGCTCTGCAGATGTTTAACCTGAACTAATGTTACATGTCCTTTCAAGAACAACTCTCCTTTTCTAAATAAACTCTTGGTGTTTTCCTCCCTTTAAACAGTATTCTCTTCTTTGCTAATATTGTATGGTCATTCAGAACTACTTAGTCTAGGGGAAAACATAGAACATTTTTCTTTGCACAATATCTATGGATCTGAACCATGGAAAAGGTGTTTCTGCTACCAGCAATATGCAAATCTGAATATCAATAAAATTAATCTTTCTTTGAAGAAGTTGGAGAGAAACCTGCCCACTGTGAATGACCACAGCACAGATGAGGTTGGCAGGCACTTCTGGAGACCACCAATCCAACCCTGTACTCAGAGCAGAGTTAACCAGAGCAGGTTGCTCAAACCATGTTCAGGTGGGTTTTGCGTGTCTTGAAGGATGGGGACTCCACAACCTGTCTGGTCAACCTGTCCTGATGTCTATCCATCTGTAGAGTAGAAGTGTTCTTTATGATGTTTAAAAGTAATTTCTTGCTTTTCAAATTGTGTCCATTGCCTCTTCTCCTTGTGGTGTCACTGGGCACCACTGAAAAGAGTCCGAGCCTTCTCTTTATCACACTGACCAGCCCCATCTTTCTCAGACTCTCCTCAAATGAGATGCTCCAAGCTCGTATTCAGTGTTTTTTCCCTGGACTTGCTGTAGTAAATCTGTGTCCTTCTTGTACTGGGGAGCCCAGCTCTGAACATGGCATATGCCAATGTAATGTACTTGTTCCCAAAAAGCAGAACTTAAATGCTTTGAGATAGCATGGTTATACCTTCATTTATCCTATTTAAATTAATTTTCACTAAAAGCTTTATCTTTAACCACCCTTTCAAAGATGAAACACCTCGTAAAAAAAATCAATGAGTGTTTAAGGTGTGGATCAATGGTATAATACAGCATTTAGTCTTTATGTTAGAACAAACTGCTCTAATTGGCTACTCATTAATTCTTAGGATCTCTTCCTGGCAGGTTTGATTAATGCAGACTCTCTGTCCTTCATATTTGTACATTAGAATCTTTGACTTTTCAAATGGCTTTTTCCCTGATACCTCCCCAGCTTTGGCCATTACATCTAATTCAATCACACTTCAAAGCAATAATGAAAAAATATTATTGTGGATTTAATATTTAACAGTTATCTTGGGATTGTTCTTTATGGAAAATTCAGGTGGAGACAATGGGTGTTGTGGCATCAGGCTAACAGCAGGCTATTTAGCCTTGTGGTAAGGACAATACTGCTAGGAAAGGATTTAGATAAGAAAGAAATCACAAGCTAAAAAAATACTTAAAATGTAAAAAAGAACGCACAGTAATAGCAAAAGACACTCTAAAAATCTCTAACCACATTCCCAAAAATGTTGGCTAACCCAGTAGAAAAAGGAACACAAGTTTCAGTCCAGTTTATAATAAACATTTTTGTACATTATGTCTCATTGTGCTCTATGCAGTATGCTCCTCATATGTAGTACCATGAGTGTCCCACAGGGAGTTAACTGTCAGTTTTTTCACTTTTTTTTACATGCAAATATTCTGCTTTCTAAATAATGCCCTCTTTCTCTACCAATTAATCGGTAAAAACACCAATATTAAGGACAGTTTACATTTTAAAATTTTAGGAAAATCATACACATTAAAAAAAATAAATAGAAAAACTGCTATCTGAAAATCAAAGGCCAGATTGTTTTATTTTTGACCAATACAGAAGAGATAATTAGGCCATAAAATTAGCAAAAGATCCTAAATAAAACTGGGGAGACAGTGAGTCCCAGTTCCACAGGTCCATGGGAATCTGTCAGACAGATGATGATCTGTGCGTCATCTCAAGGTAGAGGAAAAATTCTAAATCTGTTTGCACAGAGCCTGCTCTCCCAAAGAGATGGATAGGTAAATATTTCCTGATGAAATTAGCATATCTCTGATAGATCTCTTTCTTGCAGCAAGATGGAAAATTATTTAAAAATATTTACTTATATTATGGATGTACCTATATGCATTAAGAGCTGTGGACTCATAGGAAAAAGATTAAACCCACAGATTTTGCAATCTTATTAAATATGTGACAGGAAAGAAGTAATGGAAACCACAAATAATTGTGAAAAGAGTGCAGCAGGAGAAGTTTTTGATTAGCTTCATAAGCTGCTAATACTTGCTAGCAGCTCTGCTGTGAATGCATGGTAACACGCTGGGAAATCCTGAGGAAGGATTTGAATGAGGACAATATAGTGGCTAGGCAGACATTCATCAATGAAACAGTGCTGTCAATAAAAGTTATTCAATTTATTTATTTTCTTCCCTTCAGCAGTGGAGTTTGGTGCAGCAAAGGGATCCTGAATGGGTCTCTGATAGAATCAGCAGCACTTTCTTTAACTAAAGCAGGTGCTGCACGTTGCCTTCTGTGAAGTGTGCCAGAGTATTGGACAAACACTGGGCATATGTTTCATAAATAAGCAATAGGTATACAGCAAATTTATTTGCAATATGCTGTAGTCACCAGGTACTGAGGATATCATGAGATTTCATGATAAAAGTGTTTTGACAGGGCAGGAAAATAAAAGTATTAAAATTGCAGGCTTGAATATCAGAGAAATCAGATATGACATAACAGAAGATTTTATACAGTTTGGGAATTGATGCAACATGCAGGAAGAATTTCTGTTAAAAGACCCCTCCAAATCTCAGGATACCAAATGACGCAGTCATGAACAACAGCAAGATAGTTTTAAGTTGGGTTTCAAGTGCTAGGCAGCTACCAGATACCCAGCACCACTGTGAAGACAGAAAATTTAAAATAATTTAGTGAATCATAGTGTTGGGCAGTTTAAAATCTTCTTGTTATTACCAACATCTATTTACAGAAAGACAGCTACAGCAGGCTATGAAACAGTTGGATAAAATCTTCCACAGCATCTTATTCTGAAGCATGTGTAGCAGCACTGGAAAGATTTACCTTGGTTTACCCTCCGTTCTCCAGAAAACAGAGAGGTGTACACGGATGAACTATGATAAATACTAAGGGGGGTTATATCCTTCCCAGTGTCTATTACTGGAAATCAGTCTAGCTAGAGATTGCAGTAAAAAGAGATATGAAATCATACAATATTTGGAAGTCTACTTTTTAAACTAAGATTCAGACAGGTAAAATAGATAAAATACAGTTGGCTTGTGACGTATAGCAGGTCACACAACATAATGGTCCACATCAGGTCTAACCCTCTTATCTCTGTTAATACAAATATTATTCATGACCTACCTTAAGCATTTTTCCTAAGATGTAAGGCATTTTAATTTTGGCAATGTTTCTCCCCTTAAATATTCTAGTGAAATTGTCTGTATGTTTTTAAGCATAATCTGATCCTTTCCACACTGGTCATCCCATAAACACCAAGGTGGATGAGCTGGAGAACCAAAACTGCCTCTTAAGATGGACACCGCTGTAGGTCCACACAGAGACGAGACAACACATCAGTACTCAGGGAGTGACAAGTGAAGCAGGAGACCTTATCCAGCAAGAGGTATGCATTCATATCCAACCACCAAATAAGTAGAGTGAATGACAAAGTCAACAGTCTGAAATTTGATGGGGGGCAGGCATAAAATGTGTTCTGGGTGTTGAATGGTACTGGAGTGGGAATGGTGAATAACCTAAGGAGGACTAGCAGTCTGCCAAACATGTCAAAGGATGAGGAATAAGTAGATAAGCTAAAGCAGTCAGTAGGTCTGACACTGCGGAGTCAGCAGTATGTGTAATAACAGTACAGATGGATCAGTGGGTGTCCACTCAACCAAATGAAAGATGCACTGGGGCAGAAGCAAAATGCGGCACACCCTAAAAGAGGAGAAACCACAAAGGGCTATTAGGCCACCAACCTTAAATGGGAGATTAAGATTTCATTCCTAGGGTAGGGTATTTACTGTGGTCACACACAATCAGTTTATTATAGTACAATAGCTAAAGTGAGGGCTAACAGGAAAGAATTAGTACCTGTGTGAAAGCTGGCAGACAGAACTCAGGCAAAGAAACCCGAAGAGCTATGAAAAGGCACTATGAAGTCCCAATCTCTCAGCAAATGAAACCAATGCTTGTAGAAACTGCAGCGTCCAGGTAAACAGCATCTCTTAACTAAAAACGGTTTGGCCATGCAGACACAGAAACTGCTCCTGTTGCCACCCAGCACGCCTACCGGGAACAGCTTTCAGAGTCAAATCGCAACTTTCTTAGCTTTAAAAGCAACATAGACGAAGAGAACTCCATCAACAGCAAATATTTTCCACATGATAAATGGTGCATATGAAGGCAAACCCAATAGTAATATCTATGTCAAAGACAACACTGTACTTCCCAATTATACCCTTATTTGTGAGTTTAGGATGAAATAATACCTTTAATTAAAATGATTAAAACCTCATATCAGGGTTGTGGTGTTGCATAAATGAACATCATGATTACAGTTACTGGAGAGTTGCCAATATTTAAAAGCATAAGAAGTTTGATTTTTTTTTCTTTATGAGAGAATTAGTCTACACTGTACAAAGCTAAAATCCAAAGTCCTCATAGCGTAGCACATACTTTAAAACTGTTACAACAAAAACCTCAGAATTTAAATTATCAATTGTAGTGTTGAGCAATTAAAACTGCCATAGATTTTTATTTCAGCTGACTGTGAGTCAAAAGAGCACCATCACGACATGTTGCATCTGCCAAAATGAATGCAAATCTTTATTCATGCTGGATAAGTCTCCAGTAGATGTCAACGAAGGAGGAGTTCCTCACTCACACCTTTCTGTGCTCCTTGATTCTTTAAAGTATTTTTCAGATTCTTTCTTATAGCTCAGTACCATTCCTCTCTCCAACACAGAGTTATCAACACCACTGCAGTCTCTCTGCAGTTCTCTTCAACGGATTGATACAGACAGATATTAGCTTTGCACCTGGCTCACAGGGGAATTGATGAGAACCTGGTATCAATGATGCTCAGAGCAGAACTCCAACTGGCTCTGCTGAAGGTAGAGTTTTACATAAGGTGTTTAAATGGACTCCAAATTATTAAATTTTTACAGTTAAGAAAATCCTCTGGCTGAAGTGTATCCAAAATCCTTAGTAAGTCACTGAGGACAATCCTGTTCTACTATTTATGAGGAATCAATAAGAGCTGCAATAGCTGTTCATGAACTCCACTGACTAATTAATACTTCCAATACCTTTCTGAGGGAGCTCGTTACTCCATTCATTTCAGAGCTGGAAAACTCAGCCATATGGATTGTTTTAATGGTTTTCTCCAGCCACACAGGGAATCAAAGGAAGAGCAAGAACTAGGTTAAATTTAAACACCTAGCTTAGCCAGCCCTCTTGGTGGTATGGCCAGAGGCTGCCTCTCCAAGGATCATGGGGTGAAGCACAACCTCCAGATGAATGCTTTGCTTCACTTTCTTCCCTTCTGAAGATGATAGGAAAAGAAATAAATAGGAATAAACTATTTAAATAGTGAAAATTCACTGAGGTTTTGGGAAGTTTAGTGGAAGACAAAAGAAGTAAAGTTGTGAAGATAACAAGTGAGAAGGGGGATTCACCTACATATCAGAATTTGGGAGAAAGGCTGGAGAAAAGGGATGTGTGAGGAAGAAGGGAAGCTATGCAACAGTTGAAGATGAATACAGAAATATAATAAAAGTGACAGTGAGTAACTGTGAAGAATGATCCAAAGAAGACTTTGTGAGCAGGCATTTCTAGACAAGAATTACAAAGCATTCTTTATATATATATGTATTTTAGAGACAGTAATGAGGTCAAGAAATCCTTGTAGACATAAGTTTTCAATGGCAGCTCAAACATACAAATACAAAATGAAACTGTCACTGAAATGTATTATTATCCTCTAAAGAACCACAGTGGTGGTTATGAAGCTACACATAAAGAGATTTTAAACATGTAAGACAAGGATTCCATTCTCGTATTGGCATCTACAGTTTCATACAAACACTTGATACAACATCAAAACTTCCTCAGGGAAGTTGGGGTTGTTCAGCCTAGAGAAGGGAAGGCTCTGGGGAGACCTTATAGTGGCCTTCCAGTGCCTAAAGGGGGCCTACAGGAAAGCTGGGAAGGGAATCTTTGTCAGGGGTGTAGTGATAGGGGAATGGGAGAATGGCTTTAAATTAAAAGAAGGCAGATTTAGATTAGATATAAAGAAGAAATTTTTTACTCTGAGGGTGGTGAGGCACTGGACCAGTTGGCCAAAGAAGCTGTAGATTCCCCACCCCTGGCAGTGCTGAAGACTAGGCTTGATGGGGCTTTGGGCAACCTGGTCTAGTGGAAGATGTCCCCACCCATGGCGGGGGGGGTGGGAGGGGTAGAGGGGTGTGTATGGAACTAGGTGATCTTTAAGGATCCCTTCCAACACAAACCATTCTATTCTATTCTTCTATTCTGTTCTGTTCTGTTCTGTTCTGTTCTATTCTATTCTATTCTATTCTATTCTATTCTATTCTATTCTATTCTATCCTGTTCTGTTCTGTTCTGTTCTGTTCTATTCTATTCTATTCTATCCTATCCTAAAGTTGTTAAGGTTTATAGCACTCTTGTGATCTCAAATACTATTTGAATCAGATCAGTTCAAAAGGTCAAATGAAAACCTTGTATTTACTAGCAAAATATATAGGGACAGTCTGTCCACTTCTAGGAAAAAAAAAAAAAAGTCTTCAGCATAACATGCAGAGGAAATGCTTGGTAAAGTTTTTTCTCACACCATATGAGGAAAAAATAAGTTGTAGCTATGTAGCTGTGGGGCATTCAGCTTCTCAATCTGCTGTTGTTTGCAATCAAGGCAATTTATGCTGGCTTGCTCATCTATGATAACAGCCAGAGGCTGGTACTTTTCTGTCCTTTCACTCATAGAACAGAAGACACTCATACTGGATGAAGAAGAGAAGACATAGATATTCTTAGCTTTGCGCTTACTGTGAGGGAAAATATTTCTATCAGCACAACTAGCATTAGTCAAGGTTATTCATTTTTTTAAGGAAAAATGAAAAAAAATATTAAAAAGATAAAAGTTCTGTTTCAGTGAGATGCACAGTAAGGATTGAATTCATCTCACCAATTAAGACACCTAAAATGAACTAAGACCAAGGTTTACATGTAGGTTCGTGGTGTCACGTGTTACGGTAAGTCCACCTGGCCTTCAGCTACCACTCTAGAAGGCATGGGGCGTATCCGTAAATCCACACAGGTACCCCAGATGTCTCAGATATTTTAAGGCAACTCAATAGCTCCAACTACCTATGTGTAGTCAACTGAATCAAGTTCTACGTGTTTAAAATCCTTTTACAGTCAATAGTGATGTAATCAAATTAGTCAGTGGAGATCTAGATGGACTCTTCCTGGTAGCTGAGTAGTCTGGTGGCTTCACTGGATGGAACTTGATTGCTTAAGCATTAGATCTGAATGCTATTAAAGACTTTCTATGTATATCCAGCCGGATTGGCAGGTGTTACAGTGGAGCCATGGGATACCTGCATGCTCCTGGATAGCAACTGGAAACCAGGCAGTATATTCTGTCATCTCCAACTGCACTGTGCACTTACATGTAGACATCTGAATTGAGCCTTTCTGACCAGATCTCCAAGTGCTAGAATGGGATGCTATGCACAAGTTCATATGCAGATATCCAGTCAGCTGTCTTAACCTCCAGACTGAAACCCACCCCAACGTAAACACAAATATCGCATGTAATCATTCTGGACAGTCCTACTATCTCCAGCTTGCAGCTTAAAAGGACTTGTGAAAGTCTTAGATAATATCTGCCAGCACTGAGCAAATGTTGTGCATACCCCAGCATGTGTCTAATAACATCAGGCCCTTATGGTTAGGCAGATGGATCATTTCTCTTGTTTCTAACCCTAGAGAAATGAAGATGTAAGTTTTATTTAATGACCTCAATTTTCAAGTTCCAATTGTAAAATCTGAATAATAATAAAACATGGTTATTGGTGTTATCAGACATGTTAGCATCAGAAGCATATTTCTGCAATTTCAGTATTGCATCCACTCACTGTGAAACAACTATTCTGTCTATAAGAGACTGTCTGCTGCACTGGAGTGTTAGTAAATACATTCCATTATATGACCAAGGCCCTGTTTCTGTTTTCCATAAAGTGAATGTAGGATTTCTGGATCCAAACTGTTGCCTGAGTTAAAGAAAACTTTGACAAGCAAAATAACAGCAGGGTCCTAGGACTGCACATTCTGCCCTCTAAACCATGTTGCCCCCAATTCTGTCATATCTGGATTGTGGCTGAGCCGTGGAACTGTATATTTCATGATGCTGAGTAAAGATGGAGAAATTAGGAGGGCTGGCAAGAGTCTGTAAGTCCAAAAATTTAGTGTCATTGATCATGACAATATATTCTACAGAGCCAGTCTGCATTAATAAGGCTACCACTTGTTTAAGTAGGATGTCTTTAATCGCTGCATTCATTTCTGCAGTATCCAAAATGGCAGGAGTAATAACAGGAAAAGTTCTCTGCTTGTGGTATAATTCCATTAAAATAATGGCAATAGAGTATTTGGACCACAATATTCCTTTACAAATTATCATAACCATTTTTTAAGATGTGGTGATTATTTTTTCTCACACCAAATTCTGAAAAATCAAGAGCATATAATAATAATGGAAGGTAGAAAATTCTGGTATTAACAAATGAAAATATATGATTTTAATATAAAAGCCATCTTTGTGGACTAGTAGTAAATCTTCCATAGTGGAAAAGAAATGGAGCTCTCAAAAAGGTACCAAAGTGCCATGACATAAATGAAATAAGCCACAGACATGTCTTCCTCAGTGGTAGTTCCTTTTTTGCCTGCTTCATGAAATACTGTTACCTATGCTTCATGAAATACTGCTAGTATAAAAGAAATTTAGAGGGTTTCTGTTTGTTTTAGTGTGATTTGAAATAATCACTCCCAACACCTCGGTTACAGAACATCATTCAGAAAGGAGATTGCTTCCTTCCTTCTTGGCTCTGGTTCAACTCCGACAAGAAAAACATCCGAGCTTTAACATTTATTAATCTTATTTTCTATTGCTTTGGGAAAAAATGAGAGCACAGTGTATGATGCAAAATAATAAATAAAGTGTTACATGTCATTAGTATTATGGAAATATTTGTGGCCTTTCATGCTCATATAAAAATGATCTACATAAGCAGTCTTTTTTCTCCAGAACAATACCCATTAACTTATTTTTGATCAAGACTTCACGTACAAAATACATGGATAAATACCACAAGGATCCTCCTCCCTTACATGACCCATAATATCAAAACATTCTGATGATTCCCATGAAAGCTGTTGATCAGCCTGAACGTTTGCTCCACAATTTCAAAGCACGTTTGAAGGTCATATGGTTGTTCACTGCCATAGATTTAAACAAATCAGCTCAAATATCATTAACAGAAAGCCAGGCACAGAGTCACAGTAACAGATGCACTATAAATTCTTGGAGAACCAATACAAAAGGAATTTACAATGCAAAAGAAAGGTAAAGAGCAGGATTACCTGGGGGACAATAAGAATCTAATAAATGAAAGAATAAACAGTGTTTATTACCACAGGTGTAAGTCTGAAGATCTTAAGCAAAAAGTGATTATTCAGAAACAACTAAGAAAAAAGGAGATAGTGTAAATCTTTCACAGGTAGGGGAATTTATTTTGTGGCTGGAGATAGCATATAAAAAAAAACACGAGATAAGCATTTGGTACAGTCACAGGAGCAAACAAACTGAAAGAAAGAATATGATAAGGGAATGGTAAGGGTCATAAGTGGTATAGATGGCATGAGGAGAGATGGGAGACAAATGAGTGGAGACAGACGTAAGAAAAACAAATAAGTATCTTTAATGACATTCAGGCAGCAGATTGGATTTTTTTTTTTCCAAAATAAAAAGTTTCATTTCCTTTATTTTTTTCAATGAAAAATGTTTAGTTCTTGTCATAGAAAACTGAGCTGTCTCTTAAACAGCCTTTTTCCCACAATTTTCTGATGGTTTCTATGGAACACTGTTGCCAGCCTCATGATACCTCTATACTACTATCCTGCTCACAAAGATGTACACATGTATACTGTAAGTCAGCCTAGGCACCAGGAACAGCTGTGGGGCAATGTGATTCAGTGCAGGCTGTCTGCACTGAATGTCATGCATCTGTCATTTAACCTGATGTCATGCATCAAGGTCTGTATTGCCACAAATGCCTTCTCATTCTGTCCATACTAAATTAGGTCTTCTGTAGGACATGTCAGGCTCTATGCTGTAACATTTTGGTTTGCAGTTTGACTTGAGTGACTTGCGCCAGATTTGTAAGAGCACATACTAGCATCTTGAAAAATTGTACCATTTCTCTGCATCCTCCTGACTAATCTACTCTCATTCTTAGCATGTTTCATCAGGAGCACTTGAGCCATAAGGACCAACGGGATGACTAAGAGTGCTAGTAAAACAACAAACATTTGAGATGTGAGATTCTGCAGATCAGAAGAAGAAGCAAAAGGACAAGGCAGCAGATGAGAATCCACTATAGCACAGTCAAGGGCCAGGATGACCTAAGACTAAGAAAATGGCTTTATGGAAACAAAGCTACAGAACATGTATGGAGGGAATTGAAGGCTCTTTGCACATCTTATAAATAAATATTGCCTTTAAATAAGATGTTCCTAGGAATTATTTTACAAAAGGATAAAAATACTCAGATCAGGTAGGAATTTATCTGAAGTATGAAGCTCATTTTACTCAAAATATAAAATAATCAGTAGATTGGAATGGTTCTGCCAAGTTCCTCTACTGGAACAGTTAATGAATAGCCTACTGTGTTACAAATCTCTCATGCTCCACAGTGTTTTACATCAGGAATCACTGCTAATAAAGGGGGAGCAAATAACATCTATCTTCAGAGAAGCTATTATCAGAGCAGAATTACTCAGTATAATTTAAATGTTAAAACAAAAACAGAAAATTACTTTAAAGTAAAGGAATCAGAGCCAAATTTCTCTAACCTGAGACAACAATTAATCTCAAGAGAATAGGTACTGCCAGTCTCTTGAATTCTCCCCCAGTCTGCTTTTACTCTGCACTGAGTAGTGTAAAAAGAAGGAAATTGAAACTTCTGCCTCCCAGAATGAATAGATTTAGACAAAATACATTGCCTCCTAAAGCATTAAGTAACTTCAACATTCAATAAGCAGTGAATAATACAAGTGAAAGAGCCCAACAGCTACTCAGTAGGAAGAAGACCATCCTCATGCTTGGCTCTGGCAGCTTTTAGTCAAGATAATAATATAAAGTAAATAAAAAACTCCCCTAATAATTCCAGGACATTCTCCAGACTCCATAAACCATTAGCATTTACTATTATTATTCAGTTGGCATTTTGAAATAGCAACTGAGATCAACGCCTCATTGTGCTAGGCATAAAGTAAGAAACTAATAAAGAAGTCACACTCTCTTGCTCTTTGTAAGAAGGATTTTTCAAAGTGGCATACCTGTAGGTTTTCGAGTATCCATGTGAGAAGGTGGAGCACACTATGCTGTCTGCATAATCAAGAAACCCAGTGACCATAGCGAACTTGGATGAGTCATTACTTTCAGTACCTAGCTATTTAAGATCAAGAGCATGGAGAACTGAGGAATAAGCCCAGCACTGAGGACTGAGCCTGAAAAGGTAAAGTAGTGCTACTGTGACTTTTCCGCATCCACAGAAAGTCCCATAATAAAGCTGTGTAATACTGACTACGCATCTAGTACCCAAATCTGGTAAACACTTCCAGGTATTAGAGATACTGCCTGAGGTCATTCATATGATCTAGAGGACTCCCTTGGAACTTGAAATCTAGCAGTCAGGCTTGTTTAGCAATTCAAATAGTGTGAAATAGCCAGAAGGTGTGATTTCTTTAGATTAATAAAGAATAACCCAAAGGACTCTGAAGTCAAAGCATAGCTAAAGAAACAAAGCTTCAGCACTTTATCTCATCAGACTTTTGACAGTACGTCCTGAGAGAGACTATTTTATCTTCAAAGTGACATAGACTCTGAGTTTTGTTCACTGAACCAGGAATCTGGTGCAGAACCAACTGCAGTCACATTACCAATACTGAAATCCACTTTAAATACTGACAGGATTACACTGACCCTCAAAGGGCACAGTATCGTTCAAGTGTGGGTTGTTCTGGTGTTTGTTTTTTGTTGTTGTTGTTTTTTTTTTGGTTGGTTGGTTGGTTTTTTCTTTGTTTGTTTGTTTGTTTTCCATCAGAGATGTTTCTGGATAACTAAAACACTATGTGCCAAAGCTCTCTCTCTTGTAACTCCCTTGACTTAAATAAGCTCTGACTAGTTAAAGACCTGACCCTAGAGTTACTTCCCTCCTATACGTGGTTTATTAAAAGTTACAGATAAAACAACATCAAGGGAGCTTTTTTGCCTAAATAAATAAATAAATAATAAAACCCAAGAATATCAAATACCAAATACTTTGCAAAAGCAAAGTATGCTCTACTTCTGGCACAAAGGCTTTTATTCTGGGCTTGTCAGTAAATAGAATACAAATTAACAATGTGTATTGACTGATGCCATAATAAGTGATTTACAAATTTTAATTTAATACTGTAGCATCTCTGAGAACCCAATTCATGATTATATTTTTTAAACTCTGGTCCTAGTTCAGTAATGTAATTAAACAAATTAAAACTTTAAAGCTTAAAAGTTTAAGCTAAAATGAATAAGAGTATCCACACACATAAAACTACGTACATGCGTAATTAAATTGCTGAAAGTCACAGATGCCCTGTATTTCAGAAAGAAAGATATGTATTATTCAAAATTCAACATTCAGCACCATCATTCACTACTTATACAACATAAAACTTAAATATTTCTATGAAAATTATGCACTTTTCACTCTGGACTAGAGTATATGATTCATCAAAATTAAACTGAGTATCTCAATATCTCAAAATTTGGACAATGAAGAAAGTGCTGACTCCCATCCCCCATTGCATCTGTTTGCCTGAGAGAAGCTTAGTATTTGAGATGGAATGTCCTTTAGCTGCCTTCTAAAATGTCTATTATGGGAATAATTAAGCACAAAACACAGATACCAGAACAACTGTAGAAAATACATCTCAATCTCCTTCACTTTATTATTTCAGCTGCCTTTAATAACCTGTTTACTAATATTTTTTTCACTGCCCTTTCCTTTCACATCACAATAATCATCATCATTGGGAATAAACTAGCTTGTTTTGTCAGATTTGTCCTAAAGGCATGCCTTCTGTCCTTGCCAACTGAGTCACCTAGGTTTCTTCCCCTGGGGAAGCCAACACAACCTTTGGGCTCTGCCCTTCATCCAAGGGCAGTGAGAAATGCTATTTTGGTATCTCCTTTTGGCCTCTGTCTACTGCAACCCAAAGAGAGTTACAACCTAACTCACTACAGTCCTCATTGCTTGTGGTTTCCAATTTTAATCATTCTCAAAAAGGGGCTAATGGGGGAATAGGTCCAGTAAGTTCCAATGGTTCTCGTTTGGTGCTGCTGTAGGTGGATGACACTGTGAGCTTTTTGTTATTAAGTACAGTGTGGGTCTGTGATTTACTGCCTGGCCATTGCCTGGATGTCAAAGTGGGGTGAGCAGGAATAAGTAAGCATCTGCATGCTGGGGACAGGACTCCAGGTATTTGGCTTGTGTTCTCTTTCTTAATCTTATTCTGTGTACCACTAAGATTTCTTTCTAAAACAGGGACTTTCATTTTTTAATTCATATTCTAGCCCTCATTTTTAGACAAACTGCCCTTCTATCCCTGAAAATTCAGTCCCTGTCTCTGCTCAGCAGAAAAGAGAACAAGGGATGAAGCAGCATACCTTACTAGGCTACCCTAAAAACGCTGTATAGATTGTCTCCTTTAATGAATAATGAATCACAAGTACAAGTCTATTTGGAAATTCTCCAGCAGGTCATTCCCGTACCTTCAATGACAATACTACTGGGATAAGAAGTTACAGCCAACAATGTCATGGAGATCAAAACAGCCTTAAATAATGTTGACTTCTGTATTTTCAGCTCAGATACCAACTTCTGGATACAACGAGTTGTCACTTTGCAAGAAATTGACCTGTTTCTGGATACTGCATGTTTTGTGGGCAAACAATTTCTTCCATAAAAAAAAAAAAAAGCACCTCACAGCAACTTCTGCAAGTTCTGCATTAAATTATCTCAAAACTATGACCATTTTTATGTTGTAACCATAGTTATAACATAGACCATAACAAAAAATCATAACCTTATAAATGAAAAGCCCATGATCTTATCATCTGTTAGTTGGAAATGAATGTTCCTTACATCATACAAGATGTTTCATACAGAACAATGAAACAAATCTGAGAAGTTAACACCAGTTTAGGGGAGCATTAAAATTTATGTAATAATGCCAAGTGTTATCATAAGATGTGGCTGACCTGACCATTTTTCTGCATTTATGATTCTTCCTAGAAACTCTTCATATATATATATATATATAGTATTTATAATAATATTATATATTTATTTATTTATATAAATGTATGAATATATTTTATATATACACCCTTCTCATGCTTCAGTAAATAACAACGCTCTGCAAACTTCCTCTTCCTCAGCTGGCATCCAAAGAGTTTGCTGCCTTGTGCCAACTGACTTGAACCATCAGTATATACTTTTACAAAACAACTTAAGCAGTTAATTTCTCCCTTATGTAGACAGGACTATCAGTATACTACTTTGGTAATTAGGAGATGTTGGGAACATTTTGAGAATCAGGATTTCCTGTCTATCTAACATAAGGTGCTTTGCTGAACATCTCTCTCTACCACATCACCCAGCGTGTGCTGGGAAGTCTGAGGTTTGCAGGATAACTACTGGGGTTGCAGCCCTAGGAATGGATGAGGACTGAATTACTGATCTTTTATGTCCTCTGGTTTTACTGTGACATCCACTGAACAGTTACTTGGGCTGTTTTTGTTTGTTTGTTGTTGTTCTTTTAAAGTGTTTGGTTAGGATGTATAACATCACCTTTTTCTATCTAGATATCTGTCTTTGATTTGCTGATGTTTCTGGCCCAGATATTAATCTACTATGAACCAAGGAAGACGAGAATTTATATGACGAAGGCTGAAAATGTTGCTGGGAACATAATAACAGTTGGTAGGAATTTAAATTACAAAGTTGTTCTCTTTATATATCATCACAAAATCCCATGACCAATGAAGAACTTCTCACCATTAAATTAATGGTTTTAAACAGTGTCCTTCAAAAAGGCTTTAAAGTCTGTGGGCTTTTTCTCCCTTCATTTCAGAGGTTAGATAATAAGTAGAGATCTAAATAAGGCCATCTCTGCCGTTTAGCTAGGTAATGCCCTTTACAGTTTGTGTGACACTGGCAATGGAGCTGCATTATATTAAATCATCTATTGACAACATCCAGAATACATTTGAAGATCATGAATCCTATCTTACAATCTTGCAGAGTAGCTGTGCTTTCACATCTTTTTCTGTTTAGACAATATCTTTCCATGCCATCAAAATAAATAAATTTACTGACATATATGAATTATGTATTAACTTAGACTGATTTGCACATAAAGAAATAAAATTATGGTTGAATCCAACAGTATAAATTGCCTTTTTTGAGGTTTATGCTGGGTTCTAAAGATTTATCACTTGAAAAGTGTCTCTTTCGGTATATTTATTGACCCTAAACTAGAAAAAATAATTTTCCTTTAAAGAGTTTTTGCATCTTAGTAATTTGAGCAGACACACAAAATTGCAAAGTTCCTTCTCTTTGTCCTCATTTTGGGTAATGCTAGCTATCCGTGTCTTGCACTGCAACCAGGTAAGGAAATATTTATCTGTTCTGATTATTCATAGTTGAATGAAAGTTTGAATCTTTAGTGATGGAAATTTACCAGTGTGCTTATCAATGACCTGTGTATTTCACTGTCTATGCGGATGATGGGAGCATGCTTAAAAGGAAGAAGGAGCAACCTCCATCTGTATTTAAAGCATTCTTCATGTACAGTGCCAGTGCACAGAGAAAGGGCAGTTGTCTTTGTAGTTCTGTTTCCTAGAGGGACCACATAAATGTCACAGGAAAGTGAGAGAAGATGGAAGAATGGACTTGATTATTTTTCCTTACCTAAAACTCCCCTAGAAACAAAACCAAGTTTCAAACTGTTATTTGTGAAAATCCTTTTGCAGTTTTGGAGCCCCAGCTCCTGTGTTTTAAATGGCATGAGCGGGGGAACTAAACTGCAGCCCAGTGCTGACCATTAGACAGAAGCAGGTGTAGTGTGCAATATGTGGTGAAACACCTCTGGATCCTGAATAATTTTCCCATCTATGGAAGAAACAGCAGTTCCGTCTTGCAGGAAGAAGTTGAAGAATACTCATTGACAAGAATCTCTCCTTCCTCTCTCTTGCTTGGTCACCATTTCCTCCCTTTCTCATCTTTCTTGTCTCTCCACTGACATTTAATCATACAAAGGCTATATTGCACTAGAACTTCATTATTTTATTTGAATTCTCAACAGCAGACTTTCTGGTAATATCAGCTCAAAGTGCTTTGTCCCAACTAATTATTTATCTTTTGTACGTCACTATTCTTTGCAGATTTATTGCCTGTATGTTATACTACTCAGCACAGAAAGTAGTGATCACTCTGGGAGGACCAAACCAGATCTGAAGCTCATATTCTGCTTTCAGAATCCAACCAATCTTAAGTCTGGCCTTTTGCATTATGGTGAAATTTGTGTAAAATTTAGCGTTTCACATTTCTCCCAGTCATTCTGTAAACTGCTGGATTGCTTTTTTTTTTTTTTTTTAGTTTTAATTTTTAAAATAGGTTGCTGTTTTGTTTTGTTTTTTAAAAAAAGTGTTCATAAAACAGAGAGTTTTGCTTTCCACTGAGTTATCCTTATTAAGATGCAATTCTTGCGAACAATTTATTGACTTCTTTTTGGATACCAGCCTAGCTTTCTGGCAGTTCCTGCATCCCTTTATGCAGACTCTGTTGCAAAGATGTAGCTCTCATCAATTAATACTTTTCTTCTATGTGGTATATTGTTTTGTACAAATACTGGACAGTTGCTAGAGCATTCATGAACTTTGGAGGTTTTTGGAGTCCCTATGGGTTCATGAAGGTAATTAAGAGAGGCTGCAAGGTGCTAGATATTTCAATCCAATATGAAGAATAGAAAAGCTTATTCCCAAAAGCTTTTACCCTTCAAGGCTGAATATTAAGCATTAGCTTTTCAAAACACAGACACACTAATAAATTACATAGGTTTATTACCATTAGTATTTCAGCTTTTTTGTTCTTACTTTAATACTAAATCAAAGAAGAGTGTGAAAATTCTTTGCTTTGAATAAAGGTCACTAAGCTGAAGAGGTTGAGAAATACAACACAAGATGAGACAGACACAATCTAGTTGGCCAGATTCCATTGCTAAATTCTGATGACGCTGTATTTCTTCACATATATTTAAATGATGTGTAAAATTTATAATGCAGATGATTCCGTAAAGTATTCAATCTGAAATTTCTTTAGGTCAATGAAGCTCTTTCAGATTACAATTCAAGATATCTATCATCAAATTAGAAAATGTTTCACATATTGAAACAACCTTTAAAAATCCTTGCTAGTACAGAAAGTTATCTTCATTTTTCAGTTTTATAAAATAAAAGATGAAAGAAAACAGAATGTAAAGTTTTTTATTCATAAACAATTTACATCATGCTCACAAAACAGGCCATGCTACATTGCTTTTAAATTTTATTTTCTACATAAACTGTTATCAGTTGTTCAAGATGTAAAATGGAACTGGTTTTAATTTTATGTCATATCATGTATATAACAACATACTACATCGGGTCATGTTAAATCCAATAATGTAAGGTAAATATCAGAAATAAAAAAGAATGAAGTCACCCACAGCTGTATGTTATTATGTTCTGCACCGTGTTCTATTTTCTACGTATTCCAAATAGTCTCTACCAGTAAAATTTAAGAGCAAATTTGTATGTCTCTACACAAATCCCCAAAACTCAAGGCAGAAGTTTACCACTGCATTTCTTAAGTACATCAAGAATGACTAGCAAAGTATGAACAGTAAAAACACCTAAAATTCAGAACGCTCTTGCAGTTATTCAGTGTTACAGTAGGAAAGCGTCAGAAGTGCAGTCAGGCTTTTCATGGAGCTTTTAAACTGAAAGATCAAAGGGTCAAACAACTATTATAATAATTTCAAATATTTTAAGAACACAGGACCAGATTTAATTTAAAGTAAACACATACCATCAGTTTAGCAACTCACAACCTCATGTAACTTAAAATCAAGAACAGTAAATTCTAGATTGTTGAAAAAAGTCACTGTTAAAGCTAAATTTAAAAAGTCAGTATCATGTAAATGAGGGCAAATCTAGAAGATGGTATTTTTGGAATTTGATGTTTTGCATGGGAGCAAATTGAAAGCAGGAGATAAAATGGCAAAAGGAAATTAAAGCATACCTCCTATCTATACGATTTTGTTTTGAATTGTAAGAATTTCCAGTGAATTCTGCATCCTTCCTACTGCTGTGCATAGTGTTGTCATGTGGCCATAAGCTTTTCTTTATCCTAGTGATGCCTACATTTCTATGCTTCTCTGTGTCTCGTGAAGAGCTCTGGGATGAAATGGGTTATGTTAATGCAGCCATCAGTTCTTATAATGAGAGAACATCCAGAAGAAGGCTACAAAGATGGTGAAGGGTCTAGAGGGAAGGATGTATGAGGAGTGGCTGAGGTCCCTTGGTTTGTTCAGCCCAGAGCAGAGCAGGCTGAGGGGAGGCCTCATGGCGGCCTGCAGCTCCCTCATGAGGAGAGTGGAGGGGCAGGCGCTGAGCTCTGTTCTCTGGGACAGCGACAGGACCTGAGGGAACGGCATGGAGCTGGGACAGGGGAGGGTCAGGCTGGGTGTTAGAAAAAGGTTCTTCACCAAGAGGTGGTCGGGCATGGAAACAGGCTCCCCAGGGCAGTGGTCACAGCACCAAATGCTTCAAGAAGCTTTTGGACAACGCTCTCAGACACTCTGATTTTTCGGTAGTCCTGTGTGGAGCCAAGAGTTGGACTCGATGATCCCTGTGAATCCCTTTCCATTCAGGATATTCTATGATTCTGTGATTTAATGATTCTGTGATGGACATTCCCAGAGTACTTCTTTTTACCTAGATTAATACAGTATGCCAGCCAGGTTGAGTTCAGCAACCATGGAGATATCATGTCTTCTTGGATTGGTTAGATTTCAGCTGCTACCAGTGTGCATTACTGAACTACCATGGGCATTGACAAACCTAACTCTCTTCCTCTGGCACTAGAGCCCACATGCATAGTGGATAAACGCTTATCCATGGCCACTGACCAAGGAAGGGAGCAATGGGTTGCCAGTCTCCCCCACTCAGCAACTGTTAAAGGAAGGTAAGAAGAACAAGGATCTATGTACCTGGGAGCATAAAGATTCTACAAGAGAAAAGATGACTGTATTTCATCCTGAGTCGAGATCTGGCTTAATACCTGCCCCTTAACCATTCTGTTCTTATAAACTGTGGATGAGATTCAAGCAATAGCTAATAGAAGAAATAGGATAGGAGTGAAACTGCACTACAGATGGGGAAAACAAAAATGTATATATAAGCTTTTATGAAAATAATGTAATTAATTTGAAATTAATATGTTTTAGAATATGTGTATAAAACTGAGGTGATTTATTTATATGTAAACAAAAACTTCCCTAGTACCTTCATACTCTGAAAACTCAACACTGAAACATGACTAGATATTGTTGGTGGTTTTCTGTTGAATAATTAAATAAATAAGATTTAAAAGTTCATAGAATCATAGAATCTTTTAGGTTGTAAAAGACCTTCAAGATCATCAAGTCTTCAAGTTTAAAAATAAGCCTCTCAGGCTTAAAAATAATAATAAAAATAAAAATACAAGACAAGACAAGTCCCTGAAACAAAACCTGTTGTGTGAAGGCTGTAAAGCCAATTCCACACTGTCAGTTCCTAAGCCCAAGACAAGAGGAGCAGTGTATGCACTGGTAAACTAACTCAAGTGCTGTTATGCTTGAACTGTTTGACCATACAACACAGGAAACAATTGCTGCAGGCTACCTGCTTTTCAAATTCACCTCATAAGAAGAAGTGAGTGCCCTGGTACCTGGAGAGCTTTTTTCTGTGTGTGTCAGAGCTTAAAGAACTGTAGTTGTAGAGGAAAAAAAGGTGAGAAAATTAATTCCATTCCTTTTTATCATATTTTACTTATAATTTAACCATTTTTTCTATCTTAACTATTTTCTTTATTTCTTCAGTTTCTTGTAGCATTTACAGAAAGGGTCTGCTGAAGCTAAGGTCCAAAGGAGAATGTCACTCTTTATGCCTGCTCATGCTGCCCCAGGTTCCCTGGGGTATGTACCCATTATTCCCTTGGGTATGTACTATGTTAGAAAGAAAGTTGAAAATGGGGAAAAGAGCAAAGTTCTGGGACAACTTCGTTTGTTTGCATACTAGTAATGAGTTTTATCTCATCTGTCTATCTCATCTACTCTCATCTCAGACTTGTGTTGTAGTTTTAGACCTCACAAGTGGGGAAGAGGCAGAGCTGAATTTCATAAAGAGTGAGGTCATGGAGTGTACTATATATGTTTGTTCACTGTAGGCTATACTGTCTCCTTTTTGAATTTTCCAGATTATTTTCCCCTAAGGAAAGAAAAACCCAATTAAGCCCTCTCTTTTTTGTACAGTTTTCTCTCTCTCTCTGCTAAGTCTAGGAAGGAGGGCTGATGAATGAAGAATTAGAGCTGATGATAGGCACATAAGAAGACAGCCAACTTCTGCAGATGAGGGTAAATAACCACAGGTGCTGTTTTAGGGATAAGCCATCAATGACAGATGACTACATTGAGAAGATCCACAGTAACTGTGTCCGTGTGGTACCCTTTTGTTCAGCACTGCTGCTGCAGTGACACTGTGATTACTACAATGAGTGCTGTGACAACAGCGGATGACAAAATAGCTACATTTGGTCAGAAGAAAAGTCATGCAACTACTGTAATTTTTGGAGCTTCTGGTTTTGTGATAATGGGTTTGTCTTATCAGGCATGCTGAGAACTGATGATGACATAGGGGCGAAAGTAAAATTCTATCTTTAGACAAAGTTTCAGAGGCAAGAAGTCAGCTTCATGATCATCATACTGACCAGACACCAGAAAATGAGCAAAGAGTTCCTGCCAGACTGAGGAGTTATGGAGAAAAGTGTGAAAGGCAAGGAGCCCCAACTTGCAGAGTCTTGAGGGCATGGCAGAATTGTGGAGCTTCGTGTTCCCTGCAAGAATTTTGATGAAGATAAAGTGCAGTCTTGAGAGCAGTGGGCTTCGCTGCCAGCTGCTATTGCGAGGACTTTGCTTCCAATCTTGGTAATGAAAAAGGAAAAGTTTTCTCGTCTTCCACCAAGAGAAACTGATTGCTAAGCCAAGGCTACTTTTTTGGTTTTGTTGATTTCCACTGTTTTTTTTTTCTCTTTCTTTTGCCATTGTGGAACTCCCAAAGAGGCATACAAAGTCCCAGGAGACTCAGCTGCAGGATTAGCTTAATTTTTTAATACCTGGTGAAGGCACATCTAGCACAGATGACAAGAACTGTAAAGAAATTCTGCTGCTTGTGATGCAAATAGCTAAGTCCACGTCACCACTTTTTTATAGCTAGCATGACTTTCACCAGAGGCTCTCAACAAAACCAGAAAGTGTGTGGGAAACACCACTAGTAGTTTCTGCTCTCTTTTCTAGTGTGTGAAAAGGCATTAAACTCGATATTAGTCTCAGAAGTAGCATTCTTCAGCATGTGAAATGCAGTCCTCTTTCTAGTCCTGCCAACATTAGAAGCAATGGGTGCAATGCATCTCCTCTTGACATATTATATGATGAATAAAATCAAATGGATTATGGAAGTGACCATAATCAGATAATTTTCTTGTTCACTCACAGAAATACTTGCCTCATGGGGAAAACATGGACTAAATACATAAAACACTATATCCTCTCATTCTTCTTTAAAATACATTCATTTTAAATTCTTTTATGCTTTGAGAGATTCGGTGTCTACAGGTTTTTGTTAACTTATGGAACTTTCTAGTTCCAGGCATGCTCTGAAAATACTGTTTCACTGAGTTCCTGATATGCTAAATGGTATAATTTATCACTGTTGAGCATGCAGAATTTTGGACATACTATCTCCAATGTAATCTCCATTTTTACATGATTCTTCTTTTAATATGAATTTATAATCTCTATGCCCATAAAAACCATAACTCAACAAAAATATGTCAGAGATTATTCTGCTGTCTGGTTTAGCAAAGCTTCTGATGAGACAAATTGCTTTGCCAGTTGCACGTACAGCTCTAACTCCTTAGGAGCCGATAGAAAATTCAGGGAAGTAATCCAAAAACTGAGTATTTCCTCTTAAAGTCCCTGACTATGCCTATACAGGTGTGAACAAGCAGTCACGAAGAGCAGCTCCTGCCTGTTAACTCCGGGGCATCTTGGGGCCATTAGCGATGTTATGCTCCAAGCACATCTGGCCACATGCTTACAAGTTCCGTACCTGCCTGGCAGGTTGGTCGGCTGGAAAGAAGTCCTGGCCATGGACATTGCTTCCAGAGCTGCTGCCTAAACCCAAAATCACCAGAAAGTTTCAGAAATATGAGGGGAGCAGTCCCAAGTCTGAGATACTCTGGAACGCAGAGCCTGAACAGACTTCTACCCATGTCTGTTCATGCCTAATTGAAAAGCTTGTATGATCCAAATGCTAACTCACATTTTCAGTGATGAAGCATGTGCATAAATGATGAACAAAATTATAAAGCAGTATGATGTCCACTAGAAAATAAACCCATTTTTCTATTCCTTGGACTGTACATTAGGACGTATATTACTGTCAAACACATACGGGAGCATTATTCTGTTAAAAAACGTTTGTCTTTTTCCTAAATTTAGATGGGCTTTGTAACCTCTTCTGGGATGGAGTTCCAAAACCCAAAATCTACTGCAGATGTCCTAGCTCTCTTCGTATCTCATCTGGGCTGATTCAACTCAATTACAACACCACTTCTGTCCAGGTACCTGCCTCGCATTGATAAAGGTCGGTTTGAGCTACAATGTCAGTTTTTTACTAGCATGACTGAAGATGTGTGCATATGTATTTCCTTTGACATCTCTATTACAGGGTTGATAGTACCTTAAAGTGCTGCAGTTATTTGCTACATAATCATGAGTCAAAGCTCTGACATAGCTCTCATTGACTCGGTACAGATCATGGCTTTCTCGGAAAGAAATCACCTTGTTTCAGAATTCTCACAGTAGCTTCTGACCTAAAAAGGAGTATTCGTCCCCATCTTCCCATGGGAAAGTGCACATGGCAATGATGAACAAGATATATACTTCTCTCCAATACACTTTTCAAACAATCATAATTAGTATCTATAAAAAGGACGAAAGTAGCAATTAACTAAATAATGCATGTTGCTCATCAAAAAAATATGTTTTCTAAAACTGATTTAAATCAAAGCCTTTTTCACCACTTATTTCATCATTCTGCAAGTTACTCATCCATCAAGCAAAAAGTCATCATGCATTACCCCAGATATATAACTTTCCTGCTGAGAGTTAAAGCAGCATCTTATACAGTGTTGCCTGACCACTCAAACATTGCTGTTTTACTCTGCTAAGTGCCTTATGGGGTATCTTGTTTAACACATGCCAGATCAATCTAGTTAATTCACTGTTTCAATTTCATTAAAGTTCCTGGAAGCTAAGGGTGCTCAGCTTCTTAAGAACATTGCTCAGCTGGATCAAATCGTTCAAATTTTCTACTGAAACAGCAATAATGGTCCAGACCCCTACTGTTTTAGTTAACACTACATACATGTGCCACCAGACTCTGAGCTGGAGTCACCGACTTTTATTAAGAAAATTTGCAAGCAGACTGACAGAAACAAGGCCTTCTTCTCTATGACTTGTGACAGAGAGGTATCTGATAACACATCTGATGTTGAATATAAATTAAAGGGCTTTACGTTCCTAATTAATATATGGGATTTTTTTTTTTACATTCATACGGATGAAGCACAACTCCTCGTATCAAAGTGCTGCGGCTCTGTAGCTTATTTCCTTCACTTTAGGAACTGATTCAACGCTTACAATCACGGCAATACTTGAATACTTATACTGTAGGAGATGAAGTACTAGCAAAACACAAAATTCAGCTGAATTATGAGGTATTGTGGTATATTGTACACAGAGATTAATCATTAGTCATTAATAACAATACTGGAAACATCAAAAAAGGAAAGATGCTTGGCATAGAGTACCTGTTAAGCTTTATCACACGATGATTCCTACAGGCAAGACGTGTGGTGAACCAGGGTTTGAGAGCTACAGTACTGTTTGCTCATGCTCTGACTTGTGCTCAGATTCTAGGGGATACTGCTGAAAAATGGGGAAAAAGGCATAAATGGTTCTGTTGCACATTGTCCCCCCTCTCAACAGGACAATACAAACCCAAAGGATAAATACATGTGCCTTAATGTTCATCCTCACTCTAGCAACACTGTTTGTGCTCATTTCATGTCTGGTGAAACCTCTGTGAATAGCAGCATGGAGAGAGAGGGATTCCCAGCATGGGGAGAGAGAGATTCCCTTCATGGCCAATATCACTCCACCAAGAGCTGTCTTTAGGGAAGTACTAGAAGAAATGTCTATCTACCATGGCATCACCCTTGGTACAGCCCTTACCCTTATGAATCATGGGAGCTGGGTGGTTTGGATGCTGTTTAGAGAGCATGGAAGGATGGACAGTCATCCAGCCTGAAACAGACATTTACATTCCTAACTGCCTGGGCTTTCTCAGGGGACCCAGCTGAGGTACAAATGATTCCCTGCCTAAATCCAATTGCAAATACAGTCCAGGCAGAATGTAAGTGCTTATCTCCTCATAACAGAAAACCAGGAAGTTTTCAGGCTAGGAAAGGAGATGCTTACTGTGTTGTGCAGTTGTGGAAAGTAAATTTGCTGGATTGCTGTCTGGGTTGGTGGGATTTAGCCTCCACGGATTTTAGTGCACAGAATGTTACTTTGGATCCTAGCATCTGAACTCCAGCCAATTCTTTAAGGTTAAGGAAATCAAATCTCTTAACACAGAAAAGGGGTTATACGAATCAAATTAAGATTAAGTAAACCTGAGGTGAGGTTTTCACCTTAACCTTATAGTTCAGACAACTACAGTGATGTTTATTATTTTGTAATTTAATTTATAGACCAGATAAGGTATGATAATCATGCCCAGCACGGAAAAAAAAAAAAAAAAAGTGTTTCTGATAGTATTACTCTGTTTTACATTCTGTAATTCTTAGACTATATCAATCTATAGGTGTTCTATAATATTATTCTAAGGACACAAACAGGCCTTCCAGCAAATTTTTCCAATTTCATATACCAATCAGTTCTCCTATTACCAAATAATTACATTTATAACTTCTCCCACTGAACAAGAGAAGCTCCAGACTTATAAATACATCGTACATTGCTCAGATTAAAGAAAAAAAAAAACCCTGTGCAGGGAGTTTTATACAAATATGAGTTAATGAACTGTGCCCTTTATATAAACTTCATGCTACTCCTTACAAAAAGAAGAAGATGAAAGGAACACATACCAGGAATTAAGAAGTCTCATAGCTGAGAAGAAATCAAACCTCATGTGCACAACAAGGCACGGACTGCATATGGAAGGGCATTAAGGTTTTCCAAAAGGCTATTTTCTCTGTTTAATTCTGAAAGGCCACGAAACACATGTACTAATGCAAGTAACATTCTTGTTCAAGTTCAAGGCACATGAAAACACTACTAGTTACAGTCCAGATGCACTGCTTGTTACCAGTAACAGTATTTGTCATGGGTTCAAAAACAAAACTTAAAATTTTACAAAAATACATTTAATGCAGGCTCTGTGATTATATAAATGCACAGGAATACTCAGAAAAGAAAGCACCAATGAAGACAAAAAAAATGCCATTTATCTTCTTCAGTGTTCTGGTATGTTCTCCCTGGAGAAAACCCTCAGTAGCTGCCTGGTATTTGTTTAAAGTCACTGAATTAGTAATAGGAATTGCCATACTTCCTAAGCAGCCTTTCAAAACGGAAGATATATTACAACAAAAATCTGAAATGGGTGAGCACGAAGAACATTGACTCAATACAGTGACCAAGACCTTTAAACCCTTTTTGAGCACTGATAGCCTTCAACCTGCAAAAACTGTGCCTGCTGGAGGAGAGGAGAGGCTCTGCTGGCCAGCACCAGCCACACTGGCAGGCAGACACCTGCAGAGACCCTGCGCACAGGACCAGGAGGAATGTCCATTCTCAAGACATTGCTAGCACCAGTGACTCAGCTGAAAACTAGAAAATGTAAGTGGAGAAAGTCACAGAAAGCCATAATTCTTAGTATGATATCTCAAAAGGAAATACCAGAGAAGCTCTAAAGCTTTTTGTACCCTGTAAGCAAAGCAAAAGCTCCTTCTGCCTCTATCAAGAGTATTTCCAGGACACCTGCAGCTTTCATTTTCTGGCACTAATACAAGAATCCATCCCACTGCACACACAGTGACAGAACAAGTGTGCCAACACCAAAGACTAAGGCCTGATCTTGAGATGTGTAAGTCCTCTCATGCTGACAGCAAAGGAACGTGAATGCACTCAGCACCTGACAGGATCAGGGTCATTGCGCAGTGAGATGTTAAAGTAATAGAAGTTTTGTCTCTGAGTGCACCTTAGGTAAAATTTCCTAAGAGCCTCGACTTTGGACAGCTTTTAATTTTTAGCACAAATGAAGGATCTTCTATGCTGCTCTTTATGGATGTGTTTTAAAAATAAATATAACTGAGTACCTGAGGCAGCTCCCATCACATGCTGTGCCTTGAGGGTGCCTAGGGTGAGTTTAGTTCGGGCATCTAAAACAAGGGGAAACCTTTTTCACTTTTAAGTATTCAGATTTATAGAGTCTGATTATGATTCTGTAAACTAAATTGTAGTTTATAAACTTACAAACTACTAAAAACTCCTTGGCCCCTAATGCCTCATGGTTGCAGCTACAATAACATGTATGGAATTTTCCAGACATGGAGTATTTATCCAGAAAATTATCAGGTAAGTTATCTGAAAAAAAAAAAATGCTTAGGTACCTTCCAAAGGGTACTTACAAAGTACTTATAAACCCCCAGAAATACGGGAGATCCAGACTATTGTATCACTGACTACAATGGGACTGTAGGGATTTTAGCCCACAGATTAGCTTTTGCTTTTCATGCACTAGTGTCAGGGACTGGTTTTTGTGCCTTCTTTTTCTCTTTTGAGTCTGGATTTTGATTAGAAAAATTAGATGTAAGGGAACAGTCATTAGCTCTGTAAAATATCACTGTCCCTATATTTAGGCCCAAGATTTTTTTTTTCCATTTTTGTGGTAATTATCTTATATTAACTTGGCCAGAATTTTTTCCTTCTCTTCTGAAAAAAAAAAAAATAGTCTGATACTACTGCCATACCACCCAAAGATCTCAGAGTTGGCCCCCTACCAATATGCAAGTACATTTTTATTATAATCTATAAAAAAGCAAGTAAGTATTTGGCCACTTACATTTAAGAAGATATTAATAAGGAAGGCTCTGCATAAACATCTCTACAGTTATTAATGGTCTGTCCTCAAAACTCCCTTTGTCAAGCACAGGAGTCCTACATCCCACTCTTCACAGACAGACAATTTAATTAATCCAAGTGAACATGCCACGGAAACTCTATTTGATTGCACAGCCTCCTGAGATCTCACAGGCATCTTAGTTTACACCAAGAAACCAAAACAACTTCTAAGGTCTCTAGATTGCATACATCTAAAGTTGCCACCATGCCACATCAGCATAATTAGTTAGTGCCTCTGCCAGCAATAATTCAGACTCATATGCCTCCCTGTAGGCGTCTATACACTCCCTATAGGTGTCTAGTCTGTTAGCTTGCTCTAAGGATGCCTGCTGGGCCCCAAAAGTACCAAGTTCAGTCCAGCTAAAAGGACAAGAGCTGCTTTAATTCAGAGAAAGAGGAGACTTGGCTGCTACCCATCTTTAATATATAGGCAAGTATTAAATATTTAACATAAAGTAATGTTTAAGGCATTCAAGCAGAAACTGGAAGAGCTAGGTCTAACGGATCATTTTAAGAATGTTAAATTCCCCTCCCCTCCTCTTCCAGCTGAAGCTCTTCTAGGCCGCATTTTGGCCCTACGCACCTCATGATTATTCTCAAAACATAAAGACTCACGACTATAACCTACACACTGAATCCCTAAAGCTCCCTTCTCACTCCTAGGGCAGCACAAGGTTTCATTTATTTCCCTTTGACGTATGAACCATGTACAACTTCAATAGGAGGGGTGAATGTTTTGCTCAGCTCTCAAAACACAGATGGGGCGGTGCTCTGCAATCTTGCCTAAATCACTTTGCCTTAAGGAATTTGCCACAGAAAAGGTAACAAAACCTACTATCCACCTAGTTCTTTAAAATTTGTACCATCATTACTAATCTTGAAGTATTGAAGAGTCCGAGAAGAAATCAGGGACGAATTGCCTGGGCCTGCTCCGTGCTGTTAGGTACTACCTCCCTAGGCCGTTAGGTTGCAACCCTGCAGGTTGCAACTGCCTATTTGTGACCCATGCTTGTCTTATGTCCTGCATCTCAGGACCACATCAAAAGTGGGACACCTCTGCCCAGACATTCCACAATTCAGCATCTTCCACATAGCTCTTTTAGCACCTGTTTCACAACCTGTCACATTATCCACCAAGAAGGGCTCGGTCTGTCCGTGCCCTCCTGCCTTCACACTGAGCTTGCTGCATTAGCATGCAGAGGAATACTTGCAAGGTTCAGAAGAAGCAAGAGGGAACTAAAGGCTCCAAGGAGGGCCAGGCCAATGGAAAACTGCAGACAGGTACTGGGTTTATTTTAGGAATTTCTAAATTCTTGCAATGTCAGCAAATCCAGCAGGCTTGCAAGACTGTTGCTGTACTGATTGCAGTCCCCACTGAAGTTGTGCAGAAGCCAGGAGACACAGTAGTGAGGAAGGGTCCAAGTGTGATATATATTCCCCTTCGGCTTCATTGGATTAAATTTATGATCATGATGATAAGGTTTACAATCCCGTCATACTCTCAGGCTTCAGAAATCGGCATGGTAATGCCGATTGTATGGATGCTGTAAGTAAAAGCATGTGCTTCTCACATGTGTTCAGAGCTCCAGCACATAGTTCCTGAGGTGCACTGGTACCTTGTTCCTGCCACAGAACAGCAACTCCCAGTACACAAGAGCGGAGAGGTACTGCACTCCTTGCCCAGCAGCAGCCCCAGACACAGCCCCACTAACACAGCACCTGGAAGCAAGGGTGATCTGCAAAGTCGTCTGTCTGCTACCAAGATCTCCCTATGCCAGCATTACACATCAGCTTTGTTTTGCAACTTCAGTCTCACTTCTTTTTCCAATCCTTTCAAACTGGTTTTGTTCTTTTAAACACTTCTTCCTGTTTCTTCACATTTGTCTTCTGGATATAGCCAGAGACAGACTATCACTATCTGAACAAGACCTGGAGGCAACAGACTGCTTTTACTCAAACTGCCATGAAAATGGACAGCAAATAGCTTTGTTAGAAGAGTTATCCAATGCCTAAAGTTCCCTGTCTCCACAGAGAGACCGATTTTTTATTTATTTATTTATTTTAAATGTAGGAAAATAACTTATTCTTGTTTGAGCTCCACCCTAAGGGTTGTGGGGAACTACAGAATTGCTCAGCACTTAACATAAGGAGCAGCAGCAAATGTCCCACATGCCTGCCAAGTCCACAGGTTTGCCCAGAAAATAGCAGTCACACATTTGCCAACATTTGCCTTTCTTCAGTACAGCAGATTTGATGCAGTCAGGTCCCCCTAGCATATGCCAAATTCCCCATTTGTCTCTTCCCAGAGATCCTTTCTACAAGAAACTAACAGTTCATCCCCAAATTGGCTCCCAACCCTTGGACAAGTGGCATTTAAACTCCTTAGGATGGCTGAGGCAGATATAAAGCTAAGAGTCATCCCAAAGGACACGCAGTACAGAGAACAGGCACATACTGTCTAGAGCAAAAAATACTTTATTTGTTATCACATTTGTTTTCCGGTTTGACAAGTGCAAGGCAACTGTATTAACCTTATGTAGAAAAGTTGCTGGCAAGGCACAGACCTGAAAGCCAACCAACATCTAACTCCATGGATTACCTACCACAGTGGGACACTAACAAGCTAAAAGAGATGACATTTAAATACAGGACAGCTGTTCTTGTTGAATCCAGCAGACACTCCAAATCCACAAGCAGAATTGCCCCACATATAAATTTTCACACAGGGTACCCTTGTTTACTGGGACCAGATCAGATCAGGCACAGTTCTGCTACAAAGACTGGGAAACTGGACACTCCTAGTGAGTGAGGCCCTAAGTTCAGGCAAATTATATGAACCAAAGGGCCCTCCTTGGGCTTTATTCTTCTCATTACAGAGAGAAAGAGAACAAAAATATTCCACATTCTCAAGGGCAACCTGCTAAAGAGTATATGTGCTGCATCAGTATATATCTGTTGAAATGCAGTAAGCAAGATATGAAGATTGCTAGTCTTCTCTGCCCTCTAATAATGGCCCATGAGTCTGCCCAATTCCTCATTACATTGGAAAGTATTCAAGCTTAATTAGAATTACCAGACTGTGACAGGGTACCTTCTCCTGCAAATGTCAAGGTCAAGGACAACAAAAATAAAAACATAAACAAAAGAGAGAATACTGTGACCTTCAGTCCCACCTAAGACCATGACCATCTCACTACCAGTATCAATAGGTTTGGAGGTGCCCCCTCCAAAGCTGTATCGCCCATTGATGCACTCATTTGAGTGGACTTCCTAGGCCTGAAAACACAAAAGCTCACAAAGCCAGCCATCACATCAGACGCTGTCAACGCTTTCTCTGCTTAGAAGTGGTGTGTGATGACTGGCTGTCTCCACATGATAGGAGGTTATGGAGTTCCCCAGAAAAATGTCAGAGGAGCTTTCGTGTCTGGAGTAAGAAGTGCCAGGAACTCCTCATGCACCATGAGGTTCTTCTACTTCAGAGGCTCTCGGATGCACCAAACCTCTGCTGTACACGGTCCTCCTGCAGCTACACTTCCTGCTCATCCTCCTTCTTAGTGAGCTTTGCTATGGCCTGGTGGCACTCCTACAGGCCTGCTGGAGCCAGGAGATCTGTACACAGTTGGCATGCCCTCTGCAGTCTGGACTTCTGCTGGAGAGGCAGTAGGACACAGGAAAATCCATCCACTCCAAGCCACTTTGCCTGATGGCTCTGTGAAGAAAGACAAGGATAAGGCTGTCACCCTACCACGACTGTCCTGATCAGCGATGGGTCAGACTGTTGCACAAGCAATAGCTGAGCATACATTTTTTTATTTTTTTTTCTAGACAGTCTGAAAAGCCTGCTCTTAATCTTAGCAAAGAAACTTGAAAGGTGCTAGGTCCCAGTCATGCAAAAGACCCAGTGGTCTGAGCTGAGCTTGTCCTTGTCCTTGTCCTTGCCTTCCTTTACATGACTACAGCCTCAAAGGTGTTCCCTTTAAAATTATCCAGAGGTACCCCAACACATCCTCCCTCTCCCAAACACAGACCCCAAAACAGACTCACCAATGTCCAAATCCTGCTTGCTGTCCAGTAGGAGGAAGGAAGAGCTTTCTTCTACGCGATCTGGGTGGGGTGCCTGGAACATGCCCTCCTCCACATCAGTTGGCAGATGTGTACAATTCAGTCAGAGGGCTCATAGTCAAATCTCAAATGGTGATGGCCTGAAGACGAGTAGCTGAGTCCCGTCTGTCTTGAACTGGGGCCTGCTGGCAGAAGGAGGAAGAGGAGGACTGGATGTCCCAGCACAAAGAATACATGCTGGCGTGTTTCAGGCAGAAGCAGTGCCTGTTGCAGGATGAGGACCATGCTAAGAAATATTTGACAATGTCTTGGAGTGAGGTTGCTCTCTCACACTGGTAGCATGATCCTGACTAGCAAATTTGCAGCGTACTGTAAATTTACCAGAGGTGAGAGAAGGCCTGAACCAGATGTTTCACTTCTGTCCTCTCCGGTGAGATCTTCCAGAGAACTAAGGGTTGTCCTTCACCCAACAGACAGCCTGACATATAAGCATGAACCGAATGGAAAAAACAATGAGAGTCGATATAACCTTTTACTCAAAGTAGAAGCAGTTCCATCCATGAGCAAGGGCAGCTGTAACTTTATTCAGCTTTTCTGCCTTAACATAGCATTAGTGACCAATCTGCTGGAATACTACCAGGCAGTGAGTTCATCACACAAGTGAGGCTTTGGCAAAGTTATAGTACCACGTGTGCTGTTCCTTTATGAAGAAGAGACACAGGTGTCCTCTGGAACCAGTTGACACTGGGTTGCGTGTGCCAAATGAGGTTTTGAAGACCAGCAAGACCAGTAAGGGTGCAGGGGGCCTGATGGCACCAGTCCTTCTGTACAGCCTTATAGAAATCAGGCTCTTCCGGGCAAATTCAGTCATTCAAACTGCCTGCCTGCCATGCTGGAGGGTACTGACTGATCCTCAGAGATCACTCATGGCACCCCAGCTGGGATTTCTAATGGCTCAGAGAATTTGGATAATCTGACTTTCTGGGTCTCAAAGGCACATTGCACAGCTTTCTGTCTACAGTGAGCAGACAGAGCCATCGAACCCACACCAGAGGCAGTCCCATCCCTGCAGCACTTATATACTTTTTGAATTCCTGTACAGAAGTGCCAGAATCCAAAACTGTTTTTGTGAACTTCTGCTTCTATTTTAACATTTTTTAAATTGTTAATTGCAGCTGTCTTTGTTGCTGAATGAACATTTACCGCCTCGTTGTAGCCTTTAGAAATAGATTTATCACGCAAATGCTGGGAGAATGTTAAGTGTAGCTGAAATAATGGGTAGTACTGTAATAGCCTTCCCTAAGAGGTAATGTGCGATAGTTGGTCACAACAGGCCCAAAATAGAATGATTGTTCTCCGAATCAGTAGCACACCCAATACGCATTGCTCATCTCTCGTCACAAGGGACACTTCTGTTTTGTACAGCTGGACTCTTTCTTAACTGGATTCTATTGGTCACATGCTACATTTAGTTCGTGTATTTTTAGCATTTTTTTCTTGTTGTTTGTTTGTATCATTCATTTTCTCGTATTTTTTTCCACTATTCATATTTATGTAAGAGTAAAATACCTATCACACCAAATTATATCAACTGCCTGGGTCAACTGGAATCCTACTTTCAGCAGAGCCCAAAAGAGGATTTTTACAGCAATCAAGAAATATATGCCTAAGTGCTACTGCAAGGCAGGTGCAGGGAGAGCAGTGGGAATGCTCTCCAGACACCATTCACGTAGTCAGCTTACGCAGTAACTAATTGGCTGCTCCTTCATTACCTTGAATTGCTAAATATTTTCTTCATATTTTACAGACTTCATAGAATTGAAAGCCCCGTCTCTTGAAGCCCAAGAACAATGCCTCGCTGGATGGCTTCATACTGAAATGACTTTCACTATAGGGGACTAAAAGCTGTCAAGCCCTATAAAGCTCTGAGAAATGAAGAACTCTTGGGACTCTCTGGGAGGTGAATCTGAAGGAGGCAGGCAATGGGTATTTTTCTTCCCAAACGGGCTTACTTTCCTTTTACTGAGTACCAGGCTTTTCTCATTTTCCAAGAAGAAAAAAGAAGAAATTGAAATATACAGGAAGAAATCACATTCTGGATTTCCATGCTAGGAAAACAAACAAACAAACCAACAACAAAACACAACAAAAAAAACAAACCTGAGGAAGAATTAGTCTGTCCACAACATGGCTAAAAAATCCTGCTGTTAGTGTAACTTCAGCTAATCACAAAATTCTGCTACTGCAAAAAGCATACACCAACTCTTTCACCATTTGTGCCTCTTCCCTCTCAGAGGCACCAGCATAATGGCATGGAGGCTGCCCGTGATTTTTTCTTTAACCTGAACTCTTCCTTGACATATCAAACTTATTCATTAGGTCTTTCTTTATTTAATGTGTTTTGTTCTTTTCTAAGTGTATTTCTTTTTTTTTTTTTTTAATCTATCAGGTGGAAAGACCTAATTAATTCTCAGAAGTATTTAATATATTTTCTTGTGATTACTGTTTCCAAAGTTAGCTTGCAACTCTCCAAAATAATAATAAAAAATACTATTAGGAACTATATCTAGAAACAGCCAAGCACGCTTTGCTCGGTTAACCAAGCAACTGCTCTTCATTTGGACAGGAGCTGAAAGGATCACTACAGATGACGAGAGTGAGAACACAGTTTTAACTCTACCAGATTTCCCATCTGTTGCCCCAGCACTAGATGCCACTGGCCAGAGATCCAGAGGTGAGATACCTACTGTAGGACAGAACATTAAGAGAAGTTTTTACTCCCTGTAATTGCTAAATGATGCAGCTGTGATTGTTTAAACACACATTATGCAATGTAAGATTCATTCATTGAAGCAGAAAACACAAAGGGTACCTAAATATAAATAAATTAATTTCATCTGCCTCGTTGCTTTTACATCTCAAACAACATCAATAGATTTTAAATAAACCATGCAGTCATTCTTATTTTAATAATTTTAAATATATTAGAGTAAAATAAATATTTTAAATAAATGTCTGAGTAAACTGTCGTGTTAAAAACTAAACAACAGCTGCTAACTTTCACAGAAATTCAGTCTATGTAAGAAAGAAATTTTGGATATATATATTTTTTTTTAATTAAGGCCCAGTTCTCAGTTGTTATACATGCCCTTAAGCTCCATGACTTTACTAAAATTCTGGGTGTTCAGATCAGGAGTGTACTTTTTGGATTCAGTGATATACCTGTCCAGATTTAAATCTGATAGACATTTTTGACTAGAGACAGTCTTGACGAGAAAATGTATTTTTTCTTTCAAAAAGAATGCTTTGAAGTGCTGTTAATAAATTAGCCATTTAGAAAAAAAAGCATTTTAGAAACAGTGTAGATAATTACCCATTCCTTTTAGCATCCTACCACTGTTACCATTTATGTAACTTCTGATATATAGTTAAGAATAAACTACTGAATTACAAGTTGGAAGTTTGAAAGGTTATATTAACTTTCTAAAACGAGTATGTGCTATGAAACAAAAAAAGATTCAGTCACAGGAGTAGAAAACAAAAAAAAACAAAAAAACAAAAAAAAAATATAAAAAAACAGAACTAACCCAACCAGGTACATTCCAGTTGAAAAGAAAATAAATGGAGGCACTCCACACCCACACAGGGCAATTTCTGAGCTCATTTTTAAACACTTCACTGTTCTATATATAGAAGATATTCAGCAAAAAGTATTTTATGGTGTCATGGAAGGAATGAGTTTTACTAAGTAGTCCTGCTATTCACATATCATTATGGAATATACCACATTGCTTGCACAAAAACCCCTGAGATCAAGACCTGATACTGGTAGGTGCTCTATGAAGAAAAAGTCTGTATCTTAAGCAGCTTACTGTTTAGGCAGACAGACTGTAATCAGTATGGTGTAAATTTGGTCTGCACTGTAGCACAGCATTTAAGCTATTTATCACGGTGTCCAGTCAATTACTGATGTACTAGTTTTCTGTTTGCAGTGCAAAACATTACTTTTTTCCTGTAAGCCACAATTTTCCTGAAATTATAAGTGTAAAATTCCTTCTATGCTTATTTTCTGCAGTGAAAGATACTATATTCCAAAGTTTGACATCACCTTGTCACTAAGCATTACAGGGCAGACTCACAAAAGAACTCACAGTTGCTGAAAATGAAGAAAATTTCTTTCATTTATTTACTCAAATACTTTTTTTTTTTTTGTGTGTGTGTGTGTGTGGCATGGGAATAATGTGTTGCTTAAAAAGTACTTACAATTTTGGAGTAAGAAGTTAATTACTAGCTATAGGCTTATCATTTACACAGGCATGACATGCCTGGTAAACTGTGCAACTGTGTTGAAATATGGCAGTGACCTCTCTACCCCAAAAGCTCACAAAGCAGCCATGCCAGAGTCTGTCCCCTACGGAGAGTGGCTTTTGTGCCATTTCTAGAGCTTTGTTTATATAAAAACCCAGCAGCAGCAAATGTACAACATGCTCAACATGCCCCCTGAAAGTCTTAATCCAGGTATGGAATGCTAATAGGAGTCAGGTGCTGGCCCTAGACTGATTATTTACTGGATCCAGAAGGAAATATCAGTCACAGACCAAAACTAATTCAACACTCCAGCCAGCTCCCCAGCATTCCTGCCAGACCACATGAAATATCCACTTATGATTCATCCTATCTTCATTTAGTAATGACTCTTCATATAAGAAGAATGCATTTGGTCACCAGTAAGCAAGGTTCTGCGTAGCTCTTCATCTGATCTTAAAAGGAGGGAGCAAGTCACCACAGTGAATGGTGGCATGACCTCGGTTCGCATGGAAGGCCCAGAACGAGAGAAATGCAGCCAACTGTAGTTCTGCCATTTCTCAAAGGAAAAATGTTTGTTGATTTTTTTAACTTCAATTGTGCAAAGCAAAAAAAATATTCATTAATCAGAATTAAAATCATGCAACCCTTGCTAACATTTCTTTAAAGCTTTTTCTTAAACATATTTTAACACACTTCGTTGGAGATATACTGAAAAATAACAATACAAGAACCCCATGTTAGCTTTCCCATAAATAGTGTTAATTCTATCCACATAATCCGTGACAAATTAGGTTCAACACATTCTGACCTATCCCAAAATCTCAGAAGTGCAACCACCTACCATGCACAATTTAGTAAAGCACTCTTCTGCTTATTTATATATACATAATAGTGGGTTGGATGGTCTCAAGTATTTAACTTTAGGTTTTTGATAAGTTGAACAAACTACCCCCCCAAAAAAGTAGTTCAGAAATAAATGTTCTCAGCTGGGATGACATCCCCACTGTATGTGATAAATAGCTAGGGAAGACAATTTCAGTTCCAAAGATTTCACTCTTTAAAGGAAAAAATAAAGAGAAAAAAAAAAAAACATGCAAACGCTGACCAGCCTGTATTCAGTTCTTGATATAATTTCAGAAGTACTGTGCAGGGTGTTTTATCACTGCGTAAGCTAGCCCTGGCATCTAGGGTAAGGGCATCAACTAGAAGGTAATAAATGACGTATTGATTAGATCTCACCAGCGAGAAGAGAATTTACAGCCCGCGCATCCCAATTCCTGGCTGACTACAAGTTACTGGACTACTACATACAAACATAGGTTAGTGCATACGCACACTTCTATATGTAAATGGCACCCTTCTTTGGGTATCTTGTAAAAGACAGCACACCACCTGTATCCCAAACACCTATGTATAGCAGTGGCTTCTGCCTCTTGGCCGTACGCTTGCATCAAACACGCAGTCGCCGGGCAGGTTTCAGCACCTCGAGGGTGTCCTGAGGACGCCAGCAGCATCTCCCACCCCGCACCACATGCACTCAGGTTCCTCACTCTCTGCCCTCACAATGCAGAAGGTAAATTTAGGGCTGTAAGCTTCATTTTTAAGGATCAGC
The DNA here is from genome assembly GCF_013377495.2 of Cygnus atratus. Classification (NCBI taxonomy): domain Eukaryota; kingdom Metazoa; phylum Chordata; class Aves; order Anseriformes; family Anatidae; genus Cygnus; species Cygnus atratus. Next base: position 11,936,169 of record NC_066362.1, on the reverse strand, counting down.
AAACCCAAGACAAAAAGACAGAATAGTGCCAAACTGCACTTTCAGATGAAAGTAGGGAAATAAAAACAAACGCCCACTTTCTAGCAGGACTCTGCTGAGACAATTTTGCATTTTATCTCAAGAGTCAGAGGAAACGAACACTATCTGAAGCCCTTGTTATTTATTGCTTGTGTTTACTCTTCACTCGGTAGAATAAATGTGCAGAGTACCACCATGATAAGACAGCATTAAAATTGTTGTTACTTGTAATACTGACGTGATCTCTAGAAAAAACTTTACAAATGAAAATAGCATTGCTAAACTCCTCTTATTTATAAGTCACTTTATTCCTGTATGCTGTATCATTCTTCAGCCCTAAGCACCTAGGGTAGTCTTCTTCTTAAATTGCTTTCTGCAGATTACATAACTTTTCCCAGCAAACTACATCCTTTTGGTATGTAAGCCATGCAAATGAAGCCAACGGCAGCGGCGTGCAAACCAGCCGAACGAGCAGGTCATTCAAGATTTCAACACTGAGGTTCACGCTCCTGTCGCCTGCCAGCACACCCTGTGTCTGACCAGTCCCTTCCCACCCCTCTGGGACACCTCTCTGTCCATGTATCCTCTTTGCCCCTGCAAACCTCCATTATTCCTCACATCTTCTCTCTCCCTGCTACCACCTGTCTCCCCCTGTATATTCTTCCCAGTAGTCCTCTCATTTCACCTCATTTTGTCTTCTGCATCCCTTCAGTCATACCTTCATGCCCCCCAGCTGCCCACTCTTGCTCCCTGTGAGTGACAGACCCACCTACTTGTCCCCTGAATTTATGTCTTCCCTCACGTCCCTTCTATATTATCTGATCTTGATGTGTTTGGCCACTGGAAGGTAGTCTGGACCCACTTTCTGCATAGCTGACCACTCAGTTGGCCATCCAGAAGAGGTATCAGATCAAATCACACACCATCTCCCAGGTGCTGATGCCTAAAAACCCTGCCATTTGCTTGTACGTTGTGCAAAGCTGTCCTAGACAATCAGGCACGACCTGTTGCCTTCTCCTAGGGAAAAGGGCAGCTCAAAGCACCCTTTATCATCCATCTATGGCCGAGCTTACCCTGTCCAGGCTGAAGTCTCAGAGATGACCAGCCAAATGCAAGAACAACAGTACAGACTTCCTAAGTGGTCTGACTGCTGTATTCCCCTCACTCGAGTGGTTGTGACCAGACCAACCCTGTCCTTTTGGGAACAGGATGGACTTTGACTTTTTTTTTCCTTCTCTACTAATTGTGGAGTTTGAGCAGACTATGGGAACTAACTGCTTCGCTACTGTCTCAAAATTGTGACAGGGAAACTGATTAGGAATCCCCCTTAGATTGTCGTCTCATTAATTGTTTAATCTAACATCACTTTGTCCTCCTTTCCTACTGCAGCTCACAAAATTGTCTTTGCCTTAAACTTTTAAGTCACTGTTAATGATGGGGTTACTAATAAAGGGCACTGCTCACCATGACATAATTCTGTTTTCAAAGTTTTTGGATGAGGACAGACTCCTGTTAATACGGAATTTTATTTTCACTGCAAAGAAATGTCAGATATTTGACCTCTGCCTTTTTTCCCACAGCACTTGTCAGAATAGTTACTTTTACATGCAATACTTACAACATGATTTTAAAAGTAACTTTACATGATACATGCACATTCTGGAGCACTAAGTAGTGAGATGAGGTCCCCAGTTTAAGAGTTCACAGCTCCATTTCTCATGCAGATTTACTGCCTAATTGGGCATAAATCCTATCATTCTCTGTGCTTTAGAATAATTTGCTATACAATTATTATACTAAGTGGTGGATAAAAAACTGAGGGTATTTTCCTCCTGTGATCTGGTGTGAAGATGATCGCTGCATGGATAACAAGATGAATATTCAAGCAACACTCAGAAGTGTTATTAGCATTGCATTCCAACTTGATAAGATCATTACTCGAGTACCGAGCTCGGTTTTGGAGTCTATGCCTTAAGCACATGTTGATAAATTAGGGAGTGTTCAAAAGGAGCTACGGAAACATCTGGAGATCTGGAAAACAAATAGCACTGAACAAAGTTCAGGTGTGTAGCTTGCACAGAGGTTAAGAAGTAATTTAGTCATCTTCTCAGAATATATGCAAGAGGAGATTTTTGATACTAGGGATTTCTTTAATTTTGAATGCCTAACCAAGTTTGACAGCAGCTGAACTGAAGCTGAAGCTAGAAACACACACTACAAATGAAGAAGGTGTTTTGTTTTTATTTTTTTAAGAGTTTCAATAATTAACTTTGGAACACTTCACCTATCATGAATTTCTTGTCCCTTAACAACTTAAAATCAAGCTGGAGCATACTTCTAAAAGACAAGCTCAAGCTGAAAATAAAAAAAAGACAAACTTATGGCCTTTATGAAAAAGAAACCTATGTATTAAAATTACACAGTAAATATGATGTGGGGTCAATTGTATGATGATAATAGTCCCACAAACCCCAAAGCGTCATCTAACAAAGGCCAGATTCAGCTGAACTTTCACTGAAAAATTCAAACCTCCAGAATCAGTGTTTCTGGAACTCTGGACATAAAAATGAACGTTGTTACAATATATCTCGTAACATGCAAAGGAAATGAGAAAGTAAATTAAATGCAGCTCTAAAGTCATGTAACTGGTCAGAAAAGAAAAAAAAAAAAAGTTGCTTCTTACAAAGGCAGACTATACATTTTCTGATTTTCTGTACATTTTTAAAGGGGGAGAAAAAAGATTTGTCCACTCCAGCAGCTTCTTTACCCGAGATGCAAGTAACCATTTTCAGACCTTCCAAGTCTTAATCAAGAGCAGTTGGCCAAAACCGAATGAGCAGTTTTTGCAGCCAGCTTCCTTACGAGCCTGGGAAGTCACTTTCAGTGCTCTCTCTCAGGTAGTTAAGGTCACTTTGCAGCCTTAGGCTCCTGCTGAATTGATCATTATAACAGCAATGTCCAGACAACTCTGATTGTTAGAATATTTGTTTCAATCTCCTGCCTGTCATATTACTACACGCCAGTCTGTACAGTATACAGAAGGCCACGATTAGCTCCATTTCCTTGCCTGGATGTTCCTGTAAAACTTGCCACTGCTGTAGTGAAGGCTTGTACTTTGACACAGAGCTCAGGATGTCTGATCACATCTGTAAACTTCCCCTGCCTGTCACTTGTGAGGGGAAGCACTGCAGTGAGCGAGGTTTGTCCCAGAGACGAGGTTTTGCAGGAGCTGGAAGCAGATCACAAACACAAAGCAGGATGACTGCCGACTTCACCACATTCCGAGCCAAAGGCAAAAGTAATTCCTTTGGTTTAGCTTTCCCTCAATAACCTCTTAGCATGTCTTGCAAAACCCACAAAAATATCAGCAGGTTTAGAAAGCTGAGAGCAAGTGGCTGAGTACGGCCACTCATTTCCATATTTACGTGGGAGGCATTCAGATGATAAATCAAAACCTTCACCTCCTTCTACCCCAAGTACAAAGGGTTCTCTTTTGAGCCATCATCCTGCTCTAACATAAACTTAGAGCAACATGTATACAGATCGAAAAAAAAACAAAACCAGCAACAAAAGTCTTACAAATATATAGCGCTGCAGGCATGATTCTTCCCTGCGGAGAGGATGAAAGAGCAACATGTGACAGATGTTTGTCATGTCGTTTTATATATTACTCAAATGCACTCAGAAACAAAAGTGATGAGGATGGTATAAAAACCTAAACAGACAAGATTCAAATGAAAATAGCACTTGAACAAGAACAAAAGGAATTAAATGTATAAAGGCCAAGAAAGTGTTATTAGGAAGCTCTGGTTTTTAATGTAACTTTAAAAGAAGAAAAAAAAAGAAAAAAAGAAAAAAAAAAGAATAAAGTCTCTTTTAAGGACCCTTGAAAATCCCAAATTTGTCCCATTATCTGCTGTCTCAGAGACTTCACAAGACACTCTGGCTGGGAAACTGCAGGGGTTGCTTCCGACATAATATAGTATTGATGTACCACTGAAGGATGTAACAACACCATTGAAACACAGCATCCTCTTAGCCTGCAGGGTTTCTAGCTATTCTCTTATGCTCCATATTTCCTCCCTGCAGCCAAAACCTCATTTTCTCTTATGTAAAATTCCTTTCCATACTAGTTTTATAAACAAGCAGATAAAACGAATAAATAAATTACCCTCTGGGAAAGTGGCTGAGCAGTGAAATGGCAGAGTGTAATGGATACCTGATCATATAGGCATAAATTTCAACAATGAAGTGTAAAGAGAAGCCAGACGCTCTAATAATTCATTCACTCTATAAATATGTATGAAGGCAACTTTAAAAATTGCTCAACTAGTTTGGGCAATATGTATTTTAGCATGTGAACTACTGCACAGTGGCTGCACATGCTCCTCCTATGGGGAAGAGGGCACAGATGCTTTGATTTTCTCGGGCTGATGCTATTCACTGAAAACCAGTGAAAGCATTATTCTTCAGTCTGAACTGATTATTAATATTCCATTCTAGCCCAGAGATGCTGAAATCATTCCTCAAATATAAGCTGTTAAGTAGTCTAAGACAAGAAAAATTCTGTATAGCTTGCTTTATTTGCGTTCAGATACTTGGATTTCTGCAATAATTAGATTAGGAAGAATCTCCAAACAGTTCTGAATACTGCTACCACAAAAGATAAGAAAACAAACAAGATTAAAATGTAGTTTACCTGCAGCTGCCAGGAAAGGAAAAAAAAAAAAAAAAAAAGGCAAGAAAGCAAGGAAGAAAAAAAACCCACTGTCTGCCACCATAAATGTCACTTCCTCATAGAGGCTCAACATCCATGAAACTCCACTTGCCAGTAGCCTATGTTTCAGTCTCAGCTGAAGTCCTAGTAAGAACTCTTTTCTATAACCTGTTCCAGAGCTTCAGAATGCTCTTCCACCAATTTCCCCATTTCTGCAAATGTAAGAGAATATCTACAATATAAATATAGGTCTCAAAAACAGCACAAAATATACGTTCCTTCCTAAGGTGGTGGGACACAGCACTGGGAAGAACAGGGCAGAAAAACATGTAGGCAGCCAAAGAACTGAGAGGAACTGGTAGTCAGACCAACGTGTGTGCAGGCAGAGAAAGAACTGAGAGGAACTGGTAGTCAGACCAACGTGTGTGCAGGCAAAGAAACCAGCTAGTCCATCCCTGTCCCCCTTCCTGCTGTTCATAGGATTTTGGAAGGAGGAATTGTGGAGGGCTGCCAGATTTCTGGGGTTGGTGAACCCCCGAACAGCACAGCTATTACAATCTATGCTATAACTTTGCAAAACAGAAAATAGGCATCATCCTTTAGTAAGGGATTCTCAGATAGGGAAAAAACAAACAAACAAACAAACAAAAAAAAAACACCACATTTCAATCATCATTAGGGGCTAGTGCTGTTCCAACCCACTCGTCAAACAGCTGGAAGCCAGCTGGGTAACAGTTTTTCCTCTTTCCTGAATCCATACCTCCTCAGCAAACAAGCTGAAAAAAGCAGAGGACATTCACTCAAACCACTGAAGAAGACACCTCGTCTGCTTTTAAAGGAGGAGCTGCACTCCACTTTTCTTTAAGCCATTTAGGAATTAAAACCAGTTGATCCACACTCTTACATTTAATCACAAACGTATTTAGGGTAGAATAAAATAAAGCCTTCGCATTCGTAATCCCATATTAAAATACACATTCCAGGCAATATCCAGCAAAGTCTGTGAGTGCATGAAGATGAAGTTGCCAAGTAAAGTTTTCCTAAGTGTCCACCTGAAAATCTCATTAGCTGTCTTTATACCTTTCAGCAACAATCATTAAAAGTAGAGCTCATGGTCCTCAGTCAAGTAATCAAGGATTGCAAGATCATACCCTGATTTTGTAGCACTTCCTTAAGCTCCACAAGGATTATCTGTTCCAGTGACTACCCAAAGTGATTAAGTCACATGTACATCACAAATAAGAGATCAAATCTGCTGTCCGTCTGTACAGAACATCTTCACAACATGCAAATCACTAAACCATGTAAGTGACGTAAGTTTTATCCTCAGTGGTCAGATAGGAGTATAGAGGAAGGGAGATTAATTTATTCTTTTACCATCCAGTGGAAAAAAACATCAAAACCAAGACATAAAACATCAAAACAAAGTCTTTGGTTTTGTTTTCTCATCCTTAAAAGTCATTTGAAATGTAATCTCTAGAAAGTATCCTTCAAAACTGATTTGGATTTATTTTTAACTTTTTTTTTGCCTTAAGATTGTAAAAGTTAATGAAAATTCTTCTGGGCAACAGTTCTGCAGATGAAACTTGAATTTCTTGCAGAATTCCACCCTGGATTTCTAAATGGAAATAATAAATTACACTCTGACAGGCCTTTGGCAGTATTTCCCTATTTTACTCTTATGCATTAAAATCTTACCATTTATTTATTGCAGTGAACAGGGCAATTTTACTTCTCTTCTCCATTGCTTTTACATTGTTCAAGTGAATACTAATGCAAATAGAGCTTATAAGGTGTCATCTATGGCTAAACAAAAGAAAGACTATTACCGACTGGATCAGAGCAGTAAAATAAAATAACATTATATAGCATAACATATAGAGAGCACTGCACGTCTCTCATATCTGATGTATCTACCGCTATGCAGCAACCACCATGACCAATATTTTCCTATTTCATTCCAAATACACACCAGAAAAGCCACCAGGTGACCTTTCTGGCCAGAGCTGAGCTGCTCTGTGCTATGAAGAAGTTCACCCTGGTGCTCTGGGAATGGAGGATTACAGGTACCCACCAGCCCAGCACTACTCAGGAGTATTTACCCTGCGATAATCAACTTGTTTGGAAAAAGTAAAAAGACCTGAATACACTCAATTATTTATGAGGGATGTATGGTGCTCCTACTAGAGAGAGAAAAATATGTATATAAAGATAAGGCCCTCACTTCCTATCCACATCATCCTTGTTATTTGTTTCTTCCACAAAGATTAGAAATGACCCTTTAGCATCTCTGAGATATACAGCCACCTCCTTTTCCCCTTATGTAAACACTGTTATTTTACAAGTGTATACAGCAAAGAAATAATATGCAATGTTTCCTCCCCCTTGAAGGTACATGTATAATTGCGTGGAATTAGGCAGTACCGAATGCAACGAACCGGTCAGAAAGTCAAATGGCTCTTTTAAGTGAACTAAACCAGGCATCACAGGACAGCAGAAAACAGAATCACTAATCATCCCACCAGATTCAGTGCACACACTGGAACCCTAGAGAACAAAAGACAGTTGTGATAATGACCGAGGTCAGGTTGCATTTATTGTCAATACATTACAAGCTTTGGCCTCAATCCCTACTGATCAACAATGCCCAGCAGTCCCACAGCTCTCTCCGGGATCCCCCAGATTGTAAAATCAGTTGAGGAAACTAACACTGTGCTAACCAGGTATTGAAACCTTATTTTCCACATAGCTTCTGAGAGATAAATAAACAAAAATACAATTTTAGAAAAAAAGCTATCTTTGGTAAATTCAGATGTTACCTTTGTAAATGGAGTAACAAGATGCTCTAGTACCTTAAAATACAAAAAGAAACAAACAAACAACAGAAAAAGAAAGAAAAAAAAAGTGAGGTGTGTTATGTTTTCAATTTTGTCCATGAATGCAGAGCAATTCACAACAGATTCAGTCAGGGTTTACACTATCTTAACTGACAGCAGATTTTGTCCCCAAACTGTATACAGAAATCTCCAACATAAACAATCTATTTCAGCCTGTTTAGGTCTTATATTTGTTCAGACAGGTGATCTTTTCTATTGCTAGATGTAAAATACAGATCAAGGCCTTCTAAATATTTTTTTCAAGACTATCCACTATAATGAAGAAAGCATATCCCTTCTAAAGAAATAAAATAGAAAAAAATCACGGAATGGGAGACGTAGAAGAATAATAATGAGGTAACACAGAAGTGTATTTTTGGCCAGATATCTTCCAAAATGTTCACATACCCTCAGGAGAAAAATCTAGTGCAAAGACGATAATCACAAACAACATTAACTACTACAACTACAGTTCTCTTGGAAAGTAAGGAATTAAATTGTCTGGAACTGCCCCGGAGTCCAAACATTTGACCACAGGCATTAAATAAATGCTTAAATAAAACCTTCAGCAAACACTCTACTGAAAGGACCAGGATGATGCATTCTGTGAGAACCTTCCTTACCTCTCATAAACAGCAAAAAAAACTACCCCTCTGGAAAGCTAACAATGGCAGAGAAGACAGTTTTCAACAAACTGCACCACTCAGCTGGGTGTCATCTGCAAACTTGCTGAGGGTGCACTCGATCCCACTGTCTATGTCATTGATAAAGATATTAAACAGCACCGGTCCCAAGACAGACCCCTGAGGGACACCACTCATCACCAGCCTCCACCTGGACATGGAGCCATTGACTGCAATTGTCTGGCTGAGCCCATCCAGCTAGCTCCTTATCCACTGAATAGCCCACCTTTCAAATCATCTCTCCAATTTAGAGACAAGAATATTGTGTGGGGCTGTGTCAAAGATCTTACAGATGTCCAGGTAGATGACATCAGTCAGTCTTCCCTTGACAACGGACACAGTCACTCTAGCACAGAAGGCCACCAGATTGGTCAGGCACAGTTTGCCCTTGGTGAAGCCATGTTGGCTATCTCAGATCACCTCCTTGTCCTGCATGTGCCTTGACATTGCTTCCAGGAGATCTGTTCCATGATCTTCCCAGGCACAGAGGTGAGGCTCACCAGTCTGTAGTTCCCCAGGTCCTCCTTTCTACACTTTTTCCCTTTGTCCAGTCAGTTATATAGAGAGAAAATGAACAAGACAAATACACTATTCAAGTCAAAAAAAAAAAAAAAATTCTTTTATTTATACAGGATCTGATCCAGCTGTCAGAGTTCAGCTTTCAAGGATCAGGCCAATATTGAATAATTAGCAATTATATGTCTCTAAGTCATGTTAGTATATGACCCTTATCACTACTGAAGACAAATGCACCACTATTATTAATGGAGTTACCCACAGATCATGTTTCTGAGGAACAGGCATGTTATTAGTTTAATACTCTGTATGATTTTATTATCATTGGGAATTTATTATCAGTGGGGAACTACAGAAGAAGGACTGAGATTTATTTAAGGTTTCTAGAGAACCAGATAGGCCCCAGATCTCCTGAATACTTGCCCATTGCTTTATCTAGTCAAATATCTTAAAATCTACATCACTGCACATTTCAAGCACCTAACTGAAAATACTGAAACTACCTGTAGGCTTTTCTGTTAAAAACAGGTGACAACTAAAGACATTGACATCACCATTGGCATATCTCAGTATTGTATCAAACAAGACATATCATGAACCTGTGTTCTATTGTCATGACTAAAATACAGACCCCTTTATATGTACAACTGCGTATAAATAACCGTACAAATGAGCTTTCAAAAAACAATGTACTTGTCCGTCTTAATAGGGTAAGGAGTGTTTATGCAGCATACTTCCAACCCTTTCTCCCTTTGCATTGCAGCACTAAACCCACCACAAGACTGCATCTTTATCAATATTGGGCTCCTCAGAACTGGAAGGGTTTTTTTTTCTTTCTATGTCCATTAAGTGTCAGGTACAGGAACAACATAATATTTGATATATTCAGTGTTCTGGTATTTGAGCTATAGAACAAAACAGATATTTAAAATACAGGGTAGAAGCTTGAAAGCAGCTAAGTGCAGTGAAATGTCTTTGAAATGCAGTGAAATTATGCATGTAAATTCTTTCAGATCACAAGAGTGAAGGCTGTGAAACAGGAGAGTTTTCCTGATTGATGGTGATTGTATTCCAATATAGAATCACAGAATCATTCAGGTTGGAAAAGACCTCTAAGATCATCTAATTCAACTTTTAACCTACTACTGCCAGGACTACCACTGAACCATGACCCTCAGCACCACATCTACACATCTTTTGAAGACCTCCAGGGAAGGTGATGCAACCACTTCCTTGGGCAGCCCATTCCAATGGTTTGCAAACATTTCAGTGAAGAAATTTTTCCAACTATACAAACTAATCCTCCCCTGGTGCAACTTGAGGCCATTTCCTCTTGTTTTATCACTTGGTGCTTGGGAGAAGAGACTGACCCCCAGCTCATTACAGCCTCCTTTGAGGTAGTTGTAGAATGTGATGAGGGCTCCCCCCAGGACTCCTTTTCTCCAGGTTAAACAACCCCAGCTCCCTCAGCCGCTCCTCAAAGACTTGTTCTCTAGATTCATTACCCTGCTTTGTTGCCCTTCTCTGGACACGCTCCAGCACCTCGATGTCCTTCTGGAAGTGAGGGGCCCAAAACCGAACACAGTACTTGAGGTGCGGCCTCACCAGAGCTGAGTACAGGGCGACAATCACTGCCCTGGTCCTGCTGGCTGCACTATTCCTGATACAAGCCAGGATGCTGTTGGCCTTCTTGGCCACCTGAGCACACTGCTGGCTCATATGCAGCCAGCTATTGACCAATACCCCCAGATCCCTTTCCTCCGGGCAGCTTCCCAGCCACTCTTCGCCCAGCCTGTAGCACTGCTTGGGGTTGTTGTGCCCCAAGTGCAGGACCCAGCCCTTGGCCTTGTTGAACTTCATACAGTTGGCCTCAGCCTATTGGTGCAGCCTACCCAGATCCTCCTGCAGAGCCCTCCTACCCTTGAGCAGATCAACACTCCTGCCCAACTTGGTGTCATCTGCAAACTTACTGAGGGTGCACTTGACCCCCTTGTCCAGATCACTAACCAAGATATTCAAGAGATCTGGAGATAAAGATATTCAAGGGAACTGGGAAGATATTAAAGAGAACATACCAGTAAGGACCAACCCATGGAAATGGGGAGTTGCTTTGAGTCTGTTTTGACATAGCACAGAAAAAATTATCTGTCTATACTAATATAAGAAAGAAAGCATGCCCTAAATCAGAAAATAACCATGAAAAGATGATATTTTATATCCATAACATGCTTAATAAAATTTAATGAAAAGAGAGATTTTCTTTTTTATTTAGAAATTCTTAATGGTACTTTAAGGTAACATTATGTATCAAGCACAGTTTCTCCAAAGTTTTTTGTTATACAGATTCACAAAAAATTGGGAGGTACATAAAATTTTATTAGACCAAGTACATTTATTTTCTTTGCTGAGCTGAACTGTATTACATGAGGAAAGATAACAAACAGCTTTAACAAGCTGTTAAGATGAGACTTTTCAACCAATATCTGCATGTCATTTGTGGCTTGCAAGGCACCACTGAGGAGCTTGCCAAGAGCACTGGCCTCTGCCCCACATGCAATGCCTGAGGGACATGCAGCCTTGCAGGGGAAGGAAGAGGCACAGCAAAGAACTAATTAGCGCATAAGCCCTTTGGATCAGCAAGCCTGCTGACTAAATGCTAAGTCACAGACAGCACTGGGCTCCAGCAGCAGGAGGTATGTGTGACAGAGCCAGCTCAGGGAAGCACTTCTTTGCAATACTCTGCGTGAAGCCCCTGGCAGAGTCTCCCTCTTTAGGTGCCAATCCGACTGGAAGGGATGTCAGTGGAAAGAAGAGATGTGAGGAAAGTAAAGTTCCTCTCTGGAGGCCGTGCAGCAAGAGCGGAGGCAGCTGTCCCAGGACTAAGAGCATAACTCCCCTCCTTCTCCCCCAGTTTCCACAGGCACAAGGGGCTGGAATCGTCTCCGTGGGGAGAGCAATGTCCCTTCTTTCTCCCGCAAGATGAAAGGAACATGCCTTCCCCTCCTGTAGTCAGGGCAAGGGACCAGCTCCAGTCCACTTCCATTTCCTAGGCTGGAGCTGGGGCCAGTAACAGCTCTCCCCATGTATCCATCAGGGCCCCCAAGGCAGGACATCTCCAGCTCTCAGCAAAACTTCCCACCTCCCCCATTGTAGGCTACACATCTTTTTTGAAAACAACCGAAGAGTCCTATACTAGGGTATGTAATCTCAAAAGCTGTAACAGTAGCTGAAATTGTCATGCAGTAGCACCAGTACTACAGGCTAACAAAGCTTTGTAGCCTGTGAGGCAACTGGATGGAAATACACAGCATTGCCTTCTATTCCTAGCTCCTTTTGCCTCTTTCCTCACATTCCTTCGCTAGACAGCTTTTTCTTTATAATTATAATAATCAATTACAAAAAAAAAAAAGAAAAACCAACAAAAAACACTTCACAACCTTTCTGAAAAACAAGACAATCTTAAATTCCCTTGTTTCTTAAACAGTTCTAAGACAGACACAAATCACAGGCAGTGCACGTGTACAGTAGTCCAAACCCCACGGTAAACATTTAGAACACAGCTCTAACACTTGGAAATGTAAGATCTACGGTCATTGGCAATTCTCCTACAAAGGAAACACAAAATATTCTGCACTATATTGTGAACTTGATAATGCTAATATAAAATTGTCCCGAGTAGTTGATATTGGCACAAGAAAATAAAGCAAACTTCAGCAGAACACATGAAATTAATGCACTTCCAATGTAATTCCAACCAGAATAGCATAAATCAGCATGGGTGTGAAATTCTTGGCTGTCTTGTTTGACATAAGCAAAGCAGAAATTATGTGTTGTTGCAGGTGCTTTGCAAGCAAACATGACACCTAGCTGATTGTTAACAGACGAACTTTTTTTCAAAGGCAAATGAGTGAAAGGAAGATCTTCAAGCTGACTAACAAAAAACCCAGGTGGAAGTAGTTATGACCGTCCCTGGGATGGAGCAGTCAGAAGCTATTGCATTATGTTCGGATGGCACTGGAAACAGGCTGCTCTTACTGGGGCTAGGAGCAGCCTCCAGCAGGCGTGTGTAGCATTTCTGATGCTGACAGCCACTTCCAGCTGGGCCAGGCACTGTGCAGCTCAGCATGGGCAGCTCCATTTGGCTCATACGTTTTAAGGAATTACTTCATGTGCATCTCATCCTGAAAGCCACAGAACACCTGCAATTTATACTCCGGGAAAGCTGCAGAGTTCCTTGCCCCTTAAAGCCAAATTCTGAAATTATATGATCTATAGTATTGTTAAGCAAATTGACTATTTAATTTTCCAAATGTAGGGGTAAAAGTCTCTATATGATTTATACAAAGTCCCAAATGTGTAAAATACCTTACTGAAATTAAAGATGGAGCCCCCCTGCTGCAGGTCCCTTTTACTTTTGAAAATATATTAATGGTTTGCATAAAATGCAAAGCATTCAGGGCAGTCAAACAGCCTTTGCCGGTTAGAGCAGCAGAGGAAAAGAAGGGGTCAGAAGAAAATATGAGAATTGTAAAGGCATCTATACCTTATAATAAAATTTACCAACTTGATTTAGAAACTAATTACTGTAGATTTCAGATATGCTCTTCATAACAGATAAATATAAAAATAACAGTCTAAAATATAAAAAAGGATCCTTGACTTGGGTGAAACATCTTGTAGTTTGTTTGTTTTCTACTGTTTTTGGTGTGTGTGTGTGTGTGTTTTTCCCCTTCTCTATCCAGTTGCCATTCTGAAAAACTTTTGTATAAATCATTCCTTGCAAGTCCACCCTCCTTAACTGCAGGCTGTTTTCAGGAGACAGCAGTATCTGTAGCTGCCAGACTAGGGAAAAAAGAAAAAAAAAAAAAAGAAAGAAAAAAAAAGGCTATAGAGAAACAGCCTAGGCTGTTCCTGGATTTGATCAGAAATTGCCTCTCAGCATTGACACACAACACTGTTTTCAAGCAAAACATGAATAAACTTGTGCATAAACTTTTGACTCAGAGCAATGCCACACTAGTTCTGTGATCCATCAGATCTTAGAAGATAAACATGATGAGATGTGGTCAGTTCTTGCTGGGAAGGCTTCCAAACAGGAACTTAAAAGCTGCCACTAGTTGGTGATTGAGTAGATAGCACTCTTCCCTCTGTGTATTTGCTCCCCATGGCCAGCAATGTGGCAGAGAGCACTTGCTCTCAAGTTAGACAGATGTAACTAGACTGAGAAAGACTGGTCAGAAAATAAGAGCTCTGAAGTTTTGTTCTTCCATTTTGTGTTAGGGGAAAAAGAAAAAAAAAAAGAGGAGAAAGGGAAATTTTTCAAATATTTGTTGAGGAACTCCTGCCCAGGTATAGTCCTGCACCAAAGGTCACTGGAAACTACTACACAGACTTGTTCCACAGGATGGTCTCCAAACCAGATTAAGAGCATTCCCATTTGTCTGTCCTGTCCTTCTGATGGCATGTGGACAGACACACACATACACACACACAAGAAAAGCACAGGGCAGGATGACCCCAGCTCCCTTCAAACACAGGTATTGTCACCTGCTGTCACAAGGACACTTGGATTGCATGCACAGCCCAAGTGCTGGGTGAGTTAAGGACAGTGAACAGCTGATGATGGTCTTTGGAGAAGAAGGATCTCAGTGCTATTCTTTCAAGTACAGTTTGGACCTGGGATAATGCCATGCTTTTTTTCTTTGTAGGAATATGAATTATTAACTTTGGTACCTGGGCCAGAGTCCATCTCATCTCACCTATTCCTTAGTGATATGGACTGCACAGAACATTAAATATCTTCAGTACCAAATTGCTGTGTATTATTGCCATGCACTGCAAAGCAGCTGCCATTTTTCAGGCCAGAGACATCAGCTTCTCAAGGTTTCCTTTGTTACTTAGTCCTACAAATGACTGCACCTGTAAAGAGGCTCAGTGAATTAATAATACAAATGCAGGGCAATAGCGTGCTTATGACCAACTCCACGATCAAAGTCTTTATAGACTGGCTACATAATGTATTCCCCACTGAAGGGTGCTGTACAATGAGCTATGTGGTTGCCAAAAGGAGCCTGTTCATCAGTTCAGGTGTCCATAATGTGCTGCACTGGATTGTGCCACTTCTGTTTCAAGGACTTAGAAGTACTGTGGTGCATAAAAGGGAAATAAAGATTGCAGAACCTCAGCTGATGCAATTGTTAATGCTATGCAACTCCTTTCTCCTGAAAAGGTAAGGTGGATTCAGCAAGACCTGTCTGGTTTCTTGTACAAGGTAAAATCCTTTTCAGACCTCTCCCTGATCATCTCTTTAACTCTGCACAGGCCCCTACCACCGAAAGAGGAGGATATGGAGATCTTCTAGAGGTTCCTCATACTTGGGAAGACTTAACAGTGAAAAGCACTCCACCAGCGCATGCCAGAGAAGTGTTGGGGAGTCCCTTCGCCCTTTGCTTCACTCCATCCTCTCCCCAAATAGCAGGAGGAACAAATGTTTCCTGTGAGAAAGGAGAAACCGATGCCAAAGCGAAGGGGGTGAAAGCACAACGAGGGACCAGAAGCTCTCCACAGAGGGACAGAAGAACAGAGCCACAAAGGTACAACCTTTGGTGTAACCGCAACTGGGATTGCCTTAATGGAGCCCTGCCTAGGCCTAGATGTCCTCATAAAATCAAGACAGTCTCACTTCTCAGCAGTTCTTCAGTAATTGGCAGGGATGTCACCTGACATCTCTAAACCCTAACCCTAATTTTCTGCAGGCTGGGCTAAACTGGGGATTCTATCAATTATCCCACACAATTTGGGTTAAAAGATGGCAACATTGGAGCATTTAAAGAAGCCACTATCCATCTAGGGTTATCTGATGTTTCCCAGCATTGTTAAAAATGAGAGGTATTCACTGGATTTTTTATGACTATTTTGTTCATGTCAATTGGCAAACCAAACTTTGCCTGCGGTAACAATTTTTAAGACTCCTCATATTTCCAAAACAAATTAGGAGGTTTTTAAAATAAAATAAAATAAAAACCAGCCACAAATCTATTTTTAATTTGTCCCTCATCAGGTAGTGGCTTTAACAGGCCAAAAGAATTTGAATGAATGTATTTGTACGTACCTGTGTGTCCCACCAACAATGCAAACATAAATATCTCATTAAAATACATAAATTTATATTACTTTCGTCTCCTACACTTCACCACTTCCAATATATTTCTGAACTGCACTTTATGTTAGGAGACAACATTCCTGCCCTAGTGTACAAACCTTTGCATGGTTGTGCTTCTTTGCTGTTGACAAAGCTTCTGGTTTACAGAGGATTTGTCATGGAATTTAAAATAAAGACCTACAATATTTTTTACTCAAGCAATCAGTAGAAATCCTCAGTGAATACGAGGGGTATTTTTTGCAGTTCTATGCCTTACACAAAGTTTGGACTTGCGTGTCCTTACCTGGATGCAGCACTGCTTGCACAGATTTTTTACTTACATTGCAGGGCTCTCCATTCTGTTCTTGATTGATCTGAGATTTTTGGCAAGTCATTTCACCACTGTATGGTTCTGTCTCTTCCTACCTGCCTGCTGTGTCCAATCAGCTTCTATAAACTCATAGGGGCAGTGACTGTTTCACATTCCCAACTTGCAGTACCTGTCTCCGTGAGATCTGATTTATTTTCTCTTGATAAACTAATAATAACATTAATGTTCTGAGTGATTAGTTTTGTTTTGTTGTGTTTTGTTTAAGGATAAATTCCTTAAATTTCCAACTGCACTGGAAAAATAGTGACAATTCTACTGGTAAACTACACATATTCAGATAGATCCTGTCTTTCTGAAAAGCTAGACAGACTTTAAATAAGGTAAAACCCATGAAAATGTAGCACACATGATGAAAATATAGTCACTACTATTGTGAAAATCATCAATTTCCTGTTATCCAGCATAAAGTGTTACGCACTTTTTTCCCTACACTGAAATTCACTGAGGTGGCTGGGACAAGGTGGCTAACTCCCTGTTGTGGACATGTGAATAAGCTCTTTTTGCAAAAGAGTTTTAGAATCTGGAAGCTATTCATATAGTTTAATAACAAGGATAATATTAGTGTCTAGAGAGATATATGTGAAGACTTCTGTTTTAATGTCTCAGCTGCAAATCACTTTCCCAGTAGCACTCTCCTCAATACCTGGCTCACAACATGCAGACACAAAGGCAGGAATTCTGCCGTTCACTGAAACCAGGTCCTACAGCAACTGGTGAGGAAGTTGCTTACTGCTTAGTAGAAATATACTTAATATTAACCCAGCAGAACCCTACTGGACCCAATTGGCTCTGCTACATGTCCCATGAGAAAAATAAATAAATAAATAAAAATGAAATTCTCCAACTTTTATATTCAGAAACATTAATTTTATTACCCTTCAAACACACACACAAACATCAATCCCTATCAAGGCAAAGCAGCTCTTACACTTCTGCAAGTTAGATTAACTGTACACAAAACTCTACAATATTTCACACATATTTAAAGGAGACATTCTTAAATTTTATGGGTTCATCTGTTCTGAAGAGTACTTCAGTACACACGTACCACAGGCACAACATAAAAACTCAGTATAAATACAAATCCAGAAGACCTTTTAATTGGTATTTTAATTACTGACTTTTAATTTTAATTAAGAAAACCCAGTATCTTGATTTTACTTTATTTTTCCCAACAAAACCTCCAATGCTCTACTGCATTCTTTTCCTGAAGTCTTTTATGGTATTTTCACTGGAAAATGACCAAATAGAATGAGTGTTGAAAAGGCGCTTTTTACTGGCTTATCAGAAATTCCAGTAATTCTTCTAGAAGTTTATGGGGAGGGAAATGTTCTTGCACAAGTAAACGGAGCAGATAAAAAGAGCAACTAAATTGTTCAGGAAATATATTCTCTGCATATAGCACAGCTAAGGGTTTTTGAACAGCCTTCACTACCAATGGCTGTAGCAGAAAGACCAGGAGACAACAGACCAGTGCTGCCAGTAGCAGAAGCTCCACGTTAGTTATAACTGGGTGTTTTCTCTTAATCCTATTGCTTGACTTCTATCTGCTTCACAGCTTATATCACTAAGACCAAAATATCGTCAATTAGAGGTACAGATCCTATGTTATAATGATACAGAATATGTCCAACAACTATTGCTAAGAAAGTCATTATGGCCAACTCTGAATTTAACGTGAATACTTACTTACATTGCCATAGAAACTAGAGACTCCCAACGTGAAATTGTCATGCTAGTTGCTATAACAAAAAGGAAGTTCCACTCACGAAAAGGTTTCAGACTTTACACAAGAGACAACAGTCAGATATAACAAACCCACACTGAAAGAGAAATCAGAAATACCAGTAAAACACGCATTGTCAACATAACGAACAGCAGTCACAGCACACCACCTAATACTGTCAAGTAGCATGGTTGGCATCCTAGCGCAACTGAGTTTTAAGGTGAGTTTTTGCAGAAAAATAGCGTAGCGGCTCTGCAAGTAATTACACTTTACCTAACCAAAGCCCGCGGCAGTTTAAATTGTAAAGGTGTTCACCTCCTGCCCCAAGCTGCTACAAGGGTTAAACAGCTGCTGCCTTTACCACTCCATGAGGACTGCACTCAAAGGATGGGAGCGTACAGGTTCTCTAGGAGGTGAAGTTTACAACAGGCCTCTGCAGTACTTTGAAACAATAAAAGCTGTTCTTAGAAAAATAGAAGAACGGAGAATTAAAATCTATCAGGTCTAATCCTTGTTTATACTAATGTAGCATTTCGGAAGCATGAGAGGCTTACATGACATTTATTAATGCTGATTTAGTACAAAGAAGGACTTAGTAAGAAAACATTAGAAACTAATACTGCCATTTCATTTAGTACTACTTAAAGAACTATCCACATGAATGTAACAAATTAGAAAATACTTGATGTAACTCATATAGGATAGGAATAGGTCCTTTCCTTAGTTTTCAATCTGAATTTAAAATCAAGAAAACAATAACAACAACAAAAAATGTGTTTGCTGTAAGAGCTTACAAGTGAAAATCATGTCCTGAAATGGAACTGATGCCCTAATTTTGTTCCCTTTCAACATCTTAGCACATGTTAGGTATGGCTTTATAAAAAGTATATATTTTATCAGTTGCAAGGAAGTATGTAGATTAACTCATGATTGACATGAACAAAACAAAGCTGGAAGGTTGTTGTTTTTTAGCGAAAACATAAAAATATGAGATAGAACAAATGATAGCCTGCATTTTATTTTGACAAACACTAGGAAAATGTGATATACAAAGATGTGAAGATTAAATAGGTGAGTAATAAATGATGACTTGTGTCTGTTTCCAGGAAGGATTTCCACTCTGAAACACCCATGTTACATTAATACAACTTCAGAATTTACTTGCTAGTATTCAGTGTCAAAATTTTTGCTCATCACTTTCCTACCGTTATTTTCCAGTTGTTTGCTTGCTTCCCTAGGTCAGAGGTCTCAAAAGGAAGGCACGGAAGTAACTTAGTGCTGGTGGCATGCACTACTTCTGAAGGCCAATGGCATCATGAGCTTGCAGGTATCAAAGTGGGGATGCAGAAGGTGAGCCAGAGAGGACAAGGTGCTGCCTCAGCAGCAAGGAGCCCAGCATGCAGCTCTGCCATAATGGGCACTAAACACTACCTGGTATACCTCCATTTTGTAGATCTGTTTTCAAGATGCAATTGGACGGGATGCTAGATAATCTCATCTAGACTCCTTTTTCCCATGAAAGGCTGGATCTGATGATTTTTTGAGGTCCCTTCCTACCTGGACTGTTCTGTGATTCTGACTGACAGACGCATATGAAAGTCATCTTGGGTATTCCTTTCAGCTATGGGTTTCTCTTTCCCATTTCTCAGGGTGCACCATTGTTTCACCCTACTTTGGTGAAAACTTCAGACAGGAACATAGATGGATTAAGAACAACTCGTGACTTCAGCTAAAGAAGAAGGGACAGTAATTATTCATTGGAACGAGTCAATTGTAGGGATCTTAGAGGGCTAGCTTTAGCCTAGCTTCAGATTTCAATGTATTTTGAGGCACTAAGGTAGCTCTAGGAAATGCTCATACCCTGTGCTCATTTCTTAGTGCTGGAATCTCCCCAGGGCTGTATAGTCTCAAATATGACAAAAGCGGTAATATTTTAGTTTAATAACCTCTTTGAATTATTTTTTTTCCTGGGATTTTCTCTCCCACCTTTTACATTCTCCATTTTGTATTTATTTCCCTTCTTCCTGAGTTCACATATTGTGGAACTAACCAAATATCTCCAGGAGAAACATCTAAGTTGATAAGCAGAATGAAATGGCACTACCCATATATTAATAATCATAAAATATATATGAAAGAGAAGACACCTGGCAGAGCCATGTTGAGCACAACATATTTTGGTGAAGCTGTCTGGATCCAAGCAATCTGAATGTACTGATGGAAAGTTCAGAAATAATGCATTTGTGATTCATTTACATATTGTAAAAAGGTTAAATACATGGCGGATATATACAAACTACAGCCTTCTGTCAACTAAGCTTCTAGTAAAGAGTCCAAATTGTGGATAGGATGTGTGAATAAATACGACTTCAGGCTAACATTACAAGCACATTAAAATGATAAGAAAAATCTGTTTTAGAGATTATCAGTTACTAATTAGATTTTTTTCTCCAGTTTAGGAAGTATAGATCAAGTTCTTTTTTGTTAAAAACCCTTCACTGTCTTCCTTTATTTTGCTTCTCTGCCATTTCACTTTCCAATGTGGTAGCTTCAGCTTAGACTGAGAAAGCAACGCAAATGGCCTGCAAGAAAGACTTGCATCTTCTTACTGGGTAGATTTCCATGAGGCTGAAAGAATGCTGATTTTACACAAATTAGGTGTGTTGAAGAGATCCTGTAACAACAGAGCCATTTTGTGCATTCCAGAAATGGGAAGAGGACTTGGGCTCACAGCCCTTGTAATTTCAGAAAATTCAGTTAAGGACAGCATTGCAATGACATTCAGCAATGAAAACTGGAGATAGCCATGTTGCTACTAAAATCAATACCTTCAAATTCCGCACAATAGACTGCACCTGCTTAGGTAGGCAGCCATCTATTCAACCACATTTCAAAGTTTATGATGATTTCATTTACTGTTGCAGAACATTGTATCATACTGTACACCAGAGTGAGTGGGTTCACTGTATTTACACAGATGCATCAAAACATGTATGAAGGATACTCTACGTTAGTACTGAAGCCCATAATAATCATTAGAAAATTACTTCCTAAAAGTAATACTGCACGAAGCCTCATACATTTTCGAACTACTGATACAAAGTCCTACCTACAGCTCCCAAAAAATATAGAGGTGTATATGAATACTTATATATTTATAAACATGTATTATATATATGGAAGAAAAAAGCTTCTTTCCACAATGTTAGCAGTCAAGGAATAGCACTCTGTCCTCAGACCCTTGCCTTTGCACTCTCCAGAAAAAAAATACAAATACAAATAAATAATAATCCCTTTTTATTTGTTTATACCACTATGAGGAAGAGAAGAACAAGAAACATCTGCTTCCAGAAGCACTATCATTTCCATCACCCCTTCTAAATCAGTTATGACCACCTCCTCATATAAATCCCTTCTGAAGGAGCACTTTTTCCATGTATACACTTCTTTTATACAAAAAATGTAGTTGAATAATTAATCAACTCTTGTCATGAAAGGAGCTCCTCATCTGTTAGAAACAAGGAGAAAATCATAAGCTCTGAAAGCACAAGCTCAGAGTCTGTGCCTTTCTTGAAATGCTGAATTAACGCAGGTGGGGTTACAGCATGCAGTCAGACGCAGTTCTACCCACTCATACCAGTATGTTTGTTTGATCTCAACAGTATCAGCAGATGGACAGGTGTGAGTATGAGATGAACTTAAGTATATGTGACTCAACAAAACTAAGCAGAGTACTCTAATTATTTCATTTCTTCAAGGAAATGATGCACTAATAAAGTCATGGCCCCATCCTTTAATGGCACAGTTGCAATTCTTAAAGAAGGAAAAAGACCGATGAATGTAATTCTATTGCCAGTGTACACACAGAGTTCCTGACATGAAACATCACCATCTCTCTGGAGGAGCTGAAGAATAAATCACTAGCTACATGCGTCGGAAGTCACTTTGAATGGTCTTTAAATTAAGATGGACAAGCATAAGAATGACATAAAGTAATGGTAAAAAGAGAACTCTGAATTTAGTTTCTAGAGCTAGTTAAATCTTAAGGATCACAAGTTAGGAAAAGAAGAATAGGTCTGAAGTAGGTCCATTTTCTTTTTCTTTTTTTTTTTTTTTCAAAGAATATCTTCACATTTTGTACCAGCAATGCAACCATGCAGTTTTTCATAGTTCTTTAGGTTTGTTCTCTCTGCAAGACACTTACGAATTCTTTTTGTTCAGGAAAATCATGCAGCTCACTATTGTAAAATATTATTTACATTAGGGAGGAAAATTTTATACAACATTCACATCTTAGAAGATGGTATATATTGATACCCAGGGAGAGAAAACACACAAAAAGACAATCTGTATGCACAGAGTATTCTAATAAATGTAGGAGAAAATTATTGGTGAACTTAAATAAACAAGTAAGTTTCTTAAAAATATAACTATACATATGAAAATATGTATGAAAAGGTCTGTAGGAACTTACTAACGTTTTAACTAGCTGACATGCTATTTACACATGCAGAACAAAACTTTGTAACAACAAAATATTACTGTACTTCTCTGTTGTAAAGCATGTCAGGGACTTATAAAGAAAATGAAAGCTAACTGTAAGCTAGGTTTTAATTGTGAAATTCATGGATGAACTAATTAAAAATAAATATATATTTTTTTAAAGGATACAAGGCCTTTTTCACTAATCACTAAATCCCTTAGCCATAAACCACTGGGTGCTGGGACGCTCTTCCCTGGAAACCAATGCCACCACTACCAGAAATAGGCTGTGGGGGAAAGTGGACCTGTGGTCCACCTAAGCACAGCCATTCTAACCCTAATGAGGGTCCAAATCTTCTCCTGACTGGGAAAGCACTTGCAAATATGCCTAAGTCCATTTACAGTTGGCAAAACACTTTAGCATATGCTTACCGTTAAGTAAATGATTAGACTGAGAAAATAAAACTGGTTTTAATTCCCTGCATTATGTGCACTAAATCCTTTTTTTGCATAAGAAGCTAAAGTATTGTGGGTTGATGCTTGAAGTTTGGAGATTTAGAATCAAATCAGAGACAGTAGAGAGTGTCAACATAAAGTGTAAGCGCTACTGAATTCAACATGTAGCTCCATATGGTCATACAACTAGTTAGCTACTTCAAAAAGTAAATTAAACTCTACAGTTAGTCAGAACACCTGGCTATTCAGCATGTCCAAACCGTTCGCCTTCAGGAAGAGGTGCGTCAGGCAACAGCTACAGGACAAAATCTGAGCTCTGAAATCCATGTTTCCAGACCATTCGTTGGGATTCTGCTGAGCAATTTATAATTCTACGCAAAGAACAATGAACCTGGTTTATGCAAGCTGTACTGGAGTCTGTGCACATCATAGACCCGTGCTGCCTACTGATGGGAATTCCAGGAGAAAGATACTGTGGATCTGAGACAGCAGTGATGAACAGGGAGTGGAACTGGAGACAACATTGCTCCTCACATGACACTTAGTGTGATTACTTATCCAAATTAGGATGTCTTTCCTTAACACATTACTAGTTTTACAACTAAGCATCTGTGCATCTGTGGGAAGATAGTACTTAATCTAAAATGTTCCACATATACAAACAACCACATTTGAAATGAAGAAGTATTTTTTCCAGAAACTGTAAGGATCTGTTCTTCACCAGAGTGAGTAGAAGTTCATTATACATAGCTCTTGCAAATATACCTGAACAATCAACTGCAGTACAAAATTCTGTCCCTGGAATATTAAAAAAAAAAAAAAAAAAAAAAAAAAAAAGGACTTTACAGAGAAAATCCTGTCTCCTTTGTTTGCCACTGACTTCAACTAAGCCAAGATTTCCCCCAATGTGTTTTAAGAGAATCTCTGTGATTCTGCCAACAGTAGCACAATCAGTAGCTCGCAACAAATAAATAAATTAATAAACAAACAAACAGAGAATAGTCGCCAAAGAAAGCTTCTCTATGAACTCTTGCAACTAGGCTTAAATGATAATAATAATAATAATAATGGTTTCTACAAAGTTTTCTCCCCACACAAAGCCAGGCAATGATTTCCTGAATTAAATCCTTATTTACTGGGTATCATACTTACAGGAGTCCTATGTAAGATCATATTGTGGAACTGCTAATTAGTTTTTCAAGATGCTTACTCGTCCTGACGATACAGAGCAACTCTTTCTTTATAAGATTGTTTTTTCTAAGCTAACAATTTTAGCTCAAGACGTTCAGCTCACATAGAACAGCAACATCTTACTGAACTTGTTTTAAAAGTATTTCACCTCATAATGCAATAAGACAAAGTATTTCATTATTTCAAAAATGGTGGTGTTTAATCAAACACAAAACAATCAAAAATCACGAAAGTACCTTTCTTTTATGTAATTCCAAACAGCTAACCTAATACCTGTATATTGATTTAGCCAGTTCCTGATTTCATCTACACATGAAATTTCACTGCTGAATTATCAAAACTTTTAAACAAGAGAAACACTCATAGTCTCTTAAGCATCCCAGCATAAATAGTAGTGCTCTACCTCCACATTTCTCTCTGTGACTTCATTCCTAGGCAGCCCTGAAGAAGCAGCTACAGTCACATGGTGCATTCAAGGTCATACTATTTTAATTTACAGAGATATCATTGATAAATTATGTGGAAACAACGATAATGGAGTCATTAACCTTGTTCTGGCACACTAAAGGTGTTTTATAATTAAAAGCAGAACAACGCTACAAAAACATATAATGATTTTACTGCCCAGCTTTTTCTCTCCAACATACTGCTGCAAAGTACTGTTGGGGAATTTATTACAGTGAGTAACGTGGATGTCTGCTGTCTGTGTTTTTTAACAAAGAGGTACAGAGATTCGACTGAATTATACTGAAGGAGGAGTAAGGTGATAAAATGCACAAAACATTGACTTTTTTTTTTAAACATAGGAAGTTGGATCCAGAAGGCCTCTCCCTTTGGCAAAGTAAAGGATGCCGGAGCACAAGAAAGATCATTCAAACCAGGAAGTCTCTCTCACTCCAAGAATCTATGCAGAATTGTCATTTCCAAACATGCTGTCATCTGGCCTGTGCTTTGAGGACGTACATCAAAAGTGCAGTATGGTAACATACTGAAGTGAAACTCCTAATATATATAACCTAGGTGGAATTTAGAATTCATCCTCCACATCTCATTCAAGAAAACTGCAGTAATCCACAGACTAAAAGCCTGACTAATGTCCCTAATTCACGTATGACAGATATCTGTAGTAAGGATACACATATTAATGAATCACTGCTGATTGCTTTCACTTGAAATGAAATACTTGAAAAATACTGAAGAGGTAGGACAGAGGCTGTCTGATTATTATATGAAGGTTACCTGAAATTGGCATTAGTATAGAGAAGTATCTATAGCATTTCTGCAGAGCAAAAAGTAGGAACTTGAATAACTCGGCAGACAATGTACTGTTGTCTTGACACTTTCAGTGCTGCCGACTTTTAATCCAGTCAAAGTAAGACCACTCACGCTCAAATTGATACAGGGAGGCAACTACAGAGAAGGTTTCCTAGAGTTCGAGTGCCCAAAGATGACATTGTACTGCAAGGCAGAATTCATTATACTCCTCTCTAATCTCCACTTATCACATGAACTACTATGTCTCCTTGCATCTTCTGACTATCATGATTATGATCTACAACATATTGCACTGCTTACCTAAAAGGACAGATAGAAAAATCATAGATCATATCTTTAGAGATTTGACCTTATGCAGATAATTGAATATATCACAAAGTACATTCTGAAGGCCTGAAAGTCAAAGACTTCTATCAATTCTTCCTTCTTTGGATAAACTAATAATTGGCATATTTTTCAAGCATTCGGAAATACCACAAATGTCCCTTTAAACAATATACTGTCAATTAAAGCGAGGAAGCTAAGTTACAAAATTATGCCACGGTAACACTCCTGCATGTCCTCTAAGCAAGGACTGCTAGCTATCGCTGTGGAGCACGCACACCTCTGATGAATGGCATCAAAAACCTTCCCACTACAGAAATCCCCAAGTTTTGGAAGGCTGAGCTCAGCGAAGGGCTGAAAGGCATACTCGCAGCCGCTGCACCATCCCTGCCTGAGGGGCACCTACATAGAGCCTCGGATCCCAGCGGAGCTCAGGGATGCTGCTGTGGCAGCAGAAGGCTGACTCGGAGCACTGGCTTGCAGTTACCCCAACTCGGCTTAGTTTGAAGAGGCAAGAAACAAACATGTAAACAGCATCTGCGGCGTCTCTTCCCCGTGGACTTTCCTGGAAACGGACGGACCTATCCAAGCACTTCGGAAATAAATAAGAGAAAATCGGAGAGGCGGGAGAGCTCTCTCTCCCCGAAAGTTTCCTCCTGCCTCTCCCCCCCACTTTCCCCCAGCTCCCCGCTCCCCAGGACCGCTTCCATCGCGGCTGGGCCACCGACAGGCGGTCGTTTCCACCGGGGACGGGACGCACGGTGCCATAACCCCCCCTTGAAGCCCCCCGGGACCCCCACCGCTCCGCAGCCAGCCCCTGCCCCCTGTGTGGGGGACAAAACCCGGCTCGGGAGCCGTGCCCTCGGCCCCTGGCAGCTGCAGTAGCCGCCGGAGGAGCGGCCACCCCCGGCCCCTGGGCGGCATGGCGAAGCGCTGTCACTGACGCACATTTAATTCGCCCGGCTGCGGGCACGGCGGAGCGCCACTCGCACCCCCTCCGTCTCCCCCTCCCGGCGGTGGGGAAGGGGAAAGTCAAACTGCAGCAGCAACAAAGTTGCTCCCCTCTCCCAAAGCTCCCCTCCCGCAAAAAAGCTCCCACCCAGACCCGCCCCCCCCCCCCGAGGGGGGGCTGGGGGAGCCGCTGCTTTACCTTGCTTGACGCACTTGAGCCGGATGGGGTCCTTGCAGTGCTTGATCACGGCCAGCACATCCCTGATGGTGAGCCCGGCCACGGGGGTCTCGTTCACCTCCAGCAGCAGCTCCTCCGGCACTAACTTGCTGCCGCCCTCATAGGCCACCTTGCCGGGCTTCACCTCCCCCAGGTACGGGAACTGCCCGTTCTCGGCGCCCCCTTTCAGCTCGAAGCCCAGCTGCCCCTCCGGGTTCCTCACGATCACGATCTCGTGGACTCGGCTCGTCCAGTGGCTTTTCTTCTTCAAGCCCTTGGACATTGCCGTGGGGATGCTCTGCCCGACTCCCTCTCCGCTTGCTCTTTCTCTCTTCCCTCCCTCCCCCGTGGGCGCCAGGCTCCTGTGGGGCAGGCTCGGGGCGGCAGGGAAGGAAGGGCAGGAGGGCGGCAGGGAGGGCGCCGCGGCCCCGGGGGGGCGACGGAGCGGGGATGGGGAGCGCCTCTCTGCCCTGTCCGTCCCGCTGCCGGCGCTTTAGCTGATATCCATGGCAGCCGCGGCGGCCGGGACCCTGCGTGTGGATGTACTAGTTGTAGAGAAACTGGCAGCGGGGAGGGAGGGAGGGAAGGAGGGGACGGCCGCGGGGAGGAGGAGGAGGAGGAGCAGGGGTGTCGGTGCCGGAGTGAGGCGGGCGCTGCCTCAGCGCTCCCTCCTCGCCTGACCCGGTAGTGAAGGCCGAGAGAGAGGCTGCCTGGCACGGCCGGCAGAAGGCGGAGAGCGGCCGGGGCCGAGGGGCGGGCGGGCAGCCGGCAGGCAGCCCACAGAGCCCCGCAGCCGCCCCGCTCCCCCGCCGCCCGGCCCCGGCCGAGAGGGGGCGCCCGGGGACAAAATGGCGGGGGCTGCGATGAGGGGGCCGCGCCCGGCAGTAGCTGCGCCGCACCCCTCAGCCGGGCTCGGGTCTCCTGTTGCCCCCTCACCGCCTCCCTCCAGCCCTCAAACACGGTCCCATCCCGGCTTGGCTTAAACCGCAGGGCCCCGGCCTGCGAGGGGCCGTGAGGGGCAGCACGGCGGTGGAGAGATGCCCACCCCTTAAGGTTCCCCAATTCCTCTCAGCAGTGCCCGAGTTCAAGGATATCGGAGCCCTGCCTGCCTGGGCACCGTGAAGTTGCCATGGGCCGGTGGGGTTTGTGAAATGGGGTAATATCTGCCCGGGATCCTGAGGAAGAAGGATGGCGTGTAACGGGTGGATGGGTCAGAAGCTTGGCTTGTGACAAGGAAGGATCCAGTAACAGGCTTCAAGTAGTGGAGAGAAAAACAACAGACAGCCGTTTACTTCCAAGATCTCGATGGTAGGAATGTACACAGAGCGCTCAGTGGTTTCCAGTTCTGAGGTCTCGCACTTCAGATTATTGAGTAGTATTGTACATGGGCATGTTTTTTAATGCAGGTTACTGTGGTCACAAGAGACGGGAGCTAGTATCACAGCTGAGGTGAGCAATGAATACTGAAGAGGATGTAATGAAGAGAGGGGTGGCAGTGGTGTGTTTTCTATAAAATCTACTTATTGTCACCTGACAGATTCTGGTCACCTTCATTCAGGGTGCCATCTGCTTGGCCTTAAACCCTAAATAACCTGTGCTGCCAAAGTGATATTTCCAATCCCAAGTGCTTCGCTCTGCCTAAGCACTCAGAGACAGGTGATACTGTAACCCGCTGCTCCTGTGCGCTCCTGTTTAATTTGTTCTGTCATATGCCTAACACGTGTGCAAGCAGTGGAGTGTAGCAGTTGGCATGTATTACTGAGAAGTTTGCACTGCCGAAAAAAAATAATTTCCATCTGAATGGAAGATTGACAAAATACAGGCTGAGCAACCTCCTGACTTTGAGAAGTGTAGTTTGTGCTTCTGCAGGATATAGGAGTGATGAACGTATGAAAGCAAGGGTCTGCAGACTGGGTACAGAATGGGGGAAGGTAGGAGAAATGTCATGTGTTGCAGCATGTGATTTAAAGCTGATCAGATATTTTTAAAATTTCAATTAAAGTGACTGCAATGAAATTTTTCACAAATTGTGTCTGTTTTCACTCTAGGTTCCTATGGAAACAGTCCTTTATGTGATCACGCTTGGCTGTGTCTCCTTTACTTCTCCAATAACTTTTGAAACTGTTGGGTAGTTTCCACCAAATCTATCTCGAATATAATTAAGTTATTTCATGAAAATAGTCAGCTGGGTAGAGCTGAGAGATCCTGTAAATGTCCCAAAGGCTGCAACACAAACTTACCTTTTATTAAACAGTGATTCACATGGATGAGAGATTGTATAAATGTCTCAGTAATGACAAAAGTTTCGATTACAGCTCATTATCGATCTCAGTATAAGTCTGTGGGAAACCAGAATTCTTGGGTTCATGTTCTCCCAGAATTACTTGTTTAATGTCCTCCAGTCAGAGGTAGGTGCAAGTGGAAGGGGTACATGAAGAGGGAGAGAGATAAATGAGAAATTACAAACGTCTGTATCCTGCAAGTCATTTCATCTGCTTTGTTGTGTGGGCCTGGCCATAAAGCTCGGTATGACAGGGGCTTCACAAAACTGAGATTAAAGGGAAAAAAAAAAAGAAGTGGAGAACATACACATAGAAATACAAGATCCATTAGGACAGACAGCTGAAGATGAGAAGGAAACTGAAGGCACTTGGAATGGGAAGGTACTGAGAGGTTTTCACAGTGGGAAAGAGATTATGGCAATGGTATCCTCTTCTGAATTCTTCTTCTCTGAAGAGAGCCCTGCTGCTGCTAGGAGCAGGCTGTCTGGTTTTATAAAAGTCAAAAGAGATGGGACTGAGACTAAGGTACTTGGAAGGAAAGCAAGAGAGTAAGTAGACTTGTTTCTCTCTGTAGGCCTACCTTTGCATTTTGTCTTGCTATTTAGTTCAAAAGTGGGGAAGAAAGCAAATGGATAAAAATAGGAATAACATCTTATCTTTCAGTTTCGTAAATGTTTCCCTAGTCTCTTCTTTGCCGAGTCCTCTGACCTAATAAAGCCCACTCTACTAAAGAGGTCACCAATTCATAACTTAGAGTTTCTAGCCATTATGTTAGCATAGTATTGCACTTGTCGGCTTCTGATCATTAAAATTAAATTTCTAAGAAACTTCATGCTTATCACAATATATGTACAACACTAGGACATCTGCCAAAAATACAGCTTTAAAAAATATGTCAGGAAGTGTGTCATTGATAGATGCAGTATTTCTGAGAGATGGGGGAAGGGGATTCTGTGGGGGGTTATTTTCCTATTTCTTAGGGGTCTCCAATAATTAATTGGTAAGAATTTTTTAAGTGCTCATTACCAGTACAAGTCAAATGACATTAACAGTAGGTATTAGGTAGATGCCGTGCTAAATAACTGGTTGGCACAAAATTCTGTTTTAAAGGACCTACAAGTCAGAGCATCTCCTTAAAATATGTTGTAGACAAATCAAGCTGCATGAACTCTGTTTGGGACTACTAAGATACTTGTAATAGCTGTATGCTTTTTTTTTTTTCTTTTTTTTTTTACTGGTAAAACCATATTATATATGGATAAAGTGTTGCCATCATATCTTCACTGGTTCATGTTCTCAGGGCTTAGGGTAGTAAAGACACTAATGGAAATGCATGGTTTGTTTTCGTCTTGATTTTAAAATATATTGTAATGAAATTAAAACTCATACGGTTCTTTTGTAGCAGATACACTCAATAACTTTGTTTTGTCTTACAGTGATAGACCAGTAGCTGCACTGTCAGAGCAAGTGTCCCAGCGAATGGCTGAGTGGGCAAGTTGTCAGATTTTCTTGTTGGCCCCTGAGGAGCCTGAAAATAGCTGTGTGACTCTCCAAGATCTTTTTGTTAGTCCTTTCCATTGGGTTTCAACCCAGAAGGGCATGAGCCAGTCCCAAGTGTGAATGTAATAGTGTCAAATACAAGGGATTTCCTATGGGTAATAGTAACAATGGCATATAATGAAACACATTCACCAAATACAACACAAATGCCTTTTATTATTCTTTTAAATCTGAGCCTGTAAACACAGTAGCCTGTAAGTCACTATACTTCTGGGAGTAAAGTTGAACCCATAAGTAAGATGAAGTGTGAGACTTTGGTAAATACATGTATATCATACCTGGAAAACAATCTTTCTTACAGTAACACTAGGGTGTCAGTAAAAAAAGTAACTGAATTCTACCTGTGTTTTCAGTACGCCCCCTTTTCAGATAAGTGAATTTCCTCAGGTGAAAAATGATTTATTACATGTGCCAAAGGGAAATATATATATATATATATATCCGTTACCTATGATTATTTATGCAGCAATGGAGTTCTCTTATCTTGTAACTGTGTTTATAGTGTTGGACTTGAACTCAGAATATATAAAATTTAATTATTTGGCACATACTTCTTGTGTGACTGGATGCTAACATCTCTTATTTTTTCAATTTTAAAATAAGGATAATACCTCTTTCCTTTCACTGTTTTCTGTTTAGTATGTCAACTGCCCAACGGCCTTATTCTTACATGAGGCTTCTAGACACTAAAAATAAGCTTCACCACAGGACATACATTAATCTAGGTCCTGGGTAGAATTCAGAAATTTAAGTCCAAATTCAAAGGAAAAAAAAAATGCCTATTCCCTTAGTTGCCTAAAAAAGTTGCAATAGCTAATGTTGCCATTGTTAGAGCTCCAGCTGCTTTAGCTGCTTTTTTCCAGCTTTTTAGCTGCTTTAACTACCTTTTTCTGGGAGTTTTAAATGTTCTTCGTAGGATCCCCAGTCCTTTCTTTCTTTGGATAAAAAAATGAAAATTCCTAACCTTTGTAGTTGCAAATTTCAACAAAAAGTCACAAAAAGTTTGTTATGGTATTAACTACTGCCACTCAAGTCTTTTATGAGCCTGGTTTTGCAATAGTGTCATTACTAATACAATTCTTTCCAAATTCTGGCTTCAGATTCTGAGAACATTTGTTTCAGAAAGGCTAAAACATCAGACTCAGTGTGAAAGTTTTTTTTTTTTTTCCCAAGTCCTTGAAGTTCTGAGTGTTTGGTGAAAAACACACCTATTTTATTTTGCTACAAAACCAAAGAAGAATTAAAAACAAATTAGGCCAAAACCATCCATAGTTTTAGCCATTTGTGCTTCAAAATAGACTTTTGCTTAATTGTAGACTTCAAAATTTTGTAAAACACATAGCTGGTTAGAATAGAAAGTCATGGGAAATACTCAGCATTCTCAACCTAGTAGAGGATTTCTGTTGTGGCAATAGCTCTTGCAGAGGTCAAATCTGATCAGTTTTGGATGTGAAGAAACTCATCTCCATGATTCTACTGAAAAATAAGTGCAACCTTCAGAAGGGAAGGAGAGATGAAAGAGAGAGTTTCATCTGCATAGTATAGTTTACAATGAGTTTAAGAGATTGCAGGAGACATTTTGTTCTCTCCTGATCTTCTTTGCATTGGTATTTAAATATGATCTTTTTTTTTCTTTCTTTTTTTTTTCTTTCCTTGAAAAACCTTGATACTATATACTTCCTGTGCGGGTCTTGCTAGATGCTCAAGAGTTGATTAAGCTTTGACAAGGAAGACTTGTTGGAGGTCAAAAAATTCCCCAGGTACCAAGTTCTGGGAGAGGAGCTATCAAAATAAATTTGGTAAGATCCATTAAAATAAGTAAACAATAGCCTCTTTCCACAAAAATACAAATGTAAATTGCATACCAGTAAACACCCACAAAAGGAGACAGAAGAAGACAGAAACAAAACTGCACAGAATGCCCTATCAGAAAATAATCCCTTAAATTTGGCCTGGCACTAGAAAGATAGCAAAAGTACAAATATCTGTTACTGTGAATGTGAGAAATGTGCAGCTCACACTGTGAATTACTGCTGCTGAAACCCTCGCAGCACACAGCACCTGGGTGGCAGGGATTCTGAAGAACATCAAATTAAGTGGCCTGAAACTGCATGTGTTTGGAATGAGTACTTCTCCATCACTGTGGCACTAGTTTGTGTGCTCGGCTACCTTAAATTACCCCATACCAACTGGTAAGCCTCACTGGAAAGCACTAAGCATTACTGCATTGAATAATGTTGATTAGCCTGTATCTTGCACTGAATTTGAATTTCCACTATCTCCATTTTCCTTTATAATATTTAGTATTAAGTGATTTATCTTACAATTAAAATATCTGTAAAAATTTACTGATCTGTCTGAGATGATATCTTAGATTAACAAACTACAAAAGACCTAATCTATGAATTCTCTTTTTCCTTGTTATTTGCACTTTCATTTCCTTTGGATTAGACTGAAATGAGGCTTTCCTCTTTCATGTCTATAATCAGTTTCATTTTACATTTCATATGAACTAACAGTGCTGCTGAGATTGATCTCACAATGTAGCTGGGAAAGAAGATGAATATTGTATGAACTTATAAAAGATAAAATGAAAGCTTATTATTCTAGGAATGTTTTGTTCATGTTCCCCATAAAACTGTGACAGCATGTCCATTCAGAACCTTGTTTTCACATCTCTCTCATCTCTTACAGAAATCACCTTTCCATGTCAAAATTCATGTGCTTAATTTGATTGCAAAGACTTTTTGTCGTGAAAGTTAATAAATACTTCTGAAGTTAGGAGTATCATATTTTCACACAGAGATCACTATGGAAATTTATAAAAGGTTACATGTTTTGTAGATACATTTTCATAAAATTAAAGCGCTTTAGAGAAAATAACTCTAACATAATACATGCACAATCTCACCCAGTGCTTGTCACTGCTTAGCAGATGAGTATAAACAAAACTTTGTAGAAAAGAAAAGATTTACACTTTGTTCAGTTTAGCAATGCAAGTAGTACCGAAGCACTGAACTGGCCAAATTCTCAACTTTTTTACCTTAGCAAGCCTAATGCTTTTTAGAACTTAGTTGGGTGAGGGTTATGTCTTATTTCTGTCATGCTACCAAGATTTTAAGTTCATTAGAGTTGCTGAATTTTGCTGCCCCATGCCAGCTGGAAGAACAGGGTGTCCCCTGCCAAGTGGGCAGTTAGAGAGTGCTGAGGATCAGGATCCCACTAGTCCATACCCGCTTTGGATGCTTTTCACAGCTGCAAAAACCATTCAGATTGCTTCTAGAAGCTGGTTGTGTTGAAAGATTATCTAATCATGGATATATGTTGAGGTAGAAGTCTTGTCGCACTGAGGTGAGTGACAAATTCAGATGTTCATTCTGGAGTGCTATATAAATACCCCAAACATTGAATACCAGGGTTAATGTAGAGGCTGATAACCCTTCTGTCTGCCCTACACCCAGAGTGCTCTCTGGCTGATGTGGCAAAAAAGCATTCAAACCACCATACCTTTGCAAAACATCCTCATAAGGAACCATCACTGAGATTTTATTCAGTTTTGCCTACATTGTTTTAAAATTGGTGTATGTGTGATTAAAAGCATGTGATGGGCTCTGCTATGGAATTGGGATATGTTAAACAAAAGTGCATTCAAGGAGGCTGAATTATGTTATTGTGCAGTTTTGGCATTGTTCTCAGAATATGGCTTCATGCTCAGTCATGCTACTATTGTACATTTAACTCTATAAAAACATTTCTTCACAGGTATTTTCATCAATAATAACTCACAGAATGGGACTACATTATGTTGCCAGGTCACTGATGCTGAAGGTCCATTCTCAGATGACTTTTTAGGAAAAAAAAAAAAAAAAGGAAAAAAAAGGGCTGTCTTCAGCTGATATAACGACCTAAATCTAATGTAATCTAATTCAAAGATAGAAAATTCAGTTGAGATTTTTGTCTTGTAAATTGTAAGTCAAGTCCACAGTATTGAAGAGTATTCGGGACAAGACCACAGAACCTCGGTTTATCCTGGGGAAAACTCAGATGAGCAGTTGCACTCACTTTGAAGAAGTCTGCCTCACCCTCAGAAACAAGACAGGCACCATTTAGCTCCTACTGCTCAGCTGAGAGATCTGTGTTAACATATAGAGAATTAAAACAGACAAAAAAGTTTCAAAAGTCAAATGAGTCTGATGTTGTCTTTGGAAATGTATTTGCATGTGCTGGGAGGGAAAGATATTGTATTTTATCATTGCCTTGTTATGTGATAGTTGGAAATGAAAGAAATACTGTGTTCACTAGACTGGCAGAGGCGTTGAATTTTTTATCACTATTCAAAGGGAAAATGGTTCTTACTAACTGATTGTGTAGCTATAAACATACATAAAAAAGAAACAGATTGCATATACAATTAACTTATGCTGGAAATTTCCTGCAGATTATTTAATTAATCTGAGATACTTCATTCGAGGACAGGCATTTTGGTTTTGTTCTACCTAAATGATTGAAATCTCATAACCTTCATGCCATGATCATATATTGTACTCATAAATATTCTTTATTTGCAAGTCTTCTTTCTTGTCATAGCCAGGGTCTCCGTTGCTGTCTCTGAAGACAGTAACACATATTCTTTTGTCCTTATCAGCTAGTGTTTTATAAATCAGTGCCTCTGATTCACAACTCTCCTGCTGAGACTTGATGTTGCTTACTCCATTGTTTTTCACCCCAAAGTTATTAAAGAGGTAATGAAATAAATATGAACATACCACCAGATAAATAAAGATGCTAAATAAAGATGCATTGAGATTTTGAATTTTTTTTTTTTTTTTTGGATAAGGTGGAGAGGAAAAGGAAAAAGAAAAAACAACTATTGTCATTAGAAAAAAAAACTTTTGAAATAATCAAATGACTTTCTATAACACCATATTATGTATTGATTTGGGATGTGTCTTGTTTTCCCTTCAGCCTTCAACTTGAATGATCTTCTAGACAGATAGTTGCTTGCATTTCTCATAGGACTTCTTTGTTCCCATGACCCTTGCTGTGCAAGTGCATGGTGTACTTGGTTCATGCTCTGAGCACTTTATAGTCCAAACAGATATCAGGTAGTATGGGTAAAAGCTGACAAGATCATATCGCTCCAAGATCACTTTCTGAGCACATGTAAGAATTTGAGGGTGATTGAACACTGGAAGAGGTTGTTTATGGAAGTTTCAGAGTTTTCATCTTTGAAGATGCTCAAAACCTAGCTAGTTTTTACAAAATCAGTCCTGAGCATCCTGATTTGAGCAGGGTTGGGTGGACTAGGGAATCTCCAGAGGTCTTGTCCAGCCTCACCAGCTCAGTGATCCTTTGTGAGCAGAGGCAGCAGGGCATAAGTCTCTGTGGTCCTACAGCCTAACTCTGCTCATTGAATCACATCATTTTTGCCATAAAGTTGTACAAAGCCAATATTATTATGGATGGAGATCAGTTCTGCAATCATTAGATTGAGTAACACTTCTTCGTGCCAATTGTCCCATTGACTTCCATGTTAAATTGACTTGTGAGCACCTCTTGACCTGAAGATCAGGCTGTTAATATACAATTCAATTTAAAAATTAATCGCCACTATTAAGACATTTCTTTCAAACTTAGATTAATATTCCTCATAATTTCCAGACATAGAAGCCTTGAATGAATTAATAATTTATTAACTGGTTTAATATATTGGCAGTCGTAGGGTAGTAAATGGGTGCAACTGGTATTAGTTCAGCTTGTCTCAGATTGGAACTGATCTCTGCCAGTGGTGAGAGAAAATTGCAAATTATTCATCTGACAGGATTTTTTTCTCTTTTGGGATACACTTCAGAAAGGAGTGAAGGAAATAGGCTAAATAGTTTCATCATCCTACACAGATAAACTAATAATGAATTATTTTTAAACTTCTTTGCAGGAGGTAGGTCTCAGGTAAAACCAAATTTTCAGTGGGCCCCACATTTAATGTCTGACTTAAATGTATGCATTTTTACATGTCAATGAAAAAATCTGCCCTCTCATCTTGCTCTCAAAAAATGCACTGGCAGCTGTTTCCCTGCGCTACTGGTATGAGAAAAAGTTTGACATACTCATTTAGCGATATTGTTTTCTCAAGTACTTCAGTGTTTTCCTGGTATCACTCCTTCAGTTTTGATATTCAGTAACCCCTGGGTGCTCTTCATATGCAGGTTTCCACCTACACATTTTTTGTATGCATTGATTTTTCTAAAGCAGGTCTGAACACTGTTGTAGCTTGGCTCCTACTTAAGTTTATCCATCTCAGTATTGGCATTGTCTTCAAAAGAAGTCTTTTTTTTTTCTTTTTTTTTCTTCTTTTTTTTTTTTTAATCCTTCTTGTGTATAATACTGAAAGACATTGCTTTTAGATTGTCTTGTGGCAAATTCTCATTCATTTTAAAACTAGTATCTTCTGAAATTAGCCGCTTTATTAACAAAAAAATAAAATACACAGCAAACAAAGAATCGGAATAGATTTTTTAACATGTTTTTATTGCAGAAAGATTTTCTGAAGAACACATTTTCAGTCACTGCAAAAGAATAAGAAGTCACCTTGTCTCTTTGACAACAGTAACCAAACAGATAAGAAATGGGTCAAAATTGCACCTTTTCAGGGTTAGTTTGGTTTTTATACATTTCAGGAGAATGAATTCAGTAAGTGTTGTTACTTGAAATAGCAAGTCTATTCTGCCCCAAAAGAGTTACTAAAGTCATTTCCATTGCCTCTTCTTGGTGCAAATATGATAGTATTTAACTCTGTTGAACTGATTTGTATAGCTTGCCTGTTAAAATTAATTATCAAAACAAATTCAATGTTTATAATGAAGGACTTATAGTAATCTGGGAGGAAAAGCGGTTAAAAATTAAGTTTAAATTTCTATTCTTAATGATTTATTTTGAACTTCATTTTTTAGTTGTTGTTTTATGAGTAGATGTACACCCCTCAGTTTACCTTTACTTTGACATTTATGTCTTATCCTTGAGTAGTTACAAGACTAGTTTAAAAAGTGGGTGATTTTCTAGGATAATTGCTGAAGTTCTAGAAGACAACTTACAAATTTTTGACTTTCATCTGACAAAGAATATACTTTATTATTATTATGAATCAGGGACTTAAAAAAAAATCTAGAAATTGTGATCCAGCAGTGCTTAGTTTCTATAAGCTTACTCCTTTTTGCAAAACCATGATGCTTGACAGGGTTTGTTACTACTAACGCTTAGTTTTTTGCTGTGATCAGAGGACGCTAGTAGGCAGGTGTTACACTGTGACTACTACTTACCAGGAAAAAACTTGCTCCTTATCCTAGCCCTGATTCTTCCATCTGCTTACTTCACTCACTGTTACGTCTGGCTATGATCCAGATTTGAAACCTCTTTGGAGGACTTGGATTTTTTTATATATTGCATGCTTCTAGACATCACAACACAGACAGCACAACAATTATCTGTGCTTGTAAGACTGAAGGGCAAATATTGCACTCTGCAGTCTTGTCTTGACCATTAAAACTTAGGGAAACATAGGAACACATTACAGCTCCATCCCTGAGTGAGCAGCTCAGTTTTCTTGCAATAGGAATACACCTCCTTAAGTGTTCTTATTTGGATCAACAAATAAAAAGTTTGGGATTAGTTTATCTAATACACCAGACTAAATTAATAAAGGAATGTAGACGGTTATCATCACAGCTTTGTTGCATTGGTAGATTAATCTGATCAACTCGTTTTAGTTAAAATATGAACTATGAACTTGTAACTTAAATTTCTTTTCTAATTTAATCAATAAGGTAATCTTCAGTTAAAATCAAAATATAGTTAATATTAAGAAAATAATAGCCTGCATTCTTTCAAGTCTGTTTCCTTGTTGAACATTTGTTTTGGGGATTTTATTTTTTTTTCCCAGAAGTATTAATAATTGCTGTAGCTTGTTGTAAAACTGTAGTTTGGGGCAATTTAAAAACAATACAAATGGATTTAGATCCTGAATGCATACATATTTTAATAGGCATTGAAGCTTCAACAAATAAGTAGTTTCTATCTTTTAGAAGGATAACTCATGAAATGAGTTCCTACAGGTGTTTCTAAGATCAGTGCCCTAAATACTTACTTTGACATAGAAGATGGAATTGTTATGGCCTTTAAGTAGCAAGATCGGAGAGAATTTGAGATTTTATTTGAGGTGTGCAAAATGAATTAAAAGATGCTTTATCTACAGAGTCCACAAACACTTCTCAGGTTCTCCCTCATTTTCTTCAGATAGGCTCTAAAAGAATTCTGTATTTACATTCTCTAGTGTTATTGTTATGTTCACCTAACCTCACAATTTTTACAAATATGAATGAAGTTTCAACTGCTTCAATGACTTGTAAGTCTATTATTCCATTTTATTAGAATAGCAATTCAAGTCTGATGCTCAAATGCTTAAACTTAAAGATTTCTGAATCTGTGGGCAACACTCTTGGGAAGGAATTAATTAGACAGAATGCTGTCCCCATGTACTGCCCTTTGCAGAATACCATTCACTATTATGTTGTTTATTTATTGTCTTTAAAATGCAATATTTTATTCTTGTTTGATTGTTTGATGTAATTTTATAAAAGGATAAAAGGACAGAAAAAAGTAATTTGTGGAACAGTTGATAGAAGTTAAAACACACTGCTCTCTACATTATGCAGTATTTAGTTAGAAACCTGAGAGAAATGTTAAACAAAAGATAATTTTCCCTATTTTTTTCCATTTGTTAATTTCTCTCTCTCTCTCTTTTTTTTTTTTTTCCTCTCTCCCTATAAATAGTGTATTTCATCAGATACATCAGCCATAGGATTCCTGCCACTTTACAATCCCCTCTTGGAAGAAATGAATGTAAATCTACCCAGGCCCTGATCCCGGCAGAGAATTATTTTTAAAATGTCTTTGAATGACAGTCTTGTTTGACTTTTTTTCAAGTTAGAAATATTAATATACCTGTCATACTAAAAAGCTTCTGATAGTGAATTAGAAATCATTCTATTTCTTAAGGGGAGCAATTCAAATACCTACATACACAAAAGTGAGAAAACAGCAATGTAGTTATTATTTTAAAATAGCGGTTAATTTTGTGTCTAAATACAAGTTAGTATAATACCTAATGATTCCTAGATCTGTTAAGAAATGCATACGTGCAAACATGATCACACACATACTGTGACATACGGTGCAATGATTTTAATGGAACACAGAGAGATGCAGATTTATACTTGAGAATACCATTAGAAAATAGATCTGCTTTATTTCTGGGTGTCACCTGTCTTCTCCAAAGTGTTGGATCATAGAAGATTCAGGGGCATTTCTGTAAGGGTCTGAGCACTCATTCTTCCTGCTCAAATGGATAGGTGTTACATTTCATTTTGGTGTCTTAAGCTTTCTTGGTTACCCAACTAAAACAAATGTGTCCCCTCAGCAAAATCAAACCTATTCAGACTCCTCTCAAGCAATTTGGCAAGTCTCTGTTATTTCTAATAACAGAGCTGGCAACAAACAAGAGGGTTTTGAGTTAACCTGGCTGTGGGGTTTTAAGTCCTTTCTCAAGATCTGGTGTTAGGACAGAGTGGCGAGATGTTCCTCTGCTCAGAAGATTTCATCAGGAGGGTCCCACCAGCAGCCTCAATCATATGGCTTAGCCAAAGCTGTCTCAGGAGCATCAGCAGAGAGGCAGAAACCCTCTCGTTTCCAGGAGGTTTCCCACCTGCAGTAGGAAAAGGTGTCTGCCTGGGGAACAACCGCAGCTCTGTCAGCTATCCTAGGAGCCATACAGAAGTAGTGATGGTGAGGCAGGGCTCAATCAGGGAGTCTTCAGAAGACTCACAGGTGTATTGTGTCTACGGAACCTTTCTTGATACTCACAGACTTATAAAAAATAATTTGGTTATTGCAGGGCAAGTATTTCCTTTCACCCCTGTTTTTTTCAAATACTTGCCTCTTACCCTCCAGGATACTTACAACCACAGGGAGCATCAGTTTAGGATCAGGCCTGCTGTAATGAAATGCAGCAGGTATTTCATGTTCTTTGATCTTAAACACTGGTACCTTTGAGATGATGTCTGTGTTGTTTTGCTCAAAAGACTAGGAGGCTATTTTTTGTTGTATATACTATGTTTTAGTACATATTATGTTTTATTTACTATTTTTCAAATAAGCAGGCCACAAAAGTGTAATAAATATGAAAATATTCATATTGGGTACCTTGGATATTTTTTTTTTTTTTTTTTTTTATTTAATGTTTGTGTATGAGTGACATTGTTTTAGCTTAGAAGCTGCATTAAGGTAGGAAAGACGATTTAGTGCTAGGTCTGGCTACTCAGCATGACATAGCATCCCAGGCTTCCTGGGTCCCTGTATCCACCTGGAGGAAACTGGTGAGAAAATGGAGCTCCAAAATCATATGCTATACCTACTTTGCAAATGCAGGACTGGCAACCTACCTACCAGTAGCAGCAGTCTGGATAGGTTTAAGAGATGTTAATGCTTTGAAAAGTACACTTACTAGATGCTATTCCTTTCTTATTGTGCTATATCCCTGCATATTTATATATATGTGGTTGAAGCAGGGATATGTACGTCTCCTTCTTTGTGTGCGAACTCTGAATCTTAAAATTAATGGTATGTTTAACAGGGTATGTTCAGAGAAATTGACATTAGTAGCTGCAAAAGACAAATACGTACTTCTTTACAAATATAAATTCTGCTTTTTTTAATACCTATAACACTCTGCTGTACTCTGGGCAAGACTCCAAGTGCTACATTTCTGTAGAGCAGCTAACTAAATCAGCTACATGTCATTTAAAGTATTTTGGGCACCAGGTTTTCATGGAAGTATGAAAACTTCATTGAAAAAACAAAACTAAACCAACAAACAAACAAAAAGATTAAACTCCAGATACTTTGTAAAATATTATAGCGAATCCAGATAGCATTTGAAATGTCTGTTGTGAAAATTTTCAAACAGGATTAAATAGGTGGGTTCAAAGTCTCCACTTAGGATTGTAAGTAATCAGCTTGTTTTCTAAAAACTCCAACAGAAGAGAATTGAATGATTGATACTAGTCCTGGAGAAACATCTTTCAAATATATGTTACACTTATTACAGCATTATAGTGTTGCAAAAAACAAGCTACATGCTTGGAGATGTAAAAATTAGATGAATTATATGTTGATAATTAGATGTCTGTGTGATGTATAGAAAGAATTAGGTGGCCATGAAAGAAATCTACAAATGTATTCAAAATGATTATGAAAATTGTTATGACATTCTTATGCCTCATGTCCTGTTAAATTTGTTAGAAAGGACATTTATCTCATTTTATATCTTTTTTTTTTTTTCCCAACACCTCATTGTTTGTCTTGTTTTCAATAAGTGAAAAACTGGGATCAATTTGTTTTGCAGACTGATGATACTGTACAAAAATTTATCAGTTTCTCATGATGCAGGTTTTGTTTTGTTTTGTTTTGTTTTTTAACAAAGAGTAAACACATTTTTGTATTCAAAGGCAAGGAGGCATGACAGTTTGCCCCCTCGTTAGGGCACTATCTTGAGATAAAGAGCACCCATTCAGTATTGTACTACCTATATTAAGTAGTACTTGGAGCAAGGAAAGATTAAAATTTATGTAACTTCTCAGCAGGAATTAATCACCTTTATGTTTGTAATTTATATGTCATGTATCATATCATACATCATCTCTCTTTGTCAAGTGCCTATTTCTGTACGCTATGCAAAGTGGAACAGTTTCAAGGACTGAACTTCCAATAGCCTTGTGTTTAAAGCATTAACATGGAAAAAGTTTAAAAGCTCTGTGGACAGCAAAAAAAGATTTGATTCTTTTGTTACTCCTGCATCACAAAAACAATATTAGCTGCAAGGTAAGAGGCAGACATTTTTATATTTTATTTATTTATTTTAATTTTGGGGACCAAATGGTAGATGTGCTTTGCTATTAGAGCTGACTGAAGGAATTAATATATCCTGCCTAAACTTGTTCACAGTTAGACTAGCAGTTGAGATCTAACAAATGTGGTGGTAGCCTCAAATATTTTCCAGATAGTTTTATACGTCACATACACAAAACTAACCCTTCTACAGAGGGATCAAGGCACTCTTCAAAGGAAGCTTGGAGGAAGGCTAAAACCATAGGACTCAAAAAAAATACTCACTGAACAAAAACTGTGTGGATGAATATGAGAGAGGAGGGAAAATTATATTCATTTTTTCCAACCTTGCTTTGCAATGAAGCAGAATACTTTTTTTTTTTTTAATAGTCCATTTTTGCTCATGACAGGAGGACACATCATTTTTATGAACAATTGCTTAAAGGAAACACAATCAGGCAGGTTAATTTTTTTTGTATCTCTGTATCTACGTGTGAGAATTTTCAGGAATTAATCACTTAGTTTCAAAAATGCTCTGGGCTTTTCAAGTAATATATATTTTTTTTAACGTCGATACAGCCATATATTTATCAATTCATGATTCAGAAATAGGATTTGCTCCCTTGCTTTTTATCTGTCAAAGTCAGTAGAAATCATAAGGTATTTATGACACAGTAACCAACATATTTGCACTATGAAACACTGCGTTGAAAAAGTAGACGTAAAATGTTTAGCTGTTTCATGGCCTCCTACAGCTCTCTGCATGGAGCTCATCCAAGTAGTTTTTTGAGAGCTCTACCTCTATTCACCTATTTACCTTAATATAGAAATGTTTACATGAAAGTCATGTAAAAGTCATCAAAGTCACCAAAGTGCCCAGTAATGGTTATACAGGAGTTAAGGCTTCTCCTTCCAAAAAGGTGGCAGGATTGCTAACTCAACTGAAGTGCATCCACACCAATGCATGCAGGATGGTCTAGAAATGGGAGGAGCTGGAAGCCACTGTGCAGCAGGAGGGCTATGAGAGTTGCTATCACCAAAACTTGTTGGGACAGCTTCCATGAATGGAGCACTGCAATGGATGGCTACGAACTCTTCAGAAGGGATAAGCTAGTAAGGAGAGGTGGTGGGACAGCCCTGTATGTTAGGGAGTGTTTGGATTGTCTTGAGATTAATAATGGCAATGACGGGGTTGAATGTTTATGAGCAAGATTTAGGGGGAAGGCTAATGAGGCAGATGTCCTGGTGAACAGACTGCCAGGCCAAAGAGGCAGATGAAATATTCTACAAACATCTGGAAGAAGTCTCGTGATCACTACCCTTGTTCTCACTGGGGACTTCAACTTACCATATATCTGCTGGAAATACAACACAGCAGACAGGAAACAGTCTAAGAGGTTTCTATAGTGTGTGGGAGATAACTTCCTGACACAGCTGATGAGTGAGCCATCTAAGGACAGTGCTCCACTGGACCTTTTGCTGATAAATAGAGAAGGACTTGGTGTGATGTGAAGGTT
Organism: Cygnus atratus; assembly: GCF_013377495.2. Taxonomy (NCBI): domain Eukaryota; kingdom Metazoa; phylum Chordata; class Aves; order Anseriformes; family Anatidae; genus Cygnus; species Cygnus atratus. The sequence goes on along the minus strand of NC_066362.1, from coordinate 11,891,909 downwards.
GGAGGCTGTCTCAGGCACAGTGATCACAAATTTATAGTTTTCGATTCTTGGAAAAGTAAGGAGGGGGGGGAGTGGCAGAACTGCCACCCTGGACTTCCAGAGGTCAGACTTCAGCCAGTTAAGGAGACTGGTTGGCAGAGTCCCTTAGGAAGCAGCCCTGATGGGCAAAGGGGTCCAGGAAGGCTGGACGCTCTTCCAGAAAGAAATCCTAAAGGTACAGAAAAAGACCATCCCTACATGCCAAAAGATGAACTGGCATGGAAGAAGACTGGCCTGGCTGAACAGAGAGCTTCAGCTAGAGCTCAGGAGGAAAAAGACAGTTTATGATCTTTGGATGAAGGGGAAGACCACTCAGGCGGACTACTCATGAGGCTATGCAGGGATGAGATTAGAAGAGCCAAAGATATTTGAGCTCAATCTGGCTATTGCTGTTAAAGACAATAGAAAATATTTTGTATAAATACATAAACAAGAAAAGAAGGACTAAGGAGAATCTCCATCCTTTATTGGATGTGGAAGGAAACATAATAATAAGAGATGAGGAAGAGGCTGAAGGACTTAATGCCTTCTTTCCCTCAGTCTTTAGCAGGAATGCCGGTTCTGTGGGTACTCAGCCCCCTGAGCTGGTAGATAGGAAGAGGGAACAGAATGAAGCCCTCATAATCCACAAGGAAATGGTTTGTGACCTTCTACTCCACTTAGATATATGCAAGTCTGTGGCGCCTGATGGGATCCACCCGAAGGTACTGGGGGAGCTGGTGGAAGTTCTTGCCAATCCATTTTCCATCATTTATCAGCAGTCCTGGCTATAAGAGGAGGTCGCAGTCAACTGGTGGCTAGCAAATGTTACACACATATACAATCAGAGCAGGAAGGAAGATACGGGAAATGACAGGCCTGTCAGCCTGACTTTGGTGCCGATGAAGCTCATGGAGCAGAATACTGTGAGTTCCATCATGCAGCACTTATAGGACAACAAGGTGATCAGGCCCAGTCATCATGGGTTTATCAGAGACAGGTCTTTGATGAATCTGATCTCCTTCTATGATGAGGTGACACACTCAGAGGATGAGGATCTGTGGATATGGTCTACCTAAACTTCAGTAAGGCTTTTGACACCATTTCCCACAGCATTCTCCTGAAGAAGTTGGCTTCTCAAGGAGTGGACAGGTGTACACTTCGCTGGGTTAAAAACTGGCTGCGTGGCCAGGACCAAAGAGTTCTGGTGAATTGAGTTAAATCCACCTGGAGGCTGTTCACAAGTGGTGTCTGCCAGGGCCCAATACTGGGGACGGTTCTCTTCAATATCTTTAACAAGGATCTGGCTGAGGGGCTCGAGTGCATCCTCATTAAGTTTGCAGACAACACCAAGTCGGGCAGGAGTGTTGATCTGCTCGAGGGTAGGAGGGCTCTGCAGGAGGATCTGGGTAGGCTGCACCAATAGGCTGAGGCCAACTGTATGAAGTTCAACAAGGCCAAGGGCTGGATCCTGCACTTGGGGCACAACAACCCCAAGCAGTGCTACAGGCTGGGCGAAGAGTGGCTGGGAAGCTGCCCGGAGGAAAGGGATCTGGGAGCATTGGTCAATAGCTGGCTGCATATGAGCCAGCAGTGTGCTCAGGTGGCCAAGAAGGCCAACAGCATCCTGGCTTGTATCAGGAATAGTGCAGCCAGCAGGACCAGGGCAGTGATTGTCGCCCTGTACTCAGCTCTGGTGAGGCCGCACCTCAAGTACTGTGTTCGGTTTTGGGCCCCTCACTACCAGAAGGACATCGAGGTGCTGGAGCGTGTCCAGAGAAGGGCTGCAAAGCTGGTGATGTGGACAGAGAACAAGTCTTATGCAGAGCAGCTGAAGAAGACGAGGATGTTTAGTCTGGAGAAAAGGAGGCTTGGGGGGATACCTTATCGTGCTCTACAACTACCTCAAAGGAGGCTGTAGTTAAGTGGGAGTTGATTTCTTCTCCCAAGCACCAAATGATAAAACAAGAGGAAATGACCTTAAGTTGCACTAGGGGAGGTTTAAGTTGAGTATTAGGAAAAATTTCTTCACTGAAAGGCTTGCAAAACATTGGAACAGGCTGCCCAGGGAAGTGGTTGAGTCACCATCCCTGGAGGTCTTCAAGAAACGTGTAGATTTAGAACTTAGTAGCAGGGTATAGTGGTGGACTTTAGTACTATGTTAAAGGTCGGACTAGATGATCTTAGAGGTCTTTTCCAACCTGAATGATTCTATGATTCATTAAAATTACATCTCTAAATCTAACAATAATTTAGGCCGTTGTTATAATGACTGGCTGAGCTGAAAAGAAAACACAGGAACATTAAGAGTGATCTAAACATCAACATGGAACTTGTACACAATTCTTATCTGAAAAACAAACAAACAACAACAACAACAACAAAGACAAAAAAAAAAACTGTGGAATACCAGGTTTTCATTGTTAAAATAATGAAATTAACATTTGCAATGCATCAGACTTTTCCACTTTTTATTGTTGTTACCATCAGTAGTTTCAAACTTGCCAAATCAGCCATTCCTAACAAAGAACAAAGGCACATTGTAAATTCCTGACCAAGAGTACCAATGTCTGCAGCTCTGTTGTAGGCTGACACAGAGGAACAAATACTGGAAAAGGGGAATAAAGATCTGGACCCTGCCATTGTGAAAAAGAAAAAGAAAAAAAAAAAAAAGAAAAAAAAAGAAGATAATTAAAAGACCGTATGAAACCACAGTGGATAAGATGATATACTGGAAATTAAGAATAAATCCTAGTGTAAAATTGCTTAATGAAATGAATATTTTCTTTTCAGTCTTTCACAAGAATTGTTTTAGCTATGTTTTACTTGTTCTGCTATTATCCTCTTTCCTTTATTATTTTTACTGAAAAAAAAGAAAACCCTTTAAAATCTACTGATAGAAGCAGAGAAGTCAAAGTTCATGTTTAGAAAAAAGGGCATGTGGAGGAGTGTCTTCTTTTCACTGCTGCAAAGGGTTTTCAGAAAATGCCGCACATGCGTGTGCTTGTTTACTCTGTGCAAATGGCGAGGCATCTCTCAGAGGAATGCTGCAAGCAGGGTTTCTGAAAACAAACGGAAATTCTTGGCGATGTGGGAGTCACCAACACGCTCCCAAGCTAATGAAAAACCCGAGATCAGGATTAGATGCAAAAGAAGTGCCTGCTATTTCTTTTCATTGCACATGGAGTAGGAAGGGTTAGAACTGTGGATCCCTATGAAAGGCAAAACACTGCTGCTGCTGAGGCTGTCAGGGTGTTATTACCATTCCCCAGATGCAGGGAAACAGTTTCTGTTCTTCCTTGCAGTAATTTCTCTTCTGCCGTTTCCTGCACTTACATATTTGCAGCTTATTCTCTTAACTCTTCTCCATTTCTAGTCAGGCAGCTTGCACACCCAGGAGCTCTCCCTTCGGTCTTGAAACCCAGCCCAGGGCACATGGCTGCACTCAGCAGTGCTGCTGGCACCAAATGCTGCAGTGCACGGGGAGGACTTTCTGAACCGCAGGCATCACTGGCAGCACGTTATGCTTGTAAAGGGGATGCCATTGCCCAAATCCTAAAAAACGTTTGGGAGCATTTCTGATAATTTGGTTCTATGCATATCACCTTCTCCTGGGGTCCTGGGCTCCTGAGCCATCCCTGCCTCTGCCCCTGGACATCAGCACTCTGATTGCCTGCAGAGCAGCAAGAACAGGGGGATGCTGCGGATTCTGGAGTGCCACCTGCTGGCACTTTGTCCTCCTGCTGTTTACATGAGGAATGATACCCCTGGGACAGGAGATGTATGGGGGGTATCCTTGCTGACACCTGTACACGTAAACTATCAGGAGAGGCTAAACTGCGCTACCCAAGGGTAGGGAATGAGCTACCAAGATAATCGATGTTCCATAATTGCCTTCCAGTCCTCCTCCTTCCCACTACAGCGAGAGTGAGCAAAGCAGACCAGGGACACTGGGGCCTGCATTTTGCATAACCTTATAAGTGCTACATTAGCATTATAAGCAAGTCTGTACTTTTACCAGAAATTTGTCTGACATGACACATTTACAAACAGTTTGGTTTCTCCTCCTTCATTCAGAGCTCTGATTTGAAGGGATTGAATCTATATTCACATTCCATTTCTATGGAAACAGCTAACTCTTTTCTAATATAGCTGTTTTTTAACTGCTGGGCCTGATTCCTTCTCAAGTGGGCTGTTTTGAAGCCAGTATTGCATTGTTGATCCCACCTGAGTTACTTGAAGCTGACAATTATAATTGAGAGTATTCAGAGCTGCTGTTCTCCCAGCACATTGCAATGAAAGTTACTTACAAGCAAAATGGTTTGGAGCAGATACTGTAAGCCATCTCTTACCATTCATCACTTTATTTCAATAATCCTAGTTTTAACTCCAGAGCTGAAACAGCCACAGATTCCCATTATATGGCTCACACTGACCTGCCTACTGCGAAATATCATCTTTTTCGATTCATTAAGAAAATGGAGTTAGATTTGCTTTTCTTCCAAAAGCTCCAAAATACAGGATCAGAATTATGTTTGTTTGTTTTTCATATTTGCTTTAAAACACATAATGTTATGCTTTTCAGAATTAAAAACTATTCATGATTGTTCATCCTCTTATGCGTTGGCCTAGAACAGAAGCATGAGAATTCATTAGCATTAGTATTAGTATTAGTCTCCCCCTGACTGGGGGAGAATTTCATTTTTCTCATCTTATGCTATGTACCTTCTTCAGAAAAATGCAGTAGTTTCTCTTGAGGCTCACCATCTTCATTATATCTGATACTAAAACAAGGCTGATGTCAAATGGATTGGCTCCTCATAGCAGGCAGTTGAGGCCCCTGGAGAAATCACAAATGACACACAGAGAACTGGCTGGCTGTATTATGATAATGCCTTTCATATTTCTAAGAGGTAAGTCACGGGAAAAGTTAGGCAAAAAGAAGTACTTCCCAAAGGGATCTTTTGTATTTCTCTGGCCATTCAGAGAGTGGGTAGAAGGGTATTACAGGAAGGTAGAAGAATGCTACAGCTGTGTAACAGTCACTGGAGTGACTACTACATCTTGCATCTCCTGGTTTCCTTGGTTCAGAGGGCTTGTGCTCACTTCAAAGCTGGCAACAGCTGTTAGCAAGGCTGCACGTGTTTAGTTCTTGGGAGCACTCATCTTCTTGTTGTGGCAGTGAAAACAGCTGAAATGTGCACACCTGAGACAGGCTTTGAATTTCACCACCATGAGGCAAATTATTTTAAAGTCATATTTGCACAGCTCCCTGATGGGTTAAGTAGACATTTAGGTTCTTATTGATTCTTGCTCTCTCCTCTGAATTGAATCAACTCATCTTGGGCAAGTTCTTCTGTGCACAGCTTTAATGTTATGGTAGCAAATATATATTTTTAATCTACCAATCAGAACAGATTAAAACCTAGTATTACGCAAAATCTGTTCCTGACCTGTAGCTAATAATACTTTGTCTGAAAAACTAAAATATTAATAACACTAAAAAGAAACTTTTATACGCTGAATAAACCAAAGCAGAAAATAAATACAAAGTATTTAAACATTGTCTGAAGCATATGGAATATATATCATTTCACATTTTCGGCTAAATTATACCATAAGGATACTGGCAAATCCATTGCTGGAGGGTAAAAGTTGGGGTTGTGGTAGTATGACCAAAGAAAAAATGTTGTGGGTGGAAATACATGCTTTATTGAGTATTTTTTCTATTTTTCCCCACTATTTTGACACTAGAGTAGTTACTGTATTATTCACTTCCTCTTTGTAGATATTTCTGTGGAGAGACGTGACAACGTTGATGTTTGCATTGGGCAGCTTTGAAACTCTCAGCATAAAAACACTCAGTAACAAAGCATGCCTGGGAAGTGTTATCCTCACTGTTGTAACTCACATAGATATTTGGGGGCTGAATAAGCTCATTTTCCTAGCTGGGGGGTACTCTTGAAACAGACGTTTGTCTGGGAAAATATGCAGAGGAGCTTTCAGACCATCTGCTTTCCTTATTAATCTTATGTGGGACTTTGATGGCTTGGACTAGGTAGCAGGGGCAAAATTCACATATTGTGACATATACAGCTCCTCTAGGGACACAGGGTGAGGAGCAGAGTTGCCATGCATGCACCCAAGTAGAAAATTGCATTTAGCAGGACTTCTTTGATTACAGGGACCTGGTCAGAGTGTCTCAGTCCCAGCTCCTGCTCAGGAGTGTCTGAGTGCAGACTGTCCGCAGACAGAGTAGAGCACTACATCTCCATGCTTATTCATAGGGCAGAAGTGTCAGATGCTGGCTTAGCAGGTGGCTCGTGGTGCTGTGCTACAAGTGCCAGGCATATGTCATGGTGATACCATGAGCAAGACAGTAGGTATAGCAATTATCAGGTGTAAATTTGGTTAATCTTTAGGTCTCATTAGTGATTAAACATCATCAAGCATAAAACAACAGGAGCATGCCCTAGGACCACTGCAGTTTTGGACTCTGGAAAGTGGCCAACCTTCTCCCTGTTGGTGGAAATAAAATAAATAAATAAATAAATAAATAAATAAACAAAAGGTACTTGTGTGCCCCTGAGAGTGTTTGTCTTGAAAAGGCTAGGTCAGCATGTTTGAATCCACAACCATATATCCCAAATGCACTTGTGTTGGTGCTACAATGATCAAATATAAAAGCAGCACAAAACAGCTTCCAATAAAAGGTTATCACTGCAATTTGGAAAAGTTGTGTTTTGAGATTTAGAAATCCACTTTAAGATTTATAAGCATTTCTGCCTTCAGCCTATCTTTTCTATTTTATCTCAGTCTCTTAATTGTAGTTCATGTTTAGTGTTAAGATGTTAACAACACATGGAGGAACAAGTAAAATTTCTCACAGTACTGACCATTTGTTGTTCTTAAGCTGTGAAATATTGCCTGTATTATTTAAATGTCTGTCCTTTTTTTCTTTTTCTTTTTTTTTTTTTTTCTTTGCAGAAATAGCAGAAATAAGGGAGAGCTCTTTCTCTTTAGGTGTAGCATAAATATAGGTCATATGACTTTCAGTGCCTCACAGTTTTCTGGCCATTGCAATAGGCGAGAGTCTCAATTTCTCCTGCCATTGCACATTACCATTTTTGTAGGTTTTTGGTTCCCTGCAGTGAAAGGTCATAAGTCCAATACTGTGGGATGTTCTGTGCCTAGTGGTCCATAGGATAGAGGGGAAGTCCTTGTTGCACCCTTCTGGCCTTAGTGACAATGGCACACTTGCCTGAGATTATGCAGGACTGGACTTGGTGACCCAGGTTGTCTCTTCCAGTGTTAGTTAAGCTGTCATATAATTTCAGGAGCAGAAAAGTAATTTAGTACAGCAATTCCCATGCTGTGGTGCATGAACCACTCACATCCACAAGGCAAAGAAAATGTTTGGGGATACAGGGAGTTATGGCTGTTGACATGGTCTGTTGCTTTGGAAGGTCTTGGAGTCTTTGACCTGCTGACAGAGGGCTTTAGAAGAATACAAAAGCTGCATGTGATTCTTTAGGCCAGATCCCAAGACCTCATAAATTGCCAGCATCTCAGGATGTAGCCCTTTGTCAACTGTATAAGTAATGGGTAAATAAATATACGGAATATATCGCCACAGTTGGTCTAAATCTGCCTACATCTTAAATGAACTAGTAATTGCCTGGTGTTAATGCATCACACAGCTTCAGAAATCAAACAATCAGCAGTCAAGAAACAGAGTTCCTTGTGTGAAAACACAATTGCATGTGTTCTTACTACACAGCTTCTGTGTACCTTTATGAATAATTGCTTACTACTAGTTAATATCTAATTTAATACAAAATGGAACTCCTTATGCACCCTGACACAGAACAATGTTGACTTGTGCCCCTGTGATTTCACTGGTTTACAGGAGTAAAACATGGCTTCAGCTTGTTTAGACAATGAAAGGTGCTGTAGCCCAGGTATAATGGTAAAACACCACCACATGCAGTCTCGGAAGGCTGCTGATCTGCAGTATGGAATTGGTTTGATTTATGACATTTTAAACTAGAACTCATCTGAAAATATTTTGGACCTTGAGAGAAATCTCTGCAAGTAACTTCCTCCTTTTCTTCCTAATATATCCAGACTTTGGTAAATTCCCAGAACAGGATCTTCACTGTGTCGCTGTGGGTCCATGTTAGGAATGTGTTTTTTATGCCTGCTTTCTTGCTTTCGTATGTTGCCATTTTTTTTTTCTTTTAATAGTTTGAACAAGAAAGACAGAGCATTATGCAAATGCTTACTTGGAAAAATAAAATGCCTTGAATAAGTACAGCTGCTTTGCTATAAATAAATATACTGAGGTTTTAACCCAGCTGTTTCATTAGGTTAGATTTGGAATAGCCTCACCAGATAAAAGCCCATTGCATAATATCCCTGAAGAACATACATTTTATGCATATTTCAGTTCTTATGAGCAGGAACAGTTTGTTATGAACTGTTATTTATAAATTACAACTTAAGGCACTCTGTTCTATTTAAGCAGTGCAAACAGAGGAAAATAAACATGGACCTGCAGTACGGTGTTACATCTGAATATTCCAGAGATCTGAGAGATCTCCTTAGATCTCAAATCTTGAAAAACGGTATGATATGAATCAATACATCTCACATTTTAGTCACTTTTCAATAATAAATGTTTCTGAAACATGATTTTTTTTTCCTTTGTCCAGGACATATGAAGTAATTTTACATAAGTACTAATCAGGCATGAATGAGAAGTTAGGCATTTGTAAGTGGAGCTTGATTCCTGCAAAAGCCGGAAATCATGAGTAAAACAATTAATTTCTTTTCCCAAGCTCTGTGCTGTGAAGTTACAAATGTCATTTATTAAGACAAACTGTATAAGCTTTCAAATGTGTATATATATCCAAGCATACATATATATCCACATGGCAAAATTAAGTAGAAAAATATAGCATAAAAAGTCTTCAGTGTCTTAATTGTGTCAATTTTTCTTTAGAAAAATAAATACACGTTGCACACACACACAAAAAAAGGATAAAAATAGGTCATTTCATCTGCAGATTTTCTTGCCTCCCGATTTAGAGATAAAAGGGAATGAAATCTTGTAGATTTTGACTTCCACTGGGACGTGGACACTGAGTCAGAGCTTGAACCCTGTCCAGCACATACAGCTGACCCACTCCTGTCTGAGGCAGCAGGTGAAATTTGAGAGGTTCCAACATTTTGAGACTGGGGGACTTGGAAGGATATGAGTAGACTGAGACCTAGAGCAAAATTGTCAAGCTTTATTGCACATGCAGTCAGAATTATCCTCCAAATTTAACAGAGCAGATGTTGCCCATGGGATTATGACCTTTATCCTGATGTTCAGGTTTTCTCTGTTTACACCAGGGATAAGCTAAAATAAATATATTTACTTCAGATTGCCTGGGGCCCAAATGGTCTAAAAATATTGAAGCTCAGTGCAGCATCTCAGCAGTGAGTTTATTTGAACAGAATCAGCATTATTTTCATAGAAGACAAAAATATTTTATGTACATAGGAGTTTGTTATTAAAAAACTCAGCCTCAGCTCTCCTCCAAACTATGTAGCCTCATGTGTGGAGAAACAATTAACTAAAACTTTGAAACAGTTTATCTCCAGCTTTTAAAATATGCTTTGAAAAGCTCTGAGAGGGAGGGAGGGAGGGAGGGAAGGAAGGAAGGAAGGAAAAGAAAGAGAGAGAAAGAGAAAGACAGAGAAAGAAAGAGAAAGAAAGAGAAAGAGAAAGAGAAGAGAGAAAGAGAAAGAAAGAGAAGAGAAAGAGAAAGAGAAAGAGAAAGAGAAAGAGAAAGAGAAAGAGAAAGAGAAAGAGAAAGAGAAAGAGAAAGAGAAAGAGAAAGAGAAAGAGAAAGAGAAAGAGAGAGAGAGAGAGAGAAAGGAAGGAAGGAAGGAAGGGAGGGAGGGAGAGAGGGAGGGAGGAAGGAAGGAAGGAAGGAAAATATACCATTTACTAGCCAAGGATGGAGCAACACTTTTAGTTTGAGTATCAGCGGCATAGTGTCAGTATTCACTGAGCTCTCATAATCAGGTATGTTGCACAGCAGAGATATCCCCACTCAATATATCACCTTACTTCAAGTGCTTTCTGTCACAACCTTACCAAGCCCTTAAGAAAATACAAGGCCTCAAAGGCTCTCAGCACCTTTGGCTCTTGGTCTCCAGGCACAGGGCATCGATTCCTGGAAAAGTCAGGCTTTTATTAGCGGGGGACTGACAGGGTGCTCACTTGTCCAGCTTCATAATTCATTCTCCAGAACACATCCAATCTCCTTGTTATTTTTCTTTCACTGATGGTTCGTTCTGGAGCCTAAAGGCAAGACATTCAGAGAGCACTTTTTTGTTGGTTTAAGCAGCAGCAGCCGCCTTTCCTGTCTGCTTGTGAGGGACAGCAGCACTTTGCAGTGCATCGTGTGTTTCTGCAACATGTTTCTCCCCTTTGTTTTTCTCACTGGTGTCAGACGTGCACAGATTCATGAAGAAAATTAAGTGAGGGGAAAATGAACTGTGAAGAAGCACGGGGAGTCAAGCTGTTAGGATGGACAAGTCTGCAGGAGGGTCCTTAGGTAAATTCTTTATGCTGTGAATGACCTTCATGTTCACATACTCATTTTGGGGGTCTCTGATGTGAGAAATCTTGAGCGTAGTTTTCATGGAGGCTAAATGCTGTTTTCTTCAGCTGAGAACAATGGAAGATTCAGAAGTACATCACTTTTTGATGTAGTAGCAGGTAAATGAAAGTGCCAAAGACTTACTGCATTCAGATTAGAGGAACAGTTTAGACTTGACTTCTCTGTACTTGAGTTTTCCAATCAGAAATAGAGAGATAATAATCTTTTACTATGCTGCACAAGTGGTCTAAGGCTGTGTGCATTCGCTGAAGTGAGTCTCAGCTGCACTGAGGATGAAGCACCATGGAAAGACCTGTGTTCATGGATAGAAAATGCTTTTCTAAGCAGCTGCTAGTCAGGGACTGCTCGCTGCTTTCCTGTGCCAACCCTTCAATAGCTCTGTAAATATGAAAGGAGGGTTGTGGTCTACTTGTGTGGTACTGATACGCATTTTGTTCTTGTTGCATTTCAAACAGCATTGAACATAAACATTTTTTACATTTTTTTTTTGTCAGTAATTTTTACTTGTGGTAAATTCTTAGACTCTGACATATTTTGAGCTTGCCTTCAGCAATCTGTACACATGTTTCTTATTAGGATCTCCCTTGTTACATCATTTGTTATAACACTGTTTTGCCAAATGTTTGAATTAGGGAAGGCATGCCATTTTAACGTTATTCAGGGATCCTTGCAGAGAAGTAAGGTAAGATATAGATGACATTCTGTTTTAAGCTCATAAGCCCAGACGTTTCTGATTAGGGTTTTCAGCAGCTTATAAAACCAAATGGGATTTGATAGAAGCTAGCTATAAAGGGAGTTTTGGAAAACTTCTTAGAAAGATTTGAATCCTTAATTTGTGTGTATTCCCAGCTGAAGTTTCATTGTGTAGGGAAATGAACATGGGGAGCTCTTGCATAACCAGCAAACTCCAATTCTGATTTCAGAGGAACATAATAAAGTGAAAATAAATTACATGGTAATAATTGTTTTGGACTGCAGGGCTAGTGCAACTTCCAGGGAGAAAAACAAAAGCTCTGATTCACCATGGTATTACTCCATTTTTATACTGATTTATCTCTATTGCATTCAAGGAACAACACTGGCAAAAAAATTAGAATAAGGGCAAAGATGACTCAGGTCATCATGGCAGAGGTTTATTTCTTATTATACCAAAACACATGCAAGAAACCTTTAAAAAATAAGTGTACCTCATTCACTTGACATTTTCCAGTGATAAAGTCACCATCCATCTGAACATATTTTTTCTTATTATATGGTAGATTGTTCAATTACATCCATCAGCGCAATATCTGGAGAAGTAAGGCAGGAAAATATTACTTCTCCTATATGGACTGAGGCAGAGAAATACTTAGAGACTTTTTTAAATTCAGGTGGGAAGAGTAAGGCAGAGATGGGAATGGAAACCACATTTACCCCATCTAGTGCCTTAACACAAGGTTTGCCTGGTTTCTTAAAGATGACCTTCCCCAGTTCTTATGGGATGAATGGACCAATGCTTCTCCCTGTTCATCCAAAAACATTGCAGATATTCATACATTTTAATGTATACACTCTGCATGAGCCATATGCTAACTCTACAGTGCCCACGGTGAAGAATTACCCATGTTAGGAAGTCTAACCTTAATTTCAATGATTCTTATTTTGTGTCTATGCTATAAGGAACAGTCAGAACAGATGAATAAAGATGAAAGAGATTGAAAAAACATGTCAGTTTGCTTGATTTTTGCATTGGCCAGGGTTTTCTCTGCCATTATCCCTCTTGTCCTGCTAGTCAAACTCAGCCACTGCTCAGGGACCAGGTCAGAGTAGGAATCTCCACTCCAGAAGCTGCACTGCTTGAAACTGCATTTCATAAGTATCTAAGACCATTAATTTTTGTAATCATGTCAGTATTCATTGAATGTTTATCTCAGACAAGTTTTTTATTACTGTGTCAATGTTCCAGTCTCCACATGGCTTATTTGCTTTCCCAAATAGATTTTTCAGCTCTGCGTGCCCGCTATATCTTTTCCAGGACCAATTCCTAACTGCCAGTCACCTATAGGTTTTGCCAACCCAATAAAACAAATTCAGCTCTCCTAGCCTGAGACAGACCTCTCAATTATTTCCATCCTTTTCTCTGCTGGGTTCAGGGGACATCAACTAAGGAAAGTATCCCAGTATGCCAGCAGAATACCCAGCAAACTGCTTACTCAGCTCTGGGAAACCACATCCAGAACAAGACCTGACAGGACTCTCAAAAGGACAATATTTTAGAGGAAATACAGTGTGAAATGTCAGATGAGGAAAGAAATATAAAAACTGATCACTGGGAGAAACGATTAGGTCTCTGTCTCTCTCATGGGCTATCTTTCCAATTAAAGCCTGTTGTTATCCTGTCATTTTGCCTTCTTTTTATAGAGTCTAATTTTGGTATTGGGGATTAAGCCAGTGCTGGTTTGGAAAGGCTCAGATTTTCAATCTGCTCACCCAACACTAATATTTATTTGCTCTTCTGAGAGATAATATTGAAAACAGATATAACTATTTTCAGACCTGTATGCAGAAGTTGTCCCCAAAACTGCTATATTATCAGACTCCAGAACATTCTTTACTGTGCCTGTTTCTATCTGGAACATCACTTTGTGGTTACAGGCTATCATGTACTGGGAATACATTCACTTTGGCCATTATTCCCATGAAGATGAATACAATAGCCCTAATTAAAAATAAACAAATAAATAAATAAATAAAAGTCTAAATTTGCTTAGCTTCCCAGAGTCCTGTTTGTTTTGTACCTAATCTGGTCCAGCTGCACCATTGACAAAACCTGTATGTGATGCTGAGTGTTTTCTCAAATTATATACATATATATATATATATATAAATAAATAAATAAATAAATAAAAAGTCCCAGGAGAAAGCTAGGGGTGGAAGCTGCAGGGAAACTGTCCCCAGGAAGACCAGTGGAAGGTTTGCATTTGTGCTAGGGAACCTGGGAGACCCCAGCAACTGCTCTGTAGCAAAATCATGTTTCATTCTCTTGGAAGCAGAGTTAATGAGAGAATTGGTTTCACTGAAAAACTGCGGTGTCTGGGGAGCCGTTCGTTTGGCATAAAGTTTTTGCTGATTTGCTACTTCATTTGATTCAAACCAAAATCAGATTTCTGGAAAAATAAGTCTGTGAACTGGAAACTTGTTTTGCATCCAGATTTACTCTGTTGTTGTTGTTGTTTGGTTGGTTGGTTGGTTTGGTTTGTTTGTTTTTTAGGTCCTTAAGTGGTATTAAAATTAGTCTGTAGTCTGGGTAACCAAAGATGAAAGTGTAACTAACTAAACAGTAATACTGAAATGTATAGCTATAGTTTACAAGAAAAGCCTGTACTACAATTTACAAATATGAAGCTCATCAAAAATCTGGATATCAAAAATAATGATAACGTGGCAGATTTCTGAGTCTCTTTCTGGGCCTGTACATTTCAAACTTTCCAAAAACCTTGTTAGGAGTAGGACATTTCCATTTAAAAAAAAAAAAATAACAATTTCTGAGGATTTCGGAAAAATGCCAAGTATTGTGAAATTTTGATAAAACCATGGGTGTTAGCACCATCGAGAGCAAGAATAGCTGTCTGCAAACATTGCTGCTCTGAGAAAGCCAATGTGATATATCTCGAGGAATAGCGTCCTTTCTTTTACTATGCTCACATGCTGTACTGACACTTCCAACATTCCTTAATGTGCACTGCGTACTCTGTTTTTACACAGTACTTGTTTTGTACCTCACTGTTTTCAGCTCTGCAAAGTAAAGTTATCCACATGAAAAGCCAAATTAAATGACATGGCATAAACAACTGCAATATAATGTCACACTTGTAAGTAGAAATTGCATTAATACTTTATAAACTGACATGCATGATATAATAATAAGCAAATAACGACAGGGTATTGTGTGTTTCTCAGATATGAGTGATCAGATGGAGAAAGTAATACTGAACCACTGCTGAAGACATACTACATCCAACCTAGGTTTTGCCATTTGTATTTACAATGCAAATGTTAGATGCATCAGGAAATGTGGCACATAATACAAGAGCATGTCTGGTCCTGGCTTTGCAAGAACTTTTAATAGTACAAATCTGGAGCCTATCCATTGACGAGTTACCTCGTTTTGATGTGGTGCCTACATGTAGTTAGGCCCTTGTCCCAGAGTAATGCACCCTTGCCCAGGACACAGTATAGTTACTATGGTATAGTTCTTCAAGACTTTTCTGTTGTCTTCCCTGGCCTTGTCACTAAAGGGTAAGCTGACAAATTTAATTATTCTGGAAGATCAAATGTGGCTTAATTAATCTTGAAGCAATTTAGCATTACAAACATTATTCCAGAAGCATAAGGCCTGGAATTGGATATTAGTATAGAGATGTTATGCCGGTTGTCAAGAGCAGCTTATTTCATAGTAGTGGCTATGGCAGTCAGCAACCCTGGTCAGGAAAGACTCATCTATGAGCAACCATTACCTGAACTTTCTGAGTGAGTCAGACAGCAGCCAGTCCTTCAATGACTGCCCCACTCTGATGGTCCCTTATGAAATTGTTTACTTGGGAAACTCTTGCTGCTTCTTATTTCTTTATGAAAGTGTTTTTGGGAAGAGGAATCTAACTCTCATTTAAATCACCTTGTTTGGCTCTTCAGACAACGTTTTATTGTTTTTATGTATCTATAGTTGGAACCTCCTATTTCTTCTCAATGCAGCTCAGGAAGCAGTATATTGTAAAGCCAGTAATGAGTCATTTCCTAGGCAAAATAAGTCAGGCTTAGTTATGTGGATCCTAGAATTCTATAACTTTTTGTTTAACTACAAAGATGAACGTGAAACATATTGTATGTTGCAGAACTTTCTATAAATCTATTAATGCGATGGTCTACTTACATTTCCCGCATTCTAAAAATAAACTCCTTCAGGGCTGAACTTGGCACAAATACCTAAATAAGAACCTTTATGGAAGCAACCTAACCTTTTAACAATACAGACTCATGCCAAAAACTCAGCTGAAATCAATGGGAACAATTCAGCCTGCTGACATCTGTGGAGGTATGTAGAACTATCTCAGGGATACAAGATGAATTCTAATTCTAATCAAGCACATAGGATTGTTTTACTACACTGTTGGTAAAAGAAGTGCAGGTGTTTTAAAATGTAACACTAAGAGGTGAACTTCAGTTTAATAAATGCAAAAAATATATATATTTTATGTCTGAAGGTTTGTTTCATTACTTAGCCATTTTGGTGTTTGACTTGATGCTAAAGACTATAATAGTGTGTACAATGAAGGGAATAAAATCCTTGTGTTTCTTTTGAAAATTTATCATACTTTCAAGTGTTTTAGACATCCTTTCCAAAAAGAATTACTTGTGAAATTCATCCCTTGAAAATGACAGCACAGTTGAGCATTTCTTTGCTGAAGTGTTAATATTCTTTAGCAACCAGGCAACTGGCATATCTTGGATCTCTCCAAGTGGGAATTTGTTTACTTTTTAAGCAAGTAATGTAGTCATTAACAACAAACTTGGATATGCACTCAGCAAGAACTTGTGTCTTCTGCTGTCTTGTTAATGCACATTATTATTCACAGCCTCTTGCAGATCTAAAATATTGCCAGCTTCTGAAAACTAAAGAGGAAAAATGTTGATGCACAGACTAAGAAATTAACATTGAAGTCTGAGGACCTAAGATTCTGCATTGTCTTGTATTCTGTGTCAGGGTCATCCTGTACAGTGGTGTAGAACACTAATGTTGAGATTCACCAACATTTCACAAGTACTCGGAATTTGCCTGTTCAAAACCTTTATGATAATTCCTAGTGCAAGTGAGAATCAGATCCTTGACACTTCTGTTGTAGAACCAAAGAACAGGTTAGACATCCAGTAAGAGACCAGAGTTTCTTTACAACTAAAGATAGAATTTAACTAATTAGCTACTTTGAAATAATAAATATTTAATAATAGATGGTTTAAAATATCTTGATAAAACCTGACCCTGCACAGATGAATAGCATGCATGTGTTTTGCTAGACAAGTCTTCTTTCAGCTAGAGGATGAAAATAAATTTTTATTTGCTGCTTTCATAGCTGAGTGATTTGTCTATTAGACTAATAAATAAACAGGAATGAGGAGAAATATAGACAAATATTGGCAGATTTTTTGTATTTTCCCTTTTTCTTTTGAAGAGGACAGTCTGCTATTGTTTGTTGATCTAGTATGAGAAGATTGGTATGCTCAGGTTTCCCAGGGAGTAAAACAAAGTTCTTATTTCTCAGTCAGAGTGTAACACGCTAGAAGTCAGGCGCTGAGGTGCTCCATAAACTGGTGACAGTTCAAGAAAGAGCCAGAACAGACTAGCAGATGGAGAAACGTCAGGTACAATATCAAGGAAAGCCTGCAGTATACATCCTTCCTGGCGTAAGAAGCTTTTCTGTTGCTTTCAAATTTACATTGCTTTGCTTGAAATACCTACCTTTTGCTTTTGTCATGCCAAGGTGCCTATGGCTTTCGCTGGTTTCACTTTAGCTCCTCTTTCCTCCTCATAGGGCACAATGACCTATCAATATCAAAAGTGCTTGTAGGTCACCTGATTTTTATTGTGGCTCATTGCATGTGGCTGCAAATCTTTTGCACAAGACACAGCATGTTAGAAGTCATCTAATTAACTTCAGCAACTTAAAAATTAGCCATTTGTTCTAAACCAGCTGTAAAATGTAGCAGGTTCCTTAAAGGGCTAATTCATTCCTCTTTGAGACAAATAATGGAGGATGGGATGTTACTCTCTCCACCTACAAAGTGAATTTAGAAGGCAAGCTTAGGCTGGTTATCTAACTTTAGATGGCTAAACATAACATAAGCATATTCTCTATTTGAGAATTTGAGCCCTTAAAGGCAGTATTTCTAATGGCTCAAGAATCACTTCTCTTCAAACTCAAGAGAAAGAGATACTTCAGGGTTATCCATTCTTCCTAGATGCTTTTATTTTTCTCTGCAGCTAGTTCTAACTTAGGGTTTTCACTATACCCTGACACAAAGCTCCAAGTCTGCAAATTAGATTTTGGATTCTTTATAGACTTATTCAAAGCAGTGGATTTACATGGCTTGTTACTCTGGCTTTCAGGTGGTTCCCAGGATTTCTCTGAAAAAAAAATTTTTACCAAATTTTAGCTGATTCTTTTACTATCTAGGTATGAGCAAGTTCTAATGATCCTAAATCCAATAAAAGTGGAAGCACCTGTAAACAAAACAAAAAGAAAAACAAAACTAAACAAACAAACAAAAATATTTTCTTCATTATCCCAGGTATCTGTAGTGTTTGATACTTAGAAAATATAAGTGACAATGGGAAATGAAATCACTTGTCATTTTATAGTTTCAAAAATCTTTAGGTACTGTTGTGAGCTATTTTCAATTTATTAAGAGGCTGAAGTTACGTATTTCTCCATATACAATTGATAAGGACTGCAATAGTGGATTTTCTTCCCCTTTTCTTTCCCAACTATGTGTATTCCTCTTCTTCCATAGCAAACTAGCTGACCATGAAAATTTGCAGCCAAGTAGAAAAGGAAGAAATTACTGCCCTCTGCTATGGGAAGGACAAATATACCTGAAAGTTAGTTGATCAGCATGCATGTCTGTCAATCAGTGTGTCCCAAACTCAGAAGCAGAAAATGGATGTGCTTCCACCTCCTCTGGTAAGTCACTATGGATGCTGAGTGGGAAATTGGAATACAATATACTTGTTCAGAGAAAAAGGGGACTAGGAGGTACTTATCTGCAAGAACTAGCCTTCTACTGCTCATATTTCTTTCTTGTTCATGAAAATGATGACTAAGAAACTAAGCAGACAGAACTAATGGAACTACTGGTTCATATGTACTTGAAATTTTGATAGTGAGTTTACATGAACACATGATATCATACATCTGAGAAGAAGGAATCAGAGGTGAAAATAGGTATTACACACTTAAAGGCAATACATCATATAAAGAAGAAAAGGGAGAAGATAATTTTTATTTTAAAAGTCTCTCTTCTGTTTACCCTAACCCTTCTGAAGTGAATCAGAACATAGTTAAATTGCTGTAGCAGCACAATATAAATAAATGGAGATGTTGCTCTACAGAGCAAAAAAAAAATAGTTCAAAAAATAAAGTTCAGCTACAGAGACAAACAATACCGGCTTGCCTCTGCCATGCTTGAGTTTTAGAGCAAGAAGGGTTATGAGATTTGAAACCTCAGGTTTGACTGCTTGGCCTTTTTGTATCAAAATATTCTCATCACTGAGAGCTGGGACACCTTATTTGCCCCAGCTTAAAACATGGGACAGCTTTTGTATTTCTGGCGAAGATAGGAGTATAGATAGATATTCAACGTTAAGGTAAAATGGTATTCACAGTCATATATGCAGTTCCCATTCTGGACAAGAGTTGGATTAGCTAAAATATTTCACCTTCTACACTGTAGACATAGGCATTGATGGGAAACTCTCAGGAGTCTCATACCTATGGTCCTCAGGGTATCACAGGGTCTCTATCATGGATGAAATGCTTAAGACACTGTGCTCTGTTGTGCTTTCATATCTTCCACTTAGAACAAAGCTTAGAAGAAATTTCTCAAGGTCAGTCACTTTTTCTTTAAGACAGTATCTGCTCAAGTGGCTGCAGACTAAGAGGGTGAAGGTATCTTCAGAGGTTTCTTTCTGAAGAGTTAGTCTCATAACTAGAATACAGACTTGAGAAAGAAATTGAAGAGACTTTTTGAACAAAAATCTAGCATCTGTGATCTTAACATTTATAAAGACTATATGGATACTCAGTAAACACTATTTTTTCACTGTCCTAAATTTGAATGTTCTCTTCTACCAATGGAAAATACTGTTGTATACCCTCTCTTCAAGTGCCGTAGTTTAGAGGAAGACTAAAATTTCAGTATTTTTTTACAGAAGTCATATTACAAAACACATTATTCTATCAGTTCTGTATGTTAGTGCTTATAAGGATGAAAGTATCCATGGCAAAAAAAAAATAACATAAAAAAATAAAATTGCAAGAGAAATTGGGCTTCATTGAAAACATAATTTCCATAGCAATCATGCTCTGACAAGAACTATAAAGATAAATATCAGATACTCCCTTTTTTTACTCTATTATTTATTTTTTTTATTTTGTTAAATGAACCCCAGAGGAAGCGAAGGAAAGGAATAGAGACTTGAAGACTTAAATATAAATTATTATTTTTAATCTATGTATATATATCCTGAACAATGAATATTTTCATGGAATGACCAGTAGACCTGCAAAACGGTCTTCCAAATGTTTATCTGTCAAACTGATTCTGTCACTGCAAGTCTGGAACACTTACATGATTTGTTTTCTTTTTGTCTTTGTCCATTATGAATCACAGATATTAAAGATGAACAAAATGAATTAAAATAATCTGCTTCATCTCAAGTAACATCAAGATCATTTTCTGCTGTATTTTCTTTCATATTTTTTCCAGTGTGCTTATGTTTATCCCTGGTGATGGTGATTCTATTATTTCCCTGGTGACGGGGATTCTATTATTTCCCTTTAAAGACTGTTCCACAGACCAATAGGCCTTATCATTATTAAGACGTTTTTTTCCTCATATTCAGCCTAAATTATTTTGTTTGTGTCATCTTGTTATTACCTTGTGACATGTCTCCCTCCTTGATATCTATGCACTTCAACTGTTTTTAGATAGTTATCACATCTCCTCTTCTTGGTTTTCTCTTAGCATACATGAATGGGATATAAAGTGTCTCAGCTCAGCTTGAACCAGAAGAACTCTGGTACTTGTAGTGGGAGGTAATTTAACACTTTAAAGTAATTAATGTGATATTATTAGTGCTTTTAGCCAATGTAGCTACAGTATTACAGCATTTACTTAAGCAATATTTCATCTTTTTCCTGCACAGTGCTTTCTCCTGAAAAGAATACCTTCATTCAAAAGATTTCCTTTGAAGATTTATACACTTATATACATTTTAGACAATACTTAAAATGTTTTTTTTTCTAATTGATCTTAATGATAAATCTTCCAGCATTTATGCAATGTTCATTTTGAACATCTTTGTGCAATTAATTTATCTTAATCTATTAAGCCTCAGAACATTTTTTCTCTGTGAGAATTTAAAAATCATCATGTTAGAAGATTCCACTGCTAAGAGAAATGTTGAGATGACATTCAAGACAGAATCTGCCCCTCATCCAGCCTTCCACTGGGTGGGACCTGCAGGCTCAGTGAGAAGGGCCCCTCCAGCAATGCAGAATGCATGTGCAAATTACCACTTTGCCCTTGCAAGCGTTGTAGATGTAAGTTTCAGTCACGTGGAAGGGAAATTTTGAGAACACACTTGGGTTTGGCTGGCAAAGACTACTGTCCAGATAAAGTCTACTGTGCTTAGATGCTTCTGTAAATTACACTGAGTAGGTAGTTTGCAACTCAAGATGTTCAAATACCACTGTAATTCCACCCTTTTGTTCAGCAGTTCCCTTCGGGTACTGCAGAAAAATAGCTTACTGTCAGTGGCCACTATTGGAAGATGGCCTATGGAAATGATAAATGCTAGCTGGTGTCAGGACTGCCTCACAGCATCAAAATGTTATTGCTTCAAAACTGGGTAAGCAGTTCCCACTGTGAGAAACCTCCATAGGCATGTTACAATTTCTAAATCGTATTCCTACTGCAATCTGCTCTGTAGTGGAGAACTAATTAACTTGCTATTATTAACGATTATTATTATTATGGAGAGTAATGTTAAGCAAGAATCTGTTTGCTTTGTTGTCAGAAGGGTTGTACCCCTGGCATTTTTAATTCAGAGCCTTTTCATCTTGTTATTCGCCTTTCGTTTCCTGTTCCCAGTACAACATGCCAAGTTCAGTGTTTCTAAAGCCCTCAGAGCCCTCTGACAATATTGAAAGTCCTTTGGCCTGTTGTTTTGCCCTGCAGTCCTGACACCATAGGTGTACATTACTCCATGAGTTATGTACAGTTGCCAGGAATATGTTACTGTTCAATTTTAGTATAAAACACAATATTAAATCATCTTCTAAATAATTCTAAAGAATAGCTGTTATTCACAGGCTCAGGTTAAGTACTTTGTGAGTTACATTCATGCCAGATGGGATACAAAAAACTGTTGGGTGATAGTACTTTATTAGTAGAAGAGAAAATATACAACGTATGTAAATAGGATTGGTATCTGAAAGCACTATAAAGCTTCACAGAATGTATGTGGGTGGGGTGGTTGATCAGGGATACAATAATGTTAAGTGAAAGATAGTCAAAGAAACTTTCTTAATGATAACAGCAGAAAGAACAGACAAATTTAGCTGTGTACACTCTGACACTACAAGAACAGGAAAGAGGAGAGAAAAACTGTCCAGAAAATGAAATATGTGTGGATTACACGTGTTCTAGTTTCACCTGGGGTTAGTATTGTTACTTGTGACGGACTACCTGGGGCTGAATGTGTAGGTTAGACATCAGTTCCAGGAGTTTGTTCTCCATTTCATCTGATTATATTAGCATCCATTTCTGGTATGAATTCATGCCCCACATTCTCCACCTCAGCTCAGCTGGAGCACAAGGAAGTGGATGTTTCTGGGGCATATGGAGCAAGTTGTTGTTTTCCTTCAGGCTTCAACACTGCACTAGTAATGGCCTGTGTGTGGGCATTTCCTCCCATACTCTCTCATTCCTGTTTTCCAAAGTCTGTTTGTACTAGCACGATCTTGTATGTATAGGTCTGCTGGTTACCACTAACATACGGTCAGTCCTTGCCAATTCCAGTGCGTCTGGAATAGACAGGAGAAAGATTTTTGATAGCATTGCAGGGTGCCTGGCTTCTTAATTTCAGGTTATTCCTTACCTCAGAAACAGTTCAAGTTTAGAAATGTTAATATGGTCATTTTGGTTACTTCATAGATTGAATTGGTAAGAGCTCTGTCTATTAAACTTTAATCCTTGTTCCTTTAAGGAGCCATTAGGAAACAGATCTTAAAATTTTGCGGCAATACTAATATGAAGATTGAAGCAAAAGGCTTGTGAATGAAAACAAAAGAAAGAATCCCATCTGCTTTCCTGGGAATAGTCACTGCTTTGATTATATAATATTGTATGTCAGGCTTGCTTGTCTTTTAACCCACAAGGTGGATGCAACAGAAATATGGCATGCAGAAAAATGTGCCAAAGGAGCAAATACAAGTAGTGTTACAATACTACCAAATCCCTCTTAAGGAGGAGGGCGCTATTTCATTGTCCCCATGCAAACTGAATTCAGCTGAGGGTGTGAGACTACACATCCAAAGCAGTTGCAGCCAACTACACGCCTTACTCGGGAGCCTGCATGAGAAGTACAGTTGCTGAAGAGTCAAAAGGGCAATTCAGACAAATAATCTGGGAGGATGAGGTTGCAAAATGATCATTTCTAACACGGACAAATGTCAGTGCCTCTTTACAGCCTGAGAAGATCTGTAGGCTTTTTCTGGGGGGATGGGAGGTGGTGGGGCTGGTGAGTGATGGGGATGGTGGTGAAGAGTGCTGGATGACACCTCGAAGAATAGATGATGTACTCAGGGAGTCTGTAGAGTCCAGTGAATAGGGGCAAGATGTCATGAGTTCAAGGACAGAATGCATATTCTTGGGATATTTAGGAAGTGATTTTCCTGTAGCCAAGATTTGAACCAAATAAGCAAAAAAGAAATCTGATAGCATGAAAACATGAACACTTCTCTGGTGATTAACTAGCATTTATCCCGTTCTCTTTTTGAGTCACTATATTCATCTTCTCACTGGTGCTGAACAGGAAAAAATTTTGTTTTCCTTTTAACTACTCTACCTGTAAGTACTGAGAACCAGGGAGTGACTCTATCATTTGCACGAAAAAAAGCCAGATCAGGGAGAACTGTGGCATGATGGAAGGTCACAAAAGGTGAAACTCGGCTTGGGGCTGTCTTCAGAAATACAACACAACATTCACGAGATGCTAGTCTTGTGAAGTGTCTTCTCCAGCAGAAAAGGGCTCCCAGCTTTTCTTTAGCTTTTTCCTGCATGGCACTACAACAGTGTGTGTGCCAAAGACAAGACCACACTCTCATTGCTGGCAGAAAGGAAAACACAAATGGAGTCAGTGTACTTACTGAGTTCACCCAAATTAATTCTGATATATTTTGGTATGAGATCAAACCCAGGTGTCAAACATCTGACAGAATTAAAATGTTTCCAGTTAGCTCAGCTGCATTTTGGAACACTAACTCTGAGATGTAACGATGACATAATGATACCATTCTTAACAGTTTCATTTTGGATTGTTTTAAAGAGGGAAAGAGTTGGGTGGACTTACAAGCATCGGGTGAGTACCAGATGTGGCTAGAATAAAGATAACTGCCTGCTAAAGTAATAATGCTTGAAGTTCCATTTAAAAGTATTTCAAGAAATATCTGCCCAAAGGGGTGAAAAGATTCCTTTTGCAGTTATAAATTTCTTATTCTTACTTCCCTAGAGTATCATAGGAATGATGAAGAACATAATATAGCAATTAGACTCTGCAGCTAAATTCCTCAGCAGAGACGTGTTTGCAGCAGGCAAAAAAAAAAAAAAAAAAAAAAAGTTTTTCTACAGCTGAAAAAAAATTGTACTGACAAAACCTTGTATAAAATGTGGATGATCCCTGTAATATTTTATACAAAAAATAGTGGAAGACATCCATATAAAGCCCATCAGAATTACCTGCCAATTTCTGCTCCCTGGAACATCCTTCAGTATTTCACCTCAGCTCAGTGGATCTTGACCTGTCTTTGTCTAAAGAGGCACCACTTCAGGGTAATATATTTTAAAAGCTTTTTAAAAATTATTGCCAGTTGTTTGTCATGTTATGCAGGTAGCAAGAAGAATTACATTTAATTATGTAAATCAAGAGTTGCAGTTTGGTTAAGGGAAGCGTCTGACACAGCTACTGCTTTGAGAGTCTTACTTAATTGTTGTGTCAATTTTACTTGTTTGTTGAGGCAGCCAAATTTATCCCACTAAGACATACCATATCTGTTTTCAATTGCCAATTTCATAGTTGTATCTTGAGGGGAAAAAAAAAAAACACTTTTTAAAACACGAACTGCATTCTGTATGTGAGTTGATTAATTCAGATGGAAGGTGTTATGGAAACTTAAGAAAAAATGAGCTCTGACTGACAAAACTTAATAAGATTACTGCTTCAGCATCCTAGTATTCTTCATTTCTTTCTGATTTCTATTTCCTTTTAGAAGATGACCAGAAGAAAAAATGAAAAATATCAAAGGCAAGTAAACCCAGATTTGTCACAATGGATTATTTTGCTTTTATTTGAGACTTTTAAAATTATATATTTAATAATACACAGTTATGGCTTTTCTTTCACCTGACCATTTCATTTCAAGGTTATAGTGTAACATTTTCTGAATATCATGAAATAATGTTCAAGACTGTGAAATAAAGTCTTCTCCTTCATTTTGAAATAGCTCGTTTGTGAATATTGTTAAAAGGAATTAGTTAAGATATAGTAAAAATGTTTCTGGGTGTCTGGTTATCTAGTTAAATTTGAAAGCATAACAATGGGAGTTTGATGACTCCTCCTTGTTATCATTAAACCCTATATTTTCTATGTAGGTATTGCTTCCCCGAGTGATTTTGCTCTTAGAAATGAGGTCCTGTTATGTCCACTATACTTAAACTGATGACAGGTTCCTGTAAAGTTCACTGCCCATAAAATGTGTGCTCTGCCGCTACGGGAATACAGCATCATTCTGACATAATGGCAAGTGTACTAGGAACGTTACCTAGTATTGATCCCAATAATGAGGCTTGATCCCAATAAACTCTCCAGCAAAATTTCCTCAGACTATCACTCACTATACGTCATCTTTTCATTCATGGCAAAATATTCTTTTAAGACATCCTTCACTTTGGAGAGCTCAAAAATCCTTATTTCCATTAAAAAAAAAAAGAGAGAGAGAAAGAAAGAAAGTATATGATAGGTTAATAATTTTAAATTTGTCATGTATTAAAATGCTGCAAAAACATTTCTATTTAGAATGATCTAACGTACTTTTTTTTTTTTCCTGTCTAAATGAAGTTATATAGTAATGTCAGTTTTCAAAAGGGAGGTGAGTTCCTTGCTTTTTGAACAAATTGACTTATACATTTGTGTTCTTACAAACAGCTCTTTTTAATAAACAGTCAGTGAACCCTAATATTCTTGAAACTACTTGTTAATTTGATGGCATGCAAAAAGAGTGGGGAAAAAAAAAAGGAAAGGAACACATCTGAAAGTTGTATATTTCAGTTCAATAGCTATTTTTATTAGCATTTTATTTTAGTATGTATTTCACAAGTCAGGCATTTATTTTCTCACAGAATGTTCATATAAGGACAGAAATGGATGAAAGATTAGAATTGATCTTCAAAGAAAGTGACACAATATTAACATATGAATGGAAATCTAATGCATATTTTAGGTCACTGAAGAAAATAAGTAAATGTGAAGTGCTTGAATGATAATGTGCTCCAAAATACTGAGCCCCATGGGGCTCAGCAAGAAGCCTGGACAGCAAATGTATAGGATTTAAAGATGGCTGGGGTGTGTGTGGGGGAGTGATATTTTAATTCCTAGAAGCATGAAATATATATATTCAGATTTCCATCTACTCCTAGGGAGTCACTCTTAGGATAAGTCCAAACCAAAGTCCTGATTTTCTGGTTCTACTTTAGACATAGAACATCATGAGAGCAAGATTGCATCAGTTTAGGATGGCAGAGGTCTTACAAGGTAAGTCTGCAGGATTTGGACATCATCAAATCCAAACCTAAGCTTGGGTCAAAACTTTGAACCCTCATCTGAAACTAAAATCAGATCTGACCACAATCACTCCCCATCTATCTATAATAAATATAATGAACACAGACAGGAAACCTTTCTCCCACACAAGCTGTCCATACAGTTCAGCAGTGACCTATTACTGCCACAGCTCAGCAGAAACATCTAATAGGATTAAAGTCAACATCATTGGCAGGGAGAAAAGGTCATCTAGAACCTGAAAATGTCCAATAAGCACTATGACCTCTCTATTTATGGATTTTGTGCTGCTGCCTGTTGCTACAACTTCTGAACAAATTCCTGGGAAAGTAGATTGGCAGCGAAACAAAACCTACAGGAGAGGTGTTAAGTTTCTGGGTTTTTGCCTTTTCCTCATTACTTAGAAATTTTCGTGTGGTTGGATCTGGGGAACTTTGGGAAGGGAAGGGTATAGCTTCCTTCTGAGTATTTTTTCTGGAAAAAAACTACCGTGGAAATTTTATGAAGCATTTTCTTTTGATTGTTGGTTTCTGGTTTTATGCAAGACCATTTGAAGACTTCTTTGCTAGCTAAAGAATGATCCAGCATGTTCCATAAGCCCATTTTTTTCTCAGAAAAATAGGAAAATAATAATCTGTCTGCTACCCAGTTCTTCATTACATAAAGAATAAATTAGCAACCGGGCAATGACTGGAAAATATTAGATTTTGGGTTATTTTGTATTTAGATTTTTTCAAAGCATACTTGTTTGACTGAAAGCAAAACTAGGTTCTAAAATATAACTTAGTCCTGTGAAAGAAGAGTTTCCTGGCAATTCTTCCAGCGAGACCAAAAGTAAGGATATTTATTTATTTATTTATTTGTGAGATATTTCATTTGCAAATCAGATACAATGTTACAGGATTTAGCGAAGATACTCTGCTTTAAAACAGTGTACACTGGGAAAAACCTGGCCCTAGAGGAGAAGTTTTATATTAACATTTTCAGATTACAAATTTACTTCCCAATCTTACTATTGGCATAGGAGGTAGAATCAATGTTTAAGAGCCACGGTCTGCTCCTGCACTGCTTTTTCCAGACTGAGCTGAGCTGAACTGAGTGAGGAAGGGGGGTCCCTGAGTGACAAGGAAACACTCAAGTGAGGATGAGCTGTTGCCATCTGGGAGAAGGAGACATCTCCCTAAGCACTCTAGTAAATCCTAGTATCAAGTTATTAATCCCTGCACAAAGATGAAGTGGGAATACATTCTCAAATTTCTTTTTTTCACTTTTAAATAAGTCATATTTTCCAGAAAAAGTCAGTCTGAAATGTTCATCCCTGAACCTGTAGGAGAAAGAAGTTGATGGAAGGATTTTAAATAGCACCTGAGAATTTATCCTGGCCCAGGCAGAAATGTTGGTCTTATGAAGACTAACCCTGTACAGGCTGATGATACTAAAAATAAAAATAAAAAAGTAAAAAAAAGGGGTTCAGAGTCGCCAGTCGGCTTAGCTTCATGGATTTCAATGGCTTTATCTGCAATAAACCTGGAGTAGCAGTGTGGAATGCAGTCCAGAGAGGACTTAAGCACCTGCTTATAAAGGTATGGCAGTTTAAGCAATGACATATATATATATATATATATATAAGAAACATTCTGAAAATATAAGAAACATTCTGAAAATATAATGGGAAGAAGCAAGGAGCACTAGATTCCAGTACTGGACTGCCTCCTGAATGACCAGCTCCTTGTGCAGAAATGCTTGGAGGAGACTCAGGACAAAACTGAGACCTGAGGCAAAACACGAATGCATAGTTTGAAGCATGTAGATAGCCCTATTAAAGGAATGAGTGAAGCCCTTGTAGGTTTGATTCTCTGGCACTGCTCATGCACTGAAGGTGCTGGTGTGTTTAAATGACTTCCCTGTGCTGACAACTAAACCTGGCAGGTGAGGACAGAGTGAAATTTACTACCTTCTGACAGTTTTGTGATCCATAAGAACTAAATCAGATAGGCTTAGTGAAGTTTACAGTGGACAGACATCCTTCTTAGAAAGCCATCTTATGGAAAGCCTCATCATACTGTCCAAAAACAAGGTGGGCAGATCTGCTGGGGTGGTTCCCTTAGGGCATGGCAGAAAGGCTTTTATGGGGCTGTGCATGAAAAGATGATTGTGGCTATCTTCATTTTTCTGTGTGTAGAAGAGGTTTGCTGATTTAGCATTTTTCCTGAATGTTAATTTGATTAAAAGAATAAAAAAATAACAATTAAAAGCCAGTATATATTCCCTAAATTTGTGCTGTCTGCAATAACAAGAAACATGCTTTTAATTTTCCTTACAGTTTTCTTAAACTTTTTATATAGCAATTGGGGCATACTCATAAAAATCTATCAGGCTTATTCCCTTATGCATGTTATTGCTAGTTCATTTTCCATCTTCCAAATGTTCGGAAATGTCAGTTTTCAATAAAATCTTCTTAGCTGGAAATTGGAATTCAGTTATGGCAATACACTCCTAAGTCAAAAAGTGAGCCAAACAATTTTCACTGCATTCTCTCTGCTCAGTCACAGTTTTACAATTCTGGAATTTAGCACAAAATTAAATAAATAAATAAAAATAAAAAGAGCTGTGAATAAGAGACTTTTGCCTTCTTTTCATCTTCTAAATTATCTGAAATATTTACCTACAAAATTGCTGTTGTCCTCTTCCCATAGTACAACATGGTTTGAGATTCAGCCACCTGAATATGAATCTAGTGACTGTTATGTCCGTATTTGTGGGTTGACATTTTTCTCGGTGAATACTGGGTAGGATTTTCTTATTATAGTGGTCTGAACTGTGGAGTAACGGTGATATATAAACAGAACTGTATAAACTCTGATTATTTTTCACAATTTTGGGCAGCATGAAAATTGAAATGTAAATGAGTGGTTCTCCCAGCTGAAAGAAGAGAACATTTACTACTGTACTGCTGACAACAGACCTGTGGGAACATCCCTGCAGGAATTAAAAGGACAGTTCACAGCAGAACAAATGAGAGAGACAAGAAAAACAAGGTTCAGAAATAAGAATAAGAATCCTGTTAACTGTAAATGATTTAAATTTAAAAATCTGAAGCTGAGTGAGCAATAAAAATGAATTTCTTCATTCCCCCCCTTGCACCCCCACCCCTCCCCCACCCCCCCGGTTAGTGTCAAATGATGTGGTGTCAAATGTAGTGTCAAATAATGATGGATTCTTAATGTCTTGGAGAGATGTACACAGGAGAAACAGCAGCAATACAAATAATTATTTGAAAATTCTTGTAAGTTTTTACACATACAGGATGGAAACCCTCTGACCAAAGACTATGTTTAATTGAATTTATTTTGTAGCTGTTATTACAAATTGTATGGAGAAATAACTGGTTAATGCACACACACATACACACAAATAAAATAGCTTTCTAATGCAAGGTTGAATCCTGCCATGTGTTATACGTGTGTGTGAAAAATAAGAACTTGCATTGCGTCTTATTTGTCTTATATAGCTCAGAAAACTTGCTAGATCAGCTATGTGCACACAACTTTTTGAAAGTGTGTTTCTATAAAGATAAAAGAACATTTAAATTGTTTATTTTCTGATGGCAACAGTTATACAGCAACATGGTGAATATCTCACTCCTGATGTTCACTGAGGAATCACTGAAGTTCATCCAGTTCTTGAAATGTGATTTCCCACCCTAACATCCCGACTTGCACTGTTTATCCTTCTACCCTGACAGTATTTGCTCTTGCATCTGTACAAAACACAAAGCATTGGATCTGTGAATTAAAGTCACTTGGGTTAGGATTTCCACAAGGGGGTTTCTCCTCAAGCAGTAGTTACATGTAGAATCATTTTGTTGTTCTCTTAGTCTGCTGCTTGACTTCAGTTTGTCAGTGAAAGTTTAATTTACCATTCCTAATCAATCAAAGAAGGTATGTTAATGACTTTATTTACTTCTCAGAGTGAAATTGTGTTAATTGCTTTGATCTCATAACAATCACTAAACAAGCAGGTGCTTTAGTTCTGTTTTAACTTAATAAAATGAAATGTAGACTTCTAATTCTGATCTTGGGTAAGAGTTAAATTCAATGTATAATAAAGTCTTTTACTTGACAGTTTATAATACCAGAGATTTATTTATTTATTTATTTATTTATTTTTAAACATTTACCTTCAACAGTTTGGTGACTAAAAATTCCATCCAGGGAACTGGAAATCATGTTGATGTGGTTCCTGCTTTGCCTTCTGATCTGCTGGGTGACTACATGAGTCACTTGAGCCCTAAATTGCATCTCTTGTTGCTGATTTGAATGTTGTGTTACCACAATATAAATCCCACTGAGTCCAAAAGAGCTGCCTCCAGGGAATAATATATCACTACTGAGACTACACATGCAGATAATTCAGATGATTGAAATATAAATGATACTATCTAACTTTGGCCAACTTCAACAATTTCTGACTATCTGTAAAGCAGATAATAACTGATCAGATCTATAACAGACCATGTATGAAAAATTAATTTTAATTTATTATGATAAATTCCTTGAAACTTTAAATCTTTTTTTGTTTCTTTTGTTCATCTATATAGGAAAGAAGTGGGATATCTTTCCATCAAAAATTTCTCTTATCTAATTCCTTTTTCAACTGTTCTCGATTAAAATGTTCATAATAGGAAATTTTCAGCTTTTCAGATTATTTCCAAAGGAGGCTGAGATGAGTTGCCCAGCTCATTAGGGTAAGATAGAAATATAATTCTCTCTGTTGTTTTATCTCAGTTTGGAGGAAGAGTTGTTGTCTGAACGTATTGATCTATAAGAGTAACCTCTGCAGTTGAGGAAAGCAGTCAATTGTTCTCTGTGTGTTCTGTTGGTTACAGATTGAAATGTTTCCTGGAATATTTTAGAACAACAGCCGATTTACTTTAAAGAATATAATGGAAACAGCCCCTGAGTTGGTTAGATATACCTTTCCATCCTTATTCTCACCTATGACTAATATTTCCCTCTGTCATAAACATCCTTTATGACACAAAGTACTAACAGAGAGATTGGAGACCTGAGCAGAAGATTTCAGTTTATGTGAGACTAGGTGCAACATTTTTATTTTGATGAACAACAAGATTTATTATTTCTCAAGGAGAATATTTGCCTTGGCATCTCTTCAGTTAGTATTTAGCTCTTGGTTCAATAAATCTAGGTATTCACTTATTCAGAAATCAATAGCAACTTAATTGGTATTGGCAGGACATGCAGTAAAAATCTTTTCAAGCTGATAATTGAGTGTTAGTTACTAAATATGATTAAAAATATGCACTTCATAGTATAGACCTGATGCATTTATGACAAAGATTATCTTATTATGTATGATCAGAGAATTTGGGGGTATGGAGCCACTTTTGTGTTGTGAGTAGAAAAAATGCTAAAAAATGGACACCCATCTGCAGTACTTGTTTAGGATTTGTTTCTTTTCTTCTATTTGTTTAGAACAGAATAAAAATATTTCAGTGAATTAGTAACATGTTTCTAATTCCCAATAAAAATGATTACATGGTAATTATATAATGGTAAATGAGTACATAAACAATATTTCAGATTAGTACAGACTTCTATCTCTCTGCCTAGAAATGTGTTAAGTATAAACACATTCTGAAAATGTTTTGTTTTTAATCTTTGTTTATTCTTCATGTACTGAGTGTACTAAGGGCATTGATCCACATCTGTAGATAACATGGTAACGTGACTGACACTAATAATATCCTCTTCATCTTCTGGGGTAGCGCAATGCCACGGTCCTAGCCACAGGGAGTGAAGTGGGATCTGAGGTGCCAGCTCTTGCTATTCCCATGCTCAAAACCAGCAACTACATGATGCAAATGCATAACCAGCAAATGCACGATGAAGTGCATTTCAGTTGTACTGAATTTAAATAACATAGCCAGAGTACTTCACCTACCTTCAGAACTGGAGGAGTACTGGACTGTGATACACAGAGAATTCTCAGTGTATCACAACAAACACAAAATACACTCAGTATTTTGCATTCTTCTTCAGACCTAGTATCAAAATATCTTCCCCGTCTTTGAAACTGAGGCTCTCCATGAAAATGACACAGCCAATAATGACTTGAATAAGAGAGATTTATTATACAATTTCCAATTTCTGCTCATCAACAGAAAATTATTTACTTCTTTACTTATTATTACTTCCGCTTTTTGGAAATGTCTTTCAGCTAGGCTGCTTTTAACATGCTGTAAACATGGCCATTCTCACCATGAGGTTGGCAGATATTTGGGTACCTCACTATGACCACAAAGAGCCCAGTAAGATCTGCCTGATACTTCTGGAAGGCTGTCCTGTGCAGCAGTGACTGACTCAGCCCTAATGAGCACCAGGATCCAGCACTCCTGCTACGAATAACAGGAACATAATTTGTCCTGCACAGAAACAGAGAAGGATAGCGGTGATTGCATCTGTTTCTGTATGTGACCAGCTGTTTGACAAATATTTGTTTAATTTCTTGTGTAGTCTCAGATTGACTAGGAAATAAAAAGGAGAAATGAGAACCTTTCTTGGGCCTGTATGATAGCCGATATCCCAAATTTAATGAGTATTAAGGGATAGTTCCAAGTTAATAGCAAAGTGGGAATTAATCCTGATATCAGATGTTAGGAATTCCTACATGGCAAAAACACATCAGTCTTTGTATGGTTTTGTGCCAGCTTCATGAGTTAGCACATGTTTAACTAACAGTTAAACAGGTGGCAACAGGCTGATTCAAGAAGAAGCAAGGATTTTGTTATATTTAGGTAAGTTAATATATATATTAATGCACATAAACATCACTTTTATAAATAGAAAATGATTAGTCTTCTGAGATGCCTAGCGTTATTAATTAGTATGATGGATGTATGAGCATGCATGTATGTATAGTATTTTTCTTTTGCAATTACAAGAAATTTCTGAATTCAGGCTGTCAATGCTGAACACGTAATGAAACTGGCCAAGTCAAGATCTGACAACTCAGTGACCCTTATAGTGATCCTAAACCTAATTGTTAATGCTGAAGTGATGCAAACGGAATATCTAACAAATAGGATAGTATGTTTCAAGAATCATGTCGAAATGCATGTGTAGTTGGAGTTTCCAAGTGAATGTGTACCTAACACAGTGGTGGGGATAAAGGAGCATGTCCAAGAGACAGGTTTTCCTGCAGTTCTTTTTCAAAGATAAATTTTCATGTATCCATTGTTCTTATCCAGACAATAGGGCTGCAAGTATAAGGGAAATAACCTTTATAGTGGGTTTTGCCCCTTTAAACTGTAGTTTTAGTGAGATTTAGTCTACTTAAATCTTGCCTAAATTTAAGGACTTATAAAATCCCCTAAAGTCCTAACAGCAAACTTGTCCGTATACTCTTCAGGGATGCTTGCCCCCATAGGTGACTATAATCATAACATCCCCTTCTGTTTAGCTGAAATGGTTCCTAGATGCCTAAGTATTGTTGTTCAGTTGTATGGAACAGTAGGAGTAAGACGAGTTCCCATACCCTGCCTGAGGGCTATGTGCAGTCACATGGACACCCATCTCTGGCAGAGAAAGAGCCATTATTACAATGGTCAGCACTGCAATTAGTAATGATTCTACCTTCCTCTTCCTCTCTCCCCTACCACTTTTTATATTATTTGCAAAATATTTTGATAAGTAAGAATTGTCTACCAAGAAATTGGGTTCTGTACCTATGCATCAGGGAGCCTTGATTTTACATTCCAGGATATTTTGTGTTTCACTTCTGTTGTACAAAAATACAGCAGTCTCATAATAACTGACAGTTTTCTGTGACAGTTTGCTGGGATGAACTTAATTAAAGAGTGGGTATTTAGCTGGCTTATCATTAACAGTCAACAGAAGGAAAAGGCTTATGTAGCATGGTAAAGTAAAAGCTAGCTGGCTACTTTGAGGAATAGGGAGGACAAACTCCATTCATCATCCTCTAAATAGCTCAACAAATGTAGCATGTGAGGATGCAGCAGGCATTTTAAGACCAGGTGGAATGACAAGTGATGGCCAAAATGGCATCAGTTGGCTGATAGGAGTTCAAAAGTTTAGACAAATGGCACTGAATGGGTTATAGTTACCCAGTGTGACACTTAATGGTATTACCATTGCACATCTGAAACCACGTTTCCAGGGCTTGGTGCATATCATCTGGCATCTCAACCACCCCTGCTCTTCTCCCTCTCATGACACTCACCAGCTTGGTAACGATGGTGAGCAGAAGCCTTTCAGTATATGGCTGAGCTGTTTCTGCAACTGGATGTAATTACATCTACTCCTTTTGGAGGGGGTTCCAAACCATGCTATGGCTGCATTTGTTTAAATCTGACATTTTAATTTTATGCATTCCAACTGGTAGCGCAATCTGTCCAGGACATTTCTTAGACGGGAGACACAGGAATGGCATGTTCTGCTAGCACTAACATCGGAGCAAATCAGTCTGCAGCAGTGAGGAAGATTCCAGTTACTTGAGAGCTGAACGCCTCACACTATATTAGATATGTCATAGAGTTGTCATTTTTGATGCAAAGCTTTCATTATACTTTTGGGGCTAAAGTCAGATTTTGTTATAGAAACAGAATTCCTGTTTTCAGCAAATCTCTTCAAATGGGAAGTGCAATAATGTGAATTATCCTTAACTTCTCTGTCAGATGTTGGAAAGGAATATTGATGCTATAAGAAAATGCCATTTCTCATATACATCTAAATTTCACCGAAGTCCAAGCAGTAAATAACCTGTCTCCAAAAGAGACTTTGAGGTGCCTGAGTTCATTATGTGCTTCCCCATTCAACCTGGAATTTTCCTGAGCATGTGATTTCATTTAGCCATTCAGCCAGCTCTACAAGCTCTGGAGAAGGTATTTCCTGCCTACAGTGTAACCACACCACGTGTCAGCCAACAGCCATTTGAAATCTTCAGTGTCTGTCTGGTTGCATTGATCTTCATAATAATCTGTCCTCTGAATAACAGTCCTCTGGCTGGACTGTGTTACCAGAAGTGGCCATACAGCTTATGTTACACTTTCATGGGTTATAACCAGCATATAACTCTGGCAAGAAGGTCTGGAACCAATCCCAATGGATAATAATAATAATAATAATAATAATAATAATAATACCATGAAGCTAGATCCCTGTTGTTGCCTGGTCTCCTTCTAGACATTTAGGTCCTGCTTCTTGACTGGCAGTGGTTTGGGTTTAACAGGAGGGGGACAAAGCAAGCTGATGCAAGAGAGCACGTGCTCCTGGAGTGATATTCAGTGCTGTGGATGCAGCCACGTGCAGGGTTTTAACTTCTTGGGTCACTGCTGTAATTACTGGATTATTATGCAGTAATCAAAGCAGCAGTGCTAGTCCATTACATTCTCATCCTTAGAAGATGAATGAGTACTCTGGAGGCCAAGTGGATGAGCTACCTCAACATTTCTTGCTGATTTCTTGTATTCTGTATGGGCACTTCACATTAGACTAAGTGACTTTACAGGTTTTCAGCATCATTAGTGAGAGCACAGAAATCTGAGATAGATTAGGTATCATGGACTGTCCCTATAGCGCAGGTGCTTACCATTCTGGTGAGGAAATATTTATGTTAGGATATTCTGTGGATGAGTGGGAGTCTGCTTGGAAGGGATGTGATCAGTGAGCTCATACATATGTGTGCATCCCAGGAAACAGAGCCTTAACTTTGTTTTAAGGAAGGTATCCTCCACAGGATGGTGAGACAGTCATGAAGCCACCATACCGTCAAATACCCAAGTTGGACCTCTGCATGTCCCTCCTGACATCACAGAAAGGGCCCCTTGCTACAAGAAGGACGTCGAGGTGCTCGAGAGAGTCCAGAGAAGGGCGATGAGGCTGGTGAGGGGTCTGGAGAACAAGTCTTATGAGGAGCAGCTGAGGGAGCTGGGGTTGTTCAGCCTGGAGAAGAGGAGGCTCAGGGGCAACCTTATCGCTCTCAACAGGTACCTTAAAGGAGGCTGTAGCGAGGTAGGGGTTGGTCTATTCTCCCACGTGCCTGGTGACAGGACAAGGGGGAATGGGCTAAAGTTGTGCCAGGGGAGGTTTAGGTTGGATATTAGGAAGAACTTCTTTATGGAAAGGGTTGTTAGGCATTGGAATAGGCTGCCGAGGGAAGTGGTTGAGTCACCATCCCTGGAGGTCTTTAAGAGACGTTTAGATGTTGAGCTTAGTGATATGGTTTAGTGGAGGACTTGTTAGTGTTAGGTCAGAGGTTGGACTGGGTGATCTTGGAGGTCTCTTCCAACCTAGACAATTCTGTGATTCTGTGAAAGCGGATAGGACCAGGGAAATGGTGTCTCCTAATCCTCAAAATCACCTCTTCTGCTGAAGCCCTCTAGAAGCGCTCACACAGGTGTGGTTGGGTACTGCTGGGATTTTTCTATTTAAAATAATGGTGTCTGTATTCTGCTGTGGTTTGCATATAGCTCTCACCTCTGCACTACTAAAGCCTTTCAAATGTTCTGCAAGCAACACGACTATAGACTGCCATGTGTAGTTCTTTTTATCCCCAAGGAGAAATTTTGCAGGTTTCTTTGAAAGTTATTTAATAAATAATATGTAAACTGTGCATATTTCTGCATGTTTGAAAAAAATGCTGAAAGGTGTGTTAATAAGAGGAAAAGAGTGGGGTTTCTCACAGTGCCATTACATGGCTATGCTGCAGCCTAGGCTTTCCTGGGCAAATCCTGTGGTACCTGCAGCAGCAGGGCCACATGGCACAGCCCCCTACCAAAAGTTTGCAAGGACATGGGAGCCCTCAGAACACAAGGCTGAGATTGATATGGTGAATATATCGTTCAGCAGCAAAAAATCTTTGAAGCTATTGTTAAGCAAAATTCTTTCTCTAGTTTTAGGTGTTGAAGATGCCAGCATTCTGGAAACAGCCCTACACAGCATGGTCTGTGAGGAATAATAATTCAGGTGAAAGCTGAGCTTTCCAAGCAGCAAAATGTTGAAATGGCAGGTTTAACAACAGAGGAAGTGTTGAAATAACACAGTTTCAGCATCTTTCCTGTCACCATCCTGAATACCTGCCATGTGAAGATAACAGCTTTTTCCGAGACATTTGTGAAGATCTCTGGTTGTAGTCTTCCCTTATGGAGGAGGGAAAAAAAGTGTGATAGTGGCAGTTTTTAAATTTGTAGTGAAATCTGTTCTGGTGAAAAGCACCTGACCAGCAGAACAGGAGATGAAAGTCTCTTGTAAGAAGACAGTACGGTTTTGTTGCTGAGGCAACAGTGGTACATGGGAAATGTAGATTCAACTTTTGACTCTAGCACAGATTTTCTGTGTATCCTTGGGATCAGTTAGGCGTTGATTTAGAAAAGCAACTTGATTTTTTGATGGTATGACTGATAGTAAGCATGTGTTTAAAGATGTGGTGAAATAGAGGTCTTTATCCTGTCCAGGTACTTTGTCTATTTTTTTTGTAAGCTATATAAGTGCCTCACAATAAGAACTGCCTCTCACTGTGTTTTTGTGCAAATGCCTAAAAGAAAACAGGTCCATGGTCAGGTCTAAGGATGCTATCATAACACACGAGTTATTAGTAGCAATAAAAACACACAAAACTCACTAAAGTTAACAGGAAAAAACAAACAAACAAAAAAAACTCCCGTGTCCCTTTAGGTGTTTGATTTTTCCCCTGAAAAGCTAGATTCCACAATGAAAATTCCACTGAATATGAGTTTGAACAAGACTTAATGTCTCGTTTGTCACCATACCAAGAGCAGCATAGGTGTCAAGGTCCATTGGATCAGGCCCTCCTGCTGCCAGAGCTTTGCCTGCTTGGAGCAGTCATGTGCTTGAGGGGGTTGGAAGCTGTGTTTCCATGGTTATGTAGCTCCCGACTTTCTTTTAATAACCCAGACAAGAGATTTGTTAACGTTCACTACTGATAATGGGAAGTTATAGAAAAAGAGATAACTCTCATGGGCTTTGGATTTTGTTCTTCTGCACTTTGCAAAGAAGAAATATCAGGTGAAAAGCCAGCAACAATTAAATCACACAAGTCAGGAGCTACCTGAAAACAGCAAAATATGGCTGTAATGCCATTGCTTATGGATGGCTCAAAAGTCAAAGCACAATGTGATTGGTACTGTAGTAAATGAAGCTATGACAGCCTAAAGTATTTACCTTTAGTGGCAAATTAGTGAAAAGCACCATGATAGGTGAAGTGTTCTTATTGCAGTTATTGGTCCATTCTTCGTCCATTCTTTGTCTGTTCTTGCATACAATCCAAATAAAAATAGAAATGATACCTATGAATATGTTGAAAGAGGTTTTTATTCATCTTCTAATCTTCTATGCGTTTTATCTATGAATTCAGCATGAAGGTTTGCCAAGATCCTCATTTTCTGTGTCTGATTGAACAGTAATTGATGTTAGTGATCAGAACATGAGACTACCAATATGGCTGTATTGGCTTTTAAAAGCAGTGCAGCAGGGTGAATGATTCAATACTAATATCAATTACCTTTTCTATGCTAAAAGGGCAGCTACAAAGGAAATAAACCTGCCTTGTGTATATACTGTAATTTGCAATCTGTTGAGGAAAGATGTATTCTCAAGGTCTGAAAATCTATTTTAAACTAAGGGAGAAAAATTAATACAAATAAGTTACCATCATTTATGATTCTAGACCAGAAATATTCTTGTATGAGAAGCCTTAAGGGACATGAAAATACATTCTGAAAAAAAATTAATGCAGTACCTGTCAAAGTTCATGGTAGCTGATGGCAAGAATGGGACTTAGAAGATCTGTTTTGCACTATCAATGCCATTAAGATCATCCCTGGTGATCTTAAGGATGTCAGGTTCACAGTTTTTCCCTTGATTTTTCAGAGGAACTGAAAAAAGTATAACTTAAGCTAGAGCTATTCAGCAACTTTGAGAATCAAACCTGCCTTCGTGTAGAGTTACAAATCAAATTTGAAAATTATACTT
This sequence comes from Cygnus atratus, assembly GCF_013377495.2. Classification (NCBI taxonomy): domain Eukaryota; kingdom Metazoa; phylum Chordata; class Aves; order Anseriformes; family Anatidae; genus Cygnus; species Cygnus atratus. The sequence continues at coordinate 11,852,310 of NC_066362.1, read as the reverse complement.
AATGTATTTAATTTTAGGCAGCCACATTTAACCTTATTTCCTATATGACTGGAGTTTCTCCAATAGTGATGAGTAATGATTGTCAATAATGGGTCACTTTCAAGTGTAACCTACAAATATTCCTATAGTGCTCTGATGTGTTTGTATACAAGGAATTACAGAAGTACAAAATAGGTTTTGATTTCTTAACTGCTTCAAACTGCTTTATCATAACATTAAAGGAATACAGGGAATGCAGATTAAGCAATTCTGTTAGGATTTTATTTGATTATTCACTTAAGAAAGAGCCTAATTTATAGCATATATGCTGTATCATTCAAATTAATGGTTTTAATAATAGCTTTAAGTATTAGTGACCATCTGCAGCACTTACAGAAGTGGGGAGAATACTTGAATGCAGGAAAGAAGTTGCCATCTTAAAGACATATTTTAGTATCTGATATAAAATGACCATTACTAGAGCCTAGATTAAAAGTTGCTGAAGCTGTCTTCAGTAGAAATTGAAATTTTTTTCATTACATTTAGCAGATTAAAAGAAATAGATCTTCAAATGTTGATTCACAAATAGCTACTTGTGTGTCATGTTCTTGTCTTAAACATTTTAAAAAAAGAATATTATTTCACTGAAAGACAAACTACAGTTACCAGTATTCACATGTGATCACTGAAAATGTTAGGAATGTCCTTAGAATGATTACAGTGTCTTAGTCTTTAGTGCTAAAAGGAAATCAATAATCTCATTTGTGTGATACTGAGACATTACACATTGCCATTCAATGTCTCATTCATCATTTTAATACCTGCTACTTCCAGACCTATATGCTATCTGAATCTGTACAGAATTTAAAAATAATGCTTCAGGGCAGGACCTAATCTACTTTTCTATGATCCAGGGATGCCATATCAACAATCATGTACTTAGAACAGTAACATTTTAGTCAATAACTCAGCTCTGCAGTTGTGAAACCTTAAATATACAGCATTATTTCTATAAAGGATAAAATTCTGCTTGAAAGAAACTTTGAATTTGTAAGGTTTCTGTTTCTGGTTGTGTTTGCTGGTTTTAAGAGTGCATAAATGATAAACTAAATTGGGGAAGAAATGATTATATGTCAACTTACATGACAAGCACACTACAAAATGTCACAACTTCTGAAGATCGGATGGATCGAGAGCTAAGGAAAGGAATAAAGGCATCTCTGGTTTGCAGTTTCAGATAGATACACAGATACATCTATGAAAGTAATTGCTTTTGAGTCCAGTAACTAATGTCCATTCCTTCTAGCTCCTGGCTGGAGCTGAGCTGGTGATCCAAATGAGGAACTTGTAAGGTGCTCTGAGGTCAGATGGGATTTATGAGATACACCTGTCTCCTGTGGTACCTAACAGGTTTATGTGGCTGTTTACTGATGCAATTCTTATTATTGGCACCACTTTGAATTTCTCAGACAATAAGGAGACAATGAACATAAACCTTAGAACATTACAGTGCTCAGCACTATGGTGACCATTTTAGTTTATTTTTCCTGGGAACATGCAGTACACTTAATGAAACCTCTCAATCCTCATTAAAAAAAAAAAAATCCCATTTCATGAGATGTTTTAATTACTTCAAGTTTTCAAGTCCAAGTACGGAGCTTTAGTCCTGAAGCAAAAGATAACACTTACCTCTTTGAAGGGGACCAGAAGTAGACTAATGAATGAAGAGGACATCATTTTACTAAGAGAGAACTGTTGACTGAGCTGCTCTGAGAGAAGACTCATTCTCTCAGGACGACTTCTGCCAAGCTTTTAAGTACCGATATACACTGAAGATTTGAGTTCAATAAGACGTTGCATATGCTTAAACCAAGATTTTTTTAATTATGTAGTTGAGCTGGAGTCAAGAATATTTTTTAATTGATAGCATAATGAAGAGCTTAAGTGAAGCATAAGAAATATTTTCTACTAGTCTAGGAGGATCTTGAACAACAGATGCAGAAGCCAATGCAATGTCCTGAAATCCAAACAGAAAATGGTACAAATTATAGACTTGAGGAGGGATTACATGTACTTGACAAAGAAATTTATTTTTTTAGTTGAGAGAAATTCATGGTGATTTCAGAGAAAATAAATGTCAATTTGTAAAATAACATTTTACTCATCTCAGTCACAATAGACTTAATCAGACTATTCAAAGAGCTCATGCAGTTCATAAAGCTCTGTTCTTTCTCTTGTGAAAAGGATGATTCTGGTGTTTCTAGCAAATAGAAGGTATTGGAAAAATGTCAGAAATTAATCACAATATATAATGACACACAATTTGGCAATTTTTATTGTGATTTTTTTTTTAATTACAAAAACAATTTCTTTGAATTTTTGAAAAATTCAATCTGAACCAAAAAAAGATAGGAAAAAAACCTCTCATTTTGTTAGTCTTTGTTTGGTGGAAAATGAAATTCTAAAGTGTATCTGAAGTTCATCAAAAACTGCATTTTTTCTGGCAATATTTTCCTGTTAAACATGCTTTTTCTGTAGCAGGAGAATATCAAATATTTAATATCAAAGCAATGTGATCATCTTCCTCTCTCTCCCCCAGAATAGTTAGAGAAAGATCCAGCTGTGTAAAACCATTAATGACACATATATCTCTGTATAGTTTCCTTGTGTCAGTTCTGCAGAATGATTTCTCTCATATCACAGTGATTTCCCCTCATTCTGAGAGGCCACGACTATTCATGGTCCCTCTAGTGTTTCATAGGCAACATTGTCAGACTAAGAGCTGTCCTGGACACAAAACAAGGCTGGATAGAAATTTTAATTTAGTCATTGTGAGCCGTTTAATTTCCTAATGTATGCATATTGATTTGAAAGCTCATTATGTAGGTTTACAGGTGTCTCAAATTTGTGTCTCCAGGTTCACTTTTTGTCGGGTCTGGTTGTCCTACATAAGCAAAATTTAACTGAATGACTTTTGGTTTACATCACAGTAACCCTCTCATTCAAAACAAAAAACAAAAAACAAAAAACAAAAACAAACAAAAAAAAACATATTGCTGTTTTTCATGACTAACATAACTAAAGTGCTTGCATCTTATTTTCGAGCTTTTGCTGGAGCAGCTGGGAGGGTTCTGTCTCTGCTCTGTCCCAAAGCCAGAACAGTGCTTATGGCCATGGTTCTGTTGGTAATGGAGCTGATTTAAGAAGAGCCCAGCTATGTTCATTCTTTTCTCATAGCAATTTTCATGATAGCAGCATCACTTTTGCAGAGCTTGTGGTGGGCAAGATCAGGTATTAATAACCAGATGAGGAAAAAACAATTGGTTTTCATTGGCTGGTCGTATTGGTTTTACTTGGCAAGGTTTTGGTAGCAAGGGGGCTGCAGGGCTCTGTGAGCAGAGCCCAGCAGCTGCCCCATGTCAGATCAGAGCCAGCTCCAGATGGCTACAAAAGGGACCTGCCGCTGGCCGGAGCAAAGCCAATAAGCGATGCTGTTTACACCTCTGGGAGAGCAGATTTTAGAGGGGAAAAAAACAAAAACAAAAACAAAAAACCTGTTGCACAACAGCAGCTAGGGGAGCAAGGAGTGAGAACCAGCCCTGCAGCCACCAGGGTCAGTGCAGAAGGAGGGCAGGAGGTGCTCCAGGCACGCAGCAGCAGTTCCCCTGCGGCCTGTGGAGAGGCCCCTGGTGGAGGAGGCTGTCCCCCTGCAGCCCATGGGTCCCACATGGAGTAGATCTCCACGCTGCAGCCTGTGGAGGAGCCCTCGGTGGAGCAGGTGGATGTGGCCTGGAGGAGGCTGCGGCCTATGGAGAGCCCCCGCAGGAGCAGGCCCCGGGCCGGAGCTGCAGCCTGTGGAGAGGAGCCCACGCAGCAGCAGGGGGTCTGGGGGGAGCTGCCACCAGTGGGGGACCCGTGCTGGAGCAGTTTTCTCCTGGGGGATGGACCCCGTGGTACGGAGCCATGTGGGAATAGTTCTTGAAGAGCTGCTGACTGTGGGCAGCCCCAGCAGGATCAGTTCGGGAAGGACGGCATCCTGTGGGAGGGACCCCACGTGGAGCAGGGGCAGAGAGTGACTGTGAAGGAGAAGCAGATGACAAAGTGTTAGGGACTGACCACAGCCTTCATTCCCCATTCCCCTGCACTGCTCAGGGGGAGGAGGTAGAAGAGGGTGGATGGGGGGAAGGTGTTTTTAGTTTACTATTAGTTTCTCACTGCTCTAGTCTGCTCGTGATAGGTAATAAATTATATTAATCTCCCTATGTTGAGTCTGTTTTGCCTGTGATGATAATTGTTGGGTGATCTCCCTTCCCTTATCTCAACCCCTTAGCTCTTTCCATCGTATTTTCTCCCCCTTTCCCGTGGAGGAAGGGGAGTGAGAGAGCCATTGTGGTGGAGTTCAGCTACCCAGTGGGGTAAAACCACCACATTGGTTTATGTTCTTTTTTGTTTCCCTGTTGTTTGTTTGTTTGTTGTTGTTGTTGTTGTTTTGTTTGTTTGTTTGTTTCCTCAGAGTTATTTTGGCTGTGGCTCCACTCCATCATCAGGGTCATTATCCTTTTCACAAATTGGTGAACAAGCATAACAGAGGAGGAGGCACTGTTACACTCAAAATCTTGTTTATGAGAAAAGAGGAATCACGTTACATATATGTAAAGCCAAGAATATATTGTTAGTGTAATAGAAATCTTAACAGAATCATTTAAGAATCATTATTGGTCTAGATCTATTTGTTAGATTAAAAAAAAAAAAAAGAGAGAGAGGGAATACGGATGCAATTAGCATTACTATTGAAGTACTTCTATATAGAAAAAGTCTTAATAATATCAATAGTACAACTAAAATATTAACACACAGGTCTTAGTTTTCTGTGCCGTTGTTGGGGAATGCTCACCCTTCCATTTCATCTCTGGTCTTAAAGTCAATAGCTTTGGGCAGCCATGGAGGACAAGACTATTAGTCATCAGCCTCTGCAGTCCTTTGTTGGCAAGAATCTGATGTTGATATTGCTGGTTTCTTCTTCCTTACTCTACTCATTTTTATATATATGCTGTCACACATTTGCACATTTTCATGTGTTCATTGCTCTGCAGCTCCATGTTACATCCAAATTTACTCTACAGGGTCCTTCATGTTAGATAACATTGTTTACTTCTCTTTGTTACTGCTAAAACCAGCTTTGTTCAGTTCCAGGTCAGCATTTCTTTAGCTGCCTGCTGGTGAGTTTATAGTCATTGGCGCTCCAGTGCCAGCATGTGTCCCATCTCTTACCACCCCAGCCCTGTAGTTTTCTGTGCCACACGCTGCCTCTCCAGTTCTCAGGGTCACTGCTTTTGTAGCAGGCTTGTATTTCTCTACATGGCACCATTGTGTTAGAGTTGTAAATATCTCCTCCTACTATATAGAATAACTGTTTCTTACAGCCATGTATAAAACTATGGTAGTACCACATGAAGGTAAGCAAAAATAGAAGATATTAGCCATAGACACCTTAGAAAGTCAAGCAGAGAAATTGCTGTCACAGCAAAACCAAATAAAACAAAGGTGCACACAAGTCAAGAAAATTTCAGGCAGCGCAGACTTGACAAGTCTCAGTTCAGGGTCCCTGAAAATTCAGTACAAATCTTGTGCCTTCTTACTTAGTAATGGCAATACCATTATTGCAGAGCTACAGGTTAACAGTGGTGGAGGGAGTGAATGGAGAACCTGCTTAGTTAGGGGCTGCTGAATTTTATCTCTGTGTGAGATAAAATTTTCATTGCAGCTTGGTTTTGTATACATTACATTATAAATTTTCGTATAAAGTTTTGTATACTATACATTATAAAACTTAGTAGATGCTCTGTGTAAAAAGTGCTAGTGATTCTGTATGTGCTCATGCACAAGGAATATGTCCTAATTTCCTAGAAAAAAATAATATATATATATTATATAATTTTATATATATATATATGTAATTATTATATATATATATATATAAATTGAAATGGTGTGAATGAATAGGCCAGAGAGTTTGAAGAGCTTCTTCAAGAGCCTCTCTCTGAGAGGCATATTCCCCCTCTCCCTTGTGCCAACGCCAGCAGTCACCCAGCCAAAAAAAAGCAGGCACCTGATGCAACTGATCCCACCAAGGTAAGGGACTGGACGGAGTTCAGTTCCTGACCTTGCTTCCAGACTGGGTGACTTCCAGACAGGATTCATGGAACAACTGACCAGGGACAGGGGCAATGCAGGCTCTTAAACTGCTGTGACACTCCACCAAAAGATTAACAAGAAGCTATTGAAGATGACTTTTTAGCTACCATACCTTTCTACATGGAAGTTTATGGACATTTTTTGCTGAGTTTCTTTGTTCTGTATATGTTGTGCAGATATAGAGATTACTCAATTTTGTCTCCTTTCCACTGTTTCTCTCCCCTGTTTTTTAGGACATGACACGTGAAAGTCAGCCTGGGGCCTGTCAACAGCAGATCAAAATATAGTAGCTAGTTGAGGGAATAACTGACCTGGTCTAAAAATAACATGTCCATTCAAAAATGCCCCAAAAAATGTTGTATAAACTTTACATTACTGCTTCTCCATAGCACAAACCAAAGACACATGCAATGTGAAATATGGGCATTAAAAAATGTTAAAGAGTATCCTTAACTCAATCTTTAGTTAGATTACCCCTGAACTGTATGCTAAAAATAAATTGTCTTTTAAAGATACAACTGTATATGGATGCTACTTTGAACCAGGGTGGAAGTACTAAGGGAATATTGCTCAAAACTCTTGCTGCCATACAGAGAATCAAGTACTATTTAAATGGCTCCTGTGGTCTAAGCAAAAGACTAATGTGTGAGGAAGGCACACCTCCAAGCAAGGCAATCCTGAGCCAGCAGCTCACTGAGCATTAAACACAAAGGAAAACACAGTCCCGCTCTCCCTCTGTGGTAATGCACAGTGTATCAGAGAGGCTGAGCTTCAAACAACTATTCCATTAAGACCATCTATTATTTCCTTTTGAGGCTGGAAATGTGAAGTGTAGCCTTTAGAAAATGTAATGTGGGGTTGTGGTTTGAATCAAAACTCTTCTGTGGTAAAAGCACTTCAGTTCTCATTCTTTCATTAACAAACATGAGGGGCATATTTTAAATTTACTTCTGATAAAGAAATCTACTGTCTTAAAAAGCCAGGCAATAAAGGGTCAGCGTGCCATTACTGTCCACTTCTGTCCAGTATCCTGCCTGAGGAGATAAGTTACATGAGGTGTAGCCTTTGGTGGTGAAGATGGCTTTGAAAGTTCCTGTTATAACAGAGCAAGATTTGACTTTAATCACGCTGGTCTGGCATGATCTGCTGTGTCTTCAGTTGTCCCAGCTTAACTGCTTGTGGTGGTGTACTGTAGACAAGCACACAGATGTTGGGCTTGAAAAAAAATTATTCTTGGAGTGTTGCCTGTAACTGGGATCACTTCCATGAGCTCAGGCCATGAGCAGTGTCCATGACTCAGCTGTACCACACTGAATTAGGAGTAACGGATGGCAGACTTCGAGCATATTCAACACCTTTTAATTATTTCAGAAATAACATATTTCACTTTAGCTAGAGTTTGTGTATGCTTATTTTACCAGTAAATCTGGTGGGATGAAAGAATTTTGAACATAAATCAAAAGACGTAATGAAACCAAGTCAGTGGCAAAATATTCCTTGAATTAAATAAGCTCAGACTTCCACATGCTCAGGATTGACATTAGCTCTGCATTATTATTACCATCATCATCACCTATTCTAAACTCCTGAATAATACATATGATAAGACTTTTCTGAATTAATTGTCTTGAATTATATATTCTTTTTATTAAAAAAAAAAACAAAAACAAAAACAAACAGTAATATATCTAACAATAACCTTGTTAGGTTATCTCAGTGGTTAACTATCACTATTCTTAAAATTCTTACCTTTTTTTTTTCTTTTTATTAATTTTATTTATTTATTTATTTCTTAATTGGAATTTGCCTTGCTTCAATTTGCAGTCACAGGATCTTCTTTTATCTTTATCTACAAGGATGACATGCCAGCTACAATCCAATTGTTACCCAAATTAGAATTTAGAGCCCGTAATCATCACTTTTTTTTTTTTTTTTTAAACTATGCAGGTTCAGACCTTTGAAGATTTCATTGTGGGCAATGTTTTCCAATCCTTCAATCATCTTGAAACCTCTTCATTTGTGAGCTGTTTTTAAATGATATATAGCATGAATAGACATAATGTTCCAGAAACAGCGGTACTACTGTTAAACCGCTGGTATAATCTCTCTCCACAAATCCAGTATTTTCTCCTTATACATCATAGAATCGAATCATAGAATGGCTTGGGTTGGAAGGGACTTTAAAGACCATCTAGTTCCAACCCCCCTGCCATGGACAGGGATGCCACCCACCAGATCAGGTTGCCCAGGTCCTCATCCAACCTTGTCTTGAACACCTCCAGGGATGTGGCATCTGCTATCACCTTAGTTGTTTTGCTCAGTGAACCCTTGATCAGACAGTTGTTTAGCAGTGATTGCTCCTGCCTAACTATCTGTTACTTGTTGGGGCAGGAAAACGCAACATTTTCTGCCCCTTGTACTTGCTCTCTGCCTTCTCCAGGAGCACAACAATGTCCCGTGAATCAGCTCCACAATAGAGAATTCCTGTAGAACCATCCTGCACTACACATGTGCTGTTATCTCAAAAACCTTGTTTCAAAATATGATATCCTGAAGAAGAAAAAAAAAGGGTGTGTGGAGAGAGGAGATAGAAAAAATAAATCAGCGCATTTGAACAAGTTATATGCATGACACTTCATAAACGCACATACATAGTTTATATACCTTCCCTTTGATTCCTTTATACACTGCAGACTGCAGGTAGCCTAATATATTCCAGGCAACAGTAACCATGACTATCTCTAGACTTTATTTCTACACTTATTTTGCCTATTTGAGAAACCAGAGATGAGCATAAAATTTTATCTTCTGAATTCTTATCAAATGTCTCAGGTACTGTAGCAAAGGGAGTTATAACTTGCTTATAACTTCTACTCTTCCATCCCAGTGTGGAACAAATAGATTTTAACACTGGAATGCAGAGTAAGAGTAGCATGCTTTGTAATTATATGAAATCCATAAGCATTTATCTTTTCTAGGCCTAAAAAACACTGGGTTGAAATTTGGCAGATTATTTTGGTATGACATTGTGCTTTGGTGACAAGTCAGTTATTAATGTAACATCACATAACTTTTCCAGCTCATGGGAAGGTATAGCCTGTTTCAACCATTGGGGTCAACTTCTAGTTGTGTTCTTCTAGTGTCTTCCTCTGCTAATGAGCTTGGCCTTGGGTTTGAAATAAAAGCAACAGACAGATATTCTTGAAGACGCTACAGAAGGCTCATATTTTCCATTTTGAAGACAGCTATTCTACCTCAGTTGGCTAGTAGTGTTTTATTACATATTCAGTGCACTCATTCTGGTTTTCCCAATACGAGCTACTCCAGACCTGATCTAAGCTTTACTCCTTGTACTGTTCATGTACTTGACCTCATAAATTCATATGTCTATTAGTTTAAAAATTAGATAATGTCTGTGGAGTGGATATATAGGTTTCCACCTTTCCAGGTGCATGTCCAACATATCAAGCTGCCTTTTCCAGATTAATTCCTGACTGCACAACATCCTATTTTTGACAGAGTAGAGTATATCCTGACTTGGTGTAAACAGCCTGATAAAGCAAACAGAGCCTTAAAATTTGGTAAAACATGATTTCCCTTAATAAAATATATTTTTCATGCTTATGTTAGCCCAGATGACTTGGTCAGATTTCAATGGTTTGTACAAAATGTAACAGAGCCATGCCTTTTTCAGCATTTTTTTTATTTTGAAGTTTAATTATTTCTCTTTGCAAAGGTATAGTCCAACATAGGACTTTTCTATACAAAATCTTAACAAGCTCTGAATCAGGAAATATCTATCTAATATTCAGAGATTCCAAGAGTGTACACTCCTTTCAGTTGCAGTGTGTTGTGATAGCCTGGCCTTTTTACCTGTATGCTCTTAGAGAAAGTCATCTTCTCCATTTTAGTATGGAGGTTACTAGCAGAGAGCAGTATTACCAATCTTGTGCTTCATTGGGTGTGTAGGTATATATTAGGCAGCAAGTAGGTCAAATCAGTCAGGAAATATGTGATACTGGAAATGAACAGTGGCAGAGCTTCATGTGCTTGGGAACTTAAAAATTAAAGCCTGAGGCATCATGGAGCTTTGGCAACTGCACAGTTTGGCAGTGTGGAATTCAAGTGTGGAATTCTCAAAACCATGGATTTGAAGCTGTGCTCTTAAATCGTGTCTAAACCCATGTTCAGCACATACATCCATTGTGGGGCCAAAACTTTGGATGTTAAAGCCTCACAGCAAGCTCTGGGTATTTGGTATATATCAAATAAGATTTTGGTCACCAGCCCCTAAAACAAAGATCATCTCTGAAAACAGTATCTATTCTCTTCCATGACTGATGCTTTCAAAACAAACAAAAAAGTAATTATTATACTTGTATGTCTGAAGCATTATTATTACATTTTTTCCCCTAAATTCCAGTAGAAAAAATATGCAAGGGCATTAAAAATCCACCCACCTTTGACAACAGTTAAAATATATGCTATCAGATGCTGTAGAATTACAAGTAAAAAATTGTGGTACTATGCTATATTACAATTAGGCATTAGAATTAGTAGAATCCATGATCTAGTACGCATGGAGAGGGAATTTAATAGTAAAACAGGAACATTGGTAACTCAGAAAATTTCAACTTTCTTTATTCAGAAGAACAAAATTTGTTCTGGACACATTAAGCTAGAAATTATAGAAAAAGCTAACTCTAGGATTACAGAGTTGAAGCAGCAGAGGCCAGTAAGTACTCCATAATAAACACGATTTTATTTGAACATGATGAAATCTTCTTCCAGAAAGTTAGCAGAGGTTTTAGAAGCAAGAATACTCTTAATACTCTGTGTGAACTGTATTTTGGCAGGAAATCTTATATAAGTTAAAATTTAAGCAAGTGAAGTCAAAATATTTTGGAAGTTTTAACAGACATGAGTGCAGTAATGTATATTACAAATTAGGATGTTGCAAAGAGAAGAAAGAACAAAGACAAGTGAATGAATAAAAAGCAGAGGTTGTGTTATCCAGGAGTGCTGATCAGATGAGCAGGGCCTGGAATTGGTACTTACTGGGTACATATTGTGGTGAAGACTAAGTCAAGAAGAAGGGTGAATATAACTGAAACCCAGAAGCATGAAGCTGAGGAAGAAAGAAAAAAGAAAAAAAAAAAGAAAAAGAAGAAAAAGAAAAAGAAAAAGAAAAAGAAAAAGAAAAAGAAAAAGAAAAAGAAAAAGAAAAAGAAAAAGAAGAAAAAGAAAAAGAAAAAGAAAAAGAAAGAAAAAAAGAAAGAAAAAGAAAGAAAAAAAAGAAAAAAAGAAAAAAGAAAAAGAAAAAGAAAAAGAAAAAGAAAAAAAAAGAAAAAGAAAAAGAAAAAGAAAAAAGAAAAAGAAAAAGAAAAAGAAAAAGAAAAAGAAAAAGAAAAAGAAAAAGAAAAAGAAAAAGAAAAAGAAAAAGAAAAAGAAAGAAAAAAAAACAGAACTGAAGAATATTCACAAGTTAGGGAGAGATTAGGTTGAAACAGAATTTAGGAAGGAAAGAAAAGGAAGGAAATAAAGGAAGTAATCTTACAAGTCCTACAAGAAATCTAAATACCACGTCGGAATACAAAAAGACAAGTACTGTTCTTGAGTGCTGAAGGGAATAAGAACAGTGAAAGACTGTACTTAATCTAGCTAACAGACTTGACATATACAGAGAAAAGGCACTGACACACACTAAAGCAAGGCAACAAAACAGTACTGGTGAGTAAAATGAAACACGATATTGTAGGGGTGTCAGAAATATGGCAGAAAAGAAGTCTGAATAACACTAGGGTAAAAGCTATTCAGGAAAGGTAGGAATAAATGTACACTTGATAAATAGTGTTGCATATTGACCATGCAACAAACTGGAGGGATAAGTGATAGCATAGGTAAAGCAGAATTTCTCTGGTTCAGATTGCTTTGGGATGGCAATATCAAGACTCTGCAGAAAGGCTCCAAGATAGAATGTATTAAGATAAAATTTTTGTAGAAGAGAGAAATTCCAGGTGTAGGTGTGGTTCTATCTAACTGTAAGTGGTTGCCAGTGTAGTAATTTATAGCACTCCATAAGATGGAGAAGAGAGTTTTCTGATAAAAAGACCAGGTATATGAGATTGGACTGAAAAGGATAGTATTGAGAGGGCTGATTAATCAACCCAAGGTTTAACAATCTGAGCATCCTCATGGATGCTCAGTTATAAGTGGAGCTGAGGGTCACAGACTCCGAACTTCCCCTTTCTGGAGAGCTGCAAATTAGCGGTGGTTGTTCATCCTGCAGGAAGCCCTTGCCACAACTCTTGACACACTCCTTGAGCAAATGGAAGCCGTGTTAATGCTCACTGTGTGGGCTGAGTTCATGTCTGCAGAAGTTACAGAACAGGCTAGCCAGAGAAGCATTGTCTCAAAGGGAAGGTCAGCACCAGCATCTGCGATCTCCCCTGGAGTTTTTAGAACACAAGTGATGAATGGGCCTGTCCATTTTAGATGGAAGCAAAGCTCCTATGCTTAGACTGGAGGGAAAGAATAATGTGTGTTGTATAATACTGGAAAAACCTAGTAGATAAAATTTCAAAGTTGCCAGCAAGAAACCTTATTGAATCTGTATAACTGAGGCTGGTGCATCAGCAAGAATAGCGTCATAGTAATGATGTCCAAAAGAAGGCAAAACGTAATATTAAAAACTATAGATCTGCGAGTTTGACCTAAGTATAATGAAAAGGTTTGGAGCAAATTTGGAAGAGAAGAATAATTAAGTCATGGAGATAAATGGAGAATGGAGTAAATACAATATTGTTTTATGAAATCAGTTCAGTCCAAACTAATTCACTATATTTAATCTATGAGTTGCCTAACTTTCTAGAAAGAGAAAATACAGTGAGGGTCATCTGCTTGGATTTTAATGGAATGTTTGAACCTTCTCAGCCTACTTAGAAGCACACTAAATGACCACCATCCTAATTAAACATTTATTATTTATTGGAATTCATTAATGAAAATCCTGATTAGAATGAAACATGCATAATATTTTAAGAGTTTACCATAGGTAAGCCAATTTGAAGTCCAATTTTTAACGAATTATTCACTCATGTCAGTGTCATTGCTTCTTACTCTTATTTCATTACATTGTTTAAGGCATGCTGTGCCAGATAATGCCATAAAATTTATTAAAATCAAGTTATATCACATATTTTTATTTCCTTCTTATTTTAGGAGTTATTTAATGAAACTACACTGGTTTCATATTAATTTTCTTGACAAACACATGTTTCTTGTTATTTATAATCTTATTATCTGGCTCACAAATTGAACCTTTAATATGTTTTCCAGAATATTTGTGTGAAACTCGGCTGATTAAATCCGTATTTCACTAAGTCCTCTTTTCTCCCCATTAGTTTGGAGACAGAGAATTTTGTAGGCTTTTTCCAGTCCTCTGGACATTATCTGTCTGTCAAGACTTCTAAAAGATAGTAATCAAAGCTTAATTTGTCTATTTCCTTACTCATTCAAGGATGAATTATATCTGGACATACCTACGAGTACATCTATGTCAGCTAAATATTATGTAAACTTTCTTAGTCTGACTTGTACTCTATTTTACTTAAAAACAAACAAACAAACAAACAAACAAAAAATGTTAATTAATTTATTTATTTGTTGGTAAGGACCAGAGCAAAGAAAGCATGGAAATGTTACCCTTCTTTTGAATCATTTGCATTCTTCCAATTTAATCTGTAATTCAAACGTAATGTGCAATTTCATATGTAATTTGCCATATATATCCTTCATGATTTAGCTTTACAAAGCAACTGCTGTGCTCTCCTGTGGCTCTCAGAAGGTTTCATACAGATATAACAAATCATATTCTCTGAAAATCTACCCTTATAATGTGACTATTTTTCTTTTATTTCTCCAAATTAGTCTATTTGTTCTACAGTTATGCTACCTGCCATGTATTATATGGGCATTTGCATTTGAATTTAAGAAGTATTTCAGAAAAAAAATATTTTTTTCCTGTGACAAATATGAATAGGCAGGGGAAATTATTTGGCTTGTGTTTGTTGCTGTGTCAGTGGCATATCTTCTTTGGATTTGGCTGGCAGGTAGTGCAGCTTTTTTGATTGCTACATCAGTCTCCCTCACTCTAGCATCCTCTGATGCACTGTGAACTGGCTGCTTACTCCATACAAATTTGTAGCCAGCTCCACCAGTACAGATTACTGAGCTTAAGGAAAATTAGATCAAAAGAAGCTAAATACAATTCTTTTAATAAATCAATGCCAACTACTTTTTTTTTTTTTTTTTTCCCCTGGGTTTTATTTTGCGAACTTTCCTGCTTTATTTTGTGAATTTTCAAGCACGCTATTTCTGTGCATAATGGCATTTAGAAATTAACCTTGGCTTTCTCCTCTGTGTTAAAATTCAGTAACACAGTAACATAGATCTTGATTTTTCATAGGTGACAATCATGGAGAAATTGAAGGTGCTACACAATCATGTTAGATGTTAATTTTCTGCAGCTGAGTGTTGTAGTTCAGTAGTTTATCATTTTCTACCATTTTACTCTCTTTAGCTGTACTATGAAACATCTATTTTCACATTATTTGCATATCAAACTGCCACTTGCAAATGTTCAGAAATGCAGATGTACACACTCCTGTGTGACTTCCCAGTCTAGCTTCCTTAGACATATCTATGACAACTATGTGAAAATGGTGTTTGCACTCAGATTTCTTAACAAAGATCTTTCACCAGCAGATTAAGCAGGCAGCACTTGCTTACATTAATTACATTAATTTAAATTTAAATTAATTTAGAATATATAGCTCCAAAACTTAGATGACAGAATAGTATCAAATGCAAATGCAAATGCAAATCTTCAGCAGCTAACAATGGAACAGGAGTAGATTTCAAACTTTTCCAAAGGAGATGTTTCCTGCATATAAAAACAATATGTGTATACAATGCACCAAGGTGGATGGTTTAAATCAGTGATTTTAAGTATCATTTAAATCAACTAGCATTAATTTAAACAATATTTATCTTTTTTTTTCCTAAGATATTCACCAAAATAAAATCTGTTCTAATTAGCTGATATAATTTGTTAAGTTTAATGAGGATTTTTGCTCAGTGAAAGATGCATGTCTGCAATAAATTGCATAAACTGTTATAAAACTAAATGCATTAATTATGATTCCAAGTATTATTAGCTTTAGTATGCTATAAATAAAAAAAATAGTGATTATTTTATTTTATTTTATGGAATGCTGTGCTTTAGCTCCAGCAAGCAGCTCGGCACCCCACAGTCACTCACTCACTATCCCCAGGTGGGATGTGGAAGAAAGATAAAAATGCAAGAGCTCATGGGTTGAGATACTGACTGTTCACTAGGTAAAGCAGTTCACTGGTGACACCCTCCCAGTTCCCTATGCATCCCCTGCCTCTCCACTGGCATGGCAGCACGAGAAGCAGAAAACTCCTTGTCTCTATGTAAGTAAGCCCTGCTCTGCAACAACTGAAAACATTGATGTGTTATAACCACTATTTTAATCAAAAATCCAAAATGCAGCATCATACAAGCCTCTACAAAGAAAATAAATTTTGTCCCAGCCAAAACAATGACAAAAACAAAGAATTATTTATTTTTTTGTATACAGTTCATTTGAATATAAATTTTGTTTAATTTGCACTCACTTAAAAATGAAGCAAAACAGTGTTTTGATATTGCTTACTGGAGAAATAAAACCATAGAAATTAAGAAGAAAGAAATTAAGAAGAAACTGAGAAATTGAGAAATTAAGGAAGGAGGGAAGGAGGGAAGGGAGGAAGGGAGGAAGGGAGGGAGGGAGGGAGGGAGGAAGGAAGGAAGGAAGGAAGGAAGGAAGGAGGGAAGAGATTTGCCAAAACAAGGTTTAAGGCAAAATTAATTAGTTTATTACATGAAGAAAGTATTAGCAATCACTAGTTCAATAGATTATTTTTGCTTCCCTGCCTTTCAAGATTTCATTTCACACCTCATCATTACTTACAAACTGAAACTGGAAAATGAACTTTCCTCCCTCTTCAACGTGCTCTGAATCTCACAGCTTTGCTTCAGTTCAGCATTAAACTAAATTAGTCAAATATACTGAAGAGAAAAATATCCTTGTGCATCTTCACGAAACAAAGCTATTGTTAAAATTATCTTAACAACTTCAATAGACTATGGCTTTAGTTTCTTGGCTGGTAAGTCCTAGCTCTTCATGCTCTTTTTTTTTTTTTTTTTTAGTTATAGTGGTAAACCTGCACCTCTTAATTGAATGTAAATTATGTTAAGGGTCTGTAAAGGAGTCAGAATGTAAATTAGAATTTTTTTAAAGGAAAAAATGTTTATATTTGAGAATATGCATCTTATAAAATTTCCCTTATTTATGATATGTAGAGATCTAATATACAAACCCAGGTACTGACTGTGAGTCTACGTACCTGTGTAAATAATCAATGACTATTCATGATTTTATGGTACAACTTAAAATTTATTATTTTCAATAGCTTCTACATTCCTTGAAAAGCAGGGGGGGGGGGGGGGGGGGGGCGGGCAGGGGGAGGCAGGACAACACACACCACTTGTAGCTGTTCAGAATTTGAATCAATTTGAATCCAAAAACTATTTGGCCACAGTGTCTAATACCTTGTATCTTTGTTTAAACCTCTGTTGCACATGTGCAGTACTATTTTATTGAAGGATACCTACAAGGCGTGCTGAATTCTCAGGTGTTTAATTGTGGGTACAGAAGTTTGAAATCATTGTGTCTCTGTTTTCCACCTTGGTACAACACAAGTTGAAGTGTGTTACTTTCTGATTCTTGAACCCAACTTATCTTGACTTCTTTGTTTTAGTTGAAATAATCATTCATTTAATCACTAATAAATACTTTCAATGAGACCAAACAGCTTTATTCTACCATGAGTAATGTTTTGGATCTCATTGAAGATAGCCATAAACAGACCTCTAGGGAAGAATGAGCAAAGAATCAGCTTGTATGAGGACAAGGTTCTCCCTAATGATTTCCTAGCTTCCAACATTTTCCAGTTCAGTGGACTTTCCAAGCCTGTTACTGTAGGTCTTTTTACCAACCATGTATTGGATATCTCTTCCAGAACTTCATACGGTCTCCCCTTGGTCATCTAAATATTCTATATGCAAAACAACCTTTGGCAAGAAATAATACAGCTCCTCTGCCCAATGTTTAAAATATTTCCTTTTTTTTTTTTTTTTTCCCCCACTAGCTTCATTTTACAGTCTTTAGTTTTGTCATTGATATTCATGAAGACTGAGTATTTTTTATTAATTGAATTATTGTTGAGCAGTCCATCCCTCTCCTTCTTCTACATGGCCATCTTGATTTTGTAGATCTCTATCACACCTCTCAGATCATATATTTTCCAAGCTGAAAAGCCAATCATGGATGAGTTTTGAATTTATGCAGCAAAGGGGTGTTTTCTCCCTTGTTCTCTGTTCATTCAACACATTCCTGACTTGTTCTTTATTTATTCTTCTTAATTTTTATTTTATTGTTATTATTATCATTTTAAATCCTTCTGAGCTCAGAGCTGGTATTTTCATAGACCTAGCTATAACACCCCCAAGCAATAACACCATAAGATGTATAGGTTTAAGTAACCCAAGGGTGTTCAGAGAGCTGGCTGATGTCATTGTGAGACCTCTCTCAAATATTTCAATAGTCTTGGTCATCTGGAGAGATCCCAGTCAACTGTAAGCTGGTAAATGTTGTCCCAGTTTTCAAGAAGGGCAAGAAGAGACAGGCTTGACAGTCCCACTTCATTGGCTGGTAAAATTATGGAGAATATTATTCTCAAAGTTATAAAAAAATTATTTCAAATATGTGGTAGTCATTGATCATAGCCAACAAGGGGAAAGTCCCGTTTAACAAACTTCATTTCCTCCTATGACAAGGTGACCCACCTAGTTGATTGAGGAAAGCCTGCTGATGTAAACTTTCTGGATTTCAGCAAAGCTTGTGATACTGTTTCTTACAGTTTCCTTCTGGACAAAATGTCCAGCATACAGTTAGATAAAAACATAATATGATGGGTGAACATGTTGTAGTAAATGGGATTATAGCCAACTGGCATCCAGTCACTAGGGTTCCCCAGAGCTCCATTTTAGCATCAGTTCTCTTTCATGGTAGAATAATAACAGATAGTGAAGAGTCTAGATGGGAAGACATATGAGGAGCAGCTGAGGTCCCTTGGTTTGTTCAGCCCAGAGCAGAGCAGGCTGAGGGGAGGCCTCATGATGGCCTGCAGCTCCCTCATGAGGGGAGCGGAGGGGCAGACGCTGAGCTCTGCTCTCTGGGGACAGCGACAGGACCCGAGGGAAAGGCATGGAGCTGGGACAGGGGAGGGTCAGGCTGGGTGTTAGGGAAAGGTTCTGCACCCAGATGGTGGTCGGGCACTGAGACAGGCTCCTCAGGGCAGTGGTCACAGCACGGAGCCTTGGACAACACTCTCAGACATATGGTCTGGATTTGAAGTGGTCCTGGGTGGAGTCATTTGTTGGACTCTATGACCCTTGTGGGTCCCTTAATACGTGGGAACTATTCTATGATTCTAAATTTTCAGTCCTGAGAGGTAACAGACAGCTCAGAATCCACTTTTTCTGAAGCTTGAATTGGTTTTACTCATTGGTATCATTTTACATTTGTTTACACTGAATTTCATATGATATTTTATTGCCCAGTCTTGTCAGTTATTCTGCAACACTTCACAGTTGGAACTCATCTTACTAAATTTAATAATTTTGTACCATCAGCAAACCTTATAACTGATTATTCTCTTTTCTAGGTCATTTATGAATATTTTAAGCAGCATAGGTCAGCAGCACAAATCCTTGAAGAATCTACTGCTGGCCTCCCTGATCTGTAAGAACTATTTATTTACTCCTTTTCTCAGTTTCCTACAGTTTATCAATTTTTTTAGACATGCCAGGGCCTCCTCTCTTAATCCACTACCTTTTTCACTAGTTTCCTTTAAAAACATATTGGAAATCAAAATAGAATAAATTAATCAAGTTTTTTATTATTATTAACAGAGTTTTTGACCCTTTCAATACCCTCTAAGACACTTTTAAAGCTGGACTTCCCCTTAAAGAAGCCATTTTTAGTATTTTTGTTTGTTTGTTTTTAACTCAGATGGTATTTATCCAGAGATCCACTAATGCATCCTTTATATTCTTTTACTGATCCTTCTGATACAGACATCATATTTACAGGTTGGTAATTCCCTGAATCTCCCATGGAAACTTTTTGAAAATTGACATCCCATTTTCTACCTTACAGCCTCTAGGAACCAAAAAAATTTTAAATGATAGACTGTGTACCATGATTAGTAATTCAACTATTTCATCCTGGGCTTCACTTGGAGCTCTTGCCTGAAGATTTCTTGATGATTTCTTAGCATTGTCTCTGTGTACTTATACCACAGTCTTTTCCACAGCTATCTCCATTTCAAACAGATCTCTGAGGACATCCTGCCCCTTCCCTTCCTGCTACCCAAGAAAAGGCTTTCATGTGGGATCTTTTTTTTTTTTTTTTTTTTTTTTTTTTTTTTTTTTTTTACCTTTTGCAGCTTCTGTGGTACTTATGAACTTCTACTTAATCAATAATTCTCAGTTTGCTTTTTAGGCAGGACTGATGCCTATTTGAAGATTAGTTGTCTCCAAAATGTCCCTGAAAGTGCTGCTGATTAATTTTCCCATCTCTCTAAGTTCCTCTAATTCAAACAGCCTGGTCTCATGGGCTGAAATTCTCTCTGTGAAGCTTTTATGTTGCTGATACTATTCCTGTGTGCCATTTTCCCATAGGGAAGACACTCATCATTTGACATTTAATATAGTAAACTGGGAAAATGTTTCCCTTTTGGCTGAGTTTGTCCTTCATTCTCCTTATGAATGAGTAGGTGATTTCCAAAGCCGTCCTGTATGTCCATGTGATCTAACTGACATCTCTTCCTTCTGTACTTAATGCAAAAGCTACAAAGCATGAACAAATACTTGCAACAATAACTGCTCTAGTAAATATATGAGGTTTATTTTTACAAAGTAACAATTAGGGAAATAATTTATTTAGCTCTATATGTTTTTCTCTAATGATTATAATGATGTTTAGGCTGGGGGGGGGGGGGGAGAAAAAAAAAAACACCTTACACCATCTGATTTTTAAAAGATGCAAATTTATGGAAGAACAAAAGGTTCTATAAGAGCTTTTAAAAGAAGAACATCTCACCTCATATAAATTCTTAAAATTCTATAAAAAATCAGTATCACATAAGAATTTTCCATATAGACTTCCCTCCTCCCAAAGACTTTGAAGAAAGATTTCAAAAATATTTTAGACAATCTGTATACAGAAAATAGAATGGAGTAGTTTTGTACATCATTCTCTGGGAAAGATATTAAATACAAATTCCTTCAGTGTTTCTCTGAACTTTTAACAACTAACAAAATGCCAAAGGAAGATAAGGCTATCTTGAAAACTCTGCATCTACAGACTATCTATCCTTCCTAAGACAATACATGGGAATATTCAGAAAAATACTACCAAGAGTACAAGACAGTTAAATCCTGAAACTACAACAGCTCTAGAAGATACAGAACATAATCAATGTAAACTTGTATAAATGTCCCAACTGTGGGGTTTTAAGACTGTGGGCTAAATCTATAAGATAAGGACTGAAAGCCAGAACTGCTGATTTCTCTTTGGAGGCTTGACATTTCATTTTAGTGTATCATGAGTGAGTCTCAATGCTTCTATTCGCAAAATAATCGATGTTTTAAAAACATAAAGGTTCATCTAGATTCCCTGCTTGGTATTCAGATCTTGGTTTTCATTTGGCAGATCTTGATTCTGAAGTCTAAACCAATCTGAAATATGGATCCAAAGCATGGTGAAGCATGCATTTTTTAAATGTTTCATATGAAGAGAGTCAATTTAGGTTATATGTAGAATATTTCTGAAGAAAAAAGTCATCTGTTTTTGTGCAGTTTCAATACCTTGAAAATACTTCCCTGCTGTGCACTGGCATCTTATCAATTTTATTATTGCACATGATTTTTCTCTAGATTGGTTAATTCACAAACAACTTTGTGATTTTTTACGACTCTTTATGAACAGATGGAAGTAAGAGTAACTCCAACATCTGCTAGGTAAGAATCATCTTAAAATCAATAAAGATGAAAGCTGGCATTAAGTGCTAACATGGATAGATCTGTTATGTTTGAAATTTCACAACAGAAATTGGAGCTTTGTTGTGAAGTTATTACTAAGGGGGGCATGCAGAGCAAGAGACATACAACATTCCAATTATTTTGTATGGCAGAGATTAAGTCTACAACTCTGTTTTAACTGGATAGCTGAATGAACAAGAATCTCTAAAAGCAGTAAGAGTGCTGACTGTTCAAAGGTGGTTTCACGAGTTGGTTTTGGAGCACAGGTACACGCACATCAACTCTGTTTCCTGTAGACCAACATTCCTAACAGCTGCTTTTGTGAGTTTTCACAGAATAATAGAACAGTTGATGTTGGAAAGAACCTCTGCAGAGCATCTGGTCCAAGACCCCTGCTCAAGCAGAATCATCTAGAGATTGTTTCTCAGAACCATATCCATTAGAGTTTTGAATATCTCCAAGGAGGGAGACTCCACAGCTCTCCCCCTCTAATCTGGTCTCGTGAGACCCTACCTGGAGCACTGCATTCAGCTCTGGGGCACCCGGCATAAGAAGGGCATGGACTTATTAGAAGAGCCCAGAGGAGGGCCAAAAGATGATCAAACAGATGGAGTACCTCTCCTATGAAGAGAGGCTGAGGGAGTTGGGGTTGTTCAGCATGGAGAAGAGAAGGCTCCGGGGAGACCTTACAGAGGCCTTCCAGTGCCTAAAGGGGGCCTGCAGGAAAACTGGGAAGGGACTCTTTGTCGGGGGGTATAATGATAGGACAAGGGGGAATGGCTTTAAACTAAAAGAGGGTAGGTTTATATCAGATTTTATCAGAGGAAATTCTTTACTCTGAGGGTAGTGAAGCACTGGACCAGGCTGCCCAGAGAAGCTGTGGATGCCCCTTCTCTGGAAGTGTTCAAGGCCAGGCTGGATGAGGCTTTGGGCAACCTGCTATGATGGGAGGTATCCCTCCCAATGGCAGGGGGGTTGGAATTACATGATCTTTAAGTCCCCTTCCAACCCAAACCATTCTATGATTCTATGATTCCATGATTCCACAACCTCTCTGGGCAACTTGTTCCACCTGTGTGTTTCTACCTGGAATTTTCTACTTAGAGTTGTTTCTTGATCATCTGGGACATAAATTTATTTTATTTTTGTTTGTAAGCAAATCATGCCCCTTGAGATGTATTTTGTATTTCTGTTCCTGTGATGATTTTTAACAGCCTCCATCCTCTTTTTAAATTACCTAATTTTGTCTGTGTGTTACTTTTATTATGGAAATGAAAATGAAAGACACAAGGTGGCCTACCCAGTGCCCTTCATGCCCTACTCTGATCATATCCTTGCAGACCAGAGCTACTTTCTAATGGATTGGCTTGGAGCAGTTATGCAGCTCTTTGCATCTGCACTGCTGTACCTCTAGCCCGTCACGTATCGTTTGGTACCTGCAGTGGCAATGGGAAGGAAAGAGCACAAGGTGAATGAGAACAGACACCACTTAACTGCATGAGTATTAGGCAACATATGACAACACACCCCACACAGCAGGTGGACTACCTGGAATAACCTGACACTTATAGCAAGAAATATCTGATTTCTTTATAGTATTCATGAAAACCTTTTACTTTCCATCTCTTTATTAAATAGGCCAGGCCAGAGGACTAAGGTAATTAGGAGGCAGCTATACAATTATGGACTGCTGTCCTTTGGTAAGCAGCATAGTGCTTGTCTAAGTGAGAGAGAGACAGTGGCACAGACTTCCCTGTACGTGTGTTGGCAGGGAAGGTCTGTACAGAAAGACCTATTTTCTAGAGTCCATATTAGTTGC
This sequence comes from Cygnus atratus, assembly GCF_013377495.2. Taxonomy (NCBI): domain Eukaryota; kingdom Metazoa; phylum Chordata; class Aves; order Anseriformes; family Anatidae; genus Cygnus; species Cygnus atratus. The sequence goes on along the minus strand of NC_066362.1, from coordinate 11,829,082 downwards.
CAAAAGCTCTGTTAAAAAAAATGCTTCACTGAACAAATTGGGTTTAAAACATGTGTGTGATTTGTCAAAATTATAATCTGCGGGGGTGATGTTCAGCTGACTCTGTAGCTGTCTATTGTAGAAGGCTATATTTGATCTAGTCGCTCTTGGCTCCCTTTGCAGCCAATAAAGGCACTTTTAGATCATGACTCACCTACCCCTAAAGTAGATACCGTTTATATCCTAATACAGAAATGCCTGTACTTGGCTATGAGAAGAGTTGAGTTTGCTTTAGAAAAAGACATGTAAAGTGGGGTGAGATAATTCCCAGCCTGAGGCACTGTTGTTCCAGCATGGCGGTTCCCACAATACAGTGACAAATAGGAGGTGTGTAATTCAACAGAGAAAATGTGTGATTGATACTTCCTCTATTAGTGCTGCAAAGCTATAGATGCTAGGAAGCTTGTGTCATTTTTTAAGGGAGGTCAGTTAATGGCTAACCAGCAAGAAAGAAATAACCAGGGAAAGATCTTTAAGAGTGTAGTGAATATATAATTTGACAGAAGCCATCCTGGGTAATGTGCACTGTTTTCTTATGACAGTCCACAGCAACACAGCAGTACTAATACAGAAATGAATTTCCTTTACTTTGAGCTTTATTCTGCTCTTTTAACACTCTTACACACGTGTAACTACACCAATGAAACTGATGAAATTACTCCTGATGTAAGCAGTGTACATGACAGTGGCATCAGTCTTCTATTGCAATTCGCTTCAAGTTCAATCTATTTGTTCTTAGTAAAAAAGATTTCCTGTCATTTCCTGTAATATAGTTTTGTGCTATGTTTTGCAAAGTGGTTTCTGCACTAGTATTTCCAATGAAACACTGTCACTAATATTTATTTATTTATTACTGAAAAATTGTTTTCCCCTTTTGATCTCCAAATATCCGCTTTTGCAACTTTAAAATCCTACGCTTCTGTTCCTGAATCTATTTTCTCATCTACTTCCTTCGCTGCTGTTCTCTAGGCTGTACTCTGCAGATTGACATGACTGACTCAGATGCCTTGATACTATAGAGACTCAGATATTATGGTAATGAACATGATAGGTACATTAGACTCCAAGAAGGACTTCAGGGTCATCATAGATAATTACCTTAACATCAGCTGTCTGCAGTGCTGTGACTAAAAGGGATAATGTGAACTTCAGAATTACATTAAGAGGAAGATACATCAAGTAGAAGTAGGAAAATAATCTGGAATTTGTGCGTGTGTGTGCATCTTTGCCTGAAGCATTGCTTACGGGGCACAGCTGGAGGCAGATCATCAGCATGGCTCTGTCAGCACGCCAGGGAGTTGCAGGGGGACCCTGTCTTTAAATGTGTGGCGCGTGTAAAGCAATCACACATTCATGATCAAGGTGATTAGTGGAGTTTGGAAGTACATTTTCCTTTGTATTTGACAGATTAGTTTGGTTTGTGGTTTTATTTATTTATTTATTTATTTATGCGTTTGCAGTGTCAAGTAAGGAATATTCAGTTTTATTTTACCTGCTCAGTGTCGTGACTCTGAACAGCTCTCAGACTCTGATGGCAAAGTACTCTTTCTCTCTCCTTGTCCTCACTTGCAGGACTGAGAGTTTGGAATTTTAGTGGCCATAGCTGGATAACATTGAATTTCAATTGATAACAAGCAGTCAGGCTAGATGGCCTAACTTTTTCTTCTTTTCTCAGTAGAACAGATCAGCTGGAGGCAGGTATGCTCTATGTTATATTCTATAGCCTGGGTCCCCATGTAGTGATTGCCTGTATGCATTTTTTCCTTGGTTTTATTTGGAAAGAAACCTGTTGGGTAGGCAAGGAGGTACTCCATGCTTTTTGATATGAGCAACCTGGGAAGACCTGTTGTGCAGCAGGGACTCAGCTAATTTCTAGGGAAGATTTACATTTAACCTATTACTTGTAGTCTGAAGACATCTTGGACCTAGGTAAAGGTCCTTTAAAGCCCAACTTCCTGTTCTCTGCGTAAAAGTATGAAAGAAAGACAAGAAAAATGATGTCCCTGACTAGTCCAACAGGATATATATATATTTTTTTTTATGTTTTGCTACTGAATAATTTATGTGTTCACCAAAAGGTCTAATATGATGCCTGTAATTCTGGGTACAGGCAGCAACAGGAAAAGCCTAGGAGTTCAGGAAAGTGTGTCTAAATTTATGCCTCAAAGTTGGATGATTCATGTTCACCCAACTATACTCAACACTACAAATGTCAAGCCAAATCCTTGGCTGGAAAACAGTTTTGCACTCATTGACTTTAGTAAAATGCTTGATATTTGTCCCTTTAGTACAGAGAGGATTGTTATGATATTTGTTTTGCGGAACAGAGCACTGATTTATTGAAACACATGACATCAATCAAAAACATTTTTCCAGTTTTCCCAGGATTGCTAAACAGGGACAAAAAATGAAAGATTATTCATTGTCTCCCTTCCCTCCCACCCTGTGTAAAAGCTTGTGGAAATTTTCTAATATTTCTTTGAACTTATATCTGAATTTCCTTATACGTAGTTGAATGACAGAGGAAACTATTTAAAGCTTACATATATGGTCTAGAGAAGGAATCTGCCTATTATGTGACCTCAAAGATTAACACTATGGCATTACCATGAGATCACAGGGTAGGAAAACATCAGATAAATATTCTAAATGGCAAGTCATATCAGACTAACACCAAAGACTCCAACAAATGAAACTTACTTGTTAACAAACTGACATTATTTTATTTAAAGGTCAGCTGACAAAAGGGTATGACTCCCAGGCAATCTCTCACATGCTGTGAGCAGTACCTCCCAGGGGAGATGCTGACCTTTTCCAGGGGAGGAGCTATTAAGACTGGTAAAAGTCAGTGATTTCCAGAAGAAATATAAAAATCATTATGCAGTGAACTAGGAGTGGACTTCTAATGGCTTCATGGTTATTCCAGGACAGGTGAGACACCATGGAGTCCATCGATTTCCTTCATTTGAACTTTTTCCTTGGTGGCTGGATGCTGGTGGGTGCACCAATGTTATGGAATCAGCTTGCTGGGACTCAGATGAGAAATGCTCTTGTCACAGAAGCTGGGCAACAAATCTTTGGCAGGTAGCATCACCACTTCAGGAGTTTTAGAAAGATGACTTTATCCCCATCTACCATAGATTTTCTTACAGCTTCTTTGACTTCAGTAAGTGAAAGCCATTCTGCATGAGCTGAGAACTGACTCATTGCCTTGAAATAACATTAAGATGAAATTCTCTTTTTCATCCTCCAGTTGGGCAGATGTGTTCATAAGGGTGTTAGCTGAATGACTGCAAGCTCCTTGTACCAAATAACTAGTTTCTTAATGCCACACTAACCCTGACACAGCTAAAGGCAGATATATTGAACACCCACAGAAAACTGCCTGAAATCCATCTTGCATGTTAAAATATTTCTGTCCCTAGATGCACAGTGATCACAAGTACAGACTGTGTCTGAAAAAAGGATAACACAAAGCAGAAGCCAAAGAGACCAGGCCACGTACACTACTCATTACAAATATACCCTCACTTCAAAAATACATCTGTGGTGTGTGTGCTCTGTGTTAGGTCTTCTATATGTCAGACTGGATATTTGAACAAAATTGTTAATGAATGTCTCTAGTAGCAGAGCTGTGAGTATTGTAACAATGGTTTTGCTTTTGAAAGCCAAGTTCAATCTAACAATATGACTATAATGACTTACAAACAGGAAGTATATATATATACACACACATATATAATAAAATTTGAAAGAATACTGAAAAATATTAAAAAAATATAAAGTGTGAGATTTTCTGTATTTTCTCAATGTTTTTTCAGGGCATACTGGGCTACACTGTATCCTCATTATGGAAAACTCCAATCATTCTCAGGGCATGTACTTTAGTTCATCTGTAAATTATTGGATATGACACTGGAATCACTTGTGGGAAATTCTGTAACCTGAACTATCCAGGAAGGCATAAATGATCATAATAATCATATTTTGGCCTTCAAATTTATGAATCTATGTTCATTGCAGACTGCTTTCTCCCTGCCAGGGATATATCTCTTACCCTGAGTCTGTAATTCTGCAGTAGAAATCAGCACTGCAGTGAGATTTTATCCTATTTTCTATCCACATTGTTTCTTACTGTAGTACAATTCTTCTTGCCGTTAAATGAAAACAGAGTTGAAATCCACTGAGCTACCTCTGAGACAAAACAATCCCAGTAGTAATAAAATGAGGTCCTCTGTGTTTAAAAGAGATTGCAACTTGACTATTTAAATTTTCGGACTGGGAGGTACGCTGAGACACACAAGCTCAAGAGGAGTTCACGTACAGCTACCAGAAGCTTGTCACTTACATTTGTTATGCTGCAGAGACTAAAGAGAGAGCCTCAATTTCTTGCATGAGCAACTGGTGAGGTTCTGTTCTGTCTGATAAATGATGCTGCCCATGTTAAGGGGCTCTGGTTGAGACTGTTTTGGCATTGAGACTCGTGGAACAACTTTGGTGACAAATGCATGGCTGGAGGCCCTTGTGTTAGTCTGGAGTCACTGAGCAACTGAGCAGCATTAACAGTCACTGAGAAGGCAGCTGCACTCTGACGTCCTTAACTGAGCCAGACATATCTCTCTGATGGGGGAGGATTGCTAGGAATTTTATTTCAGTGTTGTCATCTATACGTTGTAGCCTATTGCCTCCCCGAGTCTGCAGATCTTCCTGCCAGGAACACCATGGCATTATCCACGATTGCTGTTTCCTGATTCCTCCTCTGCTGAAATCTTCATCTTAACTCATCCATCACAGTGCTCATCTAGTTGAGAACCACCTTGCTGACCCAGGCATATTTAAAACACTTCTTGCTGCTCTCTTGCTGTACTAGGAATACAGTATCATCACCTCATTAGTCATTGCCAGGACTTCACACAGAATTCAGAAATCAAGTGCAAACTACTCAAAGATCTTCTAGCTATATCTTCTAGCTATCAGTAAGCAAACCATCTTCAACTCCTACAAAATTTAAAGAGAGTGAAAGAGTCCAGCAGCCACTAAAAATCCAAGTTGTTGAATTTAAAGACAGACATACTTCCTAGTCTTATTTCTCCTCTGTTTTCACCCTTTGTCTTAACATTAGTCATCTTTTCCAGCCAATCCCATTTCCCTAATTCTTCCTCTGTGGCATGTCTGCTAAATGAGTGAGACCTAATTTTTCTTTTTCTTTCTTTCTTTCTTTTCTTTCTTTCTTTCTTTCTTTCTTTCTTTCTTTCTTTCTTTCTTTCTTTCTCTCTCTCTCTCTCTCTCTCTCTTTCTCTCTTTCTCTCTTTCTCTCTTTCTCTTTCTCTCTCTTTCTTTCTTTCTCTCTCTCTCTCTTTCTCTCTTTCTCTCTCTTTCTCTCTTTCTCTCTTTCTTTTCTCTCTTTCTTTCTTTTTCTCTTTCTCTCTTTCTTTTTCTCTTTCTTTCTCTCTTTTTCTTTCTTTATATCTCTTTCCTTCTTTCTCTCTTTCTCTCTTTTTTTTTTTTTTTCTGTTGCAAATATTCTACTTCAGTGTGACTTTTTTTATCTGAGTTTGTAACTGCATTATGCACACTCTAGAACATTTTGGAGATGCTATTTATGTCAACAAAAATATTCATCTGAAAATTATGTTGAATAGGGAGCCTACTCTGCAAGAAAAAAAAAAATCTACGTATATAAACTGTCACAAGCCATTTGCATGTTGTACGGGCTACAGGCATATATCAGTACACATGGTCTGTCACCCCTCTGCTGCTAAAGAATGTAGTGCTCTCTGTAAGTGAAGATGCATTTATTTTCCTCATTTTTAAAAAGACAGTTTTATATAACCATGCAACATGGTTATTCAGTATTCCTTGCTGCATAACATTGGCTGTGCAACTATTCTCATAACCTGACTGGAGTTCTCAAATTCACAGTTCCCACCTTTCAGATAAGCAATGGCAGATCAGTTTATTGCCGTTCTTCTTCCTCTTGTACTTGTCTATTTAGAATCAAATCCACCTCCAGGTGTTACTGCAGAAGGTGTAACACTTTTTTGTTTTCACAAAATATCAGTAAATCACAATTCTCTTCCAAACCTATAACTCTTCAGGTTAGGCATATTAAGGAGAGAACTGTCTACAGGCAAAAATATGTGTGGAGGCCTGTGCCACTAAAGTGAATAAAAGTCTGACCATTGATTTCAGTAGAAACAGAAATTCACTCCTAGATTCTTTTTGCGTACTTTAGCAGAACTGACTCATCTGTCTCCTTTTATGCATTGCAGCTGTATCAGTGGAGCTCCAAATGGTACAATTAGTTTTTGTTTGTTTGTGTGTGTGTTTGTTTTTAAATAGTATATGTTGCTCCAAAAAGCTGTATGTTTCATAGATGGTAGCTGAGAGTTACTACTGATGTTGATGCCATCACAACCCATGGGAAACCCCTGATGTGTATAGCTCTGCTTTTAGATATAAAAGGAAAAAATAAGTCCATCATCCATATGTTCTTTCCAACAATCTAGTAAGCCTGTATGAAACAGCATGATTAAAAATTCATTGCTTTTCAAGTTGTAGCTACAGTTTTTTATATATCTTTCAATAAAAGCTACAGAGAAGCCCAGGCTTAAACTTTAGGTTTAAGTTTGTTTTCTTGCTGCTGAGACCATTCTACTAAATTACATCAGCAAGCTGTGTCTATGTATTCAAAATGTTTATAGTAAGCTGAACACATTTTGCTTAAGGGTCTGAAAACCCTTCTCTTCTGGTGGAGAGCAAATTAGGGCACAATTTCAGAAAATTAGATTTTTTTCAACATATAATCGTGAGCACTTAAAAATATGGATGATTCTCAAAACAAGAGCCCTTTCAAGCTTATATACAATTGTTGGTATTCCTTTATTTAGAAATGCATATTCATTCTCTTTAGTTGTTGAGAACATAAAGCTATATGTGTAGAAAGAATCCCCCCTGTGTGAAAAAGATCTTTTCAGCTGAGTTCCTAATTGGCTTTGCTTGTGCAACCTCAACATTTTGACATGGGCATATGTTCTGTTCTATGCTATGCTATGCTATGCTATGCTATGCTATGCTCTCTTGCTCTACTCTACTCTACTCTACTCTACTCTACTCTACTAATTCCACTCCACTACACCCTATATCCACCATCATCATTCATGAATACCTTAATCTGGAAATGTTTAAATTCTAAAATAAGGAACAACAGAATCTTTTTTCTTTCTTTTTTTATTTTTTTCCCCCAAGTGTTAACTCTGCTAGACTGTTGAGCTTGGTTTTGTCTTCAGCAGGTGGCTCAAGAATAACTGGAGATTGTTCAGTAGCCACAGTTTAGGCATTTAAAATGTAAATGTTATTACAGATTATTTGGGAATTTCTGGTTCTCCTATGCTGGAAAACATGCAGTAATACATTTTATTGAATACCAGAATCCAATTTCACTTGCTACTCTAGTGTCATTTTGTACTGTTAGAATTGAGTCAATCAGTTTGGTGAGGAATGGATCCATTTGGATGAGAATCCTGCCCTGATATGTGTTCTCACTTTGAAACAGCAAGGAGCTGTATTAATAACACTCTTTCCTCTTTCTGATTCACCACTGTAAATCACCATTATTGCAGAGAAAGCTCTTGTCATGCTCAACAAAAATATATTAGCTTTTCCTAAATCTGAGAGACAAGTTGTCCATAACGTACAAAAGTGTGGGGATAGTCCAAATCATACACTTCTCCCCATTTTGATTAAATTGTCACAAAGCTCTTTTTCTGAGTACATAAGTCTTTAATTTCTTCAGTTACTGGGCTGCAAATGCATAATCTTTCTTATTATAGCATGCAGTGGTTCCTTGCAAAGTTGCATTAGTTTCACAATTTAAGCAAGGGCAGGTACAGCACTACTGTAGATTACTTGAGGGGACAAAGGTATTGATTTGCATGGCTGCAGGGCTTTTTGAATCCTCTGGGAAGCAAAAGCAATTTGCTTTTATTTACTCTCAGTTCTACAGTTCCTTCTGCCACTTATTCTAACTGGGTCAGCCTTTCCCTTTTCTAATGTTCATGTCCTGATGTTGCACCAGAACTACATAAATAGATTTTACCTGGACTCTTGAAGTATTGCAAATTCAACATTTTTGCCTCTTCTGTTGGAAAGCAGTCTACAAATCTCTGTTGTTCAGAAATTTTCTTTTAATTTTCTGTCAGCATTTCTATCTATTCTTGTCCTAATAATGTCCTTTAATCTAAGTAATTATTATTTATTTATTTATTTTTCTGGAGTTTCCTCTTTTGATAAATATATAATGACAGAAGACATCCAGCTTCAGCCTTTTTTTTTTTTTTTTTTTTTTTTTTCAGGTGGGCTGAACTAGTGAAGGCCCTAGTCTCTTTTTGTACACTGATTTCTCAGTGTATGGCTACACTGGGAATCAATGTGACCAGTAGAAGCAGTAGATGTACAGAGGGAAGCAGTAGGTATTAAAGACTTGATGTACACATTACATACATTTTAAGGTGATGGTAGTGGTTATAGGAGACAGGAAAGGGATGGTCCTGGTAGACAGTACTCTACAGATGTAGATCCCTCACCAGTGCTACGAAAAGAGCTCTCCTGGTCCCCTCACTGACACTGGGTGGAACAACCCAGGGCTCTCCTGCCTGCAGAAAAAAATCCAGGCACAAGGATGTGGGACACTGTGGGTTTACTGTCCTGCTCCAAACTGCAGTGATCAGTAGTAGGACTGCTCAACAGGGACTCCTGAACAGCCCCAGTCCCACAATTCACTACCCTTCATATTCTCTTTTTTGCCTCACAGTTCATCCCATTTACCATCTTCATTACATTCAGCATAAGAAAAAGCTTGCCCCTAATTACTTTTTCTCCAATGCTGTCAGTTTTGCTGCATCCATAGTATTATGTAGTATATGTCTGTAGTATATTTAGTATTTGTGGTTGTTATGCAAGGAACTTATACAGTATTACAAATAAGTTTTCAAGATCCTGGTGGTCTTGTAAGTCTCTGCTTCCTAAATGTTCCCCTTGTTCCCCCACCGATTATCTGTGAAATCTGGCTTTCTTACATATCTCCTCCTTATCTTTTTCTAAAATCTAGCCACTTCTCACAGTGCTATCTGTTACTTTTGCCAGCTTCTCACATTGTTATTTGTTAGAACCAATATTTTTTCATGTCTTGCCCAGCAGTTTCTCACATCCTGTTCACTCAGTTTAACCTCAGGTTAGCACCTAGTCAGCAGCCTAATCATCAGACTGCAACCCTAACACTCCTCTGCTTACAGGTCGTGTCCCAAGGAGAGGCCACTCCATCTCTGTGCCATCAAACCTGAGCAGGCCTTCAGTGGCATCCCTAACACAGGCTGCACAAATGGGAGCAGGCACCTGAACCCCAGGGGTTTAACTTGTATGGGTTTTACCAGGTTATAGTCCCATCTCTTACCATTGCCAGCACCACTATGACCCTTCAGAGGTAAAACAGCATGTACACAGTGGTACATTTCCACGCAGCTCTTGTACTAGTGCACACAAGACCTGTGTGATCCTCTGGCTTCATTTCATGCAACTGCTGCTCTGGTCCCATGTACTAAACACCCATGAATTGAGTCTTTCTCACTTTTGTTTGAAAATATTTTTGTCTGTGTGCTCTGGGAGCCCCTGGGAAGTGAACACAAGCACAGTAAATGGGGACAAGCGTATTCATTACAAAAGTGCTCTCCTGATCCAAACTAGCTGGTGTGCCCACTGATAGACACATTGGCATCAAAATAACAGCTAAGCTTAATAACCCATCTCTGCACCTGGTCTTTCTTGAATGTGGGCAATGAGACTACATACTGATTTCCACATGATGTCTTTTCTCACCTTACAACAGCATCAGGGTTCTGTTATTTCTGGAAGAGACAATGTGTGTATTTCCCAGGATTTGGCTCGTGTAGTCACAAATCACAGTGTTCCCAAGATTGGTTGTACTGGCCAGATCCTTCTCACGGTCGAAATGGCCCTCATTGCATACAGTCGAGTACCCATGTCAGAAGTTAAGGCTTAAAGTTGAAGAAGTGAGGCTACACTAATGATTATGGTGATCTACCAAAGTAAGATGTATTGACAGTGATAAAACTGACACGAATAAGTGCAAAGAGGAACTAGGAGTAACAGGTTTAACAGGAATTCAATGAGGGTGCTTAGGCTTGTGTTTTTTGCAAGGGCATGAACTACGTAAGCAATTTGCTAGTGTGTAATACTGTGTTATACCAGGTATCTTGCATTCAACACGGGCCAGTATGCTGTGCCCTATGGCTTTCTGCCTTTGAGGTGGGTTCTTCCAGCTGCTTGGCCAGTGATGTGACAGCTCAAGGCATTTTGTTACTCTTCCTAGAAAAAGGAAACCCAAGTGGAATACTCAGCAAAATTTATGTCCTTGGGGGCAGAACCCTTGTCTGAGGGGGAAAAAAGAGGGAAGAGGAATGTGAGAAGCAGTTTTTATCATCTACGTGGCTGATGCTTATCTCATTTTCTACTAATTCACCTCACGAATTTATGTCTATTGTCCCTAAATATGTTACTGTCTTGTTTTTTTTTTTTTTTTGTGCTCTTGAATTTCATCCCATTTCTACTACTCATGCATTACAGCTGCCTTGCTCTTTCCCAGTCCTTATATGCTGACCATGCCCCATTTCAGATATATACTTCAGCACATCTCTTGTCCTTAAGTTGCTGAAAAACATTTAAAGATATCAATGCTAGAAAGCAGTAACCTCTGTCCAGACTGATATTTCCCCTTCAAGCATGACTAGGTGCCATTTTCCAGAAGTCACTTCCTTTTCCCATCAGAATTCTTTTATGAATTCCTGTGCAGTCAGGCTTAACCAACTATTTTCAATAAAGCACCATATTTGAAGATGAGATAGAAAAAATATGCTATTTTAAATTTTTTCTGTAAAAATAGTTACTGGGATACCAGGCAAGCCTCGGACAATCTGTTGTTTGGTTAATGTAGATTATGTTTTACCCCATTTTTAATTTTATCTGTATGGTTTCAATTATTTTTTTCTTCCAAAATATTGTTCTTTTTTTTTTTTTTATAATATTAAGGTCAGAAAAAAGTGGATTTGTAGCTATTGATAGCTCAGGCATATAGTTTCTATTTTTGTTATTGATAATATAAACTTCTGGCATTTACATTTTCTCAAAAGTATTTTATCTTTTATCATTTTTTTTTTTTTTTGAGTGGAGGTTGCCCAGTCCTCCTAAAATGTTAAACCTTTTCACTTCCACCCCAGAAGACAAAATTTCCCATTGTCATTTTGCTCTTATTTAGTTATTCAATTACTTTTTCAGCATTAGAAGTATCTGTTTTAGTTCAATATTATTTTTAAAATCTATTTTTTAATCTTATTTTATTTTAGACTATTTATTTTTCCTTAGTGTCTTTATATGTATAAAACCCTTTATGTGTTTTTTTTTGTTTGTTTGTTTGTTTAAATTAGGTCTTATTTCCCATAATCCTTTTCAAGATTTCACTGAGCATTCCTTTTGACAAGTCTCACTTTATCCCAGTATCACTTTATTTCTAACACTTTGATATACAGTGCTGAAAGGTGCCTTGAGAGGTCATTTAGTTCATTGTCCTGTGCCAAACCAAGACCATTGTGACAGGGTTGTCTAATATGTTCTTAAAGATCTTCTATAACAGAGGTTGTCCTCTGTGATTCCTCAAGTACAGTATTTCACAATCATTTCTGTCAAAACACTTTCTGCTCTTTAATTTAAATGTTCCTTGTTTGAATTTAAGCTGATTACTGCTTGTATTTTTCACCAATAAAATGAATAATGGTTAGTTTCCTTCTTCTTTGCAGCAACCTTTTGCAACTTTGCATAATTTTTGAGGTGTTCCTCAGTTGACTCTTCCTCTGGCCAGCCAGTCCCATTTTTTTTTCCCAGGGTGAGCTTGTTTGCATGACTACAGATTTTTCTCATTACTATTCACACCAGACTCTGTCCACTTGATTCTCCCTACTCCTGATCCCATGAATGCCCATAAACTGAGGCTTTTGGAGAATTGCTTCAAGTACTTTGCAAACTGTATTCCTGCTTAGAGGTCCTAGATGTTATTTGTTGATTTGTTTAGTTATTTTGTTGTGTGTTTTCTTTTCTTTTTTTTTTTTTTTTCCCAGCAAGAATGTTTGATTTATTCAAGTTCAGTTTATAATCCTCTCTAAGCCATGTATCCCTGCAGAACTACTCCCCAGTCAGTTGTCCCCTTCCTTTATCTTTGTAGCTGATTACTCCTGCCCTATATTCTGTATATTGAACTCTTTCTTGTTTTGTAGGACAGCCTTACAGTTTTCTTATGCTGGCTTCCAGTAATCCGAATTTGTCAAGATTGCTTGAAGTGTAGGTAAATGTACTTGTAGGATGGTGCCATTAGGAAATGTAAGAAATATGCTTAATTCCGTCATTGAAGTAATTCTTGAAAATGTTACAGAATCACAGAATCACAAAATTGTAGAGGTTGGAAGGCACCTCAAGAGGCACATCAGGTCCAACCCCCCTGCCAAAGCAGGTTCCCTAGAGCAGGTTGCCCAGGTAGGCGTCCAGACAGGTCTTGAATATCTTCAGAGAAGGAGATCTCCACAATGTCCCTGGGCAGCCGTCATCCTCATCATGAAGATGTTAGTTAGTTTCAATCCACAGCACACTATTTCAGAAGCCCCTGCAATAAATCCGTTCATTTTCACAATAAACCTTTGATAACTACTCTATTAATCAATTGGTTCAATAATTTTTTTTATTTTTTATTTTTTTATTCTTTTTTAGGTTATATTACATCTGGAATCCTTTCCTACAGAATTCTTCTCCAGGACAGTCTTCCACTTGACCTATTCCATGCTGAATGATCTGTATTCCTTAGTTCAGTCAATTTCTATAAGTAGTTTTTGTTGTTAGTGATGTTGTTGTTTTATTTCATTTATTTAATTTCACATTAAAAAAAAAAATCATATAACTATGATTTCTCGTACTTTTCCTCTATGTTCCACTACAAAATTAGCAGTCTTTTCTAACAACATCACAGGATCCATTAACTCAAATGGAACAAAAAGAAGATTCATACCAGGGAGAACCCCAGAAAAAAAAAGCTAAACACTGGTTTAGATATGAGAACACATAGCAATAGAAACAAAGCATTTAGGTCATCCTTTGCCTCACACATATTAAAATAAATTGCTTATTCTTACATGTGCAAATCTTTGTTTGCAAAAAAATGACTTGCTGTATTCTGATCTTTCAAAGATTTCTTGCATTTTGTTTGATGTTAACTAACAACATTGATAATTTCTAGAAAATACAGTGATGAATGGAAAATATCATTTTATTTATTTATTTTTTTTTTTAAAGACTGTGACCAGCTGTGCACTAATTTCTATTCTCCTTCCTTTTACTCTGCCTGGTGTTTCTGAAGTGATTGCCTTTCACCTATAGGCTCATTTTCTTAGTAATTGTCTTACATGGAAATTCAGTGAGGCTTTCAAGTACAACACATGGTAGTAGGACTCTCTGTCAAGGACTCAGGTGAACTACTGCTTCTGAAGTCAAGTCTAAACATTACACTTATATGCCTGGATCTTTGTACCACTTCTGAGGGTTTGCATTCTGGGTTTTATCCAGACTTTTTAGGGTCATCTGTTTCTAAAGCACCATCCTGAATAAAATCTCATCATATATTACAAGAAATTTCTGTTTGCAGCCATTCAACCAAATGCAATAAAATTTTATACCTATGCTTCAGTAAACAACTGCACTCCATGGAAGGTTATTTTGAGTCTTAAGTCTCAATGCTTGTTTTCCCTCTGATTGTCCCTTTATTTTTACAGTGCTATGTATTTTCACTGTTAATTCAGATGATATAAAGATTTCCTATTAAGTGGCTCTTCCACATCACTCTAGCAAGTGTGGCATAGTACAATCAAGTTTAGTCATATGACCACCTCTGAATTCATTGTAATAACTCACAACTGTATTTTTGCATGATAGGAAATATTTTTGCACTCAAATTTAGCATAGATTGTACAATTATGTTGCAAAATTGACATTTAGATTTAAGGGTTCCTCTCTTCTACATAATTCAGACTTTTCCAGCTCAGATACATTCTCAGCCTGGTACTTGAACACTTCACAGCTTCAAACCTACCAGACTTGTCTAGTAAATTTTACTTTTTAATACTTTTTCCTGATTATTTTGTTCAAATTACTTTTAAGTCAAATTTTTAATGTATTTGATTGTTATTATTTTTTTAAGCAAAAGTGAAAATCCACAATGGTGTTTCTTGTCCGTCTTATCCTTCATGACATTACAATTTCTTTATAAATTACTATTATTATTGACAGTCATCACACTACCAATTAATTTCAAGATACCTTTTGACTCTTGCTTCTTCATATATTTTCTGTTTTGTTTGTTTGTTTGTTTGTTTGTTTTTACTTTCTTTCCAGACAATGCTGAAACTTTTGATGTTTTATCAACAAAATATAGGAGGTATCTTTATTTTAAACAAGCCTGCCAATAATTGTTTCTGGAATAAGAAGGAAGTTGTTTCTGTTTGTTTGTTTGCTTGTTTTTCTTCTGAAGAAAACAAAACAAATCTAAACAAAAAAGACCTAAAACATTCACTTTATGAATTATTGCCTTGCTTTAGTTTTCATATTTATTTTAGCTTCTACAAAACTTTCTTTTGGGATGAATCCACATAGTCATAAATTTTATGTACAGATTAGGCTATAATGATCATGTAGTTTAAACTCTTCTCTAACACATAAAGTATAAAATTTCTCCCAGGAATTCCTGCCAGAAGCACAGTCACTTGTGGTTTAAGAGCACTACATAAGTTCAAGCAATTGATCTGATCAGTACAATAGATTTTCTTTGGGACCATGAAGAAAGCGTTTAAAGGCAATTTGACTCTAATACACATCTACGCCTTCGTAAAGATCACCCCTCCACACTCCCAGAGTATATGACAAAAGGCAAAATTTCTTCAGGCTAAGTCATAGTAAAGAAGCTGGCAAATAAAAGCATATATTAAAGGAAAATAAAGTAAGTATATTTTCTCCAGAGGTTGTATACTGTTTTGTCCTTAAAGTTTTCTGACATTTTGAATGCCATTATATAGATTGAAAAGGCTGAATTACATTGTCTGATTAAAGTCACAGAAAACACTAGCTTAAAATAGTGAATGTACAACAAATGGTGGTGTAAACCCCGAAGGAAAATATCTTTTTTTCTTTACAGTATAATGTAAGCCATTCCTGTGATACCTATTGAATACAGAAATCCATCAGATGTTCACAAATCTAATTTAAAATGGCAAAATGAAAACATTTATAAAAATCTTTTTCACAGGATCATAAGGTTTCTTATACTGCTGACTGACACGTATGGATTAATATAAAATACTTTTTCTCCCATTTTAAATTTAGAATACTATTAAAAATTAATCAAAACATTATCAAATAGAACAATGTTATTTTTAAGCATATGAGTTTTTTTCCTATTATTTTGTACGGGCAGAATGAAACTAAATTCTATCTGGACACTGGCATTGGCTTTATTTATCCATTATCTGTAGTGGGTTTCCCATCTTGCATTATGGAACACAAGTCCCACCATTTCTTAAGATATTAGTCACAAAAACTTTTATCTTCCCCCACCTCTGTCTACCTTGTAAATCTTTGTTTGTTTGTTTGTTTGTTTGTGGAAGAAAGTGTATCTGCCTGGAGAGAGTTTCATGTTCAATTTTAGTCCATTTATGAGATTCTCTTTAGCGTTGGACTGACTATAACAGTTATTGGCCACAGGAAGGTATTTCTGCTCCATTTTGAATTTGATTTTCTCATACTTGTTTTAAGAAGACAAGAAGCCCATGAACAGGAACATTAAATAATTGCCCAGGATCTCTCCCGGGTCCTCTCTAACAATTGGAAAGGCACATCCTCTAACACAAGGGATGACAATATGATAAAATCAGTAAGCTGTCCCTTCTCTTTCCAGGAGAGCATTTCTCACCAGAGGTTATCCTGGACAGCACTCATTCAGTCTAAGAATGCAAATATTCTCATCTTCTTACTCTTAATTTTCCAACCTGTGTATCACATTCTTCCAGGATCAGGCACTGTATGTTCAAATCCAAAAAGCCACCATCCTCAAAGAGACTTAAGAACTTTTCATTCCCTGTGAAAAATTGAAGGCAATCATGCTCTGCAAATCACCGACTACCCAAAATGTGAATTTATGAGCGACATTGTCTACAGAAACTTTATAACTCGATCTGCTTCTTTCTGCCATCAAGTTTCTCTCTTTATTTTCAAAGCTCGGTAGAAGAGCAATTTAAAATTTAAAATGCTTGTATTCCTATTAAGACTTTAATAAGACCAGGAACAATAGCAATAGACAGTTGTGCACTAGTACAAATTCATGCTGGCAGGACGTAGGGTGCCATATTTCCATGAAACAGATAACAAGGTGATCTCTGTGGTCAGATCTGGCCCCTGTAACAGAATGTGTGTTGACTTGCTTGTTAAGACAAAATGAAGAGTTATAAGCAAAGATTTCTTGATTACTCTAAAGGATGTAGTGTGCAAGAGTTTTTTGTTTGTCTGTTTGTTTGTTTGTTTTTGAGTGATACCATGTATTAATGAAGGATGAGGTAGTTCAAGCTGTGTGGAAGGGCTTGACCTTGGCATTAGAATGAACAATTTCTTGATGATGGATATGTTTAACTTTATGGACCTTTAATAAATAATTAGTTTGCATCAGAGCTACAAAAGCTATGAGAAATCTACATTATTTGTGAGGAAGATGTTGTATTGATGGACAGATTCTTTGCTTTCCACACCATAAGAGAAGCAGAATTTTTTTCTAAGCGTGGCACCTCAACATGTCACTTGCGGTGCAGGTCATCTGTAAACCAAAACATTTTCAGATGGTAAGATCGGCTACGGAGATACCAAGGAACTTATTACAAATCCATAACAATTACCATCAATCTCACTAAAATTGTAATAGAAGATCTGTTTGGTAGCTGAGCAATTTTATTCTGGTCATCTGAAAACACTCTTCTTCTATCAATATTTAGACACCAAATAAACTTTTATCTTCCAAGCATTATAAACAGGAATGTGAGTGAGACAAAAATAATAGTCTCCCCATTTTACTAATGATAGCATTTAATAAGGAGACTCATTATTATCTATAGTAGTAATTAAAGTAATATTAGAACTATCAAAACCAAACTCATAAAGGTATTAGTATTGTTTGGTCTAAGAAGAGAGATATTAAGGGGATATCATAATAATGGCACTGTGATTTGTCAAAGGTTATAATAAAGAGGAGAATAAGCTTTTTTTTTTTCCTCTACATGTCTTTAGTAAGTGGGAAAGTATATTAACTTTTGGCATGGAAGAATTTAAATTAAATATTAGGAAACACTTTCTAATCATTGTGAAAGTGGCCTGTTTAAGGTCACAGAAGAAAGACACAAAATCTCATTACAGGCTCTTAAAAACATATCAAACAAAGACTCATTCATGAACACTACAAAACAAAGACTCATTCATGAGCACTAGATTAGGACAACTCTGGTGGCTCCTTCTATAGTTTCTGTCTAAACCTTCAAATCAAGATTATTCCTTAGAAGAATCCTTCCTTCATCATAATTATAGCAGCTGTGATCAGTGAATACCCTGTACACAGATGAACTCTTTAAGAAATTTACCATTTCTCCATGTTGACTGTTAAAAGAACTATACATACTGCATCATCGAAACTATCACACATGAGGGGGCCAGCTATATCATGTCTCCTACACTTCCCATTTCAACAAGTTGGAAAGCAAAAGCCTTTAGGCTGTTGCTGACAGGAGATTTCTAATGAGGACAGTGTCTTTTGAAGAGCAATATGGAGAGAGAATGGAGAGGAATGAGCTCCCTGTTCACAAGTGGTCAGTAAAATATCGTATTTCCTAGTCTTCCTTTCTCCTTGCATATTTGTACTTTTTGATGCACATAAGAATGACTGACAGTATTTACATAAATTATGTTTCTGCTCCCCTTACTCTCCTACCTCTTCTTTTAAAAAATATTTTTTGTTTTCTTTCTGAAGTTTTGAGCATAGAAACCCAGGAGGATTTTGACTTTCTATCTTCATGAAAACACACAGATGTAATTCAAAGTCTGTGAGCAACCTTCTCAGCAAAAGGCAAAATAAAACTGTCTTCAGTCTCAGTCATTCTAGCACAGTCAGGATTTAATTAATATTGATAGAAAAAATGTCCAAAAATAGATGTATTTTTTGAATTACAGTATGGTAATAAGCCATATTGAGAGCATGAGAATCTCAAGTATTCTTCAAAAATCAATATGATAGGAAGCCTTTGGCAGGAGAGGTTTTACAAATAGATCCAAATGATCTGTACTGTAACCTCATAAAAGTGGATCATATTTTAATGTAGCAATGTACTGCAACATTACTCCCAGAAAATATCCCCTTCTAAATACCATAACATTAGACCATTGCATCAAGAATGATTTTATGACTCGTATACTCATTTACTTCATGTGCAGGCTACAATGAGAATAGCAGGATGTTTTGTTACAATTTCTGTTCTAAGGAATTGATTGATACAGAATTATATGATAAGGAAAACAGCAACACACAGACCTGTTGTTGTTTCCTTCTGGCTGTAATCTAAATTCTCTTTTTAAGATCTTCTGCTCAGTTCTAGAAATGCAACCAGTACAAATAAAGGTAATCTGAATGTATAAGAGAAATGTATGCCTGCCTATCACCCTCAAGGAAGTTTGGATTCTTGGGCTATATTAATTATTTGTGTGTGTGTGTGTGTGTGTGTGTGATTAAAGCAACTAGAAGTTTTCCTTGAGATGTCCATGCTATTTTACCTAAAACACCAAAAATATGTCTTGTGAGGCTTTTCTGTATGTCAAATTTGAGACACAGAGTATTTACACTGTTGAAATGAAGACATCCAACCAAACAAATATGCAAACTAATTAAACAATAAACCCTGAGGGGATACTATTTGGTGAATGCAGAATGTCTGCACAGTAAGTGTCAGACCTGTTGTACGTTGTGACTTGTAGCAGAGGATTAGTGAGCCAGATGTTTTCCAAAAAGCACATTTTGCAGTAACACTACACATGTACCCTGGCCATCTGTGGATTTCCAAATGCATGCAACCCTTGATGAAATATCAGGCCTCTGAGCACACACACAGTCCCTTGTGACATTTGTTCAGTAATGTTAGGCCTTTCACCAAGAACAGGGGAGACCCTGTGGCTGGAAACATGAGATCCTCTAAATCCACTTGGACCTAGGGAAAGCTTGCTAGGTAACTATGTCTGTTGCCTAATACCTATTATCCCATGGGACTGTACTAATTGCTGTGCTACAGAGTTATGTTCCCTGTGCCTCCACTGTAGCTGAACATTTTGAATTATTTGGTGAACAACGTCATCAGAAAGAGTGGGGAATGCTCCCAGCCCTGGCTGCAGATCAAGGCACTCCACTTCCACAGCAGGGCTCTGGAGGAAAGTGCCTCACCCACCTATTTTTTAAAGCAAAGCAGCTGTGCCTTGAGAAAAAAAAAAAAAAATATATATATATTTTTTTTTCAGAGTTCCTTTGGGAAACTTGTGTGAAGACTCTGTCTAATCTCCAGTCCTCTTCCCAGCTGGGTGCGAAGTAAGCAACCAGATTCTGGCACTGATGTGACCTTGGACATGCATAACAACAGGTATTAAGGAGTCTGGGAACCTTCAGAGTAGAAAAGACATGTACATGGTGAAATAGGTGGTCCTGTACTGGGTAGTCACCATGAAAGATTTTCTTCAATCAGTTTTTGCCTTAGACATCTCCATCCTGCCCAGTTTTAAGCAATCTGTCCATTCCAAGAAGGCCTTGCGTGCGTTTTACATACACAGTGGGACCTGAGTGAAAATGAGTATACTGTATTTTCAAAATGGCATGAATGAGCATGTGAAAGTAGAAACTCCTTTGTTGTTTTTGGTATAGGAATGTCCCTCACCAAAGGAGTGAGTTTTAAAGCATTAATTTATACTGCTTACTTTGTAAGTTTAGTAACTACTGACTCCCAAGACAACCTCATGGCAGTTACAAAGTTGAAGATTATCTCAAATACTGTAGAGTAGATGTAAAATAAATAAATAAATAAATAGATAGATAAATTCTTACAGCTACCTCAATAAAAGCTTCATATCTCTCCCACTTAACTTTATGTGCATGCTTAGCTTTTCATTCATATTCTGAATGATTCAGAGAATATTGTCCTTGTCTTCTCTTCCTCTGTTTTCATTGATGATAAGGATTTTCAGCTGTTGCTTATTTAACTTATTAGAAATGTCCTTTTAGAGATTCAGATCTATCATCTGCCAGATCAATAGTTTTGCTGCATGCTGTGATACCAGTTATTTTCCCCTCTCCAGCTATCTTGCCTTCTCATAAGCTAGTCTATACATCTTAGATCTGTCAATGGAAAAAGGGCGTTTGAAAGCTGTGTTGCTGAATACTGAACTAATTAGCAGAACTTTTGCTGTTAAAAATAGGTATTAGCCAAGCTGGTTTGCAAATATGTTCAACAAATTTCAGCTGAACGTACAACTCCAGAACTTAGCTTTAGATATATATTCTCAGATGATTATCTCTGCACTTGGTGGTATGTATATCAAAGTCATCTTATCCCACTTTTACAGTTGCTCCAGACAGAGGTCTGCCTGGAGCTATTGAATTTTAGAGCAAAAGATTAATTTATGCCATTTATACAAGTCCACTCACTTGTTAGGGAATGCACTGCTGTAACCTCATTGGGTGCAAGGGATCTAGCATGTAGCAGATGGTATCTAAATGCTTTGGGTCTTTTTTTCCCATTCGGAAAGTAAAAATCTTGCACATTATTCATTAGTTGGCAAAAATATTCCATGCTACCTTTCAAAAGTCTAGTTATATTATCTCTAGTGTTCTGTCAAATTTGTGGTTTGATTCATTTGGTCAATTTAAAATTCCCGTTGCATTTCCACCTGGTATGTTTCATTTCCTGTAATAATATATTGTTTAGAATTGATTCATTCCGTGAAGAAAAAAAAAAAAAAAAAAAAAAAAAGGCCGTGTTTCACTCCCCAGTCATTTCATTAAGGGGGAAAGTGAATCTTTTAGTGTTTTTGCCTGGTGAAGTGCCTTGAAGTCATTATGAAGCTTGAACATTAGAAGCTCAGGAACCGATCCAAAAGAAGAGCTGGGTTATGAGATGCGCTCTTGAGCTAGCTAGTGTTAAAGCTGGTAGGAAGTGACCAGGTCTCAGACATAGTAACAGTGCCTACTCCCAGTTCAAAGCAGTATAAGCCTCCACTGATGGCTTGCTGAACCTGAGCAATAGTTGGACTTTATTACTTATTTACATGGATATATTTTCCTATAGAAACAAACCATTCCAGTAGAACTGATGAAATCTGTTTTACTATGGCTTTATAAACTATGTAACTACAAGTGGTCTCTAGATCCTTCATGCCTGTGCTTCCTACAGGCATTTCCAACAGCCCCAGTTTCCTCTCCAGCTCATTACCTATAACCTTCCTGAGAAGCAGCTGAAATAAGGCATCATCATTTGCATCTGTAGTACTAGAATAGGAAAATAGCTTTTTGGGTGTTTTAAAATTTAAGAGGTAGAACTGGCTTCTAGGGTAGTAGTAGGAGATGTAAAATGCAAACAATTAAATTTAAAATTAAAATTAGCATGACTAAAGGACTTCATTTGCAGAACAGGATTTCAGCTGTAATTTGGCATTTGACTCGCAGTGAAGATGACAGGTTACAGACTCAAGAATAATAAAAACTGCCTCTGGAATTAATTTTCTTTTACATCTTGTTGCAACACATTAGACATACATTATTTATCATTGCATAGATCTCATCTTAACAAACATCAAAGCCTCGACCAAGTCATATTCTCTACTCTGATTAGACTGCAGCAGGAGATAATTATTCTAAGAACACCTCTGGTGGGGTTTCACAACTGTTGCAACCTGCTAAAACAACTACATTAATGTAAACATTGACAATAAATAAAACCAAGGTATCTCCATGTTTTACCATTTCTTGCAAGCAAAAAATCCGGAGAAGTGACAAAAGGAAAGAACAGAGATAGAACATAGCTTATGACTTTCTCCAAGATGCTTTGGTTTCTGCATGCAAATACAACCAAACTGACTCTACCACGGAACAAGACGTAAGGAGATTTCTGAGATTCCCTTGAGAAGAAAAATGTCTTGCTTCCAGAGTTTGCCTATGCCAGGAATAAAACTGGGTTCTGCTTAAACTCAGTTTACACCACATGACCATTGCCTAGTGGGAGCAGCGTCATTGCAGATGCTGGCATAAAGTGGTCTGAATGGCCACAGACACAGTTTACAAATGGCTCTGGACTATCTCTGCTAATGCTGAGAGAGGGTCATGGTTCTGGAGCCCTTCCCAGACAAGCGTCAAATATGAAGAGCTGACTTCTACGATTGAAACATAACAGTGCAGTATCCAATTTCAGCTTAACTTGGGTTAAGAAAAATAAAAGAAAAAAAAAAGAAAAAAAGGAATAAAAAGAAAAAGAAA
Organism: Cygnus atratus; assembly: GCF_013377495.2. Lineage (NCBI taxonomy): Eukaryota > Metazoa > Chordata > Aves > Anseriformes > Anatidae > Cygnus > Cygnus atratus. The sequence goes on along the minus strand of NC_066362.1, from coordinate 11,806,344 downwards.
AGAAGGAAAATAAAAGAAAACAAAAAGAATTAAAAAAACATCAGGAGAAATAATAATAATATGGTCATACTATGAACTCCAAGTCTCATTCCCAGAAAATATAAATTTGCTACAGGAATACAGAAGAAATGTATACTTTTTTATTAAAAGGGACAAGATGTATAAGGTGAGAAAGGCTTGTCTGTTCACTCTGCTACATCAGTTTTACTCTGGAGTAGCTCCACAGATTCAGTGTCATCAAGCTGACAGAACTGAGGTTCAGGCTTTGTGATAATGAGCTCTGGTGGGCTTGCCTGGTGGGAAAATAATTTTTGGAACAGGAACATGAGGTACCTGGATACATACAATACTTTCTCCATTCTGCTGCTCAACTTGAACTTGCATCTATGGTACACAAGCTAGCAAAACTGTGTTACGAGGTTTCAGAATATGACTACCATGAAGACCAAGTGTCTAAATCTGTCTATAAACTATTCACAGAATCAGAGAAAAAATAATTTCATCAGCTGAACTACTGTTATTCATATTACTGACAAATCTCAAAGAATAAGCCATACTCTGAAAAAAAAAAATAATACGAGTAATTTTTATTTGTAAAGTGTGAATATGCTGAATTCCTGACTGAATCCAAAATCACAGCTTTTACCTTCTTTCTCAGACTTTAAGGTGGGGATTTGGGTAGTTTCTAAGGATATCAACTCTTTCATCAAATGCTAAGGAATCATAGTATAAATAGGAATTGATTAGACACTGAACAATAGATGAAATTTAATATTTTGTTGACATGTAAAGCGTGGTGAAAAAGAGTATCCTTCCTTCCTTTTGCCCTGGTATTCAGTGGTTTCCACATGCTGCAAGAAAGGAAAAACAAACAAACAAACAAAAACAAACATACAAAAATGGAACACAGAGAGGTCTGAATTATGAGATGTGCATTGCGTCTCTGGCAATTTCTTCCTGGTATGGACCAAACTGTCCATGTGGTTCTTCTCCCGGTTTCCATCACTGTTCATAGACATGGAATAGGAACTTCCTGCCATTTCGCTCTCGCTTTATGATGACCCAGACCTGTCCCTTTTAAAATCATTGACGACAAATCCACATCACATTTGGCTCTGAAAGACAACTCATCCTGTTCTGTACATTAAAAGGACCTGAGTGCCCCTGACATTTTGGTACAAACATTTTTTGCAATCACCAGCTCTGTGTTTTATCTCAATAAGGTTTTTAAGAGTTCCTCATAAATCAGTGTATGGGTGGACAATATTTTCACACATATCTTAATCAAAGATAACTAATTTACAGTAGGGAAAAAAAAAAAAGAATTGTCAATAAATACCACGTAACAAGAGTTTCACTGAGCTTTAACTCAAATTGTAAATGGAGAAGCTTCCTTTGACAGCCTTAGTATAAAAAAGCTTCTTTAATAGAGTGTCATAAACTGTCCTAAATGGGAGATTACAAGACTCTGGCAGTCAATGAACATTTTTCCCACTGATTTCACAAAGTTTTGTATCTGAACATGTATAGAGTCCAGCTATGTTTTTTGTTGTTGCTAATTGTGAAAATATTTTTGTAGGTTTTTTGTGGTTTTTTCTTCTTTTTAAATTCAGTGTTGAATTCTTAGAGTGAAATGAGAGATGAAGTAAATGCAACCACAGTAAACATTGTCTCAGAAAAATGATCTTCTGTGGAATGGCATCATATGTAGTCCAAGATCCAAAACTGCATTAGTTTAAGCTAAGCCATAGAGTTAAATGGAGAACATTGAAAACTGTATTATAAGGAAGTATTCCAGTCCAACACCGATTTTCTTTCTTTTTGGTATAAATTGGTTTGGAATATTTAAATTACATTCAATTAATCCAAAACAAGAATGTCCACATAAAAAGATCACATTTAATCAGACTGGTTTAACATACACTAACTAAACAAAAGTAATAGGAAGGAGGAAGAAAACCAAAGTCCTGTTGTTGAAGCAATGGAAACATTCTTCTGGATGTGAAACAGCTTGAGATCAAGCCCCAGAGGGAATCAGTGTCTCCACTACAGGAAATCTTGAAATGATCGAAACAATTTTTGCATTCCAGAATATGTAAAGATATTTCAAAAGTAATGTGTATTCCTCCTAGTCCAAATAGGGTTTTTAAATCAGCATAACTTGCCACTGGCAAGTGGTGTTCTGTTATATAGGGCTGGAAACCTTTGCTGCCACAAACATCCTCGTGTATTCCCCACCATACTCTTGTGAATGTTGACACAAAAGCATAAAATGCATCCAAATGAAATATTGCCAAGTACAAAGATAGTATTAATTCTCAGACTCTGAATCCTTACTTTTTCTATCTCCTGCTTGACTTACCAGGGACACGTAGCAAAGATCCATTCTTGTAATATCACTGACATTTCCTATTGCCAGGAAGACAAAGTAACGAAGATGACTTTGCCCCCCAGCACTGCCCATCAGCTGACTGTGGTAGATAGGTGGTGACCTATCTACCTTGGTTCTTTTAATTATAAAAACAGCACCTTTACTCCAAGATATCTCTGAGTTGCTGGAAGGGGAAAATTATTCTGGGAAAATCATTATGTACTTACCCGTCTCCCATACACTTCCCATGGCATTTGTTTTGGCTACTGTCAGACACAGGATAGCATGCTAGGTGGATTTCTGTTCTTACATTTATACCATATGTATATCCTCATATAGGATATATATATGAAAAAGTTAGTATGAGAACGAAGTTTTTATTTGTATCCATTTTAAAATGTGAACCTGATGAATTCCTGACTGAAACTAAGATCACACTTTTTACCTTCCATCCCAAATTTTAGGCATTGGGATTTATTTTTATTATTCTTCTTTTCTAAGAATATCATCATAAACCTCAATGTGTTTTTATTGAGGTGCTTATGCTGGTGGACATTTTCCTTACACATAGCATACAGCAAAATTAACATTTTGAATTTGTCTTGTCCTGTAAAAAATAATCAATGCAAATCTTTAATGGATTGGAGCATCTGGTTTTCTGTCTGCATCTGTATACACACACGTGCACATATAGATGTCTGCATTCTCAGACTTGACTGTGGTCTTCAACATGAAGTCAAAGTTAAACTTCCAGTCATTCAGGTCAAATGCATTTATAAATATTTTAGTTTCAGTTTCCTGCTGAATTTCCAATATGTAAGGATTGCCTTCATCATAAACCACACACATACAGAAATTAGATAAAGTAAAATTTTTAGTAGTATTAACAGTTTTGTTTGTTTGTTTCTGAACTGGTAGACCAAATAATGATTGAATGACAAAGGGAATGTGATTTTATGAACTTTTTCCCATGCAGCTTTCAAGCAAGTACCATGACCAAGATTTTTCAGTGATCTTCATTGAAATAGATTAAAGTAACACGTGAGAGTAAATTATCATTATTTTCTCTTCTCTCCTCAGATATCCAACCTTTAGAGGACTTAAAGTTTTATTTTGTATAACAGTTTTCTAATAGATTCTTTGGTCTATATACCTTCCCTCTCCACATTCTGAAATTCTTAAATTTTGAGTTAAATCTGAACTTGATCAAATGAGCAGCCTTGCTGTTTCAAACAGGATAACTCAAAGTAGAATCTGGACCAGCAAGTGTCAGCACTGGATCCTTGTTAATCAGGTAACATTAGAACATTTTCATGCAGTATTTCTCTCCAATAATAAGGAATTGGCACAAAGTATGAGTCAAAAGGAGAAGTATATATTTGTTTGTTTGTTTTTGTTGTTGGTGATTTTTTGTTTGTTTGTTTGGTTTTTTTCAAAAAAATAATAGTAATATCAAGCACCAACAGTAGCTTAGCAGAATTGAATGTAACAACTAAAACTAGACCAAGAAGCCCAACTATGTTAATAATAGATGTGTGCAAACTGAGAACAAATGAAACTTGTCTATTCTGTATTAACAAACACAATGTCCTTCTTCTTTATACACAGTTATATACACTAATCAAAATTTTCAAACAAAAATCAATTTATTTGTTTGTGTCAATATGCTGCTGCTGTAGTAAACTAATTTGCTAATTTGATTTCCAACCAGAGACTTCCACATAGTACCTGGAGAAGTACATGGTTTGCTGAAATGGCACATGGATACATACTAGTGACAACAACAGACTCCCAGGGCTTTATAATTCCCCCATCTCACAAAATTACGGAATTAAGCTATCATCAGCACTTTACAATAGAGAATAAAAAACTAGGTGATTGCCTGAACCCCCAGCCACCTTGAAAATTAAGTATTTTGTTGATTGTTGCAAGAGCTGTCAAGGTGGGAATTTCAGACAACCCTAGAGGTATCACTAGGCAGCTCCTGTTCTGTCAAGTCTAATTTATTTGCTTAAATCTATTGATTAATAACATAGGTGGAGTCTCACAGAGATTCCTGTTGCAGATTTGATCAAATTTTACATTGGTAACACATGCATATAATTAATAGAAAATGTTCTTACAGGTGCAGAAATGGTCGTGTAACATAGCTCTTTGGTAAGATATTTGGGAGCTGTTTTGTATATAGTTAAGACAATAAATAACAATGTATTACACATGTGCTGAAGTGATTGTTCACAATCACAGGCCAGCTGGATAAGAACTGAGCAGAACAGCACATCAGTGAGTTTCATTCAACCCAGCTGAAGATGCCTTTGTGAGGACCCTTGCAATGAGACTCTCCTTGCCACCAGATAGCCACAATTCCCTACGCCCTGTGTTTGACTTTATGCCACAATCACAATAAATCAGTTATCCTTCTACTGAAGGAATTATTTCTGTAAGTGTTTGTGCACCAGCACCCAGGTGATGGAATTTGATGACAATTAAGACAGCTTTTTCATGGCAAGTGAGAATTAAGAAGCACTCTATACTTTTCAGGATGTTGAGACTGCATTTTGCAAGAACAGTCCAGCACTAGAACAGGCTGCACAGAGAGGTTGCATGGTCTCCATCTGTGAAGGTTTTCAAGATGCAACTGGATAAAGCTCTGAGAAGCCTGGTCTGACTTCAGAGCTCACATTGTTTTAAGCTAGAGACCTCCTTATGTTTTCCCACCTGATTTTTCTTATGATCCTTGGATGAGAATATGGCAGAAACACAAGATGAGGTTTACATTTTTATCAGAGGTGAAAACTCCAAACAGATAAAATGGAGGCACGTCAGAATAAAGGTGCTCTGAATGACATTGTTCAGTGACAATATGCAGAAGATAAAGCAGCAGGTAATGATTGAACCCTCTAGGACACCCATAGACACCTGGATGAGAGAGACATCCCAAACGACAAACAGAAGGCCAAGTCCTATGAGAGCAACTGTTCAAAAGTATGAAGTGACAAGATAGTCCTCAGTGGTGACGGAATACTTGGGTTTCGGGAGGCAGTTATCAGATAATTTCATATGATCTTGTCTTATTAGGTTCCAGGGCACATGTCCTTTGAAAATGGTTTCTGATTCTAGAAGTAAACACAGTAGACATGTTTGAAGCATTCAGAAACAAAAAGGAGAACACTGAGGAAGTTTTTTGGAGAGGCAAGTACGTGGGAGATGTTTAGGTCACTTGGAAAGGAAGATTCTGTGTAGATGGAAAGGAGTAAGACAGGGATAAATGAATGAAATGACAGTGGAGGAACAGGAAAAATTTACTATGCTCCTCACCAGAGTGTTTAGGCACCTAGTCAAGGTTATTTCAAAGGAGTAAGATTCTAATATCTAAAACATCATAAAAATCCTTTGTCTTCATACAGACTTTTCGTTTACATTAAGGGACCTGCTTATATTTAGGAATTGACTTAAAATACAAAAGAGTTCCCAACAGTGCCTGGGATAAATTTCAAGTCTGTTTTATAGTCTTAGCTGTATGAAAGCCAAAGGAGGATATTAGAAAAAAGCTAATTATGATTATTACTCTGAGAGACAATGATAATATCAAAGGCATTTCAACGTTCATCCATTTTAGAGGACCTCATAAAGTTCAGGAAAGTCTGACTCAGTTCATAATAAGAAACTTTTTCAAAAGAACCAAAGTACTACTTTGGAGATGGAGTAACTTATTTCCTCTGTATACTCAGAGGAAGAACTGGCTGTTAATATCTGAAAGGAGAAATAAGCCATCCTTAAATAGCATGACTGGGTGCATTAGAAACTTGGGAATCAAATATTTATTATAATTTCACAGATGATTAATATTTGTTCTATGCATTACTTATTTTTGTGAATAATAGTGTAGATAAACACAGAAATGATTTATGTTGGACTACATTAATTTGTTCTTGTAAGGAATATCATGTAACCCTCAACATAACTGAGGTTGTGACACAATTCAGCGGTCTGTCCGTGGAAGACACATCAGGCCTATGATTCAAAAGGTCCGGGGTGCCAGGTTTAGTGCATGGCCTAAGATACACTTAATTTCATTTTTTTTTCCTGTGTTCCTCTTTCTTCTCCCATGTTTATCCACAGGCATCTTCAAAGTCTACACTTCTTTCAGTGGGGGAAGGAGAAGGAGGGATGACAGCGTCAAATTTTCATGAGAGTATGAAAATAAAAAAGGCATTCTGCTTCTGCCAGATCCTCTGCTCTGTTCCTAGACATGCCTTTCCCCTGTTATATATTTCACCTTCACATGAACACAGGTGGAAAGCAAGCAGGGGGACCCTGAACTTCTGAGAACCTGATGAAATGGAGACTTAACTCAGCATACATCTCTGAGTCACCAAGACACATGCATGCTACTTCAGTATTTCTAGACTGACATGGGAAATAGAACGTTTTCTGCCTAGGACCACCTGTGCAATGAATTTCTAGAGATCAATGTGTGTTCCAGACAGGTGTAAAAGATTTCAGTAAAGTGTTTTTTCATAACAGCAGCATTGCCCAGAATCACACTAGTCTATGCTTGGTGGGTGGAAAAAGATGTACAGGGACCAAGAAGCAGCACAACACTTTGTCCCATGCATTCATTAGTGTGAAATGCTTGGATGCTATGGAGATAGGAACACCATTAAATCATCAGAATTAGAAAGCAAAAAGACAGGTTACACACATACACACAGAGGGGCCTGAGTCAAATCTTATATGTATCATTCATCAACAGTGAATTATTTTCACGTTCAGTGAACTTTATTCTGATCTGCACAATGAAAATTTGAAAAAAAAAAAAAAAGTTGGCATTAGCCATTTCTTCTCCCTTCTTAATTCTGAATCCATTTCAGCATTTCAGTCAAATGTGACTTTCGCGGAGCAGAACTGACACGTTACTTAAATATTTGTTTGTCTGGATGAAGCATTTTAAACTGTTTCTCCACAAGCTATTTTCCACCTTCAAGGTGCACTGATCTAAACAATGGAGTTGACACCAAAACAGGCATTACTGTGACTACTTCCCTTAAGCAGTTTACATGTATCACCTGTGTATATAAAAAAAAAAAAAAAAAAATTAACACTGAAGGTTGAAAAATATCTCTCTGTAAGTAGAATTTACTGTGCACAAAAATTATTCTCTGGTACTTCCTAGCACAAAAGTAAAACCTTTTTCTGTAGTCACCCATATCAACTAACGATAAGATACAGGATATAGGATAGTTTCAGAACATATTAGAGAAAGTCAGACACAAGCCAGACTTTGGCTCATGGTTCTGTCAGTCTAATTTTGGACATCTTTTAATTAAGATGAAAGTTATGACTAGCTTTCCAGAGACATTACCAGACAAGTCAAGATACTGAAATTTTATGTGAAGTTCTCATGAGAGATCTGGAACAGTTTTACTGGCAGTATGTGTTTCAGTAATCCAGGTCTGTTAGAGTACCAACTCAAACATTCATCCTTCTGTTTTTCATTTGAATTTTCCAAGTGGGTTACATCCAAAGTAGACGTGGGATTTTAGAAAGTTCACACACAAAATGTTATTCAAAAGCACTGTAATGAATCGTCTGTTATGCATTGGTGCATGTGTAGGCAGACATGTTTGTACATGTGTTTGTGCATACCACTGCCACCTGCTGGGTGGCATTAAAACTGCCCACATTTATATTAAAGATGAAGCAAATAATCACTTTCCTCTAGCAAAAAAAAGTCAAGAGCTTGAAATTTTGAATTCTCCTGGTGTGAAGCATCTGTCCAACATACATAGATGGCTTCAATGCCAGAAGGTTTTTAGATGCTGGAAGATATTTAAGGCAGAAAAGTTCTGCTATTTTTTTTTTTGAGAGAATTTGGTCAGTCATGTTGAGCAAGATCCTATTTATGAGTTTTAAGTATATGAACTAAATCCAGTTTCTGTGTGCAAATTTTGTTGCAAACTGAAATCTGGAGGGCTATCACACTGTTATTAGACTGCAGTACATCAATTCTTGCATAAAATATTTTCCTATTGGACAAGATATGCTTTGAATCTGCCCATCTCTGTGGAGTTTAACAAGATGCATCCACATATAAAAGCTGTGAACTGCAGCCTGGCAGAAATCTGTATTTGTATCTTCTTATCATCTTAGTACAGCCTGAATGAGTGAAAAAATAAGAAATAAAGAAAAAAAAGAAAAGGAAAAACAACTCATTAAATATGTCTTATTCTTCATGGTGACAAGATTGGTTGGGAATATCATTTGAGTTTTACTTGTTTTTATAGTTTTGTAGATTATTTAAAACCCATCAGTTCAGCTGTATGGAGTTGTCACTCAGCCCCCAGCATAAAGAACAAGTTAGTTTCCAGACTCTCTATCTTCCTTTCAATTACTTTTACTTTTAATTAAATCAGAAAATCCCTAAGCAGGGACTTCGGACTTAGCCTTTAGTATCTTAAGTGATGCCATTATCTCTGCAATGTCAAGCGTGAATCAAAAGAGTTTCTCTGTTTCTCTCTGTTAGGCTGTCCTCGGTTAAAAGCATGCTTTTGATTTACCATTTGAGGTTTAGAACATTGTTCTTCTTATGTATATCTGTTCAGTTCTGTGATAAATGACACTTAAGAGTTTATTGTTTATCAGTTAGTGACCTGATGTGTTTTTATTTTTAAGTTCTTTAAGCTTTGTGGCCATTACTTTTTATTTAGACATATTTTCCCTTATCCCTTTGTTTTACTTGCCTTTAATAGACTGCTATCATTATCTTTAAATTGATGTCAGATGTGCTTCTCTCTACAGGAAAAGTGCTTTTAATCTTCATTGCACATTGCAACCTCTAGTTCTTTCTTGTCCATTCTTCAAAGACAACAATGCTAACTCACTACAAGACTCATGTCTCTTGGTCTCTGTACCTCTGTACCTTCTATTAGGATGTTTCTTTGTGCCTTTTTTTTTTTTCATCCCCTCCAACTGAAAAATTGACAAATTGACAAGAATTTATAAGAACTCGGGTGCTTTAGCAGGCCCTTTATCTCTAATATTCTATAATCTCTGTGGAGTCTCAGAAATTGTTGGGCTGTGATGAAGCATGGCTGGTCAGATTAATAACCAAATGTTCTGAGATCTGTTCTAAATATCCAGTAAGTAAAGCTGGGCATCTTTTCATCCATATAAAATGAAAAAAAAAAAATGACATGAAGATGGCTGAGATTCCCTTGATCTAGAGAGCTCTACAAAAGTCTCAGTATTTGAAGGGTTCTGACCTTTGAGTCCACTTTAAAAACACTTAATAAGCTAGGAGGTGCAAATTGTGGCATCATAGAATCATAGTTACAGAACTTTCTGAGTTGAAAGGGGCCCTCAAGGATCCTTGGTCCAGCTCATGGCTCCACACAGGACCACCCAAAAATCAAACAATATATTTGAGAGTGTTGTCCACCCAAAAATCAGACCACATGTCCGAGAGCATTGTCCAAATGCTTCTTGAACTCCAGGAGGCTCGGTGACATGACCATGGTTCTGGGGAGCCTGTCCCAGTGCCCGACCACCATCTGGGTGCAGAACTTTTCCCTAACACCCAGCCTGACCCTCCCCTGTCCCAGCTCCATGCTGTTCCCTCGGGTCCTGTCGCTGTCCCCAGAGAGCAGAGCTCAGCGCCTGCCCCTCCGCTCCCCTCGTGAGGGAGCTGCAGGCCACCATGAGGCTTCCCCTCAGCCTGCTCTGCTCTGGGCTGAACAAACCAAGGGACCTCAGCCGCTCCTCATACATCTTGCCTTCTAGACCCTTCACCATATTTTGAGCCATCCTTTGGACACTCTCTAATAGTTTTATGTCCTTCCTATACTGTGGCACCCAAACCTGCACACAGTACTGGAGGTGAGGCTGCACCAGTGCAGAGCAGAACAGGACAATCCCTTCCCTTGACCGGCTAGCAATGCTGTGCTGGTGCACCCCAGGGTACGGTTGGCCCTTTTGGCTTCCAGAGCACACTGTTGACTTATATTTAGCTTGCTGTCAACCAGAGGCTCTCAAGCCTCTCATCCCTTAGTCTGTATATATAGCCAGGGTTCTTCTGTCCCAAGTGTAGAATCCAGCACTTGCTCTTGCTAAACTTCATGCTGTTGGTGACTGCCTAGCCCTCTAATATGTCAAGATCTCTCTGCAAGGACTCTCTACCCTCAAGGGAGTCAACATCTCCTCCAGTTTAGTGTCTTCCACAAACTTACTTAGCATGCGTTTTAGTCCTGCATCCAAGTCAAATACATCCAGAAATCCAGTAAGTGTTAAAGAATGTGACCCAGGGGAAACATACTCCCTTTCAGTGTTACAATACGTGATGCATTCAGGCCAAGCAATGAGAATAGATATAGGATTATTATAAGTTTAATCCCTGAATCACTCAGGGATTTTCTGTTACAGAGTGCATTCAGAACAGAAAGTACCTTCAAATGCACTGATAAAGTGCTTGGTAGGTCTGCGTCAGCAGTCTAACAGTGTTAAATAGGTTGTACAGATATTCATGTGTGGGAATGGTAGGAAGTGGTTGTCATGTGGCTGGAGAACAAGAAACAAGTGATGCATAGGTACTGCTATATGCCAGGCCACCTTTGTAGCTCTGACCTTATAACTGAGAAGCTGAGCTGTACCTGTCTTTGAAGAACCTGTATCTGTAGTCCTTAATCTTATGTTCTTCCTGTTAGTCACTTTTATATCACACTGTGCAAAACAGTAAATGAGAAGGTTAAATGCTCTATTGTTTTTATGGAGATTTTTAGGAGACAGTGTTGAACTATGACACTTCCTTGGTGCTTTGGTATCAATTACCTTCTCATGTGGGAAAGTTGGACAAGAAAACATATAGAAAAATGTAATCATTACTCTTTAAAACACAGACTTCCTGTAATGTAGTCAAAGATAATACCTCACATATGACTACTGAGTTGGAGGGGCAGAATATGGCAAACGACAAATCAAGTAGTGTGCTTTCTCTGTTGGACATGATACTGGAACCACTGCAGATTTGCAGGAACATTTTTCAGGTGCAGCACCTTTAGCCAGGGAAGACAGGGCTGGAGGACTTCCTCTCTTTGTACACTCACCTTGCTCTCATTTTTGTAGGAGAAGTGTCTGTTTTATAACACCATGTTACCTCTCTTATTTCTTCACTTGATATGAGATGTATTTCCTGTTGGAAATAAGTCTTTTGTTTGCTTGTTTGTTTTTATTCTCTTTGTTGTGCTCTGAAATTGGTTCTACCCAACTCCCCAGGAAGCATTTCTTTAGGGACCAGAGGCTGACCACTTCTCATTTGTGTTTATATCCTGGTCATCTCTTGTATCATACTCTGCTTATGTTCTCAAAGGATCTCTGTGAGCATCTCGCATTTCCATTCTCATGAGTCCAATACAACTCAAAAAGTCATGATTTCACTTCAGAAATGAAACTCTGTCTCTAAAAAAGTAGAGAAGAACTTTCCCATGGGACCAGTCATCATCTAAGTTCTTAGAGAAGGCAGTAAACTACATCCAACCTCCGAATGGCAGTCTGAATTTTGTGATGTAGAAGTACCTCAGTACTACTGCAATCTAAGGGATGTGCTACAAAGGTACCACCTCCATGCATTGCAGCTGACTTTAGATCCTATCTGGAGAAGCTGAAGTATCTGCTTAACTGTCCTGTGGCTTGAAGGCTTCTTTATAACCCATCTGGATGGTCTTTGTTGCCAATCAAGATGGTTTGCTCTTGGCACCTTTCAAGTAGCTAAAGAGAACAGATGATGGATCACTTTCCAATTCCTAAAACTCTGTTCTATACTGTAAAAATGGTACCATATCTCCTTTCATCCTTTTCTTTTCCAGATGATTTTCAGCCTTTTCACTTTGCAGCTCCTAACAAATTTCCAGTGAATATACTAACCCTTTCATGGTACCTTGAATACTGCTTTTGGAAGGTCCTATTTTTCTTAGTTACCTTTTGACTCCTGAGAATGTGTCCACAAACACTTGCACAGCTGAGGACCACAACCTGTGAAACAAACTTCCTTGGAGTCAAAGTGATGGACCCTTTTATTTAGAGCAACTGTCCTACCATTTTACCTGCATAGCATATTTTTAATGTTCTATAAAAATCTATCATTTGCTGCCTTTTTCTAGCTTTTCTTCAACTTAGAAATATTTTTCATGAAGTGTGGGTGACATGCGAGATGCAGAATCCAAGCTGTAATTATCAGTGCAAAATACAACTGGATAATTATTCCTGATAAATAATTACCAAGTGTAGCATGTGCTTCTGCAAGCAAATCTAACTGCTGACTTGTATTTTATTGCATTTTCACTAAAACCCTTGGGTCCTTTTTTGGCATATTGTTATTTAGACAGGGACTTATAATTTCATATTCCCACATTTTCTATTTGATGGAATGCTCTTTGGGGGAGGGGATAAAATCTATGTCTTGCTCTGTTTTTTCATTACTCTGAGGAAAATGAGCTTTCCTGGAGTTTCTCATGTACTGCCACTGGCAATACCAGCATGCAGCCCCTTGAAAGATGCTCATTCAAAATGAGGATATTAAATGAGAGTAAAAATTCAGGCATATGATAATGCAAAACATTTCTTTCTTGGATTTCAAGCCAGTAACAACATTTTTCAAGGCTTAATTTTATGGTTTAAAAAGCCACAAAATTTCTCATGTGAGTATAGATGGGTATTACACAGTTGTTAATTTTATTTAAATTTACTTAACCAAACAAAGGATGACCTTGGTTGATTTACAAGAAAAACAGATTTTAGCACATCAAAACACTGGGAATACATAGTTGTAAGATTTAAAACATAAACTGTGATTTTTTGCTTTCTTGAAATTTGTGGCTTTGAGAAGCTTTTCAGTCTATTTGAGCCCCAAGAACTAAAGAAGAAATCAGTAGTTTTAGTGAGAAATATTTTTTAACAGGTTCTTTCTCACATCTGACTTACCCTTCTTATCAGAGCTAAAAACCTGAAGGGAAGGAATGTAACTTTGGAGTTTACTTTATTATCAAATAAAATTTTGTGGCTTAACACTAGTAATATAGGATCAATAAAAAATTAAACTCATTTTTCTTTGTAAAGCTAGAGTGGATAAATGACTGAAATATATATCAAAACTAAGTTGGATAAGCTGTTTGTAAGAATATAAATTTTGTACTAAACTAGCAGAATGAAATTAGATACTATACATTCAACAGTTCTGTAAAGATATACACTATAATATTTACAGTGGAATATAAATGTTGATATAGATTATTCATCTAATTTTAAAACCCAGAAATAAGAATTACAATGAAATTAACCTAAAATGAACATCGGTTACAGTATTGTTTCTACCCCAATTCACCTTATCCTATTAAATAAAGGGTTCTTTAGACAGGACTGTTATTTCAGGGATGAACATTATCTCTTCGAAAGCCATGGTTCTGGAGAACAAAGTGGGGGTTCTTCAGTTCCAACATTTGTTAAGGGTAAATAGGGCCCCGAAAACCTTTTTGCACACTTAAAGTACTGGATGCCCTGGTGTAGGGGGTGTATAATGAATTGGGCCCCACCATAATTTTCTCTCATACTGGCTTCATGTTCTACTTTATGTTGCCACTAGTACATTTGCTCTGCAGTTCAAATACGATACAGCTGGTCATGTAGATCTACAGGAATTATCTTTAAACTAATCAACTTTGGTGTTAATGGTAATATAATCGTAACAGCATGTAGCTTAGTCTGGGCTTAGCTGGTCAGTAATGACCCAGAATCCAGGATATGGCAGGTACGTGAACCTTTTTCCACAGCTACGTTATTCACCCAAGCTTGCTACGCTCAATGCAGTTTGGGCAGGTGCAACAAAAAAAGATGCAAATTTAATGATGTACAGAAAAAGAAAGGATTAATTCCAGGTCTGATATATATTAGATTAACCTGAAACTGATGGTTTCTTTCAAAGGAAGAAAGAAGGAAGGAAGGAAGGAAGGAAGGGAGGGAGGGAGGGAGGGAGGAAGGAAGGAAGGAAGGAAGAGAGAGAAAGAGAGAAAGAGAGAAAGAGAGAAAGAGAGAAAGAGAGAAAGAGAGAAAGAGAGAAAGAGAAAGAAAGAGAGAAAGAGAAAGAGAGAAAGAGAAAGAGAGAAAAGAGAAAGAAAAAGAAAGAAAGAAAGAAAGAAAGAAAGAAAGAAAAAGAAAAAAAGAAAGAAAGAGAAAAAAGAAATAAATAAAGAAAGAAAGAAAGAAAGAAAGAAAGAAAGAAAGAAAGAAAGAAAAGAAAGAAAGAAAGAGAGAAATAAAACTTTCCCTCCCACACACATTGTCCAGTACCTGTGTGCAGGTAACTGAACTGCTCCCCAAGAAACAATGCTTTTTTAAAAAAATTTCATTTTATAATGAAGAGATGAATCTTTTGGCTTGTTAAGAAAAACTTTTTTTGACATTAAGTTTGCCTAATATTTTAAAATGAACTCAGGGAAATACACTGAGGCTGAAGTGAATATTCTTGTCTGGGGCAATGAATGCAGACAGAGCACCATTGCAATGTTTGTGCTGAATGTTTGAGAGAAGCCGGGGATTCTTGGGTATCCCTTCCTTTCACAATGGAAGAGACAACTGAAGTCGAGTCTTGTCTAATGAAGAGAAAGGGTAAAAAACTCTTCCTGATGTTCTGTACTTTTCAGGAAAGTGTCCAGAAGTGGGAAGACAGTGACAAATTCCATATCAACACAATAAGAACTGCAGTCATATCTTTGACAGCAGTTCAGATGTTTCTTTCAAGATGCAGCACATAATCTGATGATAAAATTGCAAATGTGTATGGCCCTGCTGCCTCAAGCTTTTGTTTTATCAGTTGGTTGAGTGGAAATTACTACTATATTTATTTAAGACTATCTTACATCCACTTTGTATGTCTTGCAAGTCACTGAAAAGATTTGGGGTAATGCAGCATCTGACCCAGGGATTTTACCTTATTTTTTCACTGCCCCTCTTTTGTGACAATTATTTGGATGTATTAAAAGAGATATTTCCCAAAGACAACGAAATGCCAATGCAGCTGCCTGACAAGGTCATATATAGAGTAATAATTTACATGAAGCTGGAAGAAGTGCATGCCTTTCTAGGGCATAAACAAGCTTGGAGAATGCCAGAAATTATACAGGCAAAATAATTATAACTTGAATCAAAACAGCTTGCCTCTTTTAACCTTCTCATGGAGTCAGCTAATTTATTAAATGCTGGGGCATTGCAGTCAGAGCTCTAAAGATCTTTTTTGTTCTGTTTTGCTGCACTCTACTGCATGAACGAGCAGTGGATGTAGCAGTGCCCTTGATTCAGATGTTTACAAATCACAGACCAGTAGTATTTGACTATTTTATCAGCACACATGATGCTGTACACAGCCATAGCAGCAGAGAGAGATAATGCCAGAACTATATTACTTGAAGAATTACTGGGCCATATTTCAAAAGCTATGAGGTGTTCTTTTTTTAAAAACAAAACAAAACAAAACAAAACAAAAAATCCACTTTGTCAAGACTGTTAACATGAAATTAGGGATACTTCTGATCACAAATGTGTGTTATTATTCTTAACATGAGAAAGTATACACAGACTAAATTTGTAGCCGTTAAAGACACTGAAAATACTTATGTGACCCTGGCTTGGTTTAGCAACAAATATTGTCTGTGAGTGGCAAAAAACATTGTTCTATTTTCTGGTTGAATGCAATAGTGAATAAGATGTCAGGATGGTATTTTGTTGACCACGAACGTATGGCTAACTCTGTTTTATGACTTATTCAGCGAGCTTTTATATTAATGTGATTAACTTATGCACCTGTGAATTCAAATAATCTAGCTGTATGACACATTTGTAAAGTCCCTCTCATGGACTGTAACATCTAGTAATGTTACAGCTCTATTGTTCATAGATAGTCCTGCCCCATGTAACTTACGCATCGACCTGGCAAAATATTGTCTAGATCTGTTATGAAGGTTTTGTCTCTAGCATGGTGGATGAGACTTCCTGAAAACATGCTTCTGTGTTAATGAAATCTTGTTCATCTTGGATAATTTGCCTCTCACACAGTCTGTTTGGACTGGAGCGGCAGTGAAGTAATGTATGGCCCAACTCCACTCTGACATCTGGGAGGCCATGATGTCTGGGAGAAGGAGTAGTGTCAGGTTCCTATGAAGTTCTGAATTCCGGACTAGATATATACACAACTCTTGAAAATGTTGACAGCTTAGATCAGGTAGCTGTCAGAATACTGTTTCTAAGCCTGTGTCACATATATAAATCTTGGGGAATAGCTAACAAAGTCTTGTACCAAGAAAACATACCTTAGGTTAGGTCTGGCAGATGGGGATATTATGTTTGAAATGTCAATGGTGCTGGATGAAATGCAGAATTCCAGTCCTGAGTGCTGACTTTAAGGATCTTTCTGTTTATTATTAATAAATATGTTTCTTTTAAAAAGTAAAGTTGTTCCATTAAACTTACACAAGCAGGCAGGGGAGAGAAATTATGGAAGAGAAGGCATGATTACCTCTACTACCCAGCACAGACAAAGGCCAAAGCATTCACCCATTAAAATAATTTGGTGGTATAAAGGAGATTAGCTTGAAATCTCTTGTCAATAGACATATACATGCAGGAAAGCAATTTAATGTGTCCTCATTTGGTAGCCTATTGAATTAGACAGGGAATTTTGGCAATCACTGACAGCAAGTAAATACTTTTCATGGCCTGGTGAGGCGAGATTATTGATCAGTTAGAAACATTTGTCTATATAACAATGGTCCCAATCCTTTTGCTTGGAGATGTATTTAACACAAATGTGAAGAATCAAGTCAGAAATGTGACAATCTGTCAATTTGATGGTGAGTCCTTTTCTGTTCAGATTTTGATTATCAAAGAAATAAATTAGGGTGGCCAGAGAAGAAAAAAAGAAAGATCCCTTGCATATGAAAGGTCATTAAGGGCACGTTTGTAGTACATTCTGCATGGGAGTGAAGAATGCTGTAGAACACAATGGCAGTGCTTTGCTCCAGAGCTGGCTGGGTAGCAGTGATCAAAATCCCTGTTATGAATAAAAAAATCCTGGTGTTTGATCATTTAAGACTTAGAAGCATTTGCCTAAAGATTGACTGATGTCCTTTCCAACTCATTGCTTTAAATCTTCACAAAGAAATATTGCCTTCTGGACATCACAAATATACTGAACATGCACAGATCTGAATATTCTGGACATCTGTGTGTTTACTAAAACTCCAACCACATTTCAGGCAGCATTGATGTAAGCAATTAACTTTGAAGTGTGTGCTTAAAAGACAATCTGACTTCATATGCAAATATTTCATGGAGATTTTTGTCATCTCTCTCTATATATATCATTATATACTTTCAGGAATGCATTTGTATCTATATTCCTGAAAGTCAGCTTGAGTATTTAGGATTGCATACATTCTTCACTTTGATAAGCCGAACATATTGTATAGAGAACATAACTCTCTTGATACAGACATGGTAATTGTAATAGAGGGTATAGTAGGTCGGCGTAAGATTTAACATTTTGCATGAGTCAGCTTCATCTGCTATTCTCACTCTGAATAAAGAAGAGCTGGTAACTGTTCCCTCCTATTAGCAATCTGGGAGAATCTCTGTTACCTTTTTGCTCAGTAAAGTATTGAATCTCTTGAAAGAGTGTGATTTACTGTCATTGCTAGTTCATTATTCAGGGCTGCCTGTCCCCCTTCTCCTCATCCCCCCCCCCCCCCCCCCCATCTCTGCACACCATTGTGTGGGGGGCTGAGGAGCAGAATTCCCCAGCCAGGAGCCATGGGGCACCAGGGGCAGGCCCAGGGGATGGGCTGAGGCCTGCAGAGGCTGGGGCAGGGCTGTGGTAGGGCTGGAGATGGTGTCCCACATCCTCCATGAGGCAGGGGCCAACAATAGCCCCAGGGGTGAAATGGGGTGTGGGAAGCCATGGGGTGGATAGGGACTCTAGGGGCTGTGGTTCAAGGTCCTGGCACAAAAAGCAGCTTCCATTTTGGGGAGGGTGGGCAGTCTCTGCTCTAGTTTTTATGTGGAAACCCTAGAGTCTTTTCTTACATGACAGTAAGAAGCTTGCTCTGAGCAAGACCGCCACTGGAGCAGGAACAAAAACAGTGGGCATAATTATTCCTCCTAGGTAGATGACTGAAAAACTCATGCTTTCAAAATCTATTGGCCCCCCATTACCTGATGAGACTCTCCCAGAGGTTTCCCCATTGTTCACTTGAAAGTGACTCTCCTAACATGTGTTAACATTTATTGACCTGATCTTACAAGTCTTCAGCAGACAATTCTCCTGCTGAATTCAACTACTGTTACTTTATTATTATCTACTAAAATGAACCTCATGTGTTACTCTGGCTGCATGTTCAATATATGCATATGACAAATATTCAAGATGTTTTTAATATCACCTTTTGAAAACACTTGTGTCTACTTACCACCACTTCCCACTTTAGGAAAACCTGATTTTTCAGTGAGCCAAAAAGACTCGTGATTTCTTTGCCTGAGAACTATCAGAGCCATTAATCCAAATTAAATAAAATACAAATGTAAAGAAGATGAATATTATTAAATCCTTGATTAGGCATTTTTATTCAGAATTCAAGTGGATTTAATCTCCTTTCACTTATTTCAGTTTGAAAGTGAATTAAACTACACACAAAAATTTAATGCCATTCAAATAGCAAGCATGCAACCCAAGTTCACAATAACTTTAGAATACCTTTGTGTCAAATAACTGTTGCTTAGGGATAATGTGTGTGTTTTGTTGTTGTTGTTGGTGGTGGTGGTGGTGTTTTTGGTGTAGGTATAAGATGATTTCTTTGTAGACAATGGTAAAAAAAATATGTTTTTTGAATTTTTGATGCTTCTGTCATAAAAGAAATGCACAGTTAGCTCTTCTTGGAAACTGAATATATTTCAAGTAAGATTGATTTACTAATTGAATGTTTGTGTGAAAGGACATCTATGAGATTTTCCAAATAAAAGAAAGGAAATTCCAAGTTTTATACATATATATGTTTAGAAACTCCTGTTCCAACCCCTGTCCTTCCATTTCTTCACTTTTAGCTTGATTTTGAATACCTTAAGCTATTTTTTTTCTGTTTGTGTGTTTTACTCCCTGTGGCACCACAAAAGCAGACAGGATGAAAGGGTACATACTGAAACCCTGCTATTGAAAGTGAGCTAGTTTCTCAGAAACTCTGTGCTGTTCTTTACTCTTTTCAGGAACTGTTCCTATTTAAAGGATACAAAAACTCAGGCATTACACATTTATATATATATATATATTTCACTCTTTTTCCTCAGCATGTTGCATTTCTCTGTGTGCTAAACCATAAAATGTTGCCCTTAGATACTCTGTGAAATTCAGCATTGGTAAATTTCATATAATTTTAGTGGACCCAAAGTGTACCTGGTGGGCTCTTTTCTGCTGAAACAGACAAGAACGCTGAAATGAACTTGAAAGTGATATGGGCTCCTGGCTTCATGAAAGAAAATGAAACAAGATGTTTAGATTGTTCCCTCCTGAATAGCTGGGTGTCATGCTTGAGTCAATAAAGCTCACAGCCTGAGGTTTTACAGCAGTCATGAATTTATGATTAGGTCAGCAATGAGGCAGAGAGAAGATTTTGTGGTCTGAACAAAAGGTTGTGTCATTTCACAGGTTCTTCCAGCTGTCCACTTTTCTAGGCCCTGGAAGGAGACAGACCACCACTTGAATTGCACTCTGTGGCCTGGTGCTTTAATAAAAGGGGCATTTTCCCTGGTTTTATTTTGGTCATGTACGTGACTGGAATTTTTATTTTTTGGTTTGATATAAGTAGCACATATTTCAGTTTCACTTAGGAGACCTGCAAGAGCAGTGTTTTGCAAACACCTCTAGCAAAGCACTTTCCTTTCCTGTATTTTAACTGGCTTTCTCAAAGGAAATATTTTATGATTGCTATAGTTTATGAATGAAGGATATACAATATGTTTGGATATACAATATGTTTAGCAAGAACCACTTTCAGGTGTCTTCTCAGGGATGGGTCTGTCTGTGCCTTATCTGTTCATAGATCATCAGTAGGAGCCTAGCACTCAGGGTCCTTTGGCTCTTTCAACCTTGGAGTTCACAGTCATGATTTTCAAAGGTCTCACCAGGAAATAGGTGTTAAATTGTATTGGAATGTCAAAGCAATCCATGTGCTTAACCTGTTCGGCCACATTGGCCAAGCATCTTAAAAAAAAAAAAAAAAAAAGGCAGCATGAGGCTAAGTTCATTTCAAATTATTAAAAAAATAGTCTAATGAAATATACAGTCCAGGTGCCTCTACTGTACTTGAATGATAACACGTATGTAAGATAGGAATTATTACAGCATGGGACTTGATAACCTTAAGAAAAAATGAGAAAAAAGTGGTGAAGTGACTGTCTTACTGTAGTGGACTAAGTGACGAGCAGGAATTAACCAGGCGACCTAACTCCATCAGAGGTCTGCTACTCTGTAACTGTAAAGATGGTATCTCACATCTTACCAGTTTATCAGTGCAGCTTCCATCTTATTCATTTGTGCAAAAGTTGGGGACCAAAAACACTGCTATGCACAGCCAGAAAATAGCTACTTCTTCTAAAGACCTGTGCCACAGGCTTGCTTCTGCCACACAAATGAATGGAGATAAAGTACTTCAATACTTCACTTCTTTTCTTTGCAGTGGGGTGGTATAACCATCTTGGAGGAAGACATAGAGGTAGAACCCCAGTCTCCTCTACTGTTTTCCCAATCACTGTACTGCTTCTCCCTGATAATCCATGTAGGGATCTCCCATTGCGTTTTTAATTTCTAAAATGGGGAGATTTTATCCGCTGCCTATTGTGGTTACTGTTGCTTAGAATAGGGAAGGAAAAGATCAAACACACTGAAGAATGTATTGCTCTGATCAAGATTCAAAGCAGAAATAATTATGTATCATAAGCCTAATTACTAGGTTTTAATTATAGCACAGAAGAAATGTTTGCCCCAAATAAACTGTTTCCTTGAGGTTTACTTTGCTTGAAGGCTGAACTTTATGATAGTGTCAAAGAAACAATCTACCAGAGATCAATGTGATTTTAAAGTTGTACAGTCTATCCTGCTGTAATTACAACATCTGTATAGACATATTGTGGTGCTCAAAAAATGCATCACACGTTTTCAGAAGCAGAACAGGAAAAGCTTTGAAATGCTGATGTATATCTACCTCTTCAAAATTAGAAAGGCCATGCTGGTCTATACCAAACTAGCAATAAAGGAAGGCACAGGAAAATCTCCCCTTTAGGAAATCCTCTTTTATAACACAGAAGAATAAGAGAAGTGGTGGAGGATTAGATTATGGTTTTCCTTGCCTTGTTCCTCTCTACAACCAATAGGAGCGCAGTGCTTTAATATGTCTTTGAAAATGTCAGAATTAGAGAAAAGCTATCACTGTAAGTTAGTTCTGTCATTTCTGTCTGATGGAAGTTCATTAATCCAAAGGAGAATAGTTGTGATTGCAGTTGACTTTCACAAAGTTCATTGTTTTGCCCATCAGAAACCTTCCATGGGAAATCAGTGTGAAAGGGAATAGTCTGTCATGTTTGTGTGCCATAATGTTATGACCACAGTACAGAAGGTATGATTTTTTAAACATCAGTATTCCAGTGAAAGAGTTAGTGCAGACATTTTTACACCACCATGAGGTGGGTTTCTTTTTGCAGTGGCATTTCATCAAAAGAGAAAAGGCCCTACTTCCATTTTTGTATAGCTCTGTATGTCCTAGAAGTCAGTTTTACCCTTTTAATTGTATTACAGTGGTTGAAAACCCCAAAGTATTATCATTAGTCAGATTTATAATGGAAGTGAATGTAGGAATACCCTTGAACATGTCTTAATGTGCGACTTTCTGTCTGACGGATAGGTTTAGACAGTTATGAACTCCCTTGTCTGAGTTCTGAGTTGTCTGAATAAGAGCTGTCTCCATTCTCAAAGCCAAAGAGTTACATCAGTGTGGCACTATCCCGAGGTAGCTCCCCCTGTTCCCATGGTTAGCTGTCTGCTGGATTGGAGCTGATTGGTGTCTAGCCATGTGCAAAGATTTCCCTGTCTAAGTCCCATGTACTCATCCCACTGTCATTCGGTAAGGTGTATGCACAGCCCACTACTGAAGTATAATCACCTGCTTGACAGACAGCAAGGCCTGATTTTGACCATTCTCACAGAGAGAGTATACAGCAGAAGTAAAAATACAGTTTTGTCCTTTCCATGCCAAGTGCTCTGTTGCTGCCCCAGGCCCATCCTTCCTCCTGGAGACTTTCACACCATGGTAAAACTCAGCTGTGCTGCTTTGGAAGGCTGTATGGGAAAAAATATCTATGCTGTACCTGTCCTGAGTATCAGCAGACTAGCACATAGTGCCAGGCTGCCATCCTGCATGGGTTCAAGGAATATTACAGAAATTTCACTTAAAAAAATTACAAGAAATCCATGTAGTTTGCATGACTGCTAATGACATTCATTCCAGTTTTGGTGACAGAACTCTCTGTATGTGACAAAGAAACATTGGCTAAAGATGTGTGACGGATGCTTGTGAACTCATTCAAACTAATGAAGCTCTTGAAGTAACTGTCTGCATACACAGTGGTGAAGAGCTTCATGGCAAAAGCATTCACTTTTATTTGTAAGCATTTCAGTGACTTTTGATTTTGTTTTGCACTGAGTCAGGCCCAAGGGCACATTGCAGTTCAGGCGTTTCAGGTCAAGCCCGGTTCTTCAGCCTAAATATTTTTTTTGGCAAAATTATTTCTCCAATTGCAACATTATTTTAAAATGTATGCTTTAATGTATGTACAAATTGTAAGTGATTTTATCTTTCTGACATATCTTTTATATTGTCTACCTGCCTAAGTTTTGATATTGGATTTTTTACATGTGTTGCCCATCTCAATGAATTTTAATGGAAGTGTGATGCCTAAGAGTGTCTCTGCACTGCTTTCACTTTATACAATAAATTTTTCATTTTCTGTCTCCAAGACTGAGAGGAACATTGTTGTCTCATTATGTCCTTCAGTAATGTCTGCCTGCTTACCCAAGGCACCAGGTGGATTTTGCCATTTGAACTCCATATTCCCATCATATGTGACCTACAAGAGCTTGCTAGAGTTCATCTACAGGATCAGTATTCATGACTTTGACTGAAGTAATGGTAATGATAAAGTCCTTAAGACTTACTTCAAAAATTTTGATTTGGGTTTAATTATTGCTAATAGACTACTAAATTTCCGTGATGAAGTTCAGGAGCTTTGAACTTGGGATCTCTGGAACTAAAATGTGAAATAATATTGCTTTTGGCTCTTGTCATTCAGATAGTGCAGAGCTGAATTATCTATAAATCAAGTACTGAGAGATTTGTAACAGATACCCTACATTTTATTTTTGTGACTCACAAGAAAAAAAAAAAAGTGCTACTGATTTTAAGAAAAACACTGTTGTGTGCAAACTAATGGATGGAGAAAGTCTGAGGAACAGCAGAGACTGGCATGTGCCAGTCAATACATAAACTGTCATAAGAAGCAATAAACAGGAAGAAGTCAAATGCAATGCTGAGATGTAACAGATGGATCATAGAGGTAATAATGCTTGCTCAAGATGCTGGAGAAAATTTGTCTAAAACATTGCACATTCTTCTGTTATATTTTAAAAATTTGAATCAAGAACCAGATCAGAAACATAACAGCCACTGGAATGATCAATGCAATGGAGAGCCTTTTTATGAAATGTTACTAAAAAAGCTTTGCTTGTTTAGTCTGTCAGATGAAGTCTCAGAGAGAATATGAATGCTCTGTAAAGATCCTTGATGGGTGAGCATCAGGAAGGGAAAAACTATTTATGGTAAAGGACAGTGCTGACACAAGAATAAATGCATATAAACTAGCTATGAATGCAATTAGGCTGGATATGAGGAGATTTTTAACTGTGAGAGAAACAAAATTCTGACACAGACTTCCAGTTAGAGAAGTAAGGGTATAAAACCTAATTGACTCTAAGATAGAGCAATATTGGTTTATGAAAGGAATAGTACAATATGTGATATTAACGACTAGACTTCAGGAGCCAGTCTTGTATTCCCTTATTGTTATGCATAGGCATGCGTGTGGTTTACAAACTGTGCAGAGCACTAATGTTTCTTTCTGCATTTGAAACATTTTAAAGTCATTATCCACATGTAATTTTAATCCATTACTACTATGTCTGTACAGTACCTTTCAAACTGAGTAGGATTCATTTTGACACAGTAAAAGTGATTAGTCATCAAAACAGTTTTATGAAATAACTAACCAAATGGGATGATGTGACTAGCACATTAGCACCTTCCATTTGAAAGTCAAAGCTCACCTGTCATAACAAAGGAAACTGTGAAACAGAGAGACAGGAAAATTTGAGCTATTGAACACTATCACCTGATCAATGTTATGGTGAAAGACCAGACACTCATATTCAATTAACATATAACATCCCTTCCTTTCCACTAAAAATATTTTGTTTGATAAAAAATCAGAGCACAGCAGTCCCTTGTAGAATTAATGATAAATTTCTGAGTATGCATCAGGACAAGTAAATCAATCCACAATATTTTTTCCTGAAATCTGTGATACATAGGTGGAGAGTTGAGGAGGCAGGGAGGAAACTACATTTAATAAACAACTGGATGTGCTTTTCTATCAACAAAGACATCAACTATGGTGTGCATCTTTGACCCTGCAAGGATAATCTTTCATGTTCCTGTTCGCTATGGATTGAAGTCTAAGATGAATCAAGAATCTCATCTTTAAATATTTTAATTCACCTCTTTTTTTACTCAGATGTGTAACTTGTCAAGGAAAGATAAAAAAAAAAATAAAAACCTTCAGTGTTTTTGTCTGCATCATTCTTCTTTTGATTCTCACTTCAGGAATCCTGCTTCATTATAGAAAATAAAAAAAATAAAAAAGTCATTATGGGAACTTAGCTGGATTTCACACCTAACTGTATAGTTGAGAAAATTACATGGATCAGCAGTTATTTTGATTTAAATTACAATAAAAATATCAATATAAAAACTCCATGGACTTTAATAGATCTGCAATTACAGTTGTTGTGTACACAGAATCAAACTAAACAAACAAAACAAAAAAGGCAAAACAACAAAACAACAAAAGGTATAAATAAATGCTTGTCATCCAAACAATGAGGAAAAGCAACAGAAGAAACTCTGCTTTGCTTCTCCCTCTGTCCATAACTGCAAGATTTCCCCCAGAGCTGTCAGATCAATAATTTCTGCAGAGTGTGAGAAGATCTTGCAGCAGCTCTGTGATATCAGTTCCACACTTAATGGAAAATGCCCTTCTAACAATGCCTTTCCCTTAAAATGAACGGAGATCAGCTAGACTTTCTCAGCTAATCTCAAACCTGTAAGCACATCCAAAGAAAATAAAGTGTTTTTTCAAACAGGTGTGCTCTGGCCTTTCAAGAAGTGCACAGCTCACAGCTCCACATCCTGAAAAGTCAGAAGATCATGAGGCACCTAGCATAGGCTTTGTAAGTAAAGGCATGCTGGGCTCTCACTGAAAGCCCCTGCGCAGTTTTTCCAGCATCGTGGCATTGTGGTGAAGCCCCATGTAATGCAACCTTTAGCCCCATTTCAGCTATCTATTCTGAAGGTGTGTGTGGCTGAGATAAAGAAAGCAAGGTCACATATAAAGGAAATGAGCACTTACCTGTTATCTGTGTTGAAGAAATAGAAAACTGGACCCTGTACCCAGATCAACAAACAGCATGTGCTGAAGGACAGTGTCTAAAACCATCTTTGGTGTGCATCCTCCTGTGTTAAAGAAGGGCCACAAGCCTTAAGTTAGAGGCTGAGATTTCATCACTGTGCGTTCTGCTCCTCTCTGTATACTGAGGTGAATTTCAGCCAGCTCTTCATTGACACACATCAGTTCAATGGGATGTAATACATGATTTTGTTAAACGTAGTCTTTATAGCAGATGCTGCACCCTAGGCCTGCTGTATGGACCCCATAGCCACAACGAGTAAAGGAAGAGCTGATTTACCCTACCTTCACTTCTCCATGCATAGTGAGACTATTGTTTGAAACCTCTGTGTATTTGCAAGTCTATTGAGACCAAAAGTGATGCTGTGATTATGCGTTTTTACAGAACTCGTGGTTTCAAATAGCCTAAGTATTTTGGATTTGCTATCTCATTTTCCATATTATTAACTGTTTCTCAATTTCCCTTTTTTTTCCGCTGTAAATTATCTGATAAAATTGAAGGAGTGCTGATAACAACCTCTACTGTGTGAAAGCCTAAAAGAACACACATTATACTCATTATACTTTAATTGTTGTCTTAGCCAAAGATTCAGCTACACTGGCTTCCATTAATGGAATTTCTACATGGTAATCTCTCACATAGTCTTGGTGTCTGAATGTGTTTTTGTTTTTAATCAAAACAGACTTTTGATCAATGCTAATTTATTGATGAAATTAAGACTCAAAAAATTGTATAGATACTACCACCGTAGAGATAGATACAATAAATTAAAGCTGATTTGAAAGATGATTTAATGAAGATGGTTCCAATTTTAAGACTATGTTAGCTTTATGCAGTTGAAAGCTTTACTGGTTGCCTTAAAGTCACTTTAGATGTGGTGTCAGATCAGATAGTCACAAATAAACCACGTTTTCTCTGTAAGAAAACATATTTCATGAAATTTTCAAGACATCATTCATTATACATTTCCTTTCAGTGCTTCCTTGAAATGTCCCACTTTAGACACTGAAAACATCTCACACAATCAAGATAACAAAATCTGAGAAGTATTTTTCTCCTAAATGTACAGTGTCTGATTGTGCCCAAAATAATGAGTATATTAATTCTACTTATTGATGTGATCCTATGCTGTGTAAAAAAAGTTATAAATGACACTGAAAAACATTGATGTAAGAGAAAGTAGCAATCCATTGCTATTCTACAAACCCTAAATTCTAAATATTTAAGTTTTCTTGCTGTACCTCAGATTGAATACTGCTGTATAATGTCAATCTTGAGGAATTTAGTGGGCTGAAGCAAAGTAGTAGCTTTCATAAAATACTGGAGTCAGTGGTTATATGAACAGAAGAGCCTTTTTCCTGTTGCGTATGAGTGCCATGTGTTTCTACTTCCCTGAAGAAGAGGTTGCTCTTGCATCAGCATTGGCCAACATTTTATATCATGGACTTTCTTCCAACACTTTGGGCAGGAAAATTAAAAGCAGATGAAATTATATGCACTCCTTGCTGCCTTTGATTAAACATAATTTGATATTTCTCAGCACTTTGTAGGATCAAGAACATAGAGCCACAAAGCTGACTCTGGCATGAAGAGTCAGAAATGGTCATACTGTAAGAAACCATGGAAGTTGGCTTTTCAGCTTTGAGACCCTTCTGGAATCTGTAGTCATTTGAATCTTCTATAGCAGTGTGAGATTGAATCATGACTTTGTTTTGCTGCATGTCAAGGGCTCCTGGTCTGGTTGCTATTAAAGTGTGTAGCTAGCTGATCTCCAGTATGTAATAGATAAACTACATCATTCTCCTCTTGAAAAATAACATCAGTTACAGTATTGATTTTCATCCAGCACTGTTGTATTGATAAAACACAATGTTTCCAAACAAGCTTTGCTATGCTCTAATTGGTGTATGGAACCAAAAATCTTTCAATTAAAGTTCATTAAAGCCAGTCAGTTAATTCTGAACTGAAATCATGAGAGTTTATTTTTGAAAAGACTATTTACACTCGTGTGTCAAACTCAGTAGAGCAATAAACCCATACATGTTGCAGCCTCCACATACTGAGCACAGTAATAGTAATGACACTATTCTAGCGCCAAATTATTGTTACTAACGCTCAGAATTATAGTTCATGTTGTGCCATAAGAGAGGCTTTTTGGTCTGAATAAAGATCACTCTCTTCATAGATTTCAGCATGACAGATCGAAGATTTCAGCTGATTCCCATACCTTATTTGATATGGTATGATTTTGGTTATGTACGTATAAATGGATATAAAATCTAGACTCGCCTTTCCTGGAGTTTGTGAGTAGCAGGCTGGTTTTTGTTTGTTTGTTTGTTTTTGTGTTTTTTCTTTGTTTTTAATATCTAAAGCCTTCAAAATCTATGTTACTTTGTCATCAAAGTTGTCACCAGGTAATATGAAATCCTTGGGGAACACTATTATATGAAAATGGTCACAGTGCCATTCGTGTCAGTCAAAGCCTTATGAATGAAATTCAGCTCTAAACTAAGACTTTTAAATCTAAGCATATATATATATCGGTGTCTATATGACAGTTGTGGCATCTAAGCTCCCTGTATAACCATTAGAGACTTACTTAATTCTCTGAACAGAGCCTATAGAGCAACTCACCTCTCGTGGTTGGTGGTCCTTAGGGCTTGAGTCTATTGTCCAGACATGGACAGAACAATACTGGGTTTGTCTGTCATGTCTGCCACCTCTGGGTGGACATCGCAGATACTCCTGGCTATCTCATCATTAGACATTTATGTTTAGGCAGCTGAATAGGGGCAGGATCGCTTTCATAACCTTCTCAGTCACTAGTGCTATCATGAGCATAGGAATTCTCCAGGTGAAACGGTTCAGAGCTGGAACCTCAAGAAATCTCAAAGATAATATCTATGAAAAGCCATTATTCAACTGTATCAGAAATGTCATATTATTCAGTAGAAGTGTGCCTCAGAAAACAAAAGATAGCTTAGTATCTTCTTAAGGGCAGAATGATATTTATATACTTACATAAGGATTAAGACTAGAGAAATGAGGGTGCAGGGAGAGTGGAAAGAGAGAGAGAAAAAAGAGGATGTAGAGGATGTGGAATGAGAAGGAAGAAAAGAAAAATAGAACAGAAACAATAGGGAATAAAAATGACTCAGATGACTCTCTAGGAAAATGAAGCTGTTTTTGCATTTTAGATAGGTTGTGATTGTTGCTCACCATATATTTTAGGTAGCTGGATTCTGCTGGAATTTGTTCCTGTTCTTCCAACTAAAATTTAGAGTTACAAAAGCAATACTAGGAGCCATAAGAAAGTTTGCTAGTGGTCACATATATAGTGCTTATTGTACACAATTAAGTCCCTTTTTTCCAAGGACAACCAATTTCTGCTGAGCTCTTCCGCAAACCTGACCACTTATTTTGTTGCACACACCAGAGCTAAGACCTGAGGAGAGAACCTATCCTTAAATAAAGTATCCTTACCCACTGCAGTCAATTGTGAATATCTCCTGCATTTCATTTGGAACAGGATTTGACCTTGAGAAAATGTTTTGTGTGAAAAGAAGTCTATCACTTAATAACATTTTCTAGGGTACTTTATTTGAAAAATATGTTCTATATTCATATTCCAAAAGAAAAGTGGTTTTGCCTTTTTTTTTTTCTTGGCTTGCCATAGTGTTTTAAATGCATATATACATGGGAAAAAAACACTTAGGACCCATGAATCACATTTTGAATCAAACCCTTTAAAAGGCAGGGAGAGGCTGAGACTTTCTAGACCTGCTGCTAGCACTTCTCATATTTCTGTAAAGTGTAATCAGTTGTGGCACCAGCAGCATGAGAGCTGGATGTCAGTGCTGGCAAAGGAGTTCCTGTTGTGCCTTACGACCAGCTAAGCATCTGAAGGGCAAATGGAATCCGTTTGCTTTAAATATCAAACAGTTATTTTAAACTTTAAACATGGAAGCTGTTCTTCTGAGAAAGGTATTAAAAGTGGTAGAGACATGTTTTATGGTTTGTCACTGGGGAACCATGTTACTTTCCTGTAGTACAGTACATTCAGAATAAATAAGAACGCTTTGCTGTTTCAGTCCTTTGGGAAGCAAGTTTTTAGGGCCATCAATTACCTTGGTGATATTTTGTTTGTGTTGTCTGTAGGAAAAAGGGTAGCTTTGCATGAAACACTGAATGGCCAAAGGCAAACCACAAAAAGAAGTCAAGGGGGCTGGGGGTATTTGATTTTTGAAGGAGGATTTAGGAAAGGAAATCTGTGTATTTAAGTTAAGAGGTGATGAAACATTAATCCAATTTATAAATCTTTCATGAGAGTAGACTTCTGGGGTAGGGAAAGAGCGTTCAGGACAGCACTCAGCAGAACAGCTGAGAACAGACAGAGTTGTGCAAAGGAAAGAGGTGTGATAAAACATGAAAAAGGAAAACTTCCTTTCAGTGAGAAGCATTGGTCTATAGAATCACACCAATAATAGTGATAGAGATACTATTTTGAACTCTGTATTAACATTACTTTATATTACAGTAGTGAACAGACTATGAGATCAAAGTCTTTTCTACTGAGCCATAGCTGAGAGCAAAAGATGTAGTGAGATAATCCCTGCCTTGGAAGTCTAATGAGATTGATATGGCAGATAAAAAATAAGAAGAAAAGTAAAGGCTACAGAAACTTTCTTAAGGTTACAACCCATGTCAGTGATGTATTTATATATTTATTACTGATTTATCTAATGAGATGAAAACGTGACACATGGACTTTAGTATTATAGCCATTCACTAAAAGGAGATGAGCTGAACAACCTTTTCACCTGAAAAACTCTCCCATTTGCTATAATTATCTCACATGAACATGCGGAGTGGAATAGTGGCATTTTGAGTGTACTGTAAATTATTAGCATTTACCTCATAATCAGAATTATGCTACACATTAACTCTGAATATTATAAGCTCTTCTTACAACTTACAACTCATAAATGCATTTCCCTCATTGTTTTCTGTTGCTGAAAAATGAATGAAATTGGAATTTAAAGCCCCTCTAGTGAGGATTGCATCACTCCAGAAAAGACACTGCAATTACCTCCAGCTTTATGCAGATTATCATTCCTTTAATACACATACACTTATTTGGGAAGGTTTTTTTATGATGCTTAAACATTTTTGGGAGCCTGGGAAGCCTTAATAGTCCTGCAGATTTCAGTGTGGTTGGAGAGAGAAAAGCTTTGTCCGGCAGGGATGCCATGTTTGGTAGGCAGAATTACCAGAAAACAGCAGATTTACAAGCTGACTCCAGGCTCTTATAGACAGAGTGTTTAAGTCAACAAATTTGTTTTACAACATAGCAGCAAATATACTATAGATATACAGATATACAGAAATACTACAGATATTCCTAGTTTTGTTTTAATGACAAAATATCAAATCACAGGCTTTGCAGTTCTAAAGAAATAGTATAAACACAATCTTCACATGCTGAAAGAAGATGCATTAAGTAATGTACCTCACAATTTGCTGATAGTTTTCAATGAGGCTGAGATAAAATAACATTTAAGATTGAATTTCCACAGAAGATGGATATTGTTAGCAGGCTTATATAGCCCTCTGGTAGAACAGTGCAATATCAGGAAATATTTTATGTGTAAAATTGTTGTGGAATTTATTAAAAAAAATAAAAGTTTTGTCAGAAAAATATGATTACATATATGCTTAATTTTATATAGATGTGTAGTTCTCACTGGGCTTGAATTTCCTTTTCTTTACATTTTACTCCCTCTTTCTCTCTTTTTCCTGTATAATTTTCCATTTCTCCTTTTTCTATCCCTTCTAAGTGCATTTGTTCCCTATACCTTGCTTCTGCCTTGCATGGCTTGCCTTTGTCAGTTTTTTCTCTCACCAGGAAGGGAAGTCTGCACAACAGAGAAAAAATGACATTTGAATGAAACCAGATGCAGGTGTGGCAGTCACACATCACACATTTACATGCCTAAAATACACTTAAAAAATAAAAAAAAATAAAAATAAAAATCTGTGTTTCATGAAATCACCTTTCAGATTTTAGTACAGTTGAAGAACATATTGGAAGAATGAAACCTTTAAATCTAGATAAATTATCATTCAGTAGGATACTCTTCATTTTCTTAGACACACAGAAAAGATACTTTCTTCTTTCACTTTCTCATTGTATTTCTGTTTTTCTTGTATTTCACTGCAGCTGCTAAAACATGCTAGGAATTGTATGGATGCAGAAGCACAGATTCTGCTGCAACATATGCTCAGTGTAAACAGATGAGAGAAGTAACACTCCAGGTAAATCCTTGTCCATATTTCCTTCCATCCCCCCAAGTGTTATTGCTGTCCCTTCTCTCCTAGTGCAAAATGTCCCTGAATGGATATTTAGGGGGACTTTCCTTTCCTTCGCCTCAGATCACCATATGGCAGATCCCCATTCAGCATGACTGTGTGGGAGAGGACAAAAGTCAGCTGGGAACCTGCACAGTAAGGGCCCTGCCCAAAAGCAGGGCCTTGTCTGTCCTCCTCCTCCTCCTCCTCCTCCTCCACACTCCTCTCTCCCTGCTTCATACCCTTGTGACCATGTTCATTCATTGCTTACATTCTCCCATTTCACAGAGCACCTGACGATTTGCCAATTTCCCCTTCCCTACATTTTTCAGCTTTCACACCTGACATGAAGCCATTTTGTTTCCTCTTCTGTTTACTGTTTGTTTCCCCTTCTGTTTACTGTTTGTTTCCCCTTCTCTAGCTGCAGGTTCCTGGGATGTTGGTGAATCCTGCAGCACCTTTTCTCAGAGGAGACCAGGATTCAGTGTGAGAAGACAGAGCCATCCCTGCACTTTGGTCGCTGACAGCAAACACAGCTGTGCTGTCTGCCTAAGTTGTCTCCAGTTCAGATCTGGGGCTACATTAAGCAGTGCTCAATTTTTGATAATTGCAATTCAGGCCTTAAAAAATCACGTGGCATTAGTAATCATAAAAGACAGTCTTTTCATTCCCTTCCAATGCTTGTGGCTCAGTTTTAACATTTTCTAGCTCTTCTTGTGACAAAGAAATATTAACATTATGAAAAATTTAAAGTCAGAGGAGAACTAGGACTTTCAGAAAAAATACCAAAGTCTGCAAAGCTTCATGATAAGATGCAAGGAGCTGGCAATGCAAAGCAGGGTGCAGAAGAACAGGCAGCCAATACTGTAGCTCCAGCTGCATGGATTTGAGAGCTGGAGTTCAGGGAGATAAATCCCTTGTGAGAAACACATGCCCTTTACACCTCCCATGAGTGGTTGGGCCTATTGACATCTCTGAAAAGACAGTGAATGTACAGAAAGCAAGTTAAAGAGCACTCGCATGCCTGTACATAAGGGTTGCAGCTGATATGCCTGCAGTAGCTTAAGCCCAGCTGGCTTAGATATCACTAACAGAGCACTCACAGCAACACCATCTTTGGCGAACAGTTATATAGCTCCACTGAAGCCTCAGGCATCATTGTTCTTGGTACCTAAGACTCTAACTTAGAGCTAATTATCTCTTACTGTGCTATAGTCACACTCTGGCTGAAAGAAATAATCCATCAGAAGATGCTGGGTATGTCACATAAATCTTCATTGGACTATTTAAAATACCACCTGCTGCTGTGCCAGACACCTGCTCCTCCTCACTCATCTGAACTACGATGTTTGGGCACCGTGGAGGCCGAGGTGAGCCCGACCCTTTCCCCCTGTCTTTCTTTAGAACTGAAATTCCTCTTTGCAGTTGTATGCTTCATGGTGCAGTGGTGAGAGAGAAGAAAAGCAGCAAACCCAGTGCTGCATCCTTTGACTTTAGCTGTGCAGAAACTGTGCTTTTTATATGGTTCACCAAAAGGCAAAAATCTTATAAAATGTGCTGCTGTCTCAAGATTATTTACGTGCAAACTCAGAAGGAATGTGACGAGCTCCATTGGGAAAGAGGAAAACTAAGTAAACAGGCAACACTACTGGAGATGAAATTGAACTTTGACAAGCACAATATAATGCACGTTGAAAGGAATGATTTAAGTTACAAGTACACACAGATGGTCCCTGAATTAGCTGCAGACTCATGTAATAAAGAATTAGATAGTGCTACACAAAGCCCCAAGTCTGCTCAGAGAATGGGAAAGGAAAAGCACTTAGGCACATTAGGGAAGAAAGAAAATGATGTGTTCAAAGTCAGTGCTTGTATATACATGTAGACCAATGATAATGAATTCCAGACCTGTTTAAATAACTTCGATCCATAATCAGACTATTGTTTCATATCACCTAAAGTGAGATGAGAAAGCCTCTATGGAATTCAGTTCATGGGAATGAGAGGAACTGTCACTGGTGACATCTGTAAGCACTGGTGTGCCTGCTCCCCAGCTCTCGTCAGCTGAAGATGCATTGAAGACCACACATCTCTTATGAGTAAGCATTACTACCTCTGTCTCCTACATTTGGAAAAAAATGAGCTAATGTTCTGTTGTTATGAGTCTGATCTTTGAGTTGCTCTGTGTAGGGCTCTGACTGGGCACAGTTCAGACCAAGCCGTTCTTGGTCTCCCTTTTGGGCTGGTTAAAGGCCACTCCTTGCTGGGTATGTTGGAAGATGAATTGCCCTGTTAGGAAATACATACTCTGTATGAACTACAGAGACAGGTGCCATCCTAAAGCTGTTGGAATTTCCTTCCAAGAAGCATCTCCATTCGTTGGGATAGGGATCTCAGGTATTTAAAGCAAATGCAATGGATTGGCTTCTTGGAACAACTTGTTTATACATCTTTAGAAGATAATCTGAACACCACATGAGCCCATGTGCTATTGAGTTTGCAAAGGGTTTTTGGCTCAGTATCCCTGAACTGGTAAAAAGCCTGTGACATGAGTTTTAACACAGGTAATTTTAAGACTGAAATTCTCTTAATGGAAATATGTTTCAAATTATGAGACCTACTGTGAAACCAGAAAAGTTGTGGCCAGTGAATGGTTTCAGATATGGAAGTCCTAGATATAGGTGGAATATGAACAGGAGACCATCATGGTTTAAGAGCAAATGACAAATATGACTCATTAAAATGGAGAGATCAGCTTTAACAAAAATCCATTCCAATTGATAAATAGAAACAAAACTGCAGCTGAGAATGCATGAAAATAATTTCTACCATTTGGCACATGCATAACTAAAGGTTTGTGCCCCTCTCCTGAAATGACAGGTTTATATTTAAAAACATTTAAAATCTGCGAGGGTAATCTGTACCAAAGTATGACTAATAGCCTTCAAGCAGGAATAATTATACAAAATAACTGTAAGTTGCACCATAGGTCATTATTTGAAAAATAAATTATAAAAACAACACATCTAAATTCCCTCTCTAGTGCATTTACTACTCAGTAATTCTCAAGTAAGCTGAGTTAATGTTCCAATAAAACATTCAGGCACAGTGAAGCTGAAAAGCACACACACAGCACAAAGCATTTTTAAAATAGTCAGAAAATGGTCTTGCATGCAATTAAAATGGGAGATGTATTTTAACTGTACATATAGATATGCTACCTGACAGCAGAAACCTGTATCTGTACAGTTACAGTCCAGGAAAGTCAAAAAAAAAAAAAAAAAACATCAGTAACACTGTTTGGCATAGTGGTTCCATGCTATTGTGTGTGGAAATGAGTTTTGTTGGCAAAGTGATGTGGTGGTTTTTTCAGTAATCTCACATTTTGATAGCATCACAATATAATTTCTTAGGAGCCTCAATGGTCTTGCTTTGATATTTTAATGAGATTGTATGTTAGGATAGCTATCTGCTTACCTGGAAATAACTATGTATGCTGCTTTCTGCCTATTACAATAGTGCCTTCATTCTGTCACATTTGTAGTAAAACTTCTTCCCAATGTAATCTCAAGGAGCAGTGATTTTATATTAACTTAAATGATGCCTGCTAAGTATATACGAATACAGTTCTGCCTCCCCAGGACTGCATGTTAGTGGCAGCATGACTGAAAATATATCTCAAGAAATAATAATATAAAGTTGTATGTTATAAAATGGATGAGGAGAAAAATGTTTCTATCCTTTACTTATGTGCTTCATGCTATATGTCAGTTGGCAAAGCTTGTATAAAGCAAATAGTTGAAAATATGAGCCTGAATATTTCATTTCATTCATTAACTCACATAAATGTTCAGAAAAACAACAACAGCAATGAAACAATATCCCACACAAGCTGTCTATAACACCATGATATTGCTAAAAACAGAAAAATGAATACCGAAACATAACAAGATTTCAACTCCACGTATTCTTATGGAACAAAAGATCTTATCTTAAGTGCAATCACACAACATGTGCAAGACAACCAGGGGATCAGGCCCAGCCAGCATGGCTTCATGAAAGGCAAGTCCTGCCTGACCAATCTCATCTTCTTCTATGACCAGGTAACACGCCTAGTGGATGAAGGAAAGGCTGTTGACATAGTCTACGCAGACTTCAACAAAGCCTTTGACACGGTCTCCCACAGTAATCTCCTGGAGAATCTGGCAGCCCATAGCTTGGACAGGTACACTCTTTGCTGGATTAAAAACTGGCTGGATGGCTAGGCCACCACTCTCTTGGTGGTGAATGGAGTGAAATCCAGATGGTGAACGGTCATGAGCGGCGTTCCCCTGGCATCAGTGTTGGGGCCCATTCTCTTTAATACCTTTCTTGATGACTTGGATGAGGGAATTGAGGGCACCCTCAGTAAGATTACAGATGACACCAAGTTGGGGGGAAGTGTCGATCTGAGGGAGGGTAGGAAGGCCCTGCAGAGGGACCTGGACAGTATGGGTTGATGAGCAGAGGCCAGTGGGATGAGGTTCAACATGGCTAAGTGCTGGGTCCTGCACTTTGGTCACAACAGCCCCATGTAACACTACAGGCTTGAGGGAGAGTGGCTCGAAAGCTGTGCAGAAGAAAAGGATCTGAGGGTATTTGTCAATGCTCACCTGAACATGAGCCAGAAGTGTGTCCAGGTGGCCAAGAAGGCCAACAGCTTGTATCACAAATAGTGTGGCCAGCAGGACCAGGGAGGTGATTGTCCCCCTGTACTCTGCTCTGGTGAGTCTGAGCCTCGAGTACTGTGTTCAGTTTTGGGCCTCACATTACAAGAAGGACATTGAGGCCCTGGAGTATGCCCAGAGAAGGGCTTCAAAACTGGTGAGGGGCCGGGAGCACAAGTCCTATGAGGAGCCGCTGAGGGAAGTGGTATTTAGTCTGCAGCAGAGGAGGCTCAGGGGAGACCTCAGTGCTCTCTGCAACTACCTGAAAGGAAGGTGTGGAGAGCTGGGGTTTGGCCTCTTCTCACAGGTAACTAGTGACAGGACTAGTAGGAATGGCCTCAAGTTGCACCAGGGGAGGTTCAGGTTGGAAATGAGGGGACATTTCTTCTCAGAAAGAGCAGTCAGGCATTGGGATGGGTTGCCCAGGGAAGTGGTGGAGTCACAGTCCTTGGGGTGTTTAAGGGAAGGTTGGATGTGGTACTTAGGGACATGTTTTAGTGGGTAATATTGGTGGTTGGGGAACAGTTGGACCAGATGATCTTGGAGGTCTTTTCCAACCTTAATGATTCTATGATTCTATGATTACTTTACCTGCAAAGTCAGCAATTCAGGAGCACAAATACAGTTCTGGTTCCAACATTTCCCACCCTTCTAATTTCCTACACTTCCCTTCTCTATTAAAAAAAATACATTGGGAAATAAATTTGGGAAACAAAATTAGGTTTGCAGCCCTGCAGTTCACCAGGTTTGGGCTGAGCCAAAGAGGAGAGAGAATTGCTAGTTTGAGGGCTCTAGCAGGGAGTGTTCCAGCAGCCACTTCTTACCCATGCTAGGCAAATGATATATACAGGCTAGAATTTTGTTGCTAACACAGAAATGCACAGCCTTACTCACAGAAGTGGTCCTTAACTTGAACAGTTACAGCTTGAATTTAGAAACAGAATTTTCAAGTGAATGAAGTCTGATGGATTTTGAAAGAAGACAAAGTTAGCTGAAACTGCTTTTGCAAGCCCTGTGAGGATTTGCAATCCTGGGAGGATTTTGCCTCTAGAGCAGGTGAGGATAGTCAACAGGTCAGGGGTCATACATGGTACAAATGTCCTAATACCAGGATACACAGATGCATGGTATATGTGAGAATTACTAAGTGATAGGGATTACAAACCACCTAATTCCCTCTACCTGATTTCCCGTAAGTCCATTGCAGCTGAATTTTGTATGGCTGAACTTCAGTTATCTGATTCATCCTTGGAGGAGTGCAGCTATATATCCCGGTGTTAATATGAAAATATAACTAATAAAGCAGCAGAGAAACACAGCTCACGCTTTTTGGTTACCCTCACATTCCTGGCATGTCACGACCAAGCAGCTGTTTGCTGCATCCCTGTGTTCTGGGCCAGGTGACCACAGGGATGCTCTGATCTGCTGGCCATGGGCCATGCAGGTGTCCAGCTCTGTGAGGCTGCTGTGGAAGCAGCAGTAAAAAGCCCATAAATACTTTTCGCTCTGATGTTAGGTTTCCTTGCTTCACAGACTTGCCTTACTGCTTTTTGGTTACCTCAGTCCATCCTAGGAAGAATGAGGGCAGTGATGGCCCCACTTGCTACCTTTGAAACTGCAGTGTCTATGGAGAAAAGACATCTGCAAGCCCTCCTGCATTCCCATGCACATTCCATGCACAGTCTGGTCCCAGAGATTAATTCTGTTTGTTAAATGAAGTGTTACAAAAGAGCAAAATATATTATCTGACATGGCAAATAATAAAAGGGGCCTTTCAAAAGTTAGGTTATATAAACTGGGGAGTATGTGCGTTAAATGCACAGACGGGTCTGTGAGGAGCTGCAGAGCAGTGAGTGTTGACTGTGTATAAATACTTCTGTCTAGAAATGAGACTCTGTAACTGAATGTAGTTGGCTGATCCTAAAACCACAGCAGCCATAGCACTTGCAGTGCTACTTAAAGGCAAAACAATGCATCTAAATGAGAAAACTAAGTCTGAAATAGACTCCCCTATATAAGGTAAAACAGGCTACTCTAGGAAAAAAAAAAAAGTCAACACAATGCCAATATAAATAAAGTTCAGTCCATGTTGTAGATGAATAAACGCAGCAATGTATAAATTGGTCTTTTGATATTAAGCAACATTTAGAAAAAAAAGTAATAATTTAATATACTCCTAGAGTTAATATATATATTTAAAATGACAAAGTAATGATTAAACACACAATAATGTATGGAATAAGCTAAATTTATCCTTTAGCAAGTTTAAGATACATAAGGGTTTACATGATGCTTTGTTTGTTTGTGTTTGGTTGGCTGGTTTGTTTGTTTGGTTGGTTTTTTTTATTTATTTTTCTGGATCATTTTTGAGATTTGACTGAATACCATGTCATGAAAATGCTGTGTGCAGTTGAGAACTGTCCATTGGTATGTACCTGAGATAAATTTACTAGTTTCTTTAAACACGCTGTTACAAATATGCACTGCCAAGATTGTTCCACTTACTGCCTTTCAACATGGCTGTGCAAATGCTCACAAAACTTTTATAATAGTAAGGAGGCCATGTCCAGGTATATGGTGTGCAAAAAAATTTTTAGCCACTTCTGCTTCTGTTGTTAACCTTGTATTTTGTTATCTGGGTTCTCCTAGATTATTACCTTTGCTACTGATTTCATTTAATATACTCAGGCTACCAGTAAATCTTATTTTTATTTTTTTTACATATCAAGTCAAATAAATTCAGCTACTATGCCCAAAACAGTGAACTATGGGTACATTTGTCATCAGATGACACTTCTGGTACCCATGGATATGGAATGTGATTCTCTTCTCCATTAATGTTGAAAAGCTGATTCAAAATTTAACTTACACGATGGCAGAGACCGGACTTTTCCTTTTGAAAACAAAACAAAACAAAAGTTTATTATTAAGACCTTTGCATTAGAAGCTAAAAGTATTTATAATATGCTTTAAGCTCACCCTCCTATAAAGTTATCCTGAAATGCTGACACAGAACATCTTACCAAGGAATGCAATTTAGATAAACAATAAATAAAATAACATTCCCTCTTTTTTTAAAGATGAGCTTTAATTACTGATCACTTTTGAATTTCCCTCTTCACCTGATATTATTATTATTATTAATTTAATTACAGTCATATAAACTATTATTTTCTCCTAGTTTAATTCCTCCAGATGTGACTTGGAATGTGAACTACTTAAAGACAAGAAAATTTACCTTGTTTTTGAAGTTTCTCAGGGAGAAAATGTGTTCTATAGATTTTAGGGAAGAAGGGATTATTGAAAAAAATGTAAGAGAATATAACATTACATCAAATATGAGTATTGAGTTAAAGAGATAACTGTTGAAAAATTTCAGAATTTATTTCTGATGCTAAAAAATGGGGGGAAAAAAACACTACATTCAGGATTTATTTTAACATTTATGTTAGTTTTGAAATGTAATCAAAAAGTTTCTGTATAGAAAAAGCTGAGAAGAAAACCTCAGAATTTTACAGGCAATTCATCAAAATGCTGAGACAAAAAGTCCCAATACTATTGTAGGTGACATACAATAAAGATAGTGAAGCAGAACAATTCATATATGCTCATAAAAATGAGAGGACTTTTATCAAAGGCTATAGAAATCTCACAAAGAATAGAGAGAGAGAACTTGAATAATGATAATGATGATACATTCCCAACAAAACCACGGCAGTAATCAAATAGAGCAGTGTCTTTTAAAGGTAATACCATTTAGCTGAATGACCTGGAGCTGAATATATGGCATTGCTGATATTAGTTGAACTCAGTTTCTTGTAGGATTATCCCAGATCTGACTGATAGATACTGGAAAAATGATATTTATCAAGTAAAATAAAATTAACCAGGAGATTGACTTGAACAGCTAAATTCTGCTATGAAGATCAAGAAAATGTTCCACTTAGAAATATAAAGACCCTGGGACCCTGGTTGACTAGACACTGAGATGGTGCAGTTCTTTCTAAGGTACTGATTTAGAAGGGGCTAATGTACTATGTATGCTGTAACTTCTGTAGCCTTTCAGTAGCTTTGAGAAGTTCTGGTTCTTAGTGAAACCAGTGAGAAGACCCTTCTCCAGTACCTTCCACACAAGAGAAATTTTGTCATGAGGGTAAGTCTGGGAGTTAGAGTCCCTATGTGTAATTTGGAAATGTCATATAGTTTCTTCATTTTCCTTATTCTTTCTCAAATTCCTTTTATTTTTACAATACCCTGCTTCAGGGGAAGAAGTAGATGCTATGTATATCAAAGATTTATATGTAAACTTTGAGTTCTTGAGCACATACATAGATGGACTGACAGGAACTCTTTAAACAATGGTAATGGCTGTTGCCATAGCAAGACTCCTCTATAGACAACTCTACTGTGAAGATGAGGTAGATGCAGTTTTCTGTGAATTGGCAGCCAACTCAGACACAGCACAAGTTTTGGGGGCATTGGAGTCCTTTAACAAAACAGAAGCCTGTTTAGGAAGGAGTTCCCTGGGATTGGGGTTGTCTGTCCCATCCTTGTGTTGTGATAACTTCTTTCATGCAGGCAGTGGAGAGAGAAAGAATCTTCTGAGTAGAAGCTGATTGAGAATGTGAAAGCAGAAGGTAAACCTTATGAGAGTGACCATGGAAAAGCAGACTTCATGGCTGTAAGGGTGACAAAACAGCAAACTAGAGATAGCAGACTCCAAAAATGACAGCTTCATTAAACTCAGAGCATTTCCATCCAAAGCAAATCTATATAAAAAGGAGTATGAGCTAATAGGTAGCTCTCTTAAGGAAATGAGAGTGCAGTCACAACTACAAACTGTGCCAGTGCAGAGGATGAAAAGCAGTAAGAGATTGCTGTAGCTGGATGAGGAGTTGGCAATGCAGGAAAGAAGTCTAGAGATGAGGAAATTTAAGCCAAATTGTTAGGGGCAGATAAGTGGACATAAGCGTCCACGGACAATAGTAGAAATCTCAATAAAGTATAAAATGAAGAATGGCTTGAAAGTGGCATTAAGTTGGAGAAGAAAACATTCTGTAAGTTCCTTAAGAGAGAAAGGAAGAACCCAGGGAAGAGTCTGTTGGCTACTGAGTGTGGAAGATAAACACATCAATATATCAAGGTGGCAGAAATGTTTTGGTTATTTTAACAGAAGTCTTCACCCAAAAAAGTCAGGTGTGGCCAGACAGCTGACACAAATAGGACAGACAAAAATTAAATTCAAGCTGGGTTAAATATATGTATATACATATTAAAAATAACTTACATTTATTAGACATTCAAAATTATTGATTTTTGCTGTGAGACATTAAATAGGAGACATCACAAACAATCAGTAAGGTTTCACACACTAATTTTTTTTTCTCTTTAAAACACAGTACAAAAAAAAAAACAAAGTATTATCTAACAATTAGTTTAACTTCAGCACTTGGAAAAATACAGGGCCACGTAAAAAAAAAAAAAAAAAATTATATTTTCTGTAGAATATGGTGAAGCAAGTAGCAACCAAGCATGATTATATAAAGAAAAATCATGTCTGTTCATGAATGCTTACTGGACTTCTAGTCACTCCATCTCAGAAAGGATTTAGTAGAAGAAAACTGATCAAAAGTTGAAACAACTTCTGTAAAAGAAGGCGATTAATAGACCAGAACAATTAGATTGGAAAAAAGATTATTTAGTCAGTTTGGCTTAAAGTCTATAAATTCCTAAAGAAAGTGAATAAGAATTGATTATTCACTGTTTCTCACAATTCAACAACAGCAGGGCAGCCAAGAAAATAATGTGTAATACATTTAAAACAATAAAAGGAAAGCCTTTTTCAGAGAGTACATCACTGAACTCTGGAACTTATTGACATAATGCGCCATGGAGACTAAACAGGATCAGCCAAATTCATGGGGGGTTTACCTACTGGTGACTACCAAACATAATGAATAATAAGAAGAGTTGTAGAGAGTCTAAAAGGGAACAACAAACATGATCTTGAAAAACTGAACTAAGAAGAATAATTGAAAGAATTAGAATTGTTCATGCTGCTGTTCTTGTATTCCAAAGAAGAAAGGCCTAGTGGGAAATATGATTTTCTTAGATAACCCTGTTTAGCATGGTATTTTTCAAATAGTTTCTATGTTCTTCTCCAAGTTTACCAATAAGTACAGTAAACAATACTGGGCTCTGTATAGAGTCACAATGGACTTTGCTATGAATTTGTTTAATTTTTAGTTTATTTTCTGTTTACTGCCCACTCCTTCACCCATGAAAATGTTTTGTCATGTATCCTAAAGACATTTCTCTGATGATTTTTTGTTGGCTTTATCTTGTTGACTCCTCTTTGTCCAATACTTTAGTTATATTATTAATTTGCTTCTCATTGAAAAAATACTAGTATTTTCTTTCTGCAGCATAGTTTATCAGATTCTTTTAATATGTGAGTAAGAACTCATTATTGTCTAGGATACATTGCACACAAGTCTTCCTTGGCTCTTTATTTGTGCTACAGAAAGTAGTGAAAGCATGAGAGGAATAGATAGAAATGTAAGCAAACACAGATCCAGGAAACATGACCTGCAAGGATAAACCAAATAAAATAGAATTGTTTAGCCTAATGGAGATGTAGTAAAGGATGGAGGGATTCTGGTAACACCCTAAAAAAAAAATGGGTTGGATGTTAGGGGTAGGGTTTTCGTAGTAATACAGCAAAAGATTAGAATAGATTGTTTGCAGAGGTTCAGACTTTTCTGCCACTGGAGATGTGTTTGAGGGCAGATTGGACTCACTACTTCTGGAAGGGGCACAGAGTTGCTCCTGAGGATCTCTCTGGGTTTCTGTATGCAAAGGCATTAAAGCTTCCCAGTAGCCTTCCCTCATCAAGCCCTGGCAGAAGTACTGTGAATTCTTTTACTCTTCCTTTAGGGGGAAAAAAAAAATCTTTTTTTTTTTTCCTAGCACCTTCTAGCTATTCTTTCTTTTTAGAGGAAAGAGAAAACACTGCTAAGTGATCACATA
Source organism: Cygnus atratus (assembly GCF_013377495.2). Classification (NCBI taxonomy): domain Eukaryota; kingdom Metazoa; phylum Chordata; class Aves; order Anseriformes; family Anatidae; genus Cygnus; species Cygnus atratus. The sequence continues at coordinate 11,762,012 of NC_066362.1, read as the reverse complement.
TGTCATGACCCTCTTTCTATAAAAGTTAATAGGATTTTTGTTTCTTTAGAGGGAGCTGAACCAGAAGCTGAGGTAGCAAATTTTGAACTTACAGCTAAATTGAGCATTGAATACTATCTAAAAGAAAAGTTGGAATTAATGTGACGGTCAAGTGGACAGACGAAAATCAAATGCATGCCCCTTGTTCTTTTTGTTTCTGGTTCTACATGTTCTATTGTTCTTTTGTTGTGCTGCCTTGGCTTTCTCAAAAAATAGGGAAAATCAGAGTTGAGTGGCACCTTTGGCAGCCGGACAGGTACGTTCCAGGCAGACCAACCTGGGAGCCTGGGTAGCAGCCCTTGGGTTAAGAGAACAGAAGATACTGTTGGCCAGCAAGTTGTGTCTTAGACATAGAATGTTTAAAGCCTTATCTATTGATTTTGGAAACAGTTCAAAAGGAGTACTCATTAATCATAAACATTCTTTTTTCTTTTCTTTTTTTTTCTGAGTAATTCATAAAATGCTTTTAATAATATGTGTCATGAATTAATCAGTGTCCAACCCTATTTATTATTAATAACCAAGAGGACTATTTTTGTAACAGCAGGCTCATTATCGTGGTATGAATTTCCAATGTAGACTTGTCAGAAGGAGGAAGCAGAACTGAAGATCTTTTCCTAAGTCTTAGTTGTGAAGACACATTTCAGTTAAAATTGTATTGTTTCAGCATGTGCCATTCTTATAATAATTAAAGTAGGCAAAGTGTTTTTTTTTTTTTTTTTTCCTCCCCTGAGTGAGCGAGCAAATCACCTGGAAGAATATTCACTCATTTCCAGATAAAAATTCAAACTTTTCAAGAAGTCCAGAAAAGTCCAGAAAAACTAAAGTATTTTATTATTATTATTATTATTATTTTTAACATGAAGAAGTTAGAGGTTTGAAGTATCTCAAGATTTTGCAAGGAACACTTGTTGCAATTTTTTCAACTGTGAGAGATTTTCAACTGAGAGACCTGTTTGTGTTGTTGCTGGAACAAATATTCAGGTAGTTCAGAACTGAGAATTCTGAAGTTGTTATTCTAAAAAGTAAATCACAGATTATATTTCACAGCAACTTAAAGTATTTTCTAAGGGAGGAACACAATTTTTTTATTTTTTTTATTTTTATTTCTGCGACAAATTTCTGCAGGCTACTGTGTAAATTTCATGCAGATATACGTTTTATGCTGCAGTCAGCTTTTCATTCCAGCCTTGTCATTTGTTTGAATTTGGCAGCTGACTGAATGCCTCTAGTGTTTTGGAGATGAACATTGTTATAATATACGCGTAGATACACGCCATACAGATTATGCATTTCTACATAAACAGAAGCCATTAAATTAATCAGTCTTTGAGGGATTCATCCCCTTTCCTATATGCACTTGCAAGGTCAATGTTCAGACACCCAGTCACATAGACTTAGGTAGAAAAAAACAGGCCAACTAGTCAGTTGGGTCTTTGGACCCAAGTAAAATCAGCTATGTCACGTCAATCCAACCTGTCCTGAGGAATAGCCATCAATGGAGTTTCTGCAACTTCCTTAATTCTTTAACTGGTATTAATTCTTTACCAGTCTTAGCATTAAATATTGTCATTACATATAACCTAAATATCTCATACTTCAGTTTAAGCCTATTATATCTTGTCAGTTTATCTTGTCTTCTTTGGGGCCTAAAAACTAACAGCCCAAAATACAAACCTACAGGCATGGGTAGAAGTGGGAACCTCATTGCAGAGCAACTTCAGTGTATGGCAGCTGTACCCAAAGGTCCATGCTGCAATCTAAACATTTCCAGCCTGCTTCTTGTACATGTGTATATACACAAAATTGCTGTGATATTATTTCTGCAAGGCTTTGCATAAAATACCAGAAAAGAAAGAAAGAAAAATAAATAAATAAATAATAAATCCAAGATTTTTCTTCAGGACTAATTCAGAAGATTTCACAAGTTTGGATAAATGCTTAATATAATTCTCAGAAACATGAAATCTGTGCCCACTCCTTGCATGTGCTGCCCAGCTTGAGGAAAGGGGCTGGGCAGAGATGACCAAAGAAGTTTATAAAAATGTGGACTTATGATACAGACCTCCATATGGTGATGAGGCACTTAGCTAAGTGTCACTGTCCCACTCATTCTGCTCAGTAATGTTATTGGGTTCTAACTAATGTAGGATCAATGCCTCTCTCCCATGTTTCTTGTGCTTTTCATCTTTTATCTTGTATTTGCATATAGTGCTTTGGTTTTTGCACCCTTCAGATAAAAAACAAATGTTTTTTATGGCTGTAATGAGTCATAAGCACATGAGTAGCCTTATGGGAACAGATTAATATTAAAAAAAAAACAAACTAAAACCAAAAAGTTCTTATTTAAACATGAGGATTTTAATGATATGAAATAATAATTATCTATAATATAATGTGAACTATCTATAATATATTTGCTAAGTGTTGATCTGAAATTTTGGCAAATAAATCACTCAAGCCAGAAGACTGGATGTTTTTCATCAGCAGCCATAGTTTCCATTATATTTTTATCTCAAACAATGGCATTTATTAATAAACATAGTATACAAAATCATTATCAGGTAAGGCATGCCTAACAGCTCTCTTACTGATTCAGTGAGCTCAGACTCAAGGTCTTTCACATTAGTTGCAGTTTTCCCCTTAATTTCACTAGATACTTGAAAAGATGGCCAAAAAATAAAAATAAAAAATGCTTCTGCATCATTTGAGTCAGCTTCAGGCTAGGGGCGTTGGTGTCGGAGAGCTGCTTACAAAAATCATGGCTGCAAGAATGCAAGAACAGCAAAGATAGTTAATCAACTCTGAAATCCTATCTTGAAAGATAAACTGCTTTTTTTTTTTTTTTTTTTTTTTTGTCTGGAAAGCAACTATCAACAGCTTCTGAGATTTTCTCCTTGTGTTTTTGCTTGTTTCTTTTCAGTATAATATGTTACATCAGCTGGTGAAATCTAGAAAATGATGAAAAAAGTGATAATTCTCAGAAGTGAGCAGAGCTCTGTGACTGATCCAAGATAGCTATAGAGAAATAACAAATAGATGAAATAAAAAGTTGATGTAGGTATTGGTCTCACTCTTCCAAGCTCTGCAGGTTTCCCAATCTATTAAATAAATGTGAGGTAGAGACAACACATTGCTGCCAGGACTTCTGCTGTCTCTGTCCTTGATGGGGTTGAGAAGGAGCAAAGCCTTCCAAAAGGCTGCATGGTGTCCACTGTGTGCTTCCAGCTCTGGTGCACCGATTTGATACCACTTCCCTGTTCTTCCCTGAATAGCCTGGTGAAAGATTAAGAGTGGAAGCAGAAGTTTCAAATTCTACGCAGTATGCCTATTGTCATGCCTTCAGTGGTGATAAATATGGATTGCTGCTTCTCATGTGTATGCCTGCATGAGTTTACATCTGAATTGGCATACATAGCACAGAACACCTTCTAGCTGCTGAGGGAATAATTGTATGGTAGAAGCATGTCTGCAGCAGAGCCAGCAAGAAATCTGTTGCATTCTTGTAGTGATGTTAATTGGAGTCCAGAGGACAAAGTGGAGCTGTAAAGCCACTTGTGGTTGTGTGAGTGTAATGGTGGGCACAGCTGAAACAGGAGGCCATGCAGTGTGTGTAGTGACAAGGGGCCAGTTCTGCAGCTGATACCCACTAATGTGACGTCAGGTGCCTCCAGAAGAAATAGGCCAGTTTATCTCACCTAAGGATTTAGCTGAGAAGTGGTTTGCTGCATCAGTCTTTATTTCAGCAACTGTGTTTGCCATTTTTCTCTGTCTGAATTCTCTCATTACACACATGGCATCAATATGATTGCCTGCTCACCTTAGCTTAGTCTGACAACCTTAGTCTCATGACTGGTGGAAACTTTTAGCATTGCTGCAGCTCTGGAAGCTAGGAACAGAAGCTGACCATAACCCACTGTGAAACATCATAACTCATCAGCTCTGAAGGACAGCTTAGATTGGCACAGTGCCATTGCCTAAATTTGGGAATATGGTCAAGACTTAAAATAGGAGTTTATATTCTCTTTGGGGATTACATATTCTTATCCTTTACCTTTTCCAGCTATTCAGTGGGAATGAGAAAAGATGTCAAGTTAGTAATAAAAGAAAAATAAAGTATTACTGAACACATGCTTATTCCTGGTAATATTGTGCCATTTATTTTAAAAACCAGGGGACTCATTTATGGTAGATTTAAATTACTAGAAACACGGGACTGAGTCAGCCCTCATTAAAATGAATGGGAGTCTTTCTATTAACTTCACTGGAGGCTGGAGCAGGCTATTAGGTGGTATATATGGTCCTTTTGAAAGACTTGGAAAGAAAAAAGGTGAGAATTCCTTTCACTGTAAGTTCTTAAACAATTTTCCTATTACTTTAATGAAATGGGTCAATGCATCAAATGAAAGCATTTTTGTGAAAGCATGAACAATCTGAATTTAAGGATTGCAAGGTATTAGATAAATTCAGTGAAAAATTACTGTAGTAAACCTAGTGGTCTGAAATCAAACATGGTAAGGTGTTATTTCTCAGTTCTAATACTCACTCATTATTCAGTGCTCGTAAAGCTGTTTCTCATCTCCATTATATTAGCTGGGAAACACTGTCAGTTGTAGCTAATAATTTACTTCAAAGATAAGTTTAAAGTTAGGTTATGGAGAAGGTTATGAAGATTCGTGAGGGAATATTTCATCCTATGACAAAGACACTGTACTTAGCTGTGATTTATTCTATCAGACCTGAACACAGTTTTTGGACCAGGGTCAGGAAAGTCAAGTCCACAAGGCTGTCTTTCCACATTCGTGCCACATACATCTCACTCATTTCCAAGCTTCTGCTGCTCGGAATCATCCTAAACTATTGTGGTTTATCTCTGCTTTATACTTGTTCACAGGTTATTCCTTTTGGGGACTGAAATTAGGAGTGTCACAAAATGTAATATAAAAGACCCTTCTCTTCAAAGATTTACAGTTGAGACACCTCAAGGAAAATAATTATTTCTAGGGCATGATTAATCCCTGCCTAAAATATTTGTCCAAAATAGATGTTCAAAGTGTGTTTCTCTCCATTGACTATTTAGGGAGGTGGGGCTGACTAGTTCAGATGTAAGTATTTGCAGAGGTCTAAAGCTAAGCAAAATGAGTCTACATGTTTCTACACTTCTCTCTTTTCAAGGCATGCTCACTGAATCTATATGCTAAATGAAGGTTATCTCTTTAAATTAAAAGGTAATTTTTCAAGCAAATGAAAGCTTCATTATCATTAAGTGGGAAAAAAAAATTTTTGCTCTCAAAACTTTGTGGTTATGCGTCAACAATTGCCACTTGTGCTTCATACATAACAGCCAGTATCTCATCTGGTGTTGCTTAGGACTACATTGTGCTCATTGTGTACCTTCCATATGTGTTTTTTAACAGCTCTCTGAGACCCTTTTGATGATCCTCAGAGAATGGTGTGACTGCTAATACCTTAAATACTGCAGTTTTCTTCTCCTGATTGTATTTTTATTGTTAAATATAGGTTAGCTGATTTGTCTTACTGTCCAAAGAATATAAAAAATAATTAAAAAAAAATCCTATGAGTCAATAAAACCAAAGGACTTGAAAGGAGATAATATTTGCTTGTGTACTTGGAACCATATTATGTCACACCTATGTTCAGAAGAATAAATCATTCTCCTTTCTTCATTGCACTAGTACTTGTAGTAAAAAGGTTTAAGTAAAAATATTGTTTAGCCATGTCTTCCTGCAATGAATTTTGGCAGCTTTTCTGACATATTCTCATACATGCACATATACACCTGCTCACACTCATACCACATGTGCAAGAAACTGTCAGCACCGGCATCATCTGCCTCTTGTGCTGCAGTGGCTGAGACAGCAGCTAAGAGATGTGGTTCTCCTTTCCTTGCTGCCTTATTGCTACTCTCAATCACAATACTTTGTAATGGTTCAAATCATTTTGTGACACAGACTCACTCTGCAGGAAGCTGTGATTTTTTGATGGTCAGGGATCATTTAAAACATTTTTTTCCTGAATGTCCTGAGGTCTATGTTGCCTTTGTCAAAAAACAAAACAAAACAAAAAAATCACACACAAAGCCCTAACAAATGTTTTTTAAAGAAATAATCAATAAGAAATAAAAAGGTTTGGAAAGTGGAATTCTGAGAATTGAGTAGTTTTTTTTTTTATGTACTGTAGATGGGTGATATAATGTGATCTAATCTGACCTTTGGGACAGTAACAGTTAAGAAAAAAATGAGCAGAGAAAGCAAGTACGTGTCCAGACACATCATTAAAGAAAAGTTGTATCAAAGTATTATATTACTTTCTATTAATCTTTGTCCCTCACTTTCTCCTCTATTAAGCCAGTCATTTTATGTTATCATATTGGAGTGAGGTGCAATAAATTCAAACTAATTAATGTATGTATATTTAGTTTTCTGACTTTTTTTCATTATTATTTTTCCTTGTTTTACATCAGTAAAATATGCTGGAACAGCAGATGAGAGTTTCCAGCTGTTTATCAAAATTTCTTTTGATTTCTGCCTCTTTCTTAATTTCCCTTGGAAGAGGCAGGAAAGAAATGAGCTTTCCATGAAAAAGCTGTATTTGATTGCAGCCAGACTACAACATGAGATATTTTTCATAAACAAATATCTCCTTTATGATAATTTTTAAAACTTCATTGAAGTCACATGTAACATAGCCACATCCTTCAGTAGATTTGAAATCCCTTGGCTGGGATTTAGGAGACTCACTTCTAATTCCAGCTCTGTCACTAACCCTGACAAAGCCATTTGACTACTTTGTACCTTTATTTATCTGCCCATTCACTTTCTTGTCTGCATAGATTGTAAGCTCTTCAAGATAAAGACATTTTTTACTATCTATTTTAATACGTTGCCAGTCAGGGCCTGCATATGTTCATTTCTGATAAACAATATGCCCTCTGTGATGACTTGATCCCTATTTCTTCTTGCCTTAGTTTGACATAAGTTCTAGCCAAATAAATTAAAAGAGTTTTCAACAGTTTCTGCTGGTATTGATTATTCTTTGTCAGGGCTCATACCACACTCTTTTCTTGGCAAAGACTATCCTCTTTCCAAGAGGGTAGAAGCTGTGCTGGTGCAGCCCCACCTCACCAGGCCATTCTGCAATCTCAAGATAAACTGATATTATGTTCCTGCCACAGTTACAGGCACAGTGAGTTGGGATGTTTAGGCACTCCCTAAGTGCACCTGGAACTCTCCTACCCAGATAGCAGAGCTGCACAGTCTAGAAGGTACTATAGTCGTATGGTTGGTGGGCAACACAAGAATTACCCAACATGAATTGTGACCAAGGTGGAAAAATACTCACTAAGGCCAATCATCTTGCAGTCCTATAAATATTGGTCCTAAGCACAGAGTCCCTTTGGCTTCCTGGGACTGCAGCTGGCTGTGACCTAGGATCTCCCCCCGAGGTGAAATGCCTCTTAGGGCAGACTCCTCAAGGTTCAATGATCGTCCGCTGAATATGCCGACATAGAGAATCATAATCATAGAATCATTAAGGTTGGAAAAGACCTCCAAGATCATCTTTTCCAGCCATCCCCCTACCACCAATGTCACCCACTACACCATGTCCCTAAGCACCTAGCACCTCTCCTAGAGAAGAGTGAGTAATTCACTAGAGGCCTGACTTCTCGACATTCAGTGATCATCTGCTGAATACACCAAAGCAGAGGTGACTAATTCACCAAAAGAGAAGTTCCTGAGGGTGCAACTGACTTTAGAAATCCCCAATACCTTGCTGTACAGAGATACCTTGCTGTAAGTTGTGTATGAACATTGTCATTTACAAATCTTTAACTCTTTGTTTTGATTGTAGCAAACACTATTGAATTATTGTGCTAAGTGGGCTAATGATTAACTGGTGATTAAGTGCTGCTAAGGAAAAAAATCATACAATCTAATTTGTGATTTACCATAAAGGAATTAACAAATCTTAAATTGCTGCTAAATCAAACCTATGTAAAAATTTCATCTGTGACAGAAGCACAGTGGTTTCTCTGGAATTTTTGTGTATTATACTTGATACTTGATACGTGATGCTTGAATATGCATTTGGATAAGCAAAGGGCCAATTCAGATCTTATAAGAGTTATCAAAAGTCTTTTTATTGATTTTAGGCACTTTTAGGAGAGGAACATTGAGTGAAAAATCAGAATGTGGTAAGTTTCTTACATGAATTAATCATCTAAGTTCTGTGGAAATGGTGGGAGGGTGTTTAATAATGAAGCTTGATTTTACTTCTTTGCCACAGCTTTTCATTTCCAGTATTATTTTCAAGAAAATTGTTAGTTTCACATTGCAATCATCCACATTGATTTGAAACTTAATGGCCTATTTCTCTTTAGCAAAAACTCCATGGCGATTGTTTTAAGCTTTCATTTACTGAGCACATCACAGAGAAACAGAATAAGATATAAAAATTCACAGGAATAAATAGTGAGATGATCAATTACCATTTGTTGTTGGGGAATACGAGAGAATTGGAACATGTTGTAGAAGTCTTCTTTTCAGTGCATCAGTGAGACAGATGTTTTCTTTATTTTCATGTGCTTTTTCCATGAGTACTAATTATATTTTCCAAAGGTGACAAAATTAAAAAGGAAAAGGAGATGGGCTGTGAGAAGGGGAGAATTTTAAACCACAAATACAAAGATTATTTATGGTTGTCTAAGAACACCTAGTTCTTTATTTTATCATTTAGTTTTATGCCCTCTGGATCAAAACACTAAAACTGCTTGACTCTCCTAATTTCCTCCTTAATGGGCTTTTTATTTCTATCTCACATTTATGTTTTTTAGAAATTCTACCCTACATTCTCCCCTATTTTAATTTTTGTAATTATTATTATTATATTGCAAGAAAATGAAAATCAATTGACTTGTGTGTTTTGTTTAATTACATTTCTATTACTACTTTTTGCATAGCTAACAGAGGAACAGAAAAGAAAAAGGGAAAATTTCTATTCACAGCTTACTGTGAGGAGATAGAATATGAAAGACTTGTGCATTTCATCTTTCTGTCCTCATGAACACCGATTTCTTTCATAGGCCATGAATACTGCTGGTTTGCTCAAGCAGCTCTCTTCCCTTTTTCCGGTGTCTCTGACCCCAGAGCTTTTATGGAGATCTTGGAAATTTAAATGATTTATATGTGGTTACATTTGAAATTAAATTAAGAGTTGATAAGAGAAAAACTAGGGAAAATAGGCCAGGATGAAATAATAAGTGAGGGAGAATAAGAACTGGGCTCATAAAAAAAGAATTCAAAGAATTCAAAGAATCTAGAATCCACTGAGCCTCAGAGGTTGCCTAATATTATCTGCTTTGTCTGCTCTTTCTAGCAGTACATGATATGTTTGTGGTCTGAATTTTTAGAGAACACCCCTCAGTTTGAAAGCAAAGTTATTGTAACTGAAATGACAAAATGGACAATAAGGTCCCAATTCCTCAGGGAACTGATCTTCCCCATTCTAAAATACAAGAGTATAGCTGCCTCACTAACTTGTTCAGTCTTGGTATACCAAATTTAAACATTTCCTCACCATTTAAGAACTCTCTTGTGTATTACTGCACAAGTAAGGGACTGCACAAATAGTTGCTGAGTTTCATTTGCAAGGATTGTCATTGTTCATATCATTTTGCTGATGACACCAAGCTGAGTGGTGTGGTTGACACACTGAAGAAAAAGGATGGCATTCAGACAGACCTGGACAGCCTTATAGCTTATAGTGGCCTTCCAATACTTAAAGGATGTCTACGGGAAAGACGGGGAAGAACTCTTTGTCAGACAGTGTAGTGATAGAAAAAGGGGTAATGGTTTTAAGCTAAAACCAGGTAGATTTAGATTATACAATTGGAAGAAATTTTTTACTCTCCGGGTGGTGAGGCACTGGCACAGGTTGCCTAGAGAAGCTGTGGATGTCCCATCCCTGGAGGTGTTCAAGACCAGGCTGGATGGGGCTTTGAGCAACCTGCATGAAACCAATGTCTTTGAAGATGCTTCACAGGCCAAATGAAAAGAAACAGTAAAATCCCAGAAAGAGTGTCTGACATGCACCTACTTTGGAGTAGCAGGAAAGAGGATTCCCACTCAGAGCCTGTCAATTTGGATGTCGCACATTTCAGGTTCCTGGGATCCCATTCTCCATTGCGGAGATGAGGGTTTGAACCACAAAAGTGTCCGGTAACATTCTTTCCTGTGGCTGATAGAGGGCTCCCAGGTGAACTCAAACAACTCTTCCCTGTGGACCTGTGTTAACCTCATGGTTACTTGGCCTCAAGGCCAAGTGCAAGGTCCTGCATCTGGGATGGGGCAACCCCAAGCACAAATACAGGCCGGGTGGAAAATGGATTGAGAGCAGTCCTGAGGACCTGGGGGTGCTGGCTGTTGAGAAGCTCAACATTAGCTAGCAATGTGCACTTGCAGCCTCGAAAATCAACCATGTCCTGGGCAGCATCAAAAGAAACATACCCAGCAGGTCAAGGGAGGTGATTCTCCCCCTCTACTCTTCTCTTGTGAGACTCCAGCTGGAGCCCTGCATTCAGCTCTGGGCCCCCAGCATATGAAGAACATGGAAGCACTAGAATGAGTCCAGAAGAGGGCCACAAGGATGGTCAAAGTGCTAGAGACCCTCTCTTATGAAGACAGGCTGAGGGAGTTGGAGTTGTTCAGCCTGGAGAAGAGAAGGCTCTGGGGAGATCTTATAGGCCTTCCAGTACCTAAAGGGGGCCTACAGGAAAGCTGAGGAGGGACTCTTTGTCAATGAATGTAGTGATAGGACAAGGGGTAATGGTTTTAAGACTAAAAGAGGGTAAGGTTAGATTAGATATTAGGAAGAAATTCTTTACTCTGAGGTTGGTGAGGCACTGGAATAGGTTGCCCAGAGAAGCTGTGGATGCCCCATCCCTGGAAGTGTTCAAGGTCATGTTGGATGGGACTTTGACCAACCTGGTCTAGTGGGAGGTCTTCCTGCCCATGGCAGGAGGTTTGGAATTAAATGATCTTTAAAGTTCCTTCCAGTCCAACCCATTATATGATTTTATGATTCTCCAAGAAAGCTGTGTGGAAACTATAATGTGGCTTTGCAAAGCTTTTTGGAAAATCAAGATCAGCTCAATACTACAGGCATGTTCCATGACTGACATTCATGCCCTGGCAACATCATTAAAAGGAGTGTTGAATCCGAAGAGTATGTTTTCTCCATTCTACCATATCTGGTCACATAATAGAGAGCATGATTTAGTCCAAGTCTTAGCAATTTTCATATTAATAGATTAGTTAACAGTGACGGACTTTCCTAAGAATTACTTTAAAGCTATAGCAAACCAAATAATAGATGTAACATCTAATCAGACACACACACAGTACATGGGAAGCTTGTTTAAATCAGAAACTAAACTTGAGAAATGAAGCAATCTTTTATTAAAAACTGTAGCAGAACATAAATACTCTTCCAGATGAAAGAGAAAAATGAACATGTCTTAAATTATTGATATCTTAATAACCTTCAGGGAGCAACAAATAGTTCTTTATCATATACATATATTACACATCATATTGTAACAAATATAGAATTCTCTTTAGGGCTGACCTCTGAGCTAAGAGGGTATGTAACTGCTGACTGCATTGGCTGCTCTTAATATGTCCAATTTATTGAAATAATTGCAGTTTTTGAAGTCTTCGATGGAGTGGATCAGCTTTCAAATGCTTTATAAGCCTAATGAGGCACATTTTTTCTTCTAAAACTTCACTGAATTTGTTGTACTTGGATATGTAATTATTACTGTTGATAAATTGCAATATTACCAATCATGGACTCATAGAGTGGCTTGGGATGTAAGGGACCTTAAAGACCGTCTAGGTCCAAACCCCCTGCCATGGGCACGGATGCCACCCACTAAATCAACATGCCCAGGGCCACATCCAAACTGGTTTTGAACACCTCAAGGGATGGGGCATTGTATTGTGTTTACGTGGCAAGGTTTTGGTAGTGAGGAGGGGCTGGAGGGGTGACTTCTGCGAGTAGAATCTGGAAGCTGCCCCATGTCAGATCAGAGCCAGCTCCAGTCATCTCCAAAAGGGACCCAACACTGGCCAGAGCTGAGCCAAAAAGTGATGTTGTTTGTGCCTCTGTGAGAGCAGATCTAAGAGTGAAAAAAAAAAAAAAAAAAAAAAAAAAAAAAAAACTGCTGTGCAACTGGAGCTGGGAGAGAGGAGTGAGAACCAGCCCTGCAGCCACCAGGGTCAGTGCAGAAGGAGGGCAGGAGGTGCTCCAGGCACGCAGCACAAGTTCCCCTGTGGCCTGTGGAGAGGCCCCTGGTGGAGCAGGTTGTCTCCCTGCAGCCCATGGATCCCACACGGAGCAGATCTCCATGCTGCAGCCTGTGGAGGAGCCCCCGGTGGAGCAGGTGGATGTGGCCTGGAGAAGGCTGTGGCCCATGGAGAGCCGCCACAGGAGCAGGCCCCGGGCCGGAGCTGCAGCCTGTGGAGAGGAGCCCACGCAGGAGCAGGTGACCTGACGAGAGCTGCTGTTTGTTTTCTTTAAGTACTGAAAAGCTGCAAGAAAGCTGCTTTGTTGAACCTCATTAGGTTCATGTGAGTCCAATTCTCAAGCTTGTCTTAGTCCCTTTGGATGGCATCCCTTACTTCTGTTGTACTGACCACACCACTCAGCTTGGTGTCATCTGCAAACTTGCTGAGGGTACACTCAATCATGTCATTGATAAAGATATTAAATGCTGAATGTAAAATGGAATTAATTATTCTATTGCCTGTAATAGTTGCAGAGATTAGTTTATCAACACTTTTTTTGTGTGTGTGTGTGAAATGCTTAGATGAAATGTAGAGTTGATATGTACAAAACTTAGGGACAAACTGCAAATATAAACTATAAATGAAGTTTGAAATGTGCTTTTAGTTGAGTTATTCTGAAAAGAATTATATGGAATATAAAATACAGAAAAGCAAAATCTTAGTTTTATAAATAAAATACTATATGCCTTACTATAGAAAAGTTCATTATTATTTCCTTCAATCTCATACGTTACAATGCACTATGGTTTAAAGGAGACAGAGATGGTCAGTGGTGGTTTTTTGTGTTTTTTTTTTTTAAATAAAAGATTTCAGAGCATTTTTTCCTTCTACTCTCCTGCTTGCTAGAAGTTACAACAAAGCTAAATATTGATATAGGAACATTTCTGTGGATAAAAATTCACTTTTGAGATCAGCTGTAGTTTTGAACTGTCTTTAACTTTTTACATTATATCAGGGTGTGCTGTGAAAATTGGGGTGAGCATATCCTCCATCATTAAATGACAAATTTATTTCTCAGCACTTGTATTTTACTATTACAGAATGCCTGCAGTTCAGAACAATCAAAAAGAAAGGTGCAGATTTTCCCAAGACTATTTCCACAATATTTTTGGAATTTCCTACTATATCAGGCATGTTACTCTGTGAAATTGTTACTTATGAGGCCTCATTTCCAGCACATTGAAATTTTGTTATATGAATTTATGTAAGTGCAAGTTCTTAATGCATTTCCTTCCATTGTTGGTGTGCTAAAATATAGCTTCTGGTATATTTCAGATGTGTTTGAGCTCATATTGTATTTCATATGCTTTATGTAATTTGCATGCATCTTGTCCTTTCTATTTTCATAAGGGTTTTATGAACTTAATGTGTTTGAGATTTTTTGTTTGTTTGTTTTTTATTACTAGCGAAGTTGCAAATAGATACCAAAAAGTCTTTAGGTGGCCCAGAGAGCAGGTGGATAATTGCATATTCAGAGCATTTAGGCTCTTTTCCGTAGTAAACCTGGCTAACTAACAACCTCTTTCCCTGCAGAATGGGATTCTATAGCCCTCTCTTTTTCTTCTGTAGTTTTTACTACTAAATTCCATAAACCCTAAGCCAAGGGTAGCACCTGGGACAGACTGCCCTGGGAATAGGGAAGTGGGACCTATGTCAACACATCACAGCCTTGTATCCTGTCCTCTTCCTTTTGCTAGCCCTGTGGTCATAATGGGTTAATTTTGTGTGATTTCAAGTCAGCTGTCCTGTCTGGTGTACTGAGAGACAGTTTGCTGTTCATGTCTAGGGTTGGAAAGGTAGTGCCACTTCAGCCATTGTTGTCTTCAGAGAATCACAGTTGACTGCTTCAGAACAAGACCTAGTGTTGGTTTTGTATCTGTCTCCTGTTGATGACAGGACTGTCAAGCTTTCCATAGTGACATTCAAAGTGCATCATGGAATGCTATAGTTTGGGAACATCTCTCTCTCTCTTTTTTTTTTCTTTACCTATCTCCTTTATTAATTACAGTATGAATAGAGAGAAAAATCACTTTATATTTAATCACTTATTCCAAAATGTTCATTACATGAACCCTTTTTGCTAAGGACTCTGTTTTCACTGCTCATCCGAACGTGTGACATTTCAACCTTTAAAATATTCTGTCGCTTTACTATCAGAATAGAAATAATCAATTATTCTTTTGAATCTAGAGTGCATGCGCTTCTTTGATCCATAATACTGTGAATGTGGAAAGGCAGCAATCCTCTGGATGTCCCTATAGATATATATCTCAGTGAAAAGCTCTTAGTGGCAACCTCTGATGGATAAGGTAGTGACTACTGTTTAGCCTGGAAGGAGCAGGGAGCTCTTTGTTGCAAATATTAACTTTTTTTTCCCCTCCTTTCATACTTGACAACTCTTTTTCATATATTTTCTTATTAGGGAGTACATCACTGCTGCACATAAATAATTAATGTGTCATTTTAATAATTCAATATAGAAAATTCAATATAAACATTTAGAATTAATGCAGGTATTTTTCAGTGCAACACTCACTTGTGTATTGCAGAGTATTAGAAAAACTTAATATGCTGGTGTTTACTCAGGAAAAGACTTGATATTTTATTATCTGTTAAAGCAGAAAGAAAAAAAAAAAGAAAAGAAAAATTGAAGATGGTATAATTGTTATAGCAAACTAATCCTAATGTTATCATGTTCCATCACAAGAATTTCAGAAGCACTTCATTAATTATAATTAGCAAATGGAAGAAGCACTTAAATCAGAAGATCATAGAAAAAAAAATGATGTTAGTGAGCTGTAGTTATGGAGGGTATGTTGACGCTGGATTTTCATCTGGAAGTTTGGTTAGATCAGCTGAAGAAATGAGAATGGAAATATCCCCCAGGTGAGTCACTAGAACACTTTGTACCTTTAGGGCAGGATTTTATATTGCAACTACCGTGCTATGGATGCCAAGAAGGGTCTATATTTAGTTTATATTAGCCTAGAATCTTGGCCATTGGTAAGCAGCCAGGAAAGCTGACACAGTCCCCCTTGACTTAGTTCACCATAAATAATGGAGTGCATTAGCCACTGGTATATGCTCATCAGCAGCCACAGGGTTGGGAAGGAATTCTGACATGCAGAGGGTAAGGAGCTGCAGACAAGGGACAGGCTTTCAGCAGATGCCTTCAGGACACAGGCCACTGGAAGAAGATCTTAGAAAAGTGCAAGAGACTCTGATTCTACTCTTTGATCTCGATAGACCAGTTTTCCCCCTCTTTTTACACCAGGAGTCCCAAATTAGACAAAAATTTAGCATCACCTTGCTTTGATGCATACACACAGTGTTAACACCATGCATTGGAAAGAGGAGTTACACCTCAGAGTAAGTTGGAGTTGGTAGTGTGATGATGAGTAAAGTATCCTGAAGCTCAGTTGAACTTCATTGTTGATGTCAGCCTTTACCAGTGTGTCCAAAATAAAAAATTTCAATCTGTCTAAAGCGTTGTATATGCAGTCAGAAAGCATAAGGAAAATAGTCATTTTCAATAATAATAATAAAGCCTGGCTTCATCCATTGCAAAAATTTAGATTAATGAAACCTGAATGTTAATAAGTTGAGTGATACTCCAAAAGCATAATGACTGTGGCAATTGAATGACACTTAATTGTCCACTTTAATCCTATTACATCTCAGGCAATAATCCTGCAGATACAGAAATAGCAAATGGAAATCATAAACATATCACTGATTTTTTTTTTCCACTACTGGCTTATTTCAAAATTCAAGGTCTAGCACTTCATGTGCCTATAAAACACATCTTAATTTGTTACCTTTTAAGACTGCAGCACAATTCATTTAGCTGTGATCTTTCGACACTTCCTAGTTATTATGTGCTTGTGCCATCCCCAGACAGGGCATAATGCTGCAGTATACCATTCTGGTAATTCAGAGAATAGCATTTTTCTCTTTCAGTTGGCACTGATAATAAACCATTAGGTAATGTAACATGGTAATAGAAGTATCACCTTTAAGATTTGCCACAAAATGTATTTCTTGACTCTATTATTACTAAGGAGACAAAACTCTTTCATGGCTTGCAAAACTCCACTAGAGCTCTGCTTCTGGATATGTGATTCTACCTAGGTCCATCTGCTAGGCTTCTCTTTTTGCATTGAGTTATTTCAACAAGTCATTTAGGCTCTTTTCTTATTTCTTCAACATTTTCTTCTTTCTCAGTAAATTTACAAGTAACTTCACAGAAGTTATTTCCTACCTGCCATTTGATTCCTACTCGTCATTCAATATTGACAATGATCAGAATTTTGCATTCTAACAAAGATGATAAGCAAAATCTTGGGAGATTTTAGAGGAGACCTAAGGTAAAAAACAGATTCTTCAGAAGTTTAAGATGTGAAGAAAGTATGTTTTTGGCTTTTATTGCCTGAAGAATCTGGTTAATAGGCTGCATATAACAAAAAAAAAAAAAAAACAAACAATGCATATCAGTTCATCAGTTAATCTCTCTCTGATAAGAACAATAGCCAAAAGAAATGGCAGGAAAAAAAAATATGTAGGAATGGGAAAAGTCTGAATATGAGACAAAATAATTTCACTTATGTAAGATCAGATGTAATGAATTGAGATATTTCATGTGAGTAGGTTGTTTGAAGTAGTTTAGTCACACTACATATACCAAAAGTATCCAAAAAAAACCAAAGAAGGATCCACTTATAATCAAAACTCTGAAGGAAATTGTGTAAATATAAAATACATTTTTTTTGGTGAGAACTTCATTCTTAAGAAGATCAGATTAAAAATTACAAAATACTCAACTTCTTACTGAAAATTACTGGAATTATATGTATAGAAAAAATCTAATTACTAGAGAAATTTGATGTGACATTGTTGAAGCAATTAGAAGGAAGTCATCATGTTTTGTATGTGCTGTCAGATGAGAAAGAAACCAAAGTCAATTATTTAAGCATATATGAAAAAAAAGAACACTTCTTAGTAGATCATGGGGAAAAGGCACAGAAGAGTGAATGGAACTGGAGATTTAGGGTTAAGTTCAGAAGGTTGATAATGAGCAGCTGTGGAGATGAATCCACTTGAGTCAAAAATGGACAATATGAATATTAAATGCTACACACAAATTTACAAGCACTGAATTTTCCTATCATTTCTTATTTACCCTGTTTTAGTTTTTTTTTTTCTGTTTGAAAAATGCCAATAAATAGAAAAAAAATACATAAAAAGCAGGCTTCATAATATATACCCTTGCTTTTTGTCTTTTGTAATGACAAAGCTCTCTAGTATTGTGCTTTCAGCTTTTACAAACATCTTCTATTACACCAGAGCTTACATGAAAACTCAACTAGATGTTATGGGAACTTCATCTTCGGTTTCATCCCAACATATCAAATATCTTTGCAAAGTCAATGAAGGAGAAAATGATTTCTCTATAGAAATATTTTGAAAATCCTCCTGGATAGAAGATGGTATGCACTTCTGTGATATATTAAAACTCTCCTTTAAATGACCAGTTTTTAATCTTTTGTCTTTCAAATTTCTTTTCAGGAACAAAGATATGTGAATCTGGAGTAGAGTTATTTGATAGTCATGACCTCACCATGTGTTCAGAGTAAATCATGGGAAAGCTGCTTGGAATGTAAATGTTGTCCAGCTGGACTAGCATCTCACCCAGCCTTCTTTTATGGTTTAATTCTTTGCTAAGCTTTGCTTTCATGTTCATTTTTTTTTCACTACGTTTTGTGCAAACTGACATCCTCCTAATGTTATTTCTTTCCTGGACAGGAAACAAAAATTCTCACATATTAATGCTGTTACTGCTGCTGTTATTAACAACATTGTAATTGTTATTTGAAAATCCTAGCAATTAATTCACACATAATCAAGGTGTGCAGGACACTGTGCAAATATTTGTGCATAATATTTTACACAACTTGAAAGCCTGCAAAATTGCCAGCTGCCTATGACCTCAGAGTTCTGGGGGAATTCCTTAGACAAAGGAAAAACCCAAACCATTGCCATAACAATATTTTTCCTATCCTTCTAGACCTACAAAGACTGATTGCTTGGCCACTTGCACCATATAGAAGGGCTCAGTAAAAGCTCATTGTTTTCTCATACACTGCATGTGGACGTTTATTTATCCTTTTCACAAGCTATGAATAATTCTGCAGGAGGACTGTGTGCTCTATTCCTCCCTCATGTCACTGTTGCGATGCCAATTGACATTACCTACTAGAAAACAAAACTATTTTCCCTCTACTGCACAACTAGGGAGTTTTCTCATGTTTCATCTCAGCAACCCCAGGATTCCACTGAGCAATTGGGTGCATAGTGCATTGACTGTATTACTTTCACCATACTGATTCTCAGTCAGTAAGGCTAATCAGCCTCAATCTCACATTTGTCAAAGTTTTGTAGAGTGAGTAGAGACAGCCCTGCATTTCTGTCATCATATTCAGAGGGCTCCCACAGAAGATATTTGCCAAGAGTTATGACAGTCTCTTCCTTTGTTTCATAATTGCTTCCCCTTGCTGGGGCAGGAAATATTTAATATATATAGTACATATAATAATAGTTAGCTATATTATGAGCTTAATTCTCAGTCTAGGTAAACTGAATATCACCATTCATTTCAGCTGGTCTACATTGTCTTACATTCATGCCAGAGTTGAACCTGGGCTAGAATTTGCTAACATGGTGCAAAAAATCTTCCTTTCATATGAGAATGTTACCTTTCTTTCATTGCTTCTGGAGTTCTCTTTCTCGGTATTGAATGTTGCTGATCCATTATAGCTTTTTCTTGTCCAAGCACGTCTGTTATGGCAAATATGATGCTTGATTACTCTGCTTTGTTTTTTCCAGGCACTGATCTCATTATGAAGAAGACAAGCTACTGCTTCATGGTGACATTATTAAATGAGAACATAATGGCAAGAGTAGTTAGTCATGTCACACTGTAGAGAGAACTCGAGGAAAAGTTGTGCTTAGCAGTGACAATGAATGACTAAATATTTACCATATCATGAGTAAGAAAACAATATTTCTGGTGCCAAGACTTACTGCTTAAAGTAAAAAAAAAATATTTTTGGTACAGCAAAAATATTGCCCTGCCAATGCACTTGTATTGCTCTACTTGTTAAATAAATGTAAGATTTTAAATTGGCTCGTAATGGAGGATAAAAATAAAATAATCTTGCTTCAATCACAAGAATAATTACAATACCAGGAAAAAAATCTCCCCCTTCCCCCCTTTTTTTTTTTGCCAAGCACTATATTTATTCTATGATATATTAAAGTGTCATGGGAGCCAGCACTTCCTCTGGTCTAATCTGGTCAGAAATGTGTTGATTTGAAAAGGATCACCGTTATCATTGAAAAGAAAAATGTCAAGAATTCAAATAATAGTGAATTGATGTAACTTGAGCCAAAAAGTCAGAACAATGCTGGTTTCAGTGTACATTAAAAATCATGAAAATAAGCATACTTTTCAATGGAAATATATTAAACAAATCTCTAAAGTATGAAAGCCATGAAAAATGAAATATACATACCTTGTGCAATTTTTTATTTTATTTTATTTTTTAATTTTCCAGAAACAAACAGATTGATTTTTAAAAGAGATTAAAGTATATTTAAACTGGTCAGCCACCGATGCAAACTAAGGCACAGTTCTTAACTATACCCTTTGAGCCCGCTTATACCAAGAACAAAGGCACTGCATTGCTACAGAGAACCTCCAAAGCACACCTGAACTGTTCTTGTTGAACAATGTTTAGTCCTCCTGAATAGAGACAGCTTCTCTTGATATATTCAGTCCAAATGACCTTGATTTGTAGGTCAAGATTTATAGCTGTGAACCAGGATCTACAGCTCAGAAAGAAAATGTGCTAATCGGAGTGGCTTTGCTGTGCCCCAGGCAGAGGTTAACATATGCGGCAGACATGCAGGGTCTGTGCCAATAAATACCCGGGTAGTTCCAGCACCTACAACATCCTTTTGTTAGGCTTCCATATTAATGGCCACCCCCATAAGACTCAAAGCCAGCAGGAGCTGGAGAAAACATGTATTTTCCAGCTCTATAGGCTGCAATGAGGTGCCTCACAGTTTAGACAGCAAAGGTATGTGATAGATACAGTGCAGCTCTGTTGCAACACAGTAAACAGACAGCATTTCTTGGTAGTAATGACCCTTGTTCCTGCAATCAGAGCCCCGCAGACATGCTGCAGCATGGATGACATGGTGGAAGATATCTGACATGGAGACAGAATCATCTACAAAGTGATGCTGGAAGGCTCAGAATCCAGCTCTCTGTGTATGAGGCAGGGCCAGTTAACCTGCCCTTCCTCTCCATCCCTTAGATGTCTGGCTGGAATATATTTCAAAAACTTTGAACTTCAAATAACAGTGATCCAACAATACTCCTAAGAAACCTGCTGTGCTAAGGTATCACCCTTCAATATTTCTTTTTTCTAGATTGTTAACTTAAATCTTCCTTGTCCTCATTTAAACCTGTTACTTCTTGCCCAGCTAGCAGGAACTATTTAGGATGGTTTATTCCCTTCCACTCTGAGGTCATTTTTGTATATTTGAAAACTGTTATACAGATATACAATACAATATAAATTTCCCCCTCTAGAATACATAACTCTTGTTCAGCCACAATTTGTCTGCAGGATATATATCCAAGAGCTGTGATCATTCTCATTGTTCTCTAATCTTTATCCAAGCAGTCTACACTTGAAGTATATGCCCAAAATTAAGCACAGGACTCCAGCTATTGCCTTATCACAGCTAAACAAAGCAAGAAAATCACTTCATGTGACAGTGCTGTTTCAGATTCAAGTATAAATGTTAGACTTGCAATAGTAACTCTATTACATTTCTCTTCAGTTTGGGAAACACTATTACACCCTGACCTGATATTGCTGAGCTTCTACATTAATTAATAATTTTACCACCTGTATTTTTGCTGTTGCTTATTCTTCTCAAAGTATAGAAATTTATTATTGAATTGTATCTCAAATATTCCAAATTATTTCTCTAATTTGTCAAAGTCATTCGAACTAAAGTCCAGACTTACAATATCCTTGCAACATCATTAACCTGGATAAAATTAAAAAAAATAATAATAAAAGCACTCTATGTTCCATCATCCAAGTCATTTGATGAACATATAGAATAGTATTGGAAACACAGCAGAACTGCGAGGAATGTCTTTTGATATGTTTTCCATTTTGACAGAACACTGATTATTATTCTCCCACTAGCATTATCTAACCCATTGACACTTATCGTGTTTAGTTTCCTTTAGTCAACATCTTCCTGTCTTGCCTAAGTGATGATGTGTGGCAAGATCTCTGACATCTTCTGCCTCTTCTTTAAGCAGACTGAAAAAACTTATTTATGACTGTAAGAGGCAGTCTTCTTCAGAGAGGTGTGTTCTTGCTTTACTGTGGAAAACACAGAAGCTTCATGAGCTATTGCTTGATATGAAAATTAGCCTACAAGACTTCTGTATATTTTGGCCTGTGACACAGAATTGATACACTAACTGATACACTAATTGATACAGTAACTAATGTTACTGAAGGGTTAAAGAGACTAAAGGCATGCCACATGGGTTTGCAACATCACCATTGAAGTCATCTCTCTCAACATGTAGAAGGAGATTTCAAGCACTCCGCAAGTCTTGTGTACCCTGAACTGTTCATCATACATGAACAACATGCATTTTTTGAAATTTTACACACTGGAGGAATTTATTCCTCCAGAAATGGCTACTGCCATTACAACAGACAGGTTTCTTTCACTGACTCAGTTAAGATGCAGTCATTTGTCTCATCCTGAATTTATCTGTTATTGTCAGTAAACTATTCTTCTTCTTTTTATTTATTCTTTTTATTTGTTGCAAATATTCAAAGTGCAGCATGGATAATCAAGTAAGTTCAAGAAAAAAAAGATTATTCATATGCAAATGAATTCAAAATTTGTTGCTCCAGACAACATTGTTTTCTTGATTTTAATGTTTGCAATGATTTGTTTGCAATAATGAGGTAGTGTTAAGATTTTTTTCTTCTCTAATGCTACATACTTTTAAAAAGACAAATAGGCTTTAAAAATAAAGAAAATAAGCAGTAAAGAAAAAAAATACAGAAATTGAAATAACGTACACTTTAATAATAGCCTTCCTTTTTGTGATGCTATTCATGCCATATTTAGACCAGATGGACTGTTTTAGTAATGGATTCGGTTAGAGCTCCAAGTTACAAAACCAACGGCAGAAATTCAGGTCATCCATTATGCAGTGCACGTGTATGACCACCCAAATAAAAGTATAAGTGACAGTTGTTGTAGGATGTCAAAACAATGACCTGAACCTTTCCTGCAGTAAAGATACCACTAGACAGACATGCATCCTTCTGATTCTGAAGTTGAAAGACAGTAGTAGTGGATACAAAAATTTCATTATTTTAGTTTTGCTCAATGAACCTTTAGAAATGTGAGTGCCCAAGAGTGAACAAATTCCCTTGTCATAAATAAAGTGACAGAAAATATGAACTTAAAGAGTGCAATATATATGTATGTACATACATATATTCTCAAGGCTCTGAAGTCCTCCCAGTTGGGGTGGGAATGGAGCTGGACACAAGTTTAGCACATTACCTGCTGGAATTCTTCAACAAGTGAACAAGATTGGGAAAGAGGAAAAATCTCAATGGATTAATGAAAGAGATATTAACAGAGGATTTGCTCTTAGGTATAATTTTGCACTCATTACTCTAATGATCAGTGCTGAATCAGTGACTGTGACTTTTAATAGAAATCATGTTCAATAAATACTTTGAAACAGTAGGGCACATTCAGAGTACACAAAAACCTGTTCAATGGGAGCTCAGGATGATGTTAAGCATCAGCTACTGAATCTTGTTTTTCGGTTACTGTCTTTGGTTAACTTTCATCCAAATATTTTAGGAGAGATGGACAAGGAGTTCTCTGGCTCCTTCAAGCTGATTTTCATCGAGTTTTGAAACAGCAAGAGTCTGGCAGCTAATGCTGCAGTCCTGTACTGTGTAGACAGGGGTTTGGTGGCATGATCTCAACTGTCAGTCCTAAGTACAATAATGTCATAACTGTTAACATATTAATAAACTAGCTGTTTAAAGTTAACTTTAAAAGGGTATATCTAAATTTCTTGAATGAACTTGTTACTACTCTTTAAGTTTGGTTTAACGAAAGGGTCAGTTTTGAACACTTAGGCTTCCAAAAAGTATTTAAACTGACAGCAATAACCATTTTTGCTAAGAATCCAGAATCCACCTAGAATGGTTTAGAACCAAAGTAACGACTATGTCTCAAGATGCTACTGTAAGTGAGTGAGTATCTCTGAATGCCTTTATCAGGATCTTTTAGAGATTGGTCCTTGGCTTCATGTATTTTACCTTGCATTGCTAACTTGGAAGAAAATCTCAAATTGCTGCTAACAAGGTTCACAAAAGTCACAAGTAATGATAATGGTAAGTAATGTTGAGTATAGGTTTCCCAAAATAAACAAACCATAATCATTACTTGACAAATTGGTCTGTGAAAAATTAATTTGAGCTTCAATAAAATCAGCTGCAAAGTTACCCATTTAGGAAGGAAGAATACAGAACCTGCTTATAGCTTGGGTAGCTCTATCTACATTAAAAATGGCTTTGAAAAAGGTTTTCTGAGACTGTAGCAGATAATCTGCTGAACGTTGTCTCCAGCACAATTATTTGGCCAAAGAACTAATGAAATCTTGGTCATAAATTTAGGAGTTTATCAAAAAGAAAGTTACAAGCAGTGATCCAATCACCTTATAAATATCTGCATGTGAAACAAATCTGATAACAAAGGAGGCATATCTGTCCTACAGAGACATGCGTAAGAAGATACAATTGCTTGAAATAAAACCTAAAGAAGCTTAGTCAATAAGAAGAGCAAACATTATTAACAAAAAAGACATTAATCATTGGTACAGTTTAACAAGAACTGTGGTAGATAGCTTCTCCATCACTGGAAATTTAAAAATTGCTGGCTAGTCCCCTAGTTTGTGCTGCAAGCAGAAGTTAATCAGGAAAATTCAGTTTCCGATTTTATGGGAGCATTCAGGTTATAGTGATCTTGTCTGTCTTTGCCTTATACAAATATATAATGCAACTTTATAAATGCAAAAGTCTATCATTATGCTCCAGATTTTCATTTTTATACCAGACATTGAGAACTCAGTACTCTGCTGTGCAAAAACAAACAAACAAAAAACATGTTGCATTCAGCTCACACAGCTGAACAATACAAAAAGGCATTATTTTGTTTTTGTCTGGTTTTGATGTTGTCTTGATGTAATGCAAACATGACTGTAACTAAAATATCTCCATTCTTAATTGATGGGAAAATGTATCTTTCTATTAAAATACTAGAGTTCAATAATGGTCTTTGCTGCTGAACTTACACATTAACATACAGCCATGGCACAAGCTGTTCATAACAAATGTTTGGAAACATACATTCTGATATTTCACTTGGGGCTGTGAACAAGAGTACAGTTCTCTTAAGTTTTATTACATACAGGAGCAGCAACTGGTAAAAAATTTAGTGTATTGACTTTCCTTTGCAAATATCACTGAACCGGGATCTTTCTTGTTAATAATATTAATGCTGTGTTAAACTTGTGTATCTATTTAGAACATGATCACATTGTAAGCTAACTACTATAGCAGTAGTCTATAGTAAGTGACACTAGAGACATATTTCATCTGAGACAATAATAAGGGTTGGGATAAATGAATTAAAAGAATTGCACTGTCAGCAGTTCATAAGCATATTTTTGGAAACTTTTTAAAAATTTATCTCCTTTTCTTCCAGAAAGTTTTCTTATAGGGTAGGCTAACTTGCACTGCTGATCAGTGATGTTATGGCTATGAGATATTTCCACTCTGTCTATGGAATTTATATGTCTATTCTTAGAAATATTATTTGCTAATGTGATGCCATGACAAGAAGTGACCCTGTGTGATTAGCCTTTCAGAAAAGCAGTGAGTGAAGGAGTCTGGGAGCTTGCTTTCATGGTCTATCATGCCGGAAAGCTCAGTGGAAAATTCCTTCCAAGGGACAAGCAACTTGCATCATTTAGAAATTGCCTTCTGCTAGTTCTAGCTGAAGACTCAGAGCAAACAAAAGAGGTAGTAAAACTCAATTGCCTTCTCCCTGAATGCATTACGAATACAGACAGCTATGATCCAGAATGTGAATCACATAAATATCACCCAGAGTGTACCACCTGGTGTCGACAAGTTATAGTACCTGTGTCATCATTTAAAACATGCAATTTATCCTAAACTGTAGAGGATATTTCTGAATGTATCACTGCAAATTAATACTAGGAGGTATTCTTCAGCAGTCTGAAAATTCATAAGACTTTTCTATTGAGAATGAAAAAGACAGCTACCATGCTAACAGATAAATACATGTGCAGTCTGCCAGAAGCTGCCTGAATATATGTAAATATATGATGATTAGCCAGTGTTCGTGGTACAACATTTTCAAGAGGTAGTAAGGCATTTTTTTCATCTGATTAAGCAGTGAATATGCAATAGTAAAAGGTCAACTCAATGTGAGTCTGTCATATGATGTTCTAACAGCATCATGCCGATTTAAGAGGGTAGGTATCATTTAAAGTAGAAACTCATTTTCTCAGCAATCATTTCCCCTAATGTCTCACAACACAAGAGACCCATTCAGGGAGTAGACAGAAATGTAAGTCATGACTTCAAGGCAGTTTTCATTTCAGACAGGGTGAAATACTGAGAAAAGTCTGATCAGGCACTTTCAATCTCTGTGCTGACAGCCTGAGTGACCTTGAAACAGCACAGGGTGAAGTGCATGTAACAAAGGGCTATTTGACAAAGCATACCTGCCTTTGAGTTTGAATTTTGTATTTAAACATTATTACTTTCATTTTGTAGGTGAGGAAGCTTAGGCAAGCAAGTGACATGGCTACAATCACCCAATGACTTACACAGGCTAAAAAGCCTGCAAAAAAATCTTCACTGTCAAATATCTGCCAAGACTACATAATTATGAGTTCTCAGTATCACTTCTTCATCTGCAACTTGCATAGAAAGTGCCTACCTGCCTGAAAAGGGAGTCTTCTGTAGTGTAGCCATTTATTGTAGATAGCTGCAGTTTAAAACAAAGGGTATGATGGACAAGACTGAAGTCCTTTCAGTCCCCTCTACCAGTGGACACGTTTCTCAGAGCTGCCCTCCAGGAACTGCCTGGCCTATCTGTCCTAATGCACCCTGCCTCAGCTCCTTCAGAGTCCATTCATGTCATTAAAATTCTAGCCAGACAGTCCCTATAGTAAGATATAGCTGCCTGATATTGGAAAGGCATTGTTCATATCAGCAGTTCTCGCAGGGATGGGCTTAAACATGCAACTTCTGTCTTCTGGAATCAGGGTGTTAATAAAAAGAAAGCACATTTTGCACATCCTGCTCAAAGTCAGTAAAGAGAATTACAGTGGAGTGCTATGCAGTTGGCTCCACCGTTAAGCTGAGCTCTGTGTATATGTGCAATGCAGTAGTGCAATTTTAATGAGAACCCCCTGAAAGTTATTACTGAGAAGCAAAGTATTGCTATGCAGTTTTATTGCCAGATCATAGAATTCATCTTCTCTCCCTTGGCCTGAGCTAAGCACACAGTAGAAGAAGCCAAAAAAACCCTTTTCATTCCAGCAGTGCCTTTGGAATGGCTTTCTTGCCTTAAAGGTTTGCAGCTTTAACTCTCGATCAATTTCTATGTCTTTCTGATTTAGGTGGTCCACATCCATGTGTCTGTTCTACTGGTACAGGAGTTTTTCCTTCCGTACCTCCCCCACCACAGCAACACCCTGGCTGGTTGCCAGCTCCTTTAGCTGATTTGGTCACTGCAGCATGTGATTTGCATTGTCAATTCTGCAGTATGAAGAAAATGTATGTGCTCAGATCACTGCTGGGGCAGTCATGGCTGTTGCTCCAACAATTTAGACTTAACCACTCAGGTTTTGTTTCTTAAGATGCTGTCACACAGCAGAAATCAGCATCATTGTCTGCAGTGGCAACTGATGGAGGACGAGGGGGAGGCTGGCAGGAGATGCAGCTGATGAAGAGCCCAGAATGAAGAAAGGAAAATTTGACAAAATTGATTAGGAAGAAAGGATGCAGATGCTGCTCTTTTGATTAATGAAGTAAAAGCTGTTAAGAGATGCTCTAGTTAAAGACTGCTGAACTTCCCCAGCAAATCACATACTCAGCAACTCAGTATGTCTAGTATGAGCATAACATGGACAGCTTTTCTAATGCTAGGCAGGAGTAAAAGGCCAATAAAAGGGCATTGCTCCGCTCAGGTTACTGGCTGCTGACCTCACTTTCAACCTCAGTTCTTCACCTTGGGATAGGGCTTTGGGGTCTCTCAATGTCTATGTCTTCAGCAGTTCTGGTGGAGTGTCTTCCCAGGGAATATGCATAAATCCACTGAATTCTTGTCCTCCCTCTGGAATTGACTCACTGCATGTTCTGGAGCAAATAATACAATCTCTGTTTCAGTCTCCCCCATGTCATTATCATTACCACGGTTTATTGGCATATACTCTTCATTCACAGAGGTATTGTGGCGAATCGTTAATTAATATTTGAACAGAATTCCAGTAATATCCAATGCAATCTAAATATGAAATATTTAACATTCCAATAGAAATAAGAGGGACATGCAGTATAAGGAATTTGCTGTGGCAAGAATCTATTTCATGAGCTATGTCTCCCTTTTCTGAAGCACTGCAGTTGTGGCCAGATAATCAACTACTGTAATTAAGTATGATGATTAAGTACCAGAGAGAAATCTGGCCCAGATCCCTTGTTTTTGAAGATAATTTGCTAAGAAAAGAATTGATCCTTTGTGCAACATTTAGTTTTTTTTCTGTGTTCCCTAAAACCTTCCAATATCTCTGTGTTCCTAACATATCCCATAAAGAATGCTCAGCTTCTGCACATGATCTCTGTTTTCCAGCTGTCAGATTTGAAGCTGTAAATGTGTTGAATGATGAGCTGACATAGATGTCTATACTGCTACCTAGTAGTCCAGATTTTCCAATGTAGGGGTGCTGATTTGAAATTTCCCCCTCTGTAGAGCTACAACTTCCAATGAAATTTATGAGAAATTATTTTTAGGCCATAGGCTTCAATGTCAAATTTGGTTGAAATTGGCCAATTGTTTCAAAAATCCTCAGGAGCTCACAGATGGGTTGGCTAGAAACATTGAAGCAAGCATCTCTGGGATCATCAGTCCCTTGCTATATGTCCTGCTATATCAAGGAAAAGGAATGAGAGTGCTCTTTTTTTTTTTTTTTTTCTCTCTCTGAAAGTTAATTTTTATGAACCATATTGTTATTTTCTCTTAAGTAATTTTTAATAAAACAGAGTGTGACTAAGCCCCCTTTCCCTTTTAAGACAGTACAATCTGAATTAGAGTTTTCTTGTACATCCAGTAGCTCTCTAATCACAGGGCGTTACTGCAAAACAGGAAAGTGTACTTGACACAGACATGCACAACAGTGAAAATCATTTTCAACAGAAAACTAGACTATCTTTTTATTCATCAGATAAGAGCAAAGAAGGATGTAACATATTTTTGTTCTTTATAGGCATTTTTGTTCTTCATAGACCACCTCTACATTTGCATCCATAAGTGAGAAAAATGATGTGATATAGCTAATAATCCTTAAGGAGTTCATATATTTCTGAAGAAAATTTCTCCCAAAATTCAGTCCTTTGAATGATAAATACTTTTGCTAATGAAATATAAGGATTTTTTCTTCCTATATCTGTAAACTGGAAACAGCTTAAACTTCTTCAGGAACAGGATGCTCAGCTCAGTGTGATGATAGGTAAACGAAGTTGTTGATCCTGTGAGGTGCTGAATGTTTCATAGCTGAGGACTCTGGAGAAAATACAGTTGACTTCTATGGTTGGCTGCAAGAAATGACACTACCGTGCATTCTCTGCTTGCAAATAAATTACTCTATCACCCTAATCAGGCTAGTCAGAAATCCCCTTTCTTCTAGTACAGAAATACAGGCTTCTGCAGCTGCTCTCTGCTGGAGGAAAGGACATTCACAACTTCTATTGAGCAAATAAATATACTTTCTGCAACTGAATGAAAGAGGTTTTAAGCAAGCTAATTTTTTCAGCAACTAATAAGTGATCATCTTTAACATATATGAAATGGGTCTGTGCTTACACAGAGGATTCTGCTTTTGCTGCCACAAATTGGATGCACACAACTTTGCAAGTTTGCTAAGATGCATCACTTCAATAGTTTTTGCATTGCCACTACTGTTGTCCTTTTTGTCCATTGATGCCACTGATGTTTAACTCCTGCTTTCTGCACTTATTTCATGTTATTCCAGCAGGACTTGTCCCCAGAACCCCACAGCATGCTTGTCTCTCTAGTGCACAGCACATAGCCCAGGCTTACACTACAAAACCACTACATAGGCATGTGGCAACTTTGGCAGCACCAACACCATGCTGAGATTTTTAAAATGAAAACCACAAAAGTTTAGGGCCTCAGTGTCACTAAGTGATGGTGGCCAGTGTAGCCCTCGCCAAACAGTGTGACACAGGTAGTGTGTCATAGAGAGGGCAGCCCAGAGCAGCACAGGTGTGAGCACCTCTGTGTTACTTGATGAGGGACAACTTTGAGGTGAAAATACCTTCAGTAGCGGACAAAGCACGACTTTCTTTATCTGCAGTACAAGTTCACTGCCTTTAGAGTGAACCCTGATCATGGGTTTAATACAGGTGGTTGATGAAGTCTGATGATTGGCGTGTGAAGAGATGTGAAGCTTGAGGCCAGAGTTATCACAATGGTGTCAATGCAGCTAATCATAGTTTCAGATGCTGGGGTTCTGTTAGCATAGGCAAGAGCTTGTGCAAAGTCAAGAAGAAGTGGTTCCTCACCAAGTTCCTCAACACTCCAGTGTCACCCAGCAGAAAGGACACTCTTGAAGCAGGAGGAAGCCTGGAGATGAATTTCCCTGTGCATAGCTGTAGGCTGGAGCCAGAGAATGGGCAGCAAGTTGGAGAGACAGGAGGGGTGCCCTGTTGCTCCCTTCTGCTCCTCTGCCATGCAAAATTAATTCAGGAAAAGCTTCACCTTGTAGCTATGATATTCTTCTGGCCCTGAAATTTGCTGTCTGTCCGAAACTTGTAGCCAAAGGCAGTCTGAGTACAGGGAAAAGCTGCATGGGCCCAAGGCTACATATAGATATTTATTATCCATCCAAGATTTATAATTGAAGTGGATATTCTGTCAATGAGATAATGGTCCGATTGCAATTTTTATCACTGTTTCTCAGCGTATCCAAAAGGCCTAGAAATGTAAAATTTATCTCCTCCATCCATATTCCACTGCACAGTCTGCCAAGGTGTGTAAGCCCCTGTGTGCTCTGAGGGCTTCTTGTGGGAAGCCCTGTGTTATCTCTGCCTTATGCCTGGGCCAAGAGATTTCCTGGCCATTAGCCTAAACCAGAGTCAGCGAAAGGCAGATTTCTCTAAGCTTGCCAGATACCTATTTAGTGTCTGGTATAGCCTTGCAACTATCAAGACTTGCCTGAGGCAAGAGATGGTTT
Organism: Cygnus atratus; assembly: GCF_013377495.2. Classification (NCBI taxonomy): domain Eukaryota; kingdom Metazoa; phylum Chordata; class Aves; order Anseriformes; family Anatidae; genus Cygnus; species Cygnus atratus. The sequence goes on along the minus strand of NC_066362.1, from coordinate 11,730,896 downwards.
TCTTGTCTGAAAAATGAAAGGACAACAATTTAACCGTATGTTGTAGGTCATCAATACTGTTCTAAGTCACAAGGCAAAAATGGTTTGTATTAATGCAAAAGGACCATGTAAATAACTTTGTTCTGCATTGACTCTGTAAATATTTGATAGTTTGGACTGGTTAAGGTGTCATTTCACCTGACAACAAATCTCCATTTTTAATGGAAAATGTAGATAAGATTCCTGAAAAAGCTATTTTATTTATCTTAAAGCTTTACCTATTGAAAATATCTAAAAAATGCCTATATTTGATTGCACTTCATTTACAGTCTTAATTGAATTAAAAAAAAAAAAGAAAAAAGAAAAAAAAAAAGAAAAGGTGTGTTTGTTTTTCCATCTCCCAGAAAGGGAAACAGAGGCAGAAAAGCTCATTTTCAAGTGAGCTGAAAAAAAAAAACTGAAAAGGTACCTTGGGGCACACTCAGGAATCTCAGGATTTTGGACACCTTACATTTAATCACAAGTTCAGCATATTTAAAATTTAAAATTATATTTTTCTTGCTTATCTCATAAAGTAAACTCAAATATATGAAAAAAAAAAAGAGTTATTTGAGATAGATTTGAAATTCTATGCTCTTTTTATCAGCACGTTGCCAGAGGGAACACAAAATACCTGATAATCTATTTCCTCTTACAGAGGATTTTTGATGACAAGGGCATTTTCTTCCTTCTGTACGGAGGTGGCCAGGTGTTTCTGTTTTCCATCACATATTGCAATGGGAGGCTATAATACTTCATGGAACAGGGATGGGTGGGTGCCAGCACGGGCTTCATCACTAGCCCTGCAGCTGGCTCACTGCAAACTGGATGGGAACAGCAATCCTGGATTCAGAAGTGTTGAGTAGTGCAGAAAGGGTTTAAATCTGTACGGCAAGCCTTGCTCACTAGCTCTTGAGCTTTTCTGTAGCTAAACCCTATGAACAACTCCATATAAATGAACTGTATTAATTCCAGATCCACGTTAGCATATTTGCAAGGTATTGCACACTCTGCTGGTTACATGCTTGGATCTGTGCTACCTTAGATATATGTTCAATGCTCCACTGCATGAAACAGATTTTTCTGTATTGATTCTGATTGATAAACTTCATTTGATGTGCCTCAAGCCATTTGCCTAAGGAACTGGGACTAGACAGATTTGTTTTGCAGGTGTGAGCAAAGCATAGCTGCCCATAAAACCAGGAGTTTCAAAGGGAGACGGCAGCACAGCTGTGCTTGCTTTATTAATAGACTGTATTCACACACCTGCAGAACTCTGTCTTTTTGTGTGCTGAAATCTTCCAGCTCTGGGACCACCCATTGAAAATCGGTATTTTGGAAAGTCGGAAGAAAACAAAATTTACATTCCCAAAATTAATTTCTTTAAATTACATAGTCTTTTGGAAAATGGTCAAAGCAGTGTGCCTCAGCAGTGTGAGGGCTGGACCATCCAGCACACAGATCTGTGTCTTTTTGATTGTCAGAAACGAGGCTGCAGACTCAGACACCATGTTTAGTTAGAGTTGGTGTCTATGTGTGTGATAGGCTTAGACAATTATAGACAATATAAACCTAACCAACACAGTCAGTGAGTCCAGAGAGCTTTTCAGCTTTCCAATGTAGTTGTCTATTCTCAGATGAGAAAAATAACTCTAGTGGCAAGCTTCAGCTGCCAAAACATCGGTGTCTGGTGTCAGATGCTGTGGTCTGACCTGCGACGACTCCAGTTGCTGCTCCAGCAAGACACTGGTCTCCCACTGGGACAGGGCCATATTGTCGAGTCCTGTGGAGATGTACTGCACCTAGATATCCATAGTTAGGCAGCTGAGCCCTGTTTCATGGACTGTATCAACTAGATCTTCATTAGCTGTAGTGTGGGTTGATAATCCTGACTGGTCTGCAGACACTGCTGTAGACACCTCAAAAATTTAGGTGGAGCTGGTTACCACCCCGGTTTCGTATGCGCTTCTCATGGGTACGTCATCTATAGTCAAAACAGCACAGTAATCACAGATCTTACTGGGTCAGACAGCTGCCCAGCCACAGTGAATGGTACAGGCTGGGAGCTTGTGCTGGTGCACCGTGACTCCGTCATTCATCTTAATCTTCATTAAGATGAACAGAGACCACAGAATGTGTATGGCATTTCATCAGATTTCTCTAACGCTGTGTACAATTTCTCCAACACTGTGTAGGAGGGTGGTGAGTTTTTTTTTTTTTTTTTTTTTTTTTTTTTTTCCCAAGACTTGTTTTTCTGTAGGTTTAAAGCAGCACATCTGAGGGCTGTGTCACTTAGTGAGACCGATCGGTCTGCTTGCAGCACTGCCCTCAGACATGCTGCTCCCAGCTCTGAATGATAACTTGGGATGCCTTAATGGGTAGACAGCCCTACATGTCTATGCATCCAAAGACTATATTAGACACTACTTCATACTGAGAACATATATCTTATTGATAATCAAAATGTTTTTCTGATTCACTGCTTTCTGAAATTCAATCTTTCCTCTTGCAGTTGTGATTGAAATCTGAATTTGCAGGTGCACATGTGATATGAATGACTTTACTGTGCTCTGCAGAACTGCCCTGACATTTTTATCAGGTTCCCATATAGCGCATTTAAGGGCATTGCTGGACTGAGGTCTAAAATTCTAACATCACATCCAGAAGAACAGGAGTTTTCACCGGAGCTCTGATGTCCATTTCTTTACCAGGCAAGACTCTGCTTAACTTACGATAGCTGACAAGAGCTCTGAGTTGGGAAGATTGATTTTTGCTTCTTTATTTTTTAATTAACCTATCCTCTGCTGCACAGTCTAGTTAATATTAATGTGTTCTCCTTGAGCTCTGCTACTTACCTATTGTGCTACATGATCTTCCGTTGCCAAACAATTAAAATACTCTCCCCTGCCCCCTTTTTTTTTCTTTTAATTTTAATTAACTTACTATCTACATTTAATGAGATGGAGGTATTTTATTTTCCAAATCTAAGTACTCAAATTTATGCATATAGTGAAAGCGAGCAAATATTTGGAATACAAAAATTGTCTCTGTGGTTGTTCTCATAGGAAACCCAAATATTTGCTTAGCTCTAAAATGAATTAATAGCAATTGGATAGTTTGCCTTCTGCTACTTATGGTAAGTATTTCTGACAAATGAGTAAATGAATGAAAATTGCAGAGAAACCATATATTTTATTTTAAAATGATAGTTTGTAGGAAAATAGCCAATTGCTCATCTGAGTCATTTTTTTTCTAAACTTGTTGTTTGTTTGTTTGTTTGTTTGTTTAAAAAAAGGAAAAAGAAAAAGGTATCCTTATGATTTTCCACTTATATTGAGTATTTTAACAAAAGTAGATACACATTTTTAAAAATGGCACAGAAAATTCAGTAATAATAACAAATCCATTTCATTCCTCATAAAGTGGAAAGAACTTTCAAATTTAACATTTGCCAACATCTAAAGAGGCTGTCTTTTAGATATGTAGCAAGATATTTATTAATTGTACCTTGCCTTTATGGTGCTCTATACTTAAAAGAAAGCGTTTAGTCATTGTAAAAGAAGGAAAACTACAAATATTTCATGTGACTGAATACATTTGACCATCTACTTAGAAGGACTGAAAAATCATTCAAACTTTATGGGAAATGAATTTTGAATGCTCAGATGCATACAAATACAAAGAGAATAAACTAAGCAATATAAAATTTCTGTGTGCAAAATACATTATTAAAGATATTCTTATTTTTTAGCACATGCTCCAATCCTACTGAATTTAAGGGATTAAAAAAAAAAAAAAAAGAAAAAGACCATGAAAGTGAAGCTGTCTATCAGACTTTCAGTGGAATAGTGTTTTCACCACTTAATGGACATTGAGTTTATTGCGATTTTATGTTTTGTAAATAAATAAATTGATGCAAGATTTTCAGTTCTGTGGAACTAAATATTAATGCAAAATATTTATTACGTGCAAATAAAAGTATATTGCCAGTTGTAGAAAACACAATATGGGGATAACATAAGACAAGACCTAGTAAGGTCCAATGAGTTTATTTCCTGGCTTAGAGCTGCAGAGCAGATCTGTGGCTGCCACCTAAAAATATAATTGCCAGTCTGCACAGTGCAGCCACTGAAAGCTGGCAGTCTGAAAGGATATGTATATAATAGCACATTCAATATCTGCTATTATCGTAATGTCAGACAATGTGCTGTCTTTAAGCACTTGCCACTTGCAAAAGCACTCTACCTGAGCACTAAGCCCCAGGGAAATGACTTTAACTGAAAAACTTGTTCTTGCTGTACTGTGTTAGACACAGTGATGGCAACCATTTGCAGGAGTTAAATGAAGTTCAGCTAGTGATGGCTCTGATTTTAACCTTGTTTTAATCTCAGATTATATGAAATCCTCTTGCTTTACAGCAGAGACTCAATAGAAAGGCAATTTCAGAACTTTGTACTTCATTTATTGGTAAGCAGAAGCTGAGGAGGAAGGTGAGACCTGTTCACACAGAGTTTACCAAACACCAGGACACCGAATAAATGATAGTTAAAGCTTACACCTTGGTGGTTTGCAAACTGACTGACTTTCAGAGCAGTTCATTTTTAGTTTTGCCACCTCAGCATACTGAGCAATATTATCTTTTGTGTATCTTCAGGAAGCTGGTGCAGTTACTCTAGGGACTCATCAGATCTTTTTTGTCCATAAGACTAGGGAGGAGAAAAAATGCCTAAAGTGTTTTTACATTTGTAGATCTTCTGATTCAGGTTCTTTAAACATTTACTTGCTTTCTAAGAGTGATATGTTATAAATTCTCACTGATATGGGGCATGCCTGTGGAAAAAAAATAAAATAAAATATGACTTCTTCCACTGATTATTCTATGAATATAATCACACTTCTGCTTTATGATATACTTCAGCAATAATGGGCTGAGTTGATTGTACCTGTGATACTCAGTAATCACTGGTAACCCCGTCATGAATGATGTTATTATGGTATCTTTGGACTGCAATTTGGTGGGCATTTGCGTTCAGCTTGACTACACTTTCTCCCTTGCCGATAATTAATTGTCAGCACACTGCAGTCCATTAAAGATGTGTGAGACTTTGAGACACAGCTTGGATCTCATATTAGCACTGGAGAGGCTTTATCTTACAAGGCAAAGAGAGCAAGTGCTGGGTTTACAGGTAATTGAACCGCTTATCATTATCATGACTGATTCATATAAGTTGCTGCAGAAAGCAATTAAGTAGTACAATAAAATGAAGGGTGTGATTATGGATGAACTTTTAATTATAGTTGGAAATGTTCTAAATCTGAATGAAATTCATGAATTAGCTGTACCTCCTTCCTTTCCTTCTCAAGCCACTTTTCCAGGTGACAGATTCACCCCTGATATCTGTTGAGGTGGAAGTCTGTCTTTTATCTCAAAGCCTCAAATCACAGGACTTTTTCCACTATCTGAGATTTCACTTTCAGCCACCAGTTGGTTTGGCTCCTAAGCAGACTTCCATTCATGTAATGGTGAGGATAAAAGGCAGCTCTTTGGATCAACATGTAAGTCCTGTAAATATCAGAGAAGGAAGAAAAAAAAAATGAAGACAGAAGCACAGCTGCACAACTAAATTTTATCCTTCCCTTGGCAATTTTGGAAGCCTCCCCTTTGACCCACTTGTTCATCTAGGACTTTGGGCAGGGCATAGGAGATACATTCTTCAAGCTCTCGATATATTCCTGATGGTGACCATGAACTCACTGGCTGGTGTGAGTTGGATTCCATATCTTTTCTCAGGATAGACAAATTGTACTGAGGCTATTTTAAAGCCATTGGCTTCTTGAAAATTAAATCTGGAAAATGTAATAACATTAAATAGCTTGGTACAAGATTAACATTAACTGCCTGACACTGTTTTAAAGGGGGACTTCCTTGTACAAGCTGATTAATAAGTTTTCATACACAACCAGAGTTCAGCACTTACCAGAGCTGTCTAGCTACAACAGCAAAAGGCATCTAAAGTCAAGCAAAAGGCATGTAGAACTGAGAACTGACTTATTCACAGTTTTAAACAGAACAGCAGGTATGTATACCAGATGTTACCATCAATCCAATCAAATAGGCTGATTGGATTGCTCAGTTTTGATAGGTGAAGTACTGTAGTAGATGTATTTGCCCAAAGAATGTATACCTTGAAGTATATTATTGTTCTTTACCAGTTTATCATGAAAGGCATTAAATGACTATTGTATATTTAATTTATTGTAATCGGTATCATTGTTTTAAAGGCTGCCATTGTAAGAGCTGTTTTCTCTTTACAATTTACTGTTAACAAGCCAGCAAACCGATTGCTAACTCAGAAATATGTAAAATATTTTTATACAAGATTTCTTCTGTTCCTTCCAAATATTTCTGCCCATCTTAATGAGATGAAAACTATATTCTTGTCCTGCCTGGAGACTTTGGGATAACTCTTGTAAGTCATAATAAATGACACTTCAAACAAATCACCATTATCAAAAGATTTGTTTGTTTGGAAGGCGGCTAGCAAAGAGAAGACAAAGGATAAAAATTCATTTTTCAGTAAGCCCTGTATATCCAAGTATTTCACAACTACCAATAAAGATATTTGTTGTCTCTATGAAGCATGTCCACACACTTTTTTCAGCGTTGCCTTGAACCTAGCAAAAACTGTTCATCTTCTTTCCTGTGATTTTTTTTTTTAACTTCTGAAAATGTTTGCAATGGCTGTGTGATTGCATTGTACCAATCTGTTGAAAAATAGCTTTAAAAGTATCATTTGACTGTGCAAAAACCATTACCAAAGCACAAAAGCTGGATCCTGAAACAGTGCTTGTGGGTTTGGACCGCAGTGTCTGTGGGTTTAGACGGCATTTCCCATTAGACATGAAGTATTATCTCGGGCCATCATAAATTTATTGAGTACAGACTACAGCTATTATCGCTGATAGTCATGAGGTGTACCACAAGATAAGGTTATATTGTTTCTGGTAGACTCTCAGCACAGCAGGTGAACATTCACCTGTATTCATTTGCAGCCACAGGCAAGCATTTGCCTGGAACTGGGTGGAGAGCATACAAGTCTATCTGTCAGCTATCTACAAACCTAATGTGCATCATCCTTTGAATATAGCATTACAGGTATTGCTTGCACTAAATGTTGATCTTTGCAGCTCAAGTGTCCATCTAAAAATGGTGTTGATGTTATCAGTATGCAAAGTTTTGCTGTTCATTCTTGAATCCTCCTCCATTGTTGCTTGGAAGAATCTACAAGTATTTGTGTTGTTTTCTTGTGATTCTCGTAACTTCTGTTTAAAAGAAATAAACAAACAACAAAAACAAAACCTGAAATGTTGCACCAGAACCATAATGATTTGCTTATTTTGGATGTGTTTTGGTAGAGTTCAGGAATTTAATCTCTTTTAGTTCTTTTTGAGTGATGGCTGTGCTGAAGTTCTGTCCCTGAAGGCACTGGAAACCAATCTAACAGACAAAATCGCACAACTTGTTTATGAAAAATACCCACAGTACACATCTCTCACATGTTCTTCACAGGGGCCTCTCTACGAAAAAAAGGACAAATAAAAAAGATGAAATGTGCTGCTCTTGCCTTGCAGCCTAGTAAGATCTCAAGCTTGGGTTATGAACACAAGTGGGAATATTGGGATAGAAAACTGCACTGAGCCACACTGTTCCAAAGCATAACACACTAACTAGCAAGATCAGTGGCTCAACCTCCAAGAATTTCAAGAAAATTCTGACTGAGGAGATACAGAGGTAGAAGTGGGGAGTTATCTGTGATAACATGAAAAGTAAAGTTAATAGTGACAATTGTTTTTGAAACTTGGTGGAAATAAATAGCTAGTCTCAATTGAACTCAAATTGGTCCATAACTATGTGTGACAGTGAGATATCTCAGCAAGACACAAATCTTCCCACATCTAATTTTGAAATAACATATATAACTAGAAAATGTCTTCCTAACCAACCCATTTTGGAGCACACTAGTGGCTGACTCTCTCCATAATGTTCCTAAACAATGGAAGAGTCCTGGAACTAGGTCCTCATGTTTCTGCCTGGGTTTTCCTGGGTTGAAATGAAATAACACCTGTTGCACAGATGCCATCTGTGAGATAGTGAGTCAGTGTGCTGTAGACCTGTTGAGCTCACAGTGCAAAACCAGATCAGTTGTCAACTGTGTGTAAATGGCCCAAATCTTGTTCTCATATTTACAGAACATTTCCAGGGGAGGGAGGCTGTTTTGCCTGCTAGTCCCATCCAGGATCCAGGAATCAGAACTGGAATCAACCATCACATCTCTCCAGATCTGCTCTGTCAAGATTATTGTTCTGCATCACTTCTGAGGCAGATCAGCAGCTAGTTCTCTGTGATCAAGCAGAGAAATCAAGATGATATACAGTAAAGGCTTTGCTTGTGGAGTATAGATTTGAATTAAATCCTTACCTCTTCATTTCTCAGACATTCTGGGAATGTGTTAGGTCTTTAGAGATTTTTGTCCTACAAAACAACACATGAGCACCTGCTCACAGTTTAGCAGTTTACACAGTTTGATTCGTCTGTGAAAGCACTTCATCTGGACTTCAATTATTAGACTGCATTTTAATACCAAAATATTCACATTTCTCCCATTTTACTTTCTGAAGCAAATATTACCAGTGATGACTTTCTCATTTTTCATTTCAGTGGCTAAATTTGAGTTGAATCACCTAAAATCCTTTGACAGATTTTGTTAAAGTAGAAGAGTCCACAAACTAATTTGAATAGAAATGAATATGAAACTAAATGGAAGCTATGGCATATAATTATATTCTTCACAAAAGAAAATATCAAGCATCCATTTTACCCAAAGCAAACAGGAAATAATTAGCTAAATTTTGAGACCTTTACTGCAACAGTGATACTTAATCTGGTAAGTAGCTACTCCAAAAGAAATGAAAATAAGCTTAGAGATCTCAGTGTAAAAAGGAGTGACAGTATGTTAACTGAATACAATTTGTGTAATTTTTCAGAATATGGACCAGTAAATAATAATGATAATTTTCTTATAAGTTATTGTTTAATCACCGTTTTGCCTCTGAGGAGAAGTAGATCAATCCCAAAATAAATATGTAAAAGGAAAAAAAAGTCAGAGTTTAAGCAAACAGAGGAATGTAATGATCATTTAAAAAACATACTGATTAAATTAATGATTTATAACGAAATGTAAAAATCTCTGGTTGCAATATTAACTAAAGGAATATGGTTTTACTCTGTGTATTAACCCACAACCTACTTTAACAAAAAATATGCCACTGATCTATCAGATGTCATAACCATGTATTCATCATTACTAATGAGGTCTTGCAGAGGAGTCAGTATAGACTTTGGACATTTTTGTTTTTTCTTGATTAAGAATATTTTGAGGGGGCTAAAGGTAAGGAATTTTGTCTATATCCAAGACTGAGATGTCTTTTCCCTCCTCCAGTATCTTTCCTGAATCTCTTTGATAGCCGAAAGATTATACAGAGCCATTGACATAACTTGGATTTAAGAATCACATTTGGGTAGACTCAGCTGCCTTTGAGAGGGGCACCTATTTTCTTACTACTGACTTCAAAGAAAATTTGGCTTCCATATTTATCTGCTCTGGATTTCACCTGAGGCAGATACCTGAATTGACTGATGAGAACACTCCTCTCTACAGGAGAGAACTTTACAGAACTTTGAGGCACATTTTACCCACAGATATGGCTAAGACAACACATTTCCTCTTAGCTATTCTGCCTGAATTTTGCACATCGGATTTTCATTATGTTCTGGTTCTGTTGTCTAGGTTATGACGCATGGTTATAACAAAAATCTTTGTTGGCATCCTATCTTGTCACAACCAGACACTTTCATGTTAATTGCAGAACATAGCACTAAAGATGTCCAAGAGATGTCAAAAGTATTTGAGAGAACTGGAGATTTTGTACATAATTTTCGGATTTCATTGTTCAAATTTAAGTTCTTCAGCTCCTGCATAAGCAATACAAATGCCTTAATTTTCAAGGAAATTGATACAATTAAATGGATTCCTCTTTGAGGAGTCTACCCATGCATTATGTGTGAAATTTAGGTGTCTACCTCTGAGAACTCTTATAAAAGCTTATTTTGGCACCTTATCTTGGCAACCCAATGTTGACCATAGAGATGCCTTCCTTAAGATGGACAAATAATATCAGATCTAATGAGCTTCATGTCAAAACAGCAAAGCCCATCTGTTTGCCTTAGTCTTCCCACAATGGCACTAACAATAAATAGCACACCCCCTTCCTCCCACTTCTCAATATGCACTGTGAATGTGGGACTCTACTTCCCACCAATGAAAGAGAAGGGATGAAACCTTTGTGAACCATCCACCTGCCTGTTCCCTGGCATTTCTCAACCATAAAGCATGCACCTTAAAATGAAAGTGACTGGTGTAGCATAGCCATGGTATGCCTAGTGATTATATTTCAGCTAAGATGACTCTATTTCTCCTTAGAACCCAAAGGAATTGCTATAACAGAAATTGCTATGTACAACACTGAAGAAATTCTCCATACCGATCAATCTAAGTGCAATTTATGTGCAAGAACCATGAAATGAAGCTAAGTTATTCTGGCACCTAATAAGTGAATGAGATGACATTTTTCTCTGATTGAAAGCCCACAGTTCTTTAATTATAGAGCATCAGGCCAAACCTATCTTCATTTCATGCATTTTGGGTTGACCATAATGGTTTAAATTTTCAGCTTGCTTCTTCATTCTGAGCCTCTTGCAAAGACATAAAACCAATCTGCCAGTGCAAATATCACTCTCAGTTACCTCTCCAAAAGCATGGGGGAAATAGCATAACATCCTTCTGACCCAGGAGGGTGGCTGATGTTGCTTACCAAAAAGGATAGTAAATGATTTCAACTATTTGTGATATTAACTTCATTTGTAAATCACGGATGCTAGCTGTAGGTGATTTGCTAATGTGTCTTGATGTCATTTATATTGCTGCTTTTTTTTTTTTTTTTTTTTTTTTTTTCGTAGAATCATAGAAAGGTTCAGGTTGGAAGGGACCCTCATGGTCACCTAGTTCCAACCTCCCTGCCATAGGCAGGGATGCCACCACTAGATCAGGTTGCTCAGGGCCACTTCCAACCTGGCCTTGAACACCTTCAGGGATGGGGCATCCACAGCTTCTCTGGGAAACCTGTGCCAGTGCCTCACCACCCTCTGAGTGAAGAATTTCCTCCTAACCTCTGATCTAAATCTCCCCTCTTTTAGTTTAAAACCATCCCCTCTTGTTCTATCATTATCTGACTGAGAAAAAGGTTGCTCTTCATCTTTCTTATAAGACCCCCTTTAAGTACCGAAAAGCTGCAATGAGGTCACCCCGGAGCCTTCTCTTCTGTAGGCTGAACAGCCCCAGATCTCTCAGCTTTTCTTCATAGAGTTCCAGCCCTCTGATCAACTTTATGGCCCTCCTCTGGAAGTCCTAAACTTTCCAAGTAGTTTGTTGTTCTGCCGATTACCTCAGTATTTCCAGAGGTCCGTGCATAAATCAGTAAGTAAAAAGACCCACAAAATCAGTTTTTCCACTACCCATGGCAACACTATTCAATGAATTTTCTTACTTGTGTCTGCAGAATGTCTCTGACAAGCCTTCAGTATCACACCAGCCATTTCACAATGCTGACAGACTGCTTCCAATGTACAAGGGACATTGAATGAATCAAAACAATTGGGAAGTGTGACAATGACTTCACTCTGTCAGGAAGATAGTTTGAAGGGCATAACTGAGGTGATATATTTTAATCATCAGGGTAGCAACATGTTCTTTGACAAGAACATTTTGTATTAGCCAGAAAAGCATAATCTTTATGGCAGGTCAGATTATACTGATACGTGAAATGGTGTAAATTAAAAATGTACTACTCATTTTAACAATTAATATCATAATTTAAAAGCAGGAGTTTGCTACAGCTCTAACAGCATTTTCATTTTCTCTTTTCATCCTTTTTCCTTTTTGTATTGAAGTATGCTTTCATAGTTCTTATTATTGGAAAGTATCTGGCTTCAAAATATTAACTCATATTTTATTCCCTTAGGAAGGTGCTACCATTTCATCCAGAAACAGTTTAGAAAGGAAGTAAAATTTCCATTGGATTTTTGGATGGGTTTACTCTCACAATTAAAAATAAATGAAAACTTTCAGAGTCCAATTTGAAGTCTGCTCTCTCAATAAAATGCATGGAGATCCATGCTGGCAACTTCTATTAATACTAATTCAAGTTATTAGGTATATCTTCCCCAGGCACTGATGGGAGAGTTTCCTGCTTATTTGCAAAGTGGAAGAGAATGATCCTCCTGTGATATAGCTTCTGGAAATGTGAATTAGGCATAGTTATGAAGGAAAATGAAAAAATCTGTTTTCAGATGATACTGTAGAAAGGTAGTAGAAGTTAGAAAGTCAAGGGATATGACAGAGTACTGGATGAAATAGTGACCTTGGCTGATATATGTGTTGCAGCAGGTGTTGGTCTTGATAAATGGATCTTGTAAATCAGGGGGAATGTTGTACCATCCCATCTCAGATGAAAAAGTTTAAGCACTCCTGGTGAACTTTATAAATGCCAGATAGCAGATGCACTTTGGGGCTGTTAACATTTGCACACTTTATTATACACCTGAAACACAGAAATCACATTGGCAGAACTTCTGAAGCTCAGTGTGGAGTTCCAACCTCCATTACCTGCTGAAAGAAGACATATGTCTGACATACCATTAATAAGAACAAGCTTAAATAAATTGTACAATAAGTGGCAGAGGAATTTTGCATGTACTTTTGTGCATTGTATGTAGAGCTCTTTCATTGTATGAATGATTTGTGGGCAGTTATTCAAAAAGTCTTGTTCCCAATTTTTTCACAACTCTTCAGGCATTTGATTTGCTTTTTAGTAACTTGTTCATGCACAGGTCTATTCATTTTATCAAAATGGAAGTGCATGTGTGCTATTTCATGGTACTGTATTGCTACTATGACCTGATTTCTCAGCTGATTCAGGCTGTATCATACCCCTGTCCTGACTGGCTCAATATTGCTGTGAGAATAGCAGGTCATCTGGGCATTTGCTTTTCATAGATCAGTTTGTGTTTCCACAATCTGATAAATCATAATGACACTTAAAAGCTTTCCTCTTTACCTACATTTGGAGTAAGGCTACACCCAAAATATCATTGCTAGAAATATATAAAAATGTATACTAATTTTATGTAAAATGGTGGAACTATACTTTAAATACTCTGTTGTTCACTGGGGAGATTTATGCTTGTCCTCCAGTCACATTATAGTTGATTTCTTTAAGACTTATTTAAAATGCACTGTAAAATATACAAAGTGAAGATCATATTTATCCATAAAGTCTTACAAGTTAATTGACAGATTTGGAGCTGCCATTAGCTATTCTCATCCAGAGAGAACTAGCTTGCAGAGAAAGTTAATAATTTGGTAAGTTTTTAGTGGACGTAACAAGAAACTTCTGTCTTAAGGAAGAACTAGAATAATTTGAATGGAAATAACTTCACAATTCAGAATTTCAAAGTATCCGTGGAACAAATATGGCTAATATAATTGGTTAGCCATGCTGACAATGCAAACTGTTCTGCAACTTTAAGGCATAGAGACAACAAAAGACATCAAATTATTTCAAAATCACTTTGTTACTGAGCATCGCAGCAGGAGAGAGCATGTGTGTGGTCTTGATCCGTCTGACAGAGTAACACAGAAGCAATTTTCCTTGATATTTTCCATGATGGTCACTTCCCATCTTAATGGAAATATTTTATCTTTTAAATATTTCAGATTTTTAATATGAATATTTCTATTTCTTAATAAATATGGAAACCAGAGTCTATTTTTTCAGAAGAGTCTACATTTTTTGCTCATGTCTTACTTTCCTATTTTCATGCAAATCAGAGTGACATTGAAAATGCCCATTAATATTACAACCTTTGCATACAGACTTTCTCTGTGCAAAAACTTTTAAAATAAAATTCTGATTTGGAAAGCTTCAGAATTTTCCATTTCAGAGTCGTAAAGAGCTTTAACTTCCCACCTAGGCAGCAATGAGGCAATAAAAGATTTAGAAGAATAGGGAAATATTTAAGCATACTGAGAGCTTAAAGCTTTGTTAATCAAGGGATGCTTCTGCTTTTCATATTCTTTATTGAATCTTATATTTATTTGAATCTCATTTCCAGCTCATGCTTTTATTGGAGATGTGTAAGACAATCATGCACATGATGGTACTACTCCTGGTTAACTGGGGAGGTCCCAGTTGACTGGAGATTCCAGACTGTGACTCCCATCTACAAGACGGGCAGGAAGGAGGATGCGGGGAAGTACAGGGCTATCAGTCTGACCTCAGTGCCAGGGAAGGTCATGGAGCAGATCATCTTGGAGTGCCATCACATGACACGTACAGGACAACCAGGTGATCAGACCCAGTCAGAATGCATATATGAAAGGTGGGTCCTGCCTTACTAACCTCATCTCCTTTTATTGCAAGATGACCTGTTTAGTGGATGGGGAAAAGACAGTAGGTGTTATTTACTTGAACTTTAGAAAGGCATTCAATACTGTTTCCCACAAGATTCTTCTGGAGAAACTGGCTGCTCATAGCTTGGACAGATGTACTGTTTTCAGGGTAAAATAACTGGCTCAATAAAAATGACCTGGCTCAAAGGGTTGTTGTGAATGGAGTTAAATAGAGTTGGCAGCTGGTTACAAGTGGTGTTTCCCAAGGCTCAGTACTGGGGCCAGTTTTCTTTAGTACCTTTATCAATTATCTTGATGAACAGATTGAGTGCATCCTCAGTATGTTCGCAGATGACACCAAATTAAGCAGGAGTGTTGATCTGCTAGAGCATAGGAAAGCTCTGCAGAGGGATCTGGATAGGGTAAGTTGATGGCCTGCATCCAGTTGTATGTCATTCAACAAGGCTAAATGTCGAGAGCTGCACTTGGGGCACAACAACCCCATGCAGGGATATAGGTCTGGGAAAGAGTGGCTGGAAAGTTGCCTGGCAGAAAAGGACCTGGGGGCACTGGTCGATGGCTGAATATGAGCCAGCAGTGTGCTCAGGTGCCCAAGAAGGCCAACAGCATCCTGGCCTGCAACAGTAGTAGTGTGACCAGCAGGACTAGGGAAGTGATTGTCCCTCTGTATTTGTCACTGGGGAGACTACACCTTGAGCACAGTATTCAGTTTTGGGCCTCTCACTACAAGATGGATAGTGAGTTGCTCAAGCTTGTTCAGGAAAGAACAACTAAGCTTGCGAAGAGACTAGAAAATAAGACACCTGAGGAGCAGCTGAGGGAACTGGGGCTGTTTAGTCTGGAGGAAAGGAGGCTGAAGGGAGACCTTATAACTCTCTACCAGTACCTGAAAGGAGGTTGTCACAAGGAGGATGTTGGTCTATTTTCTCAGGTGACAAGTCATAGGATGTGAGGCAATGATCTCATGTTGCACCAGAGGAGGTTTAGACTGGATACTAGGAAGAGTTTATTCATAGAAAGGGTGATCAAGGCACTGGAACAGGCTGCCCAGGGAGGTGGTGGAGTCACCTGGAGGTATTTAAGAGACGCATAGAAGTGGTGCTTAGGGAAATAGTTTAGGGGTGGACTTTTAGTGTTAGGTATATGGTTGGACTTGACGGTCTTGAAGGTCTTTACCAACCAAAATAATTCTATGATTCTATGGTATCAAAACATGTAGGTGTCACAGTTAAGTATTTCTGTTAGGAAAGCTTTAGGATGAGCTAGGATCATAGAGCGGCTAGAGAGACGAAGAAATACAAATTACTTAAGAAAATGAAACTTCTAGTTATACCATAAAGCTCAGTTTTTGGTCACATATGAAAAACTTTGTTTTTATTAAAGAACGTAAGCCATACACTGAGTCTGAAGTATACTGTATAAATAAGTCAAGCAGAAATCAATATAGCAGAGTAAACCTACTCAAAATTGTCAGGGCACTGAAAGGAATGATGGCTATGCAGTCAAACAAGATGAGAACGTATTTGAGACTCTTACATGTAATGCCTTAAGCAAATGAATATCTATTTAGGGATGGAGTCAAAAAACAAGTTGAGAAAGCTTATGTTTGGGCAGACAGTAGCTAATGCAATTATTTCTCACATTCTCTGCATGTATGTTCAACTTGTTAAATTCTACTTTGAATTTCAAGCTCTAACTATCCCCATACCACAACCACTGAATTTCACTTGAATCTAATTAGTTTCACATGGGTTTTATATTTGACATAAATCTGGCCCATATTTGTTGACAGGACTGATAGTACCGGGCTATGTTCCAAGCAGGCAGTGAGACCCCAAAGCTGGGGGAATTTCCCTGGCTGCTGGTTGCCTGGTAGCTGACACATCCCTTGTGCCATGTCTCCACTTTAATAAGCTTTTCCTCATGGTCATGCAGAAACAAAGTATAGCTCAACACAATAAATCAAACCAAATCAGGAGTTACAACTCATCTTCATCGGATCGCAATGCCAATGAAAACTTAAATGCTGCAGTGACATGGTACTGCTGTATGTGAATGCAGCTCTGAAAAATAAATATGTAAATAAATATGATGCTGTGTTGTTTTTTACTGTGAGGAATACTACCATGATGAATACCTACTTGGAAAGAATAGGAATCATAAAATAACTGTTCTTAAAACTGATGCCATATAGATGAAAGCGACAAATCAGTATAACCTAAGAATTGCTGTAATTGGCCAGGTCCCTTTCTGGCCTGGGACCCTTCCTCTGACACTAGACAGCAGCAGTGATGAAGAGCATAGGAACAGGGCAAATAACTCCCAGCCTCTAGTAATTTACACCACAGAGATTTGCAGGTGTCTTCCTGTCTTATAGTCCTCAATGGGTTTCTTCATTACCTTTGCCTAGTAGTTTTCTAAACACCCAAAAATGTTTAGTGCCCAACAATATCCTAGGTGAAAAACATTTAACACATTTGTTATACAAAGAAAAAGGTAGCAATGTAATCAAGCAGCAGTAAAGCTACTGCACTCATGAATGATGCTGAACGCTAAACCTTGGCTAGGTGGACATGGATATCTCCTTTGGGGATTCGCAGCTGTGTCCATTTTCCAGCTCTTAAGCATCAAATTCAAGGTTAATTCTTGCTTTACAACCAAGAAGGAAAAGAAATGAAGAGCAGAGACAGAGACCAATTTACGCCTTGTTGTCTGTATCCCTGCTGTGGTCATATGCATCCAGAGTTCAAGCAAACAACTTGATATAATTTTCTGTCTGATCTGAATCCCTTTCCCTCATGTAACTGGAAAACTTCCTTACTTTTAGACTAAAAAATAATATTTCCTCCTGGCAGTGTTGTACTCCATACAAAACACATCAACATTCAGCAAAAGCAGGTGCAGTTCAGGTGTGTCCAGTGAGAGATGTAAACCACAGACAGGAATATGTTTCTTAATTTTCCTGTCTTGGCCAAGAGCTGGAGAGCAAGCAGTATGCAGCAACCTCCAAGCATTAATAAATGCTTCCCTTGACTTATGTGAGGCATCTGGGGTTAGCCCCCAGACACTGCAGATGAAGAAAGCAACACAACTGACAGAAGCAATTACAGCGATTGGCCTGTTGCAGGATCACTTACTACAGTCAAATAGGTAATATTTGCAAAGTAAAATTAAGCAAATTAAGGCTTTTTAAGTGTCAGGAAATTTTGGAGAGATGGCTGGATAATGAGAGTGTTTATTTCGCATTCCAGAGCTGCCAGGGGCTGATACCAGAGCACAGGTTAGTCTCATGGAAGAGTCTCCAGGCACATCTCAGTGTGCTCAGCGTGGAGGTGGCAGGGGTGCTGCCCGGTGCACCACCAAGCCCAGCACCTCATATCCCAACTGTTCTTACTGGTTGGTGATTGGTTGGTCACCATTTTTTGAAACTGTCTGATTGTCTGCCCATTTTCCATGCAAGAAAGTGTTCCTATATAAAATATATTTATTTATATATACATCTATATTTATTTTTCAATATATAAATATATAAGTACATGTTTGTATATAAATTCACATAGAAGTGGTTGTACAAATATGTATAGATAAGTATTATATTTGTGTGTACATTTTATATCTCTAGATATTTAGATATATAACATAATGAAACATTTATAAATTCAATATATATATATCCTTAAAAGTGTAGGTATACAATAGATAACAACTAAAATGATCCAGGGCTGCAGAACTGTCCCAGAAGGCCACCAAGGGGCCCTGCACAACTCCTGGCTGGACAAAGAAGAGACAAGGCCTCAGAGGGCCCTGCTGGTCCCCACCCCAAAGGACACTGTGGAGCTCCTGGGGCTCTGCTCGGGGATGCCAGGCACAGGCACCGTGGTCAGCTGAAATGGAAATCCAGCACAAAATGCCAACAGAAACAGAACGTGTGAGGACAATAAGAAAAAGTTCCAGAAGAGACTGCATGGACCAGAAGAGCAGGCAGATGGACCTGTGATTCAGAAACTCCACTTCCAGATGAATTTTGCACAGAGGGTGAGTGCTGGACATCTCTCTGCCCACGGTTGTGGGGAGCTACTAGCTCCATGTGAGACCAACATGGGGTGCATCCTGGTGCTGCACGTGCTTCCTTCTCCTTGGGCCAACAGCGACCTTATAGGGAGCTCCAAAACTCTGGGCTGACTGAGATAGGATGAAGAAGTCAGTGGTGTGCACTATTCATGTTCCTGTCCAGGAGCACAGCCAAGGAAAGGGGAAGGGGCACAGCAGAGGTGGCAGGCAGGAGTTATTAGAGAGGCTGGTGAAGGCCATCAGCACTTAGTAGCAGAGATCATAGTGCCTCCTCACCCTGATGGGGCTTTGCCAGTTGCTGTCTGCCCCTCAGGACATGCTGCTTCTGCTGAATCCCCTTCCTGTGCTGGAGAGGACCAGGGCCATTCATTTTTGAGCCCCATGCCACACCTATCAGGTTCTTTTTAGGAGCATGCTAGTTTCAGATATGTCTCACTGTGTCCTTCAGGAGCTGATTAACAGCTGGTTAACAGTTCCACCCCACCACTGTGAGTCATCAAAATTTAGTCACTGTCTCTGCTTCTCATCTGGTTGTCCTGAGAAATGGCAAGTAGATGTGTGCTAGGGTCTTGATGACCTGTTATTGCAGGTTTCCACAACACATGTAATTTTTATAATCCTTTTCCTGCTGATATTTTGCACCGTGTTCACATTCTCCCTCCATTCATATCAATATAAGCAATTTTACTACAATTTTCCACATCCTAAGCAGATTCCCAGGCTTCTATTTCTAATACACTGTAGGCACTTTGGTACCAGCTGTCAAAAAATGACAGCTACCTCTAATGATTCATAAGTTTTCTTCTCAAAAGTCCCCAAGCCTCTGGTGTTACCTCTCAGAATTTAGCACTGTATTATAAATTTTCCATTTTCCTGGCACAGAATTGCAAATGAATATTACAATTCATTTCCTTCTATGCAATCATTTTGTCTATAAATTCTAATCTGATCTGATCTTCATATTCTATTTTATTGTATTCTCATGAGCTTTACGGTGTGCCTCCCTGCTTTCTGATTGTACATTATTCATTGTACATTATCCCTTTTTATCCATGAAAAACTGGAAAAAAAGTTTGAGAGGATGGGAAAGAGACACTTGCCATTGACAAGACAGAAAGAAATCTACTGAGTAATGGAAAAAATACCTTCTTTCACTTTTAAGTAATATTGTAAATGCTTTTCCTGTGAGTTATAATACTCTTTCACTGACTCTCCTGCTACATATTATCAAGGGTTATCTCACTGGCAAATCAGAAAATTATTGGTTATAATAGAGACGTCAGTTGACATCAGATACAGATCTTGATCCAGGTTCAACATGCCAGATTTATGGTTGATAGCAGAAGCTGACTCTCTCCTGAGATTAGCAGCATAGTGATCAGTGCCATAAAGATAATATGAAATTCAGTTCCACAGATCCATTGTTATAAGAAAGCTGGGGTGTTCAGAGGAAAACTGAGCTGTGCAAGAATCAGGCAGATATTCTTAATGAGTTCACATTAATAACAATAAAACTATTTTCTGTACATGATTCCATCCCAAAGGTTGTCTCAGACAATCTAAATCATTGAAAAGTGACTTTAAAAACTACAAGAGGTTTGTATCTTCACTCATATAGCCTGTTAGTAACAGCTGGATAAATATTATTTCATAACATGAAAAATTAAGTCATTCCAATAATTTATCATCAGGCTATTAAAATAATTTGGAATGCTGTTTCAGTCATTAGAATGATTATGAAAATCTGCAATAAAAGTGTGTTCAAAGACTGATTAAATAACTAAAGAGGTCTATGCAGGCCTTTGTGTTAGGATCAGTTGTCTTCTGCAGCAGCCGTAGCATGGCATCCACCTCCAGATATCAGAGTATGCACAAAGGTTAAATAAACAAATAGTTAAAATACGTTCGATATGATTCTGTGTGTCTCTAGTACATCTTTTTAAAAATGGGAGTGATGTTTCCCTTTTTCCAGTCACCAGGGACTTTACCTGACTGCCAGGATTTTTCAAATATGATGGAGAGAGGCTTGGCAACTCCATCACCCAGTTCCTTCAGGACCCTGGGATGCATGGCATCGGGTCCCATAGACTTGTACCTGTTCAGTTGTATCAGGTGGTCTCAAACCTGCTCTTCACTTACTAAGGGAGGAACTTTGCTCCCCAGCCTCCATCTACAGGATCAGGAAAATGACGTTTCCAGAGACATGGGAGGCCTCAGTGAAAACTGAGGCAAAGAAGTTGTTGAATACCTCAGCCGTCTCTATGTCTGCCGTTGCCAGTTCTCCCTCACCATTTATCAGAGCGGGTACACTCTCCTTGGCCTTTCTTTTCTCGCCAGTATACCTATAGATATTTATGTGGAGAAAAACAAATATGTATGTATATTTCAATGGACATATCTTTAGATGTGAGCAACTCCCAATGCAAGGGAAGGGGGTGGCCAACCAGAGGGAGGCCTGAGCTCCTGTGGGTGTGTTGGTTCCAAAAACTGCCCACCAGAGAATGACAGAGCACCACGGAAACACATGCAGCATGCATGATGGGGTGCCTACCCTGAGTGCACCTGGGTGAAGTGGGCAGGGTGTCGGGTCCTGCCAGCCAACCACAGGCTTGCCTAAGGGCACAGGTGTGTGGTGGTTTACAAAGTGGTGGCTTCTGGGGAGGGAAGAGGTGGGGTAAATGCACCACAGGACGGGTATAGGGGCAAGATGGGGCAGTATCTCCCCCGGGGCTGAGGGGTGCCTTACAGGGGAAGAACGGACAGCCTTGTCAACCTTGCCATGCTGCCACAGAGCTTCTCAGCAGCCTGATTTCTCCTTGATTCCTGGGCTCCATCTTGGGTGCCTGCAGCATGGACTCAGCCCTTGTCCCACAGGGGAACAGTGAATGGCTGCACTGCCTCCAGAGGTACTCGTGTGCGCCTGGCCTTCACCAAGCAGCTGAGAAGAGGAGACCATCCTCCTGAGGTTGAGGCAGTTCCCTTTCATTTCCAAGTGTCCGTTGCTGCCTTCATGTTTTCCGGCTCAGCCCGAGTGGAAAATACCCCTCTCCCATGGCAGCAAGAATAGAGCTTCCTGGTTCCATCTGAGCACAGGGTGTGCTGCTGCCTTGTATTTGGTCAACCAAGCGCATTCAGTCCTGGAGGCTATGTTGCATCTGTCTGTGTCTGTATGTGGCATCATGCTCTGAGGGTCTCTCCATTCACAGTCACAGAATCACAAACTGGTTGAGGTTGGAAGGGACCTTGTCATCTAGTCCAAGCCCCCTGCTCAAGTAGGGGACACATAGAGCAGGTTGCCCAGGACAATGTTCAGGTGGCTTTCAAAGATGTCCAAGGGGGGAGACTCCACAGCCCCTCTGGGAAGTCTGTGCCAGCGCTTACTCACCTGCACTGTAAAGTGCTTCCTGATGTTCACATGGCACCTCTGGTGTTTCAGTTTGTACCTATTGCCTCTTATCCATCACTGGGCACCACTGAAAAGAGCCTGTTTCAATCCTCTTTGCACTCTCCCTTTAAGTACTTACATGCATTGATAAGATCAGCCTTCTCTTATCTAAGTGAAATAGCTTAGAGAAGCTTTTTACAGAGTTCTGAAAAGAGTTCACAACTCTTCACTCCTCTCTTGCCACTTTTTGTTCCATATCACAGTTCTTTGAATCTTGTTGAGTCTGCTCAGCCTCCCTGCTACATAAAGGGCTTTATGTGAACTGCCAGGTAATGGTGAGAGATGCTGTGTCATGCATCCCTGTATTCATAAACTGCAAATTTTACCACTAGAAGAGAGCAAACCTCATTTCTCACAATCATCAGCTAGAAATTCTCTAAATCTGGATCACTCAACTTGCCAAATCCCTCAGCAGAAGATTTTTCTTAAAAAGGAAAGATGTTTCTTGATTAAAAAACAGAAGTTTAGAGCTTTTTGCCTATCACAGTCCTCAAGTGTGAGCTTAGAAAGTTACTTATCTGTTCTGTAACTTGGTTCTTTTATAAATTGGAGATACAGTTTTTCCTTGTCCATTAAGCTTTTCAGCTTCAGTGGACAGGGATATGTTACTGGGGGGCTATAAAACACCCTATGGAACGGATATTCGTATTCATCTTCTATGTGTCGTAATAGATATAAAGGATAATATCAGTACATTGTGCTCTGGGATCAAATTGTGTAAAAGAGAAGAATGATAGCACAACTCCTCTGTTGTATCACTTCACAGCTGTCTGTGTTCTGAGAGCAGAGAAAACTATGAGTCATTGAGGTGAGCAACGTCACCTATGCTTTTGTTCAGAAAGAGAAATTAACCCTGCATATATGAGGACACACTGATAATTAGTGTTTGGGGCTTCTGTAAAAATTACCAGGTCCCACTATTAGCAGAACTTGATTTCTGTGCAAACCGGAAATGTGGTAACATTTCTCTTGCACTGGCACTTGGCAGAAGCATTGCTGCATTGTGTAGTAATGAGTTCCAGACTACCTAATGGTGAAGATGGGCTATAAGAGATCATAATTACAAGTGGGAAAACAGCACAAACTGGGAAACAGGAAGGAAGAATAAGTCCTGTCCTTGCCAAGACAATATGTGTTAGCTAGCTTAAGTTCACATCCTAGTATGGACACAATGATTTATGGTGTTTGCATACACTCACTTGCAAGGTAAATATTAGGACAGAGCATCAAAGTTTAGCCTACCCTCACATTGGATGGCTAATAGCATAACCAACAAGTACTGTTACTAAGCTAGCAGTATGCCACTTCCTTAAGGTAGATATGGCTTAAAAATGCAATATTCAACATCCCTGGCTTTCACTGAAATAAACTGGAGGATATTCTGTGGCATTGGAGACTGGGCTCTGTTCACCTTTTCAACCTTCTGTAATTGGGACTAGTGCTGGATAATGAAGTTACCAGACCAAGGGACTCCTCAGCGTGGCATGGCTTTTTTTTTTTTTTTTTTTAAAGGAGCAAGAATGTGAGCTGCTGGGGATCAGCTGTGAATACGCTATTGATTTCTCTCCTACTGTTACCATGAATGAGAAATGCCTTGTAAAGCATTCTCATTTAGCTGGAAATCAGAGTTGTTTTTTTTTTTTTTTTTTTTTTTTCCAGCAAAGTGCAACAGCACCACCAGAATGCTTCCAGCACAAGGGAGAGTATTTTCTGCAAGGGATAGCTTTTGGTCAGCTGCACCATCGAGCCAATAGAGAGCTCTGCATTTTTTAGACTTACCTGGACTAAATTGCTAGATTTGAAGTCAGTAATGTTGATCATGCTATACGAATGCCACCACAGGTGTAGATCCAAGCCAGAGAAGAAGAGCATTTTTCTGCAGTGGCACATGGCAGAGTTGTCCATGCCAGCCTTCCCACTTGGCAGTGTCAGGCAGCATCAGGTGGATGCATTTGCTTAGGAATTCCCAGTGGGCACCTAAGCAGATGAGGATAGTAAAGCCATGCAGCACTTCAGTTTGAGCTGCGCCTGTTGTCAAGCACCACAGCCTATTTCCAGTTTGAAGTGTATTTTGGGGAGGTTTGGAAGTGAATGGGGTTGTGTTTTCCCCGGATAGTCAAGGATTTCATGGGAAATAAACTGCTCATTTTGCAACTTGTGCTACCTTTTCTGTCTTTTAACAAACAAAGTTGCCTAAAGTTTTGGACACTGCTCTGAGTGATTTTACCATTTCTAAGGAATATATTGAAACACAAGATAAAATGCATCAAGTACTATTTCAGTATGTTTCAAAATCAGAAATGTAACATGCTTTTATCTTAAAAGATGGAGCTCTTCATCAAATTTGTATGACTGCTGTACTGCATTTGTTGAGTTTAACATAAATTTTTCTCAGTGTTCACCTTATTATAACATATGATGCTTTTGGCAGTGTAATTGTACTAAACTGCTTAAAAATTCATTCATCTTGCTCCTATTACCTGTATCAGACCAAAGAACAGCAATAACTAACCAGATGTTGCTACATATATTCGTGTCTGTTTGTGAAGCTTTTTATTTTAGACCATTTTACAGAAACACTATCTAAAATAGTATGATGGTGAAATAGGTCAATGGGAATAATACAGCATTTTATTTTTATTGCTAAGATATTTAAATAAATGACCTGTAAGCATGTCTACTTCATAAATATGAAGTCTGTGCCTTAACAGCAAATTGTTTCTTACAATCATCCTCTTCAAAAAAAGCACATGAAAATTTATTCTCTGTAGCTACTTGTATACTCAGCTATAATATTAAGTTAGTGTTTAACAGCATATGTAGCTATGAAAGTGTTTCCTATTCCCATTTGAATGTGCTAAAGAAATCCAAAGGTTATGATACAGTGCCCTGGGCCTCAATGTGCTTTAAAAAGTAACAGTAGAAGGGTTTTAAATTTTACAGAGGAAATGATTCAGTAATAGCATTTTAGTTGTATTAAGTATACAGATTAAAATAAATTATGGATGTAGCAGTTTCAATAAAATGTAAAGTGTATGAATGTGTAATTAAACATACATGAATAGGAAGATACTTTACCTCCTTTGACTTTGCAATTTTACCAGAATTCAGCGGGATTCAGGGATTATTTCCATGAAGATGAAAAAATCATAATCGGAAGTATCTGTTTTTGAATGAAACCCTGCCTATTTACAGAAATTCCAGACAAAACCCTGCTTCTGCCAACACAGCAGGAACAAAGCCAAGAAGCCGCTCCCCTCCATGTGGTTCTTAGGCTCTTTCTGGGCAGTGCCAAGGATGCTTTCCATGCCAGAAATGCCTGTACAGTATCATAGCTTTTCAGATTTGTTGCATTTTGGTTTCATATTTTTCCTGATGGCTTTGTGCCTCTGCCTCTAACAGAAACACACAGACATAATCTAATCAGTCCCCTGTCTCCATTAGTACGAAACATGAGGACACTTAATTACACCCCTCCTTAAGAATGAACTAGAAAACGTTCCAGGCAGAGCAAAACAATAGATTAGTATTCCATTGTAAATTATGCCACATTTTTTCCTCATATTTTTGGTGGTTTGAAATGAATCATACCCTGATATTTTGCTCTTTCTAGCTACTGCAGCCCCATCTTCAGAGCTGGAAGAAGAAAAGTCTTTATCATTGTCACCATTTTGCCAGCAAATCTCAACACTGAATCTTATTGTAGGAGGCTGGTTTTGTTATACCCTACTTTAATTGGGACCATACTTGTTCTGTTGTCATCTGTGCTTTTTGGAGTCCACCTGAAAGCTAAGCAACCCTCTGGAAGTGTCCTCCCAAGAAATGGAATATCAAACAACTTCTTTCCTAACCTGGCTCCCTCTGGTCAGTGCTTGAAATAAAGAGGAATGACTCCAAGTCATTCAAGAAGATATCTGCAGTTGGGGGCCATATATTCCTTACCTAAATCACATTTAGGGATTCTGAAGATTCATCACTTTTTTGCTTGTCATTTTAAATTCCAAGGTAATAAATAGATACTGTTCTCTTTAGGCAAAACCTGGTTTTGCATTTAAATTTTATTTCTTTCATTTTCAGCTCTTTAGAATTGGGCTGAGGATGGATTTTGGAAATGATGGAGCTTCAGATTAATCTTCAGTATTGTTTTTGCTGTAACAGTGTCATCTAGAACCAATTCTTGAGTCTACCCTGTCTGAAACCCATGGGATCTGTAATTAAGAGAAGATGGTGTGAAATGACTGTATAGAAGGTATCTCATGACCCAGAGGTACAATGTAACTCCTATGGCATGAGCTTTGTAATGTTTACTCTAGCAAGCAGGAGCTCTTCATTTCTGCCCTCAAAAACCTGAAAGTACACGAGCATTTTTCCTATGAAAATACTTAGGCAACCTGAATAACTGGAACAATATGTTTAAGGAATTTCCTAGGAAAATTTATTTTCCCCATTATATCAAAGAATGGCTCAACTTAGAAAGATTCTGCAATGCAGAAGAATGTGGGAGGAATCTGAGTATGAAAAAAAAAAAATCTCCACCAGAAAAGAATGGATAAATCAGAAGAGTTATAAAGGTTCTTCTTCTTTTTCTTTTTTTTTTTTTTTCTTTTCAGGTGGTAATTACTTGTCAAAACTGAAACTTTTACAAATGTATGGCAAAATGTAAGCCATGATGCATTTTCCTCTCAAAATTTTCTGGAGTTATTTCAGCAATATTTTAAAGAAGACAAAAAAAAATCTGTTTTAAGATTTAAAAGGTAGTTTTGTTCTGTGTGATGGAGTGAAAAAAATGGTCAAAACTGAAATGTTTAGAAACCAAGGTAATATTTTAACTACTTTGTGCTCAGTTCTCCTTGGGGGCTTTGGCCTCTATAAATGTATTTAATTTTTGGTTTTCATTCCTTTTTACAGTAATTATTTTCTAGTGTCTTGAAAATTTTCATTGATATTCAGCCTGGAGAAGACTCTTGGGAGACCTTATAGCAGCCTTCCTGTGCCTAAAGGGTACAAGAAAACTGGAAAGGATTTTTACAAGGGCATGTAGAGATAGGAAAAGGGGTAGTAGCTTTAAAATGAAAGAAGGCAGATTTAGGTTAAATATAAGGAAGAAATTCCTCACCTTGGGGGTGGCAAGGCACTGAGCATGGTTTGTTAGAGAAGTTGGTGATGACTGGAAGTATTCAGGGCCAGGTTGAATGAAGCTTTGGGAAGCCTGGTCTAGTGGGAGGTGTCCCTGCCCATGGCAGGGAACAAGATGATTTTTAAGGTCCCTTCCAACCCAAACCATTCTATGATTCTATGATTCATCAGTTGTAAACCTATTTCACACTTTCGTCTGCTGATCAACTCAATTGTTGTTAATCTTTGGAAATTAGTGATTGTGTTATGTATCTGAACTGTAGTATGCATGCCAAAGATAGTCAACTAATCCTATGAAGCTACAAAAGGGAAAATCATCAGAAAATAATAAAATTAAACCAATGTTATTTTTTAATTAGAAAAAGTTGTGCTTTACTTTAACCTGGTCTGATTCTCTATTTTATTGCATATGTACTAAATGTTGTTGCCAGATAAAAAAGATGCTTGTAGTAAAGCTGATCTTTTGCTTCTGAGAGGGATGTTGGTGTCTCTTTAACCTAGCTTCTATTTGCTAAACACAAACATACTGGTAAATCTGAAATATTTGTAGGTACAAAGAATATTTAAACCTGTTCTTTTTTTCTTACTGTATTAATTTATATTCCAATGTTAATCTATATTCAAATCTCTTTTGAAATTTATGTGTGCAGTCCTGTTTCAAAAACCAAGCTCTGTTAATGGTTGCAGAAACATTCCCTCTTTTTGCCTTGAAATATATCTCAGAAATTAAAATGCCAAAATTGTGCTAAGTGCACCTTCTACCACTTCCTTCCATTGTGAGTCACTTTTGAGTAGTTCATTGCAGAAATATAATTTTCAGTAGATGGAAATACCAATGCCGTATTACATAAATTAAAAATATTTCAAAATTGCTTCAAATCTGAATAGACTTGCTGGCTTCCCATGCGTTTACTGACAGAATTTATGTTTTCCTGTAAAGCACATTGGAGTAATCAAGGAAGAGCTCTAAAAATATTAGGTATTTTTCATCCAAAACTATGTAAAGGAAGTAGTAGTATCACACAATTAACAAGTCTTAAATCATGAGGCAGCAATATAAAAGTTTCCAGTTATATCATGGAACTAATAATAGACAATATCTCTATATTTACCTTACTGTAGTAAAAATGTTTCATCTGAATTTTATTCTGATTAATTTTATCTATTTTTCTAAAGTATTCTTCATGGGTAGTTTTACTCTGTCAACAAAAAAAAATTTTTTGAAGAGAAGATTATTGAGTGAAACATACAGTGGAAAATTATTTATAATCATTTATTCTAGAAATGTGGAGAATATTGTGTTGCAAATAAAAAAAAATAATGGAAGTAACCATGTAATTATGAATATTCATTTAATCTAGACAAACTATATTCCTGTAAAATATTTCTTACTAAATTTAGCATGTTTTCATATACTTTCTTCTAAACATAATTTTATTTTCTTAATTTTTAAATGTATCTTTTTAATGAATTAAAGGGGAAAAATATTAGGCAATAAAAGCCTAGAAGTCTAATTGTCCATTGTCCATACACGCTTAAGTGCATATGCCTGAATAGTGTTTTCAACATCAGCAGAATGACTGACACTGTTTTATAAAACATGTTAACTGGTAATATTTTAAATTATTCATAGATTTAAGTATTTTCAGGACTGGGCTATGATCTGTTCAGTGCCATAAGTCTCTAGATACTTAGTCTTTTTTGTTCTTTGATTTTGCCATGTAATGTCCGCAAGTAAAGCTCCCACGTTTCTTTAGCATATTCTGACACACAGTTGTAGCGGAATGTCTCTCTGCATTTTTCATCTTGTAATTCATATTAAATTGCACTGAATAATGCAAACATATAGAGTTCTGAGGCAAACTGACTAAAAGTCTATTAAAATCTGAACTGACTGATGTAATCAAAATTTGCTTGCTAAATCTGATTCACTCCCAAAGCTATTTATACGTTTGTTAATGTCTCACTTTGTGTTACACTAGATAAGTCATTTTGCATTACAGTTGTGTAGTGGAACATGTCATAAATGGCATAAGCAGGTGTGACATAGTGGAAAGTAGTGACTGGGACATGATATTCTAAAAAGTTACCCTAAACCACTATGCAAGAAAATTCATACTGCTTTTTCTTCCCCCCAGTACCTGTATATATATAATGCAAAATAATTATGGAATCTATTTAAAATTAATGAACCCCTCCTTTTGATATACTAATATGCAGATCATCAGATACAAGCAGTGTTTTGGGCCTGGATTATGTGGTGAAAGCCATAAAAATGTCAGTGCCTGTGTGATGTATTAGTCCTTATACATTTACTGCTGTATATCTCCTAGTAAATGGATTGGCTCTTACATTGATATCACTTATTTTGCATCACAGGCTGGAAGACATGTAGTTGTATAAACCCTCATATACTGGTGTAACAGGTTTTCTCCTTTATCAGAGTAATTTATCATTACTCTTAAAGCAACACAATTCCCTAGTAAAGACAAATTTTATTTGAATATGATCTCTTATATATATGTAACATGACAATGAAGACGTCATAGATTTCTCCGCATGATCAGTTGCATTGTCACAGGGCTGTATATGAATTTACATTTACTTTTATTGTAATGCCATTAATGAAAATTGATTAGTGTAAAAACAATTCTGAAACTCATGGTATGGCCTGAAACAATGCCATTCCCCATGGTAATGGTACTGGGGCCCCTCAAAGCCAGCAGGAAGATGCCTATGTGAAGTACACAACTCTGTAGTCCTTGGCTACTTGGAGTTCTTCCTTAGCTTGCCAAGGGCAGAACACCACAACTATGTGACTGTGTCCTTTATGAACAGGGCAGTTTTCACTTGCAAAACAAAATGAGGTTATTAGGTAAAGAATCTCCAGATTTTAGCAACAATTACTTTCATACAACCTTTACGTAGATAACATTCAGAATAGAGGTCTCCATTTTTACAAGATATTTTTAAATGAAAGGGGTGTTGTAGCTGTATAAAGTGCATTTGTATTGCTTTAAGGTATTTTCTTATTGAATGGGACCACAGAAGAATTTTTCATAGGGAGTTGTGTAATGTTTTGTGACACACAGTTGGTGTTCATATCTTAAAACTGAATACCTAAATTTTGTCTATGTTACAATAGAAAAACAACTGTTTCATGTGGAAGGTATTCATTACCAATCACAGACTGAGACCTAGAAGGAATTATCTTTAGCATAGTTGATACTAGATATGTAATTGGATCAATGGTAAACACAATGTGACTGAAAAATGTGAGGAAAAAAAAAAAAAAGAAAAAAAAAAGGCTTTACAGCAAATCAGTAAAATAAACACCAAGCTACTGTTATCTCATTACACAGATTATTGTAATCAATTCAGAATAAGAGTAACACCTTCCTGTGGCTTAACTGTGAAAGAATTTACGTGTTTTTTCAAAGGGTCTAAATAGGAAGTATTTGAGCACAAACCATTTTGGTACAACAAAATTTTTAATATCCAGTTGCTAAGGTATCTGATAATTTATTTTTATTTTCTTTAAGAAGTGTTAGAACAACAGGATATGCTAATTAGCCATAGGATTAATAGTTGCTTACGGTGATGTCACATAACAATCCAATACTCGTCTTTGTACCACATTTTCTCTCAATAAACATTTTAGCCCTCTGGAGTGAAAGAAAGGAAGGAAAAGGGAGAGAGAAAAGATACATTGCTGCCTGGAAGAATCAGTGAGTATAGATAAAACAACATTAAACAGGCTGCATGAAATATGCACTGCTTTCCTGCAGATAAAATAGCTGCTATATTTATCAGTGTACTCTTGTGTTTTAAAATTTCTTAGTTAAGTCAGTACTCATAAAAGGTGCAAGACTGACAGCAGAAGAATATGAAGTTCTTTGTCTGTCTCCTGGAAAAGTACTGAGTAGGCAGCAAAGTCCTGGTTCTCTTTTCCTTTAAAATTATTTGTCATTTTTGTCACTGTTGAATTTACTGCGTGATTTACCTTTGATTGACAATAATTCAAGGAGTGTATGCCTCTCTGCACTGTATTACCATTATATATCAAATATGTATGGAAGGCAATATTAAAAGAGAAAAAGTGTCTGGTTTCTGTAGCTACTCCATGTCCACCAACACTGGGCCGTAAAAAGAACCTGATGTTCTGGGGTGTGCAAGTGCAAACCTGTTCTCTCTCCCACGTGCAGGAAGAGGATGCTGCCACTCGAGTGTGATACAGGGCCATACACAAGGTCCCTTGGGCTTGTATCAGTGGAGAGGCTGCATGGCAGGCAGGCTGCTGCAGGTCTGGAGATCCAGCAGAACATTTCCCAACGTGGAGTGGAATGCTGGAGAAAGTACAGTAACTAGAGCTGCCATTCAGTCCTTGGGCTCTATCCACATACTCCCTCTGGGTGTTACTGCACCCACAGTTTTGCCATGTGGATGTTTTTCTCCAAGAAAATGGGCTGAAACTGCAAATGTATCCCACAAAGCAGGAGAAAGACAACAGTCCCCGTTGCCTATGCCAAAAGCTTAATAGGCATCTTAAGTGTTTCTATGATAGATGCTGATCTCCCACCAGCTGGTGCATAGAGTGCAGTGTGTGCCAGATGGGCTGGGTGCAGCAGTTATCCCAGCATATATCTTTCTTATCCACTTCATGGTATTTTGTCCCAGCTGCCAACATTTCTGGAGTAGAGGATTCATCTGCCAGTATTCCTGCTCCTCTCTGTCGTGTGAAGAAAAGATTCACATTCTTGTTGATACACAATTTCACACTCTAGAAGCACATTCTGATGATGCCCAAAAGGTTAAAAGTGACTGTAAGGTGATAGGGAGCCTTTGTTTCACAACCGTAGAGAACAATGCCAATTTCAGGAAAAGAGGAGTCAAAAGCATGGGGCTGTGGATTAGCCAATGCCAAAAGTAATGGGCTCCAGATGTCAAGCAAACCCTATAGATGTTTAGAGGGAAGCAGATGGCAAATTTCAATACATTCTGAATTATGAGGAATGTGCTTTTTTTTTAATGCACTGCTAAAATCTGGAGTGAAAAATTGCAAAAGCAAATAAATCATCTGCCTGGATTGTCTGTCACCAAAGCAGGAGGAATGATTTGGCTGCACACTGAAGTAGTGCGGTAGTTGTTGCAAACCTGTTGGTACTTTTGCAAACCTGTTGGTACTTTTTAAAGAGGTACTTTTTAAAGACCACATGAATTAAAAGTTCAGCTAAGCTTGAATGAAATCCCAAGATATAAACTAAACTTTGACGGATTTTTTTTTTTTTTTTGCTTGAGGGACTCTTCAACTTCAACATCCCAATTGCTCCCTCAGCCTCTGACACTGCTCCATCTGCTCCATCTGTTGTTGTCCAGTTAACACTGAGGGAGGTTAAAGCTGCGCTCTAGCCTGCTAAAAGTGCTTTTCTAACCTGATTATAAGGCCATTCATAGAGCTACGCAGAGCAGAATGGTCTTTCTGTATTATAAGCAACAGAATTTTATTTTTTTTAAGTAGTTGTCTCCTGAACCTCTCTGCCTGTCAGATAACTCATGAAGATCACAGACAAGATCACATTTTCTTTTTAGTTAGGAGCTAAAGCTCTCTGATTCTTCAACATAACTAAGCCACCCTCTGGAACTATGTGCTTATTTCTTGGGAGAGAAACATGGGTAGGAAAAGAGTCGCTCTGGTTTCTTGAGACTTCAATGAAATCATTTATCAATAAAGACATACAGGAAAAAATCTACGTTTCATTCAGATTTGGACTCAAGACAGTAATTCAGACTCAGGGCTGAATTTACTTGTGGGCAGAATTAAGGCAGTAACTTCCTGCTCCTTACTGAATGGTGTTGGGTATAACCAAATGACAGGGGATGCCTGCAGGGGATGCAGGACTGCTGCCTGTCACTGACTCCCTTCTGGAGGACTTATCTCCCTAGGATACTTTAGCCTGTGAGGAGATTGCTTAGTCAGCAGTATCACTTCCACCTGCTAGCTTTAATTTCAGCTGCCAAAGGAAAATAGCAATAACAACAACAACAACAACAACAAGAATAGTTTTTGACTCCCGTACATGTCCAAAGCTGCTTATTAAGGGTCTGAAGGAAGTGAAGGAATGAGTGAGTAAGAAAAGTTCACTGAAGGGCGATTTTTTAAGCCAAATTTTGATCTTAAACCAAAACCACTGGCTTACTTCCCTTTTATCCTGCAGAAAGATGTACTTGAATCTCTTTTTAATGCCATTGCATCAATTTAATTCCATAAAGGAAAACTGCTGTTCTTTACTTCAGATTAACATGAGTGTGACTCCAAGTGAATTGGAAAATATAAAATATGTGAGAGGGATTTTTTTCTTTTATGCAGAATCTTACATTGAGGAAATTTAAAAAGTGACTGAAGGTTTGTGCAAAGATGCATTCAAGACTTCTACATGAGTTTGCAGTCTTAGGAGTAGGTAGCTGAGAGGGAGGAATCACAGCTGTGAGTACAAATTAAGATTAATTTCATGGACCCAAAGTTTTAAGTGAGGTTAGAATCAGTCCTTTTAGCTCGGAAGCACAGATGAGCATTTTGCTAAATTTTTGATCAAACCATATAGACTTGACACCTGAATAAGAATTCACATATGCCACCTAACTCTTCAGGAGGAAGCGCAGATATGTGATAAAACCAGAGTTACATGCAGTATTACAGACTGCTAAATGCATTCCCTAACTCTGGAGGAGTTTAGTTCAGTAGGAAAAGGCTTTGCATTCAAGTAAATGAGATCCTGCAGCTCTGTAAGGAATTGATTTAATTGAAAAGCCACATTCTTTGCCTCTCGTGTAAATAAATCATAGCACTTGAATTTGGTCATGGTCTTCGTCCAGCCTGAGGCCTACATCAGTCCAAGGTAATGCTCTGAAGGTTAGAAATAGCATAGTGGAGGCAGCCCTCACATTAATACGTTCTGTAACACTGTAGGTAAAATACATGCAGGGATATATCAAGCTGAATATTAACTTCATGCTTAGCTGACTTGGATTGAAATCCACATGTGTTTATGGATGCTTGAATCATGAAATAGTTCATCGTTATATATGATCTATATTTGACATGATATCAAATGATCGAATGATATATGAAATGAAGCCATCTGCAAAGTTGATGGAAGTCATAGCAGATTGCTATGCCCAAATATTTAAAAGCAGGTAAAGTGACCCAAAAGAACTGAACCATGTGTATTAAGAGCATATTAATACAGTCAATAAAAATGCAGTGGTAATGCTGTATTCGACTGGGAGCAAATTGTCAGTAGGATATAGCAAGCTAGATCAGGACAAACCAACCTTCTTAGCTAATCTAAAAATATGTTAAGATAATGCTCATTATTTCCTATTGAATTGCATTTTAAAATGCAGTCAGTTACAAAAAATGTTACCTGCCCCCAGTGAAGGTAAGGATAGTGTTTCTGTTGTCCTCCGTATTTTCTTACTCAG
This sequence comes from Cygnus atratus, assembly GCF_013377495.2. Classification (NCBI taxonomy): domain Eukaryota; kingdom Metazoa; phylum Chordata; class Aves; order Anseriformes; family Anatidae; genus Cygnus; species Cygnus atratus. Next base: position 11,696,156 of record NC_066362.1, on the reverse strand, counting down.
TTAAAAATAACAACAACAATTGCCTGTAACTCCTCCATGGCTTAGCAAAATAAGGACTACTGTCTTAAAATTATTGTTCTATGAATAGAACTTATTGCGAAAGGAGAGGGAAAGGAGAGGGAAAGGAGAGGGAAGGGAAAGGAGAGGGAAGGGAAGGGAAGGGAAGGGAAGGGAAGGGAAGGGAAGGGAAGGGAAGGGAAGGGAAGGGAAGGGAAGGGAAGGGAAGGGAAGGGAAGGGAAGGGAAGGGAAGGGAAGGGAAGGGAAGGGAAGGGAAGGGAAGGGAAGGGAAGGGAAGGGAAGGGAAGGGAAGGGAAGGGAAGGGAAGGGAAGGGAAGGGAAGAAGGGAAGGGAAGGGAAGGGAAGGGAAGGGAAGGGAAGGGAAGGGAAGGGAAGGGAAGGGAAGGGAAGGGAAGGGAAGGGAAGGGAAGGGAAGGGAAGGGAAGGGAAGGGAAGGGAAGGGAAGGGAAGGGAAGGGAAGGGAAGGGAAGGGAAGGGAAGGGAAGGGAAGGGAAGGGAAGGGAAGGGAAGGGAAGGGGGAGGGGGAGGGGGAGGGGGAGGGGGAGGGGGAGGGGGAGGGGGAGGGATTATCTTACAGTTTTAAATAAGCAGCAAAGTAAGGAGTAGAATAGATTCTTTTTATCATTGTTTGAAAACATAGAATAAGATATCTAAAATCCCACAGAAATTCTTCTTTATCATTACAGCTGTTTTGCTATTTGCTATGTAGATGTGCCCTTGGCGATACCATGGGGAAATATATGATTTTGCCATATCTCCAGTCCCCAAATATTCTTAATAAATTAGGGGAAATTGTTAATGAAGTTACACTTTGAAGCTTCTGTAATAAATTTGTAAGAGGGATTTAGTTAATCAATGGTTTCAGACCAATTTATATGTTGGAAAATGTCATGCTTTCCATAGTTATATAAACCTACAGCAACATATTTACTTAAATGTTTTACATAAGAAAGTACTTTTGGAAGTTTATGTTACTTCTCCCAAGAGCACAATCCTATCAAATCATCATTAATTTACCTTAACTTTCTAAAATTTAGGTATGCAGTCTAAATCAGTGCTCTAATCTTCCTTTACAGCTAACATACATCCACAGTCCTGATTCGAACAAGTTACTCCACCAGCATTTTAGATGACCTGCTCACAATGACACCTAACTTTCACATCATCCCCAGTAACTAGTGGAATGGCAAAATGCTGTTTGGTTGAAGAGTGGGAAGCCTTCTGCTATATGCTGACAGCAGTCAAAGGGAACTAGTTCAAACAGCAAACATTCCTCTTGAACCTAAGAAACACAAATGGGATCAGAAATTACATCCCTATGGTATTCTCAGTAAGCAGTATTTCGTCATTCATAAGCACTGACTCTGTGTGTGAAAGAGCAAGATCTTTATCATGGAAATGAAGAAACCTACATGAATGATAACTAAAATACACCCCATGGTAACTGTCAGCAACTCTTTTCCATTCTGATGATCATGTAACAGGCAAATACCCTTAACCATGTAATTTATTTCTTTTTAGGGCATGTCTACACTACCAAATAATTTACCTCCTGAGTTCACTGCAGGCACTGGATCCTGTGCCCTTACTGCCTGCACTGCATAAATGTTAGTTTACTTTTGGGATTTCTTTTACAGTGAACCAGCCGAGCCCCTGAGACAAAATTTGTGTGCAGTCCATGCCAGGACTGTGTCCACCCCAAAATTACAGGGTTGCACCTCCACCTGCTCTGGTCTTCAGTGATAAAGTCCTGATATACTCCAGGGCTTGAAATGCCTACCCTTAGTACCAGGTTATTAAAAATCCAGTTAAGTGGCCTGCAGCACAACTCAGTGCACATTTGAATTAAATTTCACTGAAAAAGAATCTCACAGGAAAAAAAAACGAAATCATTACAACAAGGTTACTACCTAGGCAAAGCTACCCCAGAGCCTACTTAAAAGGGGCTGGCCCTGATCAGCAAAAATATTTTCCATTCTGCATCAGGGCAGTGGATAACTCCTTGGGTTGGATTAATTTAGCAGCTGTGATACAACCTGAGCATATAAAGCCCTGAACCTCAGTTGCGAGTAGCGCATACCCTCACATGAGGTGCAGGCAGGCAGACCTGTCTTCAGCTCTTCACACTGTGCTGCTCAGTGGTATCACTTGTATTTTTTCACTACATAAAAAAATGCAGAATTCAGCAAGCAATGCTGCTCACTTCCATTAAAGTCTCACATTGGTGGCCAGAATCCTCCACAGATGTAAAGAGCATACAGTACTTTTAGACAAGGAAGTACTGCTTCTCAAAAGCAAAAACAATTCTTTTTTTTTTTTCTTATATAAGTTACACTGCTTAATCAGTTCTGAATTTCTCTCTGTTTGTGATAATTCCCAAAGTGTCTTGGAGATGACTGGGATGAAGACTTCTCAAAATAAGCTCTTTCTGGAAGACTTTCAAAGTCTCTCACCCATACTGGTATGTGCTAGAAAGCAACTACTGTCTGGAGTTCAAACTAAGAGGAGCTATGGAGAAGAAAAAACTATGATGAAACAGGTGTGTTTTTTGTTGTTGTTTGTTTGTTTGTTTTAACTGAAAAAATGCTGTTTCATAAACACTAGAAGGTTAAGTTCAAAGACATTTTTAACAGTTTCAAACAGCATTTTTCTTTATTTTTGTTTTGATTCTATTTTTATTTTGCTTTCTTTTCAAATTGCATTTTTGTTCCACTGAAATTTCACTTTTTTTCTTTTAAAGTTTGATTTAAATGGTATTATTGTATGTTATATTTACAGTGACAATATGAACCACCTTGACTCCAATAAAATAAAGCATTTTGATGAATTGTAGAATTTTCTAAAATGAAAAGTCTTCAGATTTTTCTTCCCCATAAATTTAGAAATGGATGTACTCCACTGGGTTTTAGGAGAAATATGAAAATGTCAGAGTCTTTCATTGGAAGGAAAATTGTTTACAATGATCTTAATAGGCAGACAAAGCAGGCTGATATCTGTCCACCCACTGGTGGGAGTCCATCTCCCTGCAGACAGCAATCCATCCTGGCCTTAGGCAGATGGGATTTGAGTTACCCTGCTGAAATTGGGGTTGTCCAATACACCAATGTCCCAGTGCACCTTCTTGTCACTCACAGTACCCAGAAGGAGGTTTAATGCAATGTAATGAAGGGATACAGAAACTTCTTTGGCAACTATTGAGACTGGGAGGGCTGAAGGGAGCTGAGGTTCATATTTAACAAGAAGATTCAGCCATAGGAATAGGAAGCATTTTAGGAACATAGTCAAAAGATTTATATGTCATAGAGCTTTTGGAGGAAGTTCATCTCTGTGGTATAGGTAATGCTCAGATTTGTTCCCTAAGTCTTAGAAACCATATAGTCTGAGCACAAAAAGGGGTAGGCACAGGGAAGTACTTTGGGGATGGGAGTTTGAGGCCCAGATTGATGAAGATCATGTAGGAGGTTTTCTTGCAGTAAAAGGAGCTGTCACAGTTTATCTCCGAAGAAGTTCAGGGGAGCAGACAGCCTTATGGCCTGCAGCACAATGGCATGGAACAACCCTCACTGCCACAGGTAGGTGAGCACCTTCGGGGCACAAGGGCTGTCCTTGGGCTCAAGGACAGTGTAACTGCAGGGCATTAAATCTGATGTATAGACCGATGAGGAACGCTGTCCTACAACTTCTCTTAACCAGTTTTAGCCAGAGAAGGTATTTCTCAGTTTCTGTGCCAATGCATTACATTTTGCTAGTACAGGTAGGAAAATGCCTGTTTGGCTCCACCCCAGAGGAGGCGGCATTTCAGACAAGTGGTCCTTGTGGCATACTAAGCCTGATGTCTTGTAAAGTACTCTGGAATCCCTCCAGGGGAGAAAGTGGATATTTAAATGTAAATTGGTTATTATTTCTCCCATCTTCACTGCTGTATCTCATGCAAGCCTTTAGAAACAAAAATAATTTCATAAATCTTGATTAAAATAACGTCTAAGCTTCTTCTAAAATGTTTCTCCTGCTAGTTGGTCACTTTAAACAAGGATTAAAAAAAAACGCACCTTCAAAATAAAATGCTCTCTTTTCACAGTTCTTATAGTCCCTGCCTGAAAGGGGCCTACTAATCTTAAAATAAAGCACATTGGGGATCCATAAAACTTCAAGGTATGTAATATATTTCAGAAATACCGTTCATAAGCTCTGTTTTTGTTTTTTTTTGAAAAGCAATATTTGTAAGCACAAGATCCTTCTGTCCATGCACATCACTCCTATCTCCCTCTGGCACTTGCAGCAAAATTCAAGGGAAGACTCCAAAAACCTGGGCAAAGGCCAAGCATCAGCCTAGGACTGAACTCTGCCATGAGTTCAGCAGCACAGAAATACTGCAGTTCCTTTTGCTTCTCTTCCTGCAGCTCAGTGGTACAAGCTATGTCATGTATTTTAAGACTACCAGCAGAAGGAAGTTTTATCTTTTGGGTTTGGTGAAAATTCCTAACAAAACACAGCAACAACTCTGTAGGTACAAGTCATTGCTATGCTGTAAAAGTGCGCAGACTATAAAGAAGACTGTTATTTTTTGTCTAGTGGTTATATTATAGGAAGAGGCTGGTAAACTGAAAACATTTCATTCCAAGGCTGGTCCATAGAAATGCTCTTTCTCTGTGTAGTGAGGGTTTCCCTGTGCTTTGAGGTCTGCAGTAAAGACCCTCTGTAAATATGAAACCACTGCTACTGTGTTCATTCCTAAATAAACCTCCTGAGAATTTCTGCCCCATTTGATACACTGCTGGGGAATGCACTAAAGAGGTTCAGGAAGAGGCCAGTCCTCTTGGCTTCCGTGCTAAGGTTTTATTCTCTACTGCTTTTGGTCTTTCGAAAGGCATCGCATCGTGGCATGGCCTGAGGAAGGTTCAGCCTTGATTCTTGCTGATCCTCTGTGTGAACCTGCATGGCTGGAAACTGAAGCTGAGAAAGTTTTGCTTTCACGAGGAAGTTTCTTAGAGGTGATCAGAGAGTAGTGAGCTCTAGCTGGAGCCGTCAAACCACATTTTTAACTTCTGCAGCAAGGACACTGGTGAGCATGGGACTATTAGCTACCAAAGGATACAGCCTCATAGTAGCAGTACCTGTCTGTACAGACTCCATCGCAGTCAGAGCTGCTGGTTGTTTCCATAATGTGGCAGTGTGTGCGGTCTCTAAATGCAGAACATCAAGCAGCAATTAGCAAAGTATTTTGTGTACTTAAAGATGCAATCCTTTCTCTGTTAAATTGCAGGACTCCTACTGAATCCCAGCACTGAGCTTTGAATATGTTGTGGTTTAGCCCGGCTGGCAGCCAAACACCACACAGCCGTTCGCTCACCCTCCCCCCTCCCTCTCCGGGATGGGGGAGAGAAACGGGAAAGTGAAGCCTGTGAGTTGAGATAAGGACAGTTTATTAAGACAGGGAAAATAATAACAATAACAATAATAATAATAATAATAATAATAATAATAATAGTAATAATGTGTACAAAGTGATGCACAATGCAATTGCTCACCACCCGTTGACCGATGCCCAGCCTATCCCCGAGCAGCCGGCCCCCCCACCCCGGCTAGCCACCCCTATATATTGTTCAGCATGACGTCAGATGGTATGGAATACCCCTTTGGCCAGTTTGGGTCAGCTGTCCTGGGTCTGTCCCCTCCCAGCTCCTGCTGCACCCCCAGCCTGCTCGCTAGCAGGACAGAGCGAGAAGCTGAAAAGTCCTTGGCTTGGTGTAAGCATTGCTCTACAACAATTAAAACATCGGCATGTTATCAGCGCTCTTCTCATCCTAATCCAAAACATAGCACCCTGCCAGCTACTAGGAGGAAAATTAACTCTGTCCTACCTGAAACCAGGACAGATATCCACCCCTTATTCCATACCATTTATGTCATGCTCAGGTTACACTCTTTCCAATACCTTCTAATTAGTCACCATTTTCATCTATGATATATAGCAACCATGGTAGTGATGACATACAGTGTTATATGATAATTAACATACTACAATTCAACTCATGGGCTATTCTCACCCAGTATTAGGTCCCCTTGAGGTACACACCGAACCTCCCCATTCTTTTGCATTACCCACCAAGTGCATCCAGGTCCCTGGGCAAAAGCAATCCCACGAATGGGCTTGCCTTTTCCTGAGGCAGGAGTAGCCCAGACTGTCTTACCCAGCATGTTTCTTACGTGCACTACAGGAACTTTATCCCCTTCTACAGTGCGTAACAGGTTTGATTGGGCAGGTCCAGCTCGGTTGGCAGATCCTCTAGTATTGACTAACCAGGTGGCCTTTGCCAAATGTGTTTCCCAATTTTTGAATGTCCCAGCACCCATCGCTTTCAGTGTAGTCTTTAACAGTCCATTGTATCGTTCAACTTTCCCGGAGGCTGGTGCATGATAAGGGATGTGATACACCCACTCAATACCATGTTCTTTGGCCCAAGTGTCTATAAGGTTGTTTCGGAAATGAGTCCCATTGTCTGACTCAATTCTTTCTGGGGTGCCATGTCGCCATAGGACTTGCTTTTCAAGGCCCAGGATAGTGTTCCGGGCGGTGGCATGGGGCACAGGATATGTTTCCAGCCATCCGGTGGTTGCTTCCACCATTGTAAGTACGTGGCGCTTGCCGTTGCGGGTTTGGGGGAGTGTGATGTAATCAATCTGCCAGGCCTCTCCATATTTGTATTTCAGCCATCGTCCTCCATACCAGAGAGGCTTTGACCGTTTGGCTTGTTTAATTGCAGCACATGTTTCACAATCATGAATAACCTGTGCTATAGTGTCCATGGTCAGGTCCACCCCTCGGTCACGAGCCCATCTGTATGTTGCATCTCTACCTTGATGGCCTGAGGTGTCATGGGCCCATCGGGCTATAAATAATTCACCTTTATGTTGCCAGTCCAGGTCCACCTGAGCCACTTCAATCTTAGCAGCCTGATCCACCTGCTGGTTGTTTTGATGTTCTTCAGTAGCCCGATTCTTGGGCACATGAGCATCTACATGGCGTACCTTTACAACCAGGTTCTCTACCCGGGCAGCAATATCTTGCCACAATGCAGCAGCCCAGATGGGTTTGCCCCGGCGTTCCCAGTTGTTCTGCTTCCATTGCTGTAGCCACCCCCACAGGGCATTTGCTACCATCCATGAATCAGTGTAGAGATAGAGAACTGGCCACTTTTCTCGTTCAGCAATATCTAAGGCTAGCTGAACGGCTTTCACTTCTGCAAACTGACTCGATTCACCTTCTCCCTCAGCAGCTTCTGCAACTCGTCGTGTAGGACTCCATACAGCAGCTTTCCATCTCCGATGCTTTCCCACCATACGACAGGACCCATCAGTGAACAGGGCGTATTTCTTCTCATTTTCTGGTAGCTTGTTGTACAGTGGGGCTTCTTCAGCACGGACCACCTCCTCCTCTGCTGATATCCCAAAGTACTTGCCTTCTGGCCAGTCCATCCCATTTTCTCATGTCCTCTCCATGGTCACGTAGGTAGAACCACAGGGTGGCGCGGGGTGTGTACCCACCATATTGTCTTCTTTGCACGGATGCGCGTTTACCCCTAATAGCCGAGACGCTGGTTCGTACAGGTGGGGAAGAAAATACACTCTCTTTAAGTTGGTGGACCTCTTCAAAAAGTTTCTCCAAAGTATTCTCCTTTAGTTGGTGGCCACTGGTTCGTTCAGGTCGGGGGGAATATAAATTCTCTTTAAGTTGGTGGACCTCTTCAAAAAGTTTCTCCAAAGTATTCTCTTTTAGTTGGTGGCCACTGGTTTGTTCAGGTGGGGGGGAAGATAAATTCTCTTTAAGTTGGTGGAACTCTTCAGAGAGTTTCTCCACAGCCGAGACGCAGGCCTGTAGAGAAGAGGAGAGATTTCCTTCGTACTGCCGGAGTTGTTTAGCCATGTCACCCACTGTGGGATCTTCACCGTCTTTCCAGGATATTATTGCCAATGTGCTGGCCCATGTTGATGGTGCATTATGTACAAACTTCCGCCATATGGGTCGAGTACACTGGACGTCATCTGGATCTGTGGATGTTTGTGCGTCGTCTAGGTCCTTATAAATTACTTCCCGTACGGCTAATTCCCTCAGGTACTGGATTCCCTTCTCCATGGTGGTCCACTTGACTGGTAGACATACAAGTTCTTCCTTGTAGGGATACCTTCCCTTCACAGCTAACAGGAGACGCCTCCAGAGGCTGTGAGATCGTGCTCCATCTCCAATTGCTTTGTCAATGCTTGCATCTCTAGCAAGGGATCCCAACCGCTTGGCTTCCCTGCCCTCTAATTCCACACCATTGGCTCCAGTGTCCCAGCACCGGAGCAGCCAGGTGACAAGCTGTTCACCTATACAGCGACCAAAATCTTTTCGCACATCTCGTAGCTCACGCTGGTATAGGGTTCGGGTAGTTACTGTTGATTTGTCAACATCCTCATCCTCATCGTCATCCTCCTGCACACTTGATGGCCCAGCCTCGTCTTCTCCACGCCCAGACTTAGCAGAAGACTTTCTGCGTTCTAAACGACCTGAGTCTCTATACCATTTTTTCACCTTTTCTACAGGGGCAACTTGCACTGCTACAGCTCGCCTCTCCGACCCAGCCACAGGGTCTGCCACAGGGGTTGGAATACCCTCTGCAGGGGCAACTTGCACTGCTACAGTTCGTTTCTCCGACCCAGCCACAGGGTCTGCCACAGGGGTTGGAGTACCCTCTGCAGGGGCAACTTGCACTGCTACAGTTCGTTTCTCTGACCCAGCCACAGGAGTGGGAACGGCTGCGGGAGCTGGAACGGCTGTGGGTGCCGGGACGGCTGCGGGAGCTGGAGCTGGAACGGCTACAGGAGCTGGAACGGCTACGGGAGCTGGAACGGCTGCGGGAGCTGGAGCTGGAACGGCTGCGGGAGCTGGAGCTGGAACGGCTGCGGGAGCTGGAACGGCTGTGGGAGCTGGAACCGGGACGGCTGCGGGAGCTGGAGCTGGAACGGCTGCGGGAGCTGGAGCTGGAACGGCTGCGGGAGCTGGAACCGGGATGGCTGCGGGAGCTGGAGCTGGAACGGCTGCGGGAGCTGGAACGGCTGTGGGAGCTGGAACCGGGACGGCTGCGGGAGTTGGAGCTGGAACGGCTGCAGGAGCTGGAGCTGGAACGGCTGTGGGAGCTGGAGCTGGAACGGCTGCGGGAGCTGGAACGGCTGCAGGAGCCGGAACCGGGACGGCTGCGGCTGCGGGAGCTGGAACGGCTGCGGGAGCTGGAACGGCTGTGGGAGCTGGAACCGGGACGGCTGCGGGAGCTGGAGCTGGAACGGCTGCGGGAGCTGTCACTAGGTTGATAGTAGCATCAATTGCAGCTCGATAGGCACAGGCCAGACCCCAGCACGCCACAGTGATTTGTGTCACTTCGGAACTGCCGGAGTCATGACACCTTTTTTTCAAGCATTCTACCAGTTTTTTAGGATTTTGCAGTTGTTCAGGGGTGAACGTCCAAAACACTGGAGGTGCCCACTGCCCTAGAAACCTGCCCATATCCTCCCACACTCCCTGCCACTCGCAAATATCCCGCCTCAAGACAGATCTCCGGATGAGATTCCTAAGTAGTTGTTTAACCTTAAACAAAACCTGAAGCGCATTCAGGAGACATAACAACAAGAACATGCTGGTCTGAGTATCCCAAGGATATTCAACATCTTGGAGAGCTACCGTAACTAGCTCGGGGGATAAGAGGGTGGTGAAGGAGGAAGGGAGAGTGAACAGGTAGGAGAAAATATCTTCCCCTGTCCCCTCCAGAGATTGACTCCCTGATGAAAAAAGGCAATAGGTGTAATTGCTAATAGTTTCTGAGATATGGTTTCCGAAGTATAGAGTCGACGACAGTGCTGAGTACAAATACCAGGTTAGAGTCATGACCAGATATCTCATCATTTCATAAGCCATCGTTACACCACACAGTACCATAACAATCTTGAACCAGGGCCCGGAAAGGATAAACAGCACGACAGGGAGCACATACAGAAAGTAACTTGCTATAAAACTCAATCTGGGAAACAGGTACAGCAGACTTGAGATGAAAGCAATCAACATTGTGACTAGCAACTATTAAGCAGGTCGAATACTTATACCAATTTTAGTTTAACACACTCGGGTCAAATCTGTCGATATCTCAACCCTTCATGCCCCACGTTGGGCGCCAAATTGGCTGTTGTGGTTTAGCCCGGCTGGCAGCCAAACACCACACAGCCGTTCGCTCACCCTCCCCCCTCCCTCTCCGGGATGGGGGAGAGAAACGGGAAAGTGAAGCCTGTGAGTTGAGATAAGGACAGTTTATTAAGACAGGGAAAATAATAACAATAACAATAATAATAATAATAATAATAATAATAATAGTAATAATGTGTACAAAGTGATGCACAATGCAATTGCTCACCACCCGTTGACCGATGCCCAGCCTATCCCCGAGCAGCCGGCCCCCCCACCCCGGCTAGCCACCCCTATATATTGTTCAGCATGACGTCAGATGGTATGGAATACCCCTTTGGCCAGTTTGGGTCAGCTGTCCTGGGTCTGTCCCCTCCCAGCTCCTGCTGCACCCCCAGCCTGCTCGCTAGCAGGACAGAGCGAGAAGCTGAAAAGTCCTTGGCTTGGTGTAAGCATTGCTCTACAACAATTAAAACATCGGCATGTTATCAGCGCTCTTCTCATCCTAATCCAAAACATAGCACCCTGCCAGCTACTAGGAGGAAAATTAACTCTGTCCTACCTGAAACCAGGACAGAATAGTGATGGAAATAACCATTACAGGAAAAGTAGTCATTTATTCCTGGAAGTTTAATCAGCTCAGGCATAATTACGGTATGTCTGCTGTTACCAGATTATTTGCTAACACACGTGTGTGCACACAGTCTGATAAAATACGCACATGCTGACATTCCTCTGAGATGTTGACAGGCAGTACATGCAGGCTGAGGCACGAGGTGTGCTCCTCTCCTAAATTTATTATTCTAACTCTCTGCATTACTACCAAGGGCCAGGAATACAGTAGGTCAAAACCAAAGGTCGTTGAGCCCTGTGGCTGCTCTGATTTAAAATGTTTTAAATGCCTCATTGCAGAAAAAAAAAGGAAATTCCTGCAGCAGTGCTGAACTGACCACTGTGTATCATTCTGTGCATTAAAAATGCTGATTTACTTCAAGCCCTTGGTTGTGCTATTTGATGAATTTTATTCCTGTATAAATCACCCTAAAGCTATTGCTCTGTGGTTAATTTGCAGTTAGTAGGCAGATTACTTTTTATGATTTACTCTAAGATATAGATTTTTATTAGCAGATGCCAAAGGACAGCTGGTGTGGGTTTTTTGTTTTTGTTTTTTGTTTTGTTTTGATTTGTTTTCTGTTGTTTTCTTGTTTGTTTTTGGTTTTTTTTTTTTGCACTTTAAACAAATACTGAAACAATTCAACACCGAAATTTAATCAAAACACAATTCCACCACGAAAACATTTCTAATGTTATATCAAGCTTATATTCTTCAGTTACGGTATTATATGCTATAAATAAACAACTATGTACAGATCAGCAATTGTATTTGTAGGAGCCCTTAGATATTCTATATTTGATTCTGAATGTCTGTGAAATAATCCCTTGCAGTATACATTAGGCTTATTTGTAGTAACCATTCCCTGCAACTCATTTCTGAATAGCACCTCCTCTTAGGAGCTAAAGTATGCCTATTTAGGCTCAACAAAATGCTAAGGGAGTGACTAGAAAACTGCAAGCCTCTCATCAATCTGCAGTCCTTACTTTCCCACTGAAACCATGTTCCAGTTTCTGCATATGTTCATAACTTAAAATAGTGCCGGAAAATAGTAAAATACTACAAGTCCAGTGATAAATATATCCCTAGGTGTGTTCAGATCATCTGAACATTTCTGTTTACAAAGCAGTCAGCAGCATTGTTTAATAAAATATAAATCAGTGTTGCCTTTCCCCTTGATAAATGTAAAAAGACAAAGCGTGTTGTGTAGGATCACCATAATCACAAGTTTATTACTTATGGAAAATAAGTGCTTTGCTTATGCTTGGCACTGATCCTTTTTCAAGGTGATAAAGGATAAAGCTACTTAAGGGATTGATCTAGTAGACAGAAAATCAGCTCTTGCCCGCATGCCAGGAAAGTTCAGTTAGAAAAAAAATAAATAAATAAAAAAATCTGCACATCCTTGTTGGAGGCAATGATTCAGAATTAAAGCTGCATAAATAATAGAGGATTCATTGTGGGATAAATCAGAATGTTTTGCTTGATTTCAGAATGAAGGATAAAATTGGTTCATTTATGGGTTAGTTGACCTTTTTCCTAAACCTTTTTTTCTGTAGTTGTTGTCAATTTAAAATTAAAAAATATTGTTTAAAAAAAGTTAGCCATTTCATTTCATAAACATAAAAAGGCATTTCCTCCATGAAAATTCATTTTAGCATTTTTCATTTCCCATCATTTAAATAGAATCTTTCTACCGAAGTACTCAAAATAAAATCTCTGCTGAATGCATTATTTGGAGGAGAAAAAATAGTCATCTACTCTTTTTGATTCATTGCTGGTAAAAAGCTAACACTAGAAGAGAAGCTAAGGAGATCACAGTGGTTTTTTTTGTTTATTTGTTTGCTTGTTTGTTTTTCTAATACTCAGCTTTTATAGATCTTCGCCTATCCTGACCCACAGGGGCATGACCATATCGCTGTCACAAGTCATTTCCATGGAGGACCATCGTTAATTGTCACTGGCAGTGCTGGACTGATTTTCAAATGGCAAATCACAGAATCACAGAATTGAAGGGGTTGGAAGGGACCTTGAAAGATCATTGGGTCCAACCCCCCTGCCAAAGCAGGTTCCTTAGAGCAGGCTGCCCAGGTAGGCGTCCAGACGGGCCTTGAATATCTCCAGAGAAGGAGACTCCACAAGCTCCCTGAGCAGCCTGTTCCAGTGCTCCGTCACCCTCACTGTGAAGAAGTTCTTTCCCATGTTGGTGCGGAACTTCCTGTGCTCTATCTTGTGGCCACTACCCCTTGTCCTGTCCCCACAAACCACTGAAAAGAGGTTGGCCACATCCCTCTGTCTCCCACACTTCAGGTATTTATACACATTGATGAGATCCCCTCTCAGTCTTCTTTTCTCCAGACTGAACAGACCCAGGTCTATAAGCCTTTCTTCATAGGGAAGATGCTCCAGGCCCTGTATCATCTTTATGGCCCTCCGCTGGACTCTTTCCAGGAGATCCCTGTCTTTTTTGTACCGGGGAGCCCAGAACTGGACACAGTACTCCAGGTGAGGCCTGACCAGGGCAGAGTAGAGGGGGAGGATCTCCTCCCTTGACCTGCTGGCCACGCTCCTTTTAATGCACGCCAGGATCCCATTGGCCCTCTTGGCCACAAGGGCACACTGCTGTGTGCAAATGCGAGGGCAAATGCAGGCAGCTCATCTGGGCACTAAAGAGTGGCTGATAACCTGGGTCAGAGGCCCAATATTTTAAGCACTTCTGACTAAATTTAACTATGAGAATACAAGAATTGTCCCCAGTCATAATTACCTTAGGTCTTTTCTAGCTGTAGAACAAGGTTGAATCACACTCATTTATAACCATGCAATCCGACTGCTTTCCAGAGTGATAGTTTATACAGCTATGGCAGAAAACAAAACAAAATAAAACAACAAAAGTGGTGTCAGAGAAGCCTAATTTTTCGTGAGACTGTTTTTTGTACTTTGCCAAGTACACTTTTATTTGCAAAATGTTAATATTCCATGTTCATCATTAGTGCTTTTCACAAGCTAATGAATTATGCTTTGACACATCCTGATAACTGTCCCACACATCATCTTTACTCTTTATATCCCATTACTCCTAATTACTGTTTTGTGCAGCTTGCTAAATAAATACTCAACATCATCGCAATTTTATTAGCCAATTAATTTTACACATTACTACCAACACAGTTTTTTTTAACTCAAACTATATATGTTTTGAGCTTATAGCCTTTCTGTTATAATTTAAGCTTTCATCTGCTAGAGTAATTTTACTGCTTTACTCTGAATACTCTAATTTTGACACAGTTTTCTGGTAATGATGTGTGCAAGTGTGGCACTACGGATGTGAAGATACTAGAATCACCAAGGGAAAGCATATCAGCATGTTGCTTTTTGATGCCTTGGTTTAGAATCAATAATTTCTGCGTGTCCTGGTAGCAATGCAAGCTCTCTGCCTGATGTACTGCTGAATTTGGGCTTTTCCTATCCATGTTACACTGGGGCCATCGAAGGCCCCACCCTTTCTCTTTGAATGCTTTTCCCCAGAGTGAGAAGCCCGACAAACATGGCAGGGGAACATCTTTGTTGTTTCTGTGTCTGTGCTCTGAGTGCATTTCTGGTGCTTGCATATCAAGCCACTGCATGGGCATTTGCACTATAAAGACCAACAAAAAGTTTAAGATAATGGACACATCATTCAACATCACATATCATGTTCTCTGCTATCCTCCTTTGGACTTTGGGTTCATCTAATAAAATTAAATCAAAGCCAAATTTGATACCTTCATTTATACATGAACTTGGACAATAAAATGAGTATGAAGCTGGATTTTTAAAGTTCAGCTTATGAAACTGAAAACAGCTGAGTTTTCTAATACAAAAAAGTTAACATTGGTTCATGCCCTGTGCAACAGAGGAAAAAAAATCAATTTTTTTCCAGACCAATTAAGTTCCTAAGACACTCTTAAAAATTGCTTAATATAGAATAACATTAACATTTCATTTACTGAATATTTATCACGATATACATATTTACACTAATAAAGTTTAATAGTTCTAAATAACTACAGAACAATTATTTGTACAGCTAGTAAGTAGAGATACTCCAATAACCTGGGCCTTCTTTTGTGAAGGAGCAAGCTATGGGGCTGAGTGGATTATTTTTTCCACAGCAGAGACACATTGTAAAAAGTGCAGTTTATTGCTGCAAGAAATCTTGTTGACCAAACGTAGAATGCAGGTTTCATTAAAGGCAGAAATGAAAGTCCTAACAGCAGGCCCTGGGTAGCATCCTCTGTGAATTGGTATTGATTCTGGATACCCCATAACCATCTACATCTCTGCATAGCCTGTAATGTACAAGTCGCATTTAGTTACTGGGATCTAAATCTGTTCTGCAAGTAAATTAACTGAGAGCTAGTGGAGTGGTTTATCCATTAATTCTCACTTGAAAAGTACAGGCATCAATGCTGCAGATACTTTTGGATAAGTCCGTGGCACAGGGCCAGCTCAAGGTGTTTTGTTGGTCCCTGTGGACAGGGAGATTGAGGGGAGCCATGAGGAAGGGGAGCAGATGCAGCATTTGGAGGAGGAGATCCTGGTGGCCCCAAGGAGAGCAGCTTTCTCTAGCCAACAGAGCTTTGCCATTTTTCCAGTGGAGCTGTGGACCCTGAATGGCAAAACCCACAACAGTTTGCTTTTCACAGTTACTTATTGTCACCCCCTTAGTAATTGTTCATGGGTGCAGCTGACAGTTCAAAGCAAGCTGGCTTGGAGTGGGGCTCAAGGTGCAGCTGCACACGAGGTGGGTATCATCACAGCTGCTGAGATGCTGAAGTTCCTTAGGACAGCCCTCACTGGGCCTCCACCTCTCTGTCCTCCCATTTCACACTCGCAGGGTGTGCCAGAGGTGAGAGGACTCCCACAGGTCTGGTTTCTCAAGGACAGGCCTAGGGGATACTGCTGTCAGCAGAGGAAAACCAAATTACAGGCTTGATAAGTGAGCAAAGTCAAGTCCTTGGTTTCCAAAGACACTTGGCTGAGGAAGGAGGCTGCAACTCTTTTCCATGCTGTGCAGAGCGTGCATATGCAGAAGATGGAGGAGTTAATTCTTAGCTCCTGAGAACAATTCCATTGTCTGCTACCTCCAAGTCCTTCCCAGAGGCTGCAGCAGTACAGTGCTAAGACAAAAATCATAGAGAAGGGAGGACTAGCTCCAATAAGCATAGGTCATTTCAAGTGGTGGGACCATATTCAGTTTATGCCTACATGAAGGTTTTCTGAAAGGTTACTGTGATGAAATGTGAATTACTATGTTTGTTTCTATAATATTTGCAAAAGCATCCCACTGTTTTCTGTTTTATTGACCTGCCATTTCCAGCATTCAATGCAAATCTAGAATAATTGTTGCATTAATAGAAACTGAGTTCGGGATAGTATGATATATTCACTGAATTTCTGCTTAGTAATTAATTGATGTCTTTTTGTAACAGACTTTATATATTTTAATATCCTCAGCTGTTATCTATCATAGGCTTATATATTTCTTTAATGTGAGACAATTTGAATGTGCCAGTCAGATGTTCTGTATTTGCATGGGCTATGTCAATTCTTAAAATAATATGGCCAGCATTCCCCATGGAGTGATGATAGTTGTCTGTATCTTTGACACAAAATTAGTAATGCAGCTATGTATTTAAACAAGTTCAAAGGTCCAGTAATATCTTCATATTCAGAATAAGAACAAAGCTCCCACTAGGATTTTGAGTAACGACGACTAGGTGTCTGATTGATATATTAATTAATTATGCGAGTCTGGCCGTGGTATATCTAATTAACAGCTTGTCATTTAACCTCTTAAAATCTAATTCTTTGTACTTTATTCAGTCAGTGCAAAAATTTAGAGAGAATATTCTGCATGAATGGTCAAGCATAATAGCAAGAACTATATTCCAATTAAAAAGTCTGTAACTAACTGAATTTGACAGATAACAATCAAGCAGTGGTAGCTCTTTTCTAGAGTTGTTTTTTTTTTCCTTTGTGGTCTTTGGACATGTTCAATTTACATTAAATCCATGCAAGTAATAAACTACCAGGTGGAATACATTATGGGAGGAAAAAAAGAAAAAAAAAATAAGAACAGAAATAGTTAATCAAATGTTGCATTCTGAGGCTAAACAAAATTACAGATATGCATCTGTGTGCCTCTAAAAGTATGGCTATAAGGAGATGTTATTGCAAACACATTAAAAATTATACATTAGACCACAGTTATTATTCCATGTTATCTTTCCACTCAAGCTCTGAGTTTTAGACAGAAACACAGAAGAGATGAGTGTATCTGAGCCTTGCTTATGTTGCTGGTCACTGCTTCTAGTGCTCCTTTGAAAGAGAGGAAGAGTGGCCACAGTAGTGAAAAGACAGCAGGGACAGCAGCAACTGAAAAGACCGCAAAAAGAAGGGTATGTCCTTGGATCATCTGGCTGATGTCCTACACACTGAACCATTGTCATGCACGGATACACTTGGCTGAAGTGGCACTGGCTGAAGTCTAAGACTAATTCCAAAGTTGAGAAAATAATAAAGTTTTAAATTTGTGGGTTTTTTTTCCCTTTTTTTTCGAAACTCTGATTTCTTTTCAAAATGTTTGTTTGCTTTTAAGGATAAATATTTACTACTTTATGACCCTAAAATTATATAGAACCTTAAGAAAAAGAATGGTATCAACATAAACTATTCATTTTCTCCCCAGGTTGAGCTGCTGAAGTATAAAATCCATTATTTTCAGAGATCTAGTACTAAAATGGGACACGGGGAAAAGCAAATAGAATATTTCTTGAGTTCCCTTTGTGTCTGAAATGTCTTGAAAGTCAGGTACTGCAAGTAAATGAAGCATGTCTCTTACAACGTCTCTGCATCTTTCTGCCAGAGTGCTTGATAAAGCACCAATAAACATAATTGCCTTTGCATATCACAGATACAAAGAGCAAAAAATATGTGCCCAAGTATGGCTCTCATTTCCCACTGAGTTACTCATGCATCCTTCGTCATTCTGTGTGTGATCTAGTCAGGAGCTGTATCTTGGAATTCACAGCGAGTCTCATCTGAGTACTGAACATTTATGGGATTTATTGCCATTTTTATAGATATGGTAAATAAATATAAAATTGAAAAAGTGCCATAAAATATAAAACTCATCAGCAGATGCTGATTAAGGAGAATTATTACATAAGCTTTATATATTTTCCATTTAAAATTTAGCTTCACTGTTTTTTTAGGAAATGCTCGATATGGGCAAGGTATGACACAGCATATATATAATGGAAGATTGGAGAGTGGGATGATAGAAGAAATAAATGGCCAGGTAGATTGCTTCTTTGGAGTGATCCTACCTCACCAGCTCTGAAGGCTGCATCTGCAATGTGCTGCAGATCCCCCCAAGGGGCAGTATCAATATCCACTCATATTGCCCCTGTCCAGTGTTAGATCTAAAAGAATGCAGATGGCAAAAAGAGTGCTGAGATACCAGGTTTTGGAAACAAATCCTTTGAAAGACCTTTATATCAGACCATCATTTATGAGACACAAAGAATCAAGTGGAATATTGCAAGAGATGATTTGGTTTGACCTACTGTGCTGCAAATAGCACTTTTATTATGGTGAGACTTTGTGGCCAGACTCATTGGCTACTCTCACTTTCATCAGATAAGAAATTAAACTTCGATTAACTTTACTTTGATTCCATATAACTGCTTTGCTGAATCATCCTCCAGCATGTCAGGAGCTAAAAGGTACAGCATGTCCTCAAACAGTGTGGGAGAGCATGGAGACATTCAGAAGGCAGAATGGAAAGATGCTTTTGAACACATCAGGCTTTGTGGTCCATGCCAAAGGGACTTCGGTGAATCCTACTAGCCCATAGATATATTTTGCACTTGTGTTAACACACCACAAAATCTTATTGCAAATACCATCCTTCAAAGATGAACAGTTCAGGAAAGAGATTTTGCTGCCTGGACTGTTTTATCTTCAGTGCTGATCCCCCGTTTTGTGCCTTCATCTGCTAAAAACAGAGGAACTGAGGCAGGATATCTGTGAATCAAAATGAGAAGCAGGATCTGGGGACAGAACATTCGTACAACAAATTCTGATTCCGTGAGCTTTGGCTTGGTGAGCTGAGCCACTGCAGAACATGTGCTGCCTTTGCACTCAACTGCAAACCGGTTAATAACTACATAGCCAGAAAGAGTGTATTTCTGCAGCTGAAACTGTAAGCTACAGCCGTTACATGCAGTGGTTTTGCTGCATTAGGAGCTACACACTCAGCTATAAATATACTCTAATTGCTAATGGGCGGAAGCGTTAAATACACTGCAAGTTCATTTCCTGCAGAGCAGATTAATTGCCACATGCATTTTTATACTTACAGGGTTAAATTTTGCTGTGTTAAAATTACACAGTTCCAAAGTGATTGGCTTTCTTGTAAGACAGAGCAATTTGGCTGCAGCAGAGGGTAACATAACCAGCAGCACTCTACTGCAGCACTGCCTCAACTGCAGTATTTCTCGGTTACCGGTCAGTATAAATCTACAGCTGAGGACTTGATCCAAAGCCATGTTTCTGTCACTGATTCCAATAGACACTGACTCAGGACCTAAAAAAGAAATCTGTGGTGAAAAACTAAACAGCAGAGCACATGTCCTACACAATACAGCTGACGATTCCTATGCTCAGCAGCTGATAATGTAGGGCTGCAATATTGATTTGTGTTACTGTATTTTATAGGTAGCATGTTACAAGATTAATTTTGTGCTACTCAGCATCTGCTTTCTCCTTGGGAAGTTTTGTAAAGAATTCTGCTGACTATATAGAATCGACTTTTTTTTTTTTCCCGCAAACCAGCAAAACAGATCCTTTATACTCTGCCCTTCCAAAGTATAGCATGACAGATACTGTTAAGATGATTATACTACATACTTATATGTACTTCTGTGCGCACAGACTAACATCTACAAGTCTTATTCGTATAGGTCAGCATCCTGGTTCAGGCTTTCTTCTCTCACTTACTTCCAGCCAACATCATTGTGGTAGATTATTATTCTGCTAGGATAGGCTTTGGCTCCTTTTCAAAAAAAATGATATAAATCTATACCCTTTTATAAATGAGTATTATTTTTTTCTTGCATTTACCTATGCTTTTAAATGGAAAAAAACAGGCTATGGGTAGCATGGGTGGAGATTCATTTACGTAAATAAATATATAAATAGTTCAATAAATAAAAAATGTGTGATATTACATGAATAAAATTTGCCCAGAGGGAATTTTTTGATTTAGTTGTCTATAAGGATCAGTGCAGTGATATCTGGTAGTGATACCTAATATCACTGAATCAGTATGGGCAAGATTTTGGGTACCTCTGATTTGGCTGTGCCTCTGTTTGGGGGTCATTTAGAAGCAGTTGGTGTGTGCAGATGGCAGGCAATGCAATGGGTTCTTACACAGCTTAACTCCAGGCACTGCAATGGGCAGGGATCACTTCAAAGAAAGACAGAAGTACATTGCATCGTTTCAAAGCCTGTCATAAATTCTTTTCCTTTTCATCAAAGGGAAGGAGCTATGACCCCATTTGTTTCTGGACAGAGCAGTTTTGTACCGGCTTTGAGTGAAACTGTGCTTCGTTGCACTGTGAGGTTCTGCATGCTTTTGTTCCTGTGCTATGCAGCAGGACATAAAACTCATCCTCTTCAGCTTAGTCATTGAACTAAAAGCAACAGAGATGTGAATAGTACACGCTCAGTGAAAATGAGAAGTGAGGAAATGAAAGCATGAATGCTCCTTGAAGTTCAACCTAGGTTTTGTCTCAGAGGCTGGGGCAATCTCTGATGCTTTCCAACCAAACCTGAACATGTTTCCCGTGAAGGCACTTATACAAGTATTTCCTGTAACTTCCTTTGAAATTGATGTTTTTTTTATGACAGCAAAAGCCTTGCTATTTTTCTTTATGGAGAGTCACATAGGTAGGGCTGAGAGAGGGGCAGAATTATGGTGCCAGGGGTTGCAAAGGCTAAGCAGACCATCTTTGAATATAAACCTTCATGCCTGAGGTTTCTGCAGGAGAAGGATACTGATTTCAGCCCTGCAAAGGTCTGTCCCTTTTAGTTTGTAAAGTGCCCAAGAGCTAGGACTGGATGACAAATTTTAAGGTGAAATTTCTTTAGGAATCTGGAAACATGCAGTTTTCAATCCAGAGAAAACAGAGTAACTGCTCTTCTCCTTCAAGAACCTGTGTCCTTCTCATAGCATATGCTGCACACCATGGCACAGAGGACAATTCAATAAAGTTAGTAGTGTGTGAACGGAATTGTCAGGGCTCTTATCTCAAATGACCAAAATGTACGCATAAGTAATCCTTCAACCCTAGACATTGTAAATAAAAGAGGTCAAGAAGCCTTGGCAAAAGATCTGTGGCAATGTGCTATGATCTGGGTAAAGGCTGCTGTAAATCATTTTGTCCGACAATCATTCACAAGCAGAAATGGTTTAAGATCACTAAGACAAGAGTAACCTTGGGAAAACAGCCTGCAAACAACTGTGGTAAGTCTTGGGAGAGGAGTACGATATGTTTATTACCAAACCATAAATGAACACGAACACAGTACTGCAGAGATAAATAGATCATAAATCTGCTTCTACCCTCAGCTAACAAAGACCTTAGTGCCTACCAAAGCTAGATCCACTGCAACTGGTGATTTCTCCCTCAGAGATAGTCTCTCTCTATGTTGCTATTCTGTGAGCTCAGTAACTCAAGGAAAAACAGTTCATTTCTGTTTTTCTGAGTTTTCTCAGTATTATCTTCCTGTAGCCACCTAAATTTCCAAATCATGAAGGTAAATAGATTCATGCTATACATCCTTGGATGTCTAAAAGTCCATGTCTGATCTAGCCTCAGACAGGCCCTTCTAGAGGGCAATTCACCTGACAAATGTAGCTGAATTGACCTTGTTCTCAGTGAATAATTTGAATATAGATCAGGCTTTATTCCAGATCAACATTTCTAAATTAAGGTGTCTGTAGTGTGGGTGTCTACATGTGAACTAGCCATGTAACACCCAATGCTGGTGCTTAAAAGTGAACTCAATAGATCTAGTGAAGCCATAAGAGAATTTCAGATCACCGCAAAATAGACATCTCTTGGTCAGACAGCAGCAGATAATAATGTTTAGGCAACTTTTGTTGTGGTGGTTGTCTCCCTTAATGTAGATAACTGACATCGTACAAGCATAAACTGAATCCAATATCCAACTGCTTGTGCTAGGGCAAATAAACCCTACCTGTCGTATACTTGTTTTCTTCTGTCTGTGGCAACTATAGGCCTTATATTGTGACAAATCTATGTGCTTTTTGTGGTGTTAACCCCTATTTCTGCATATTTTCCATTCTTAAAATTGTTGAAGCCTTTCAGCTGTCATCGAGAGGACCCCATTGAATTTTCCTGTGTGGGAGAGCAGGGTTACTGCATTCTTTACTGTCATTTATCATCAACCGAGTGATATGCATTGCTCTTAATTTCAAATTTTTATAAACTTATCTAGAAGGGTTACAGTTATTGCAGGCTCTGTTAGAGACCATCTAAAAGGAAAATGATCTTCCCTAATCCATGCTGAGTATCTCCTTTTTGTCATGTTTATCATTCATTCCATGTACAAATCTCCCGCAGACATGTAGGGAACAAATATGCAGTATGTAACAGAAGATAACTTTGAATATGTAATTTCAAAAAGTTAAAACAGCAGGATTCTTGAACTAACATGAAAGATGATTTGCTACCAGAAGAAAAGAAAAATGAAACACATGGTGATGGAACACACTTTTTATTATTGGGGGTTTTCTGGAAACATGTTTGTCTGATAGTTTCCAGATCTATTCTGGGTCAGGACTCTTAATGGGCTTATCATTAGAGAAACAGTCTGAAAAGAAAGAGTGTACTATTAAGTGTAGTGAATTACCTTGTTCCACCCAAGTTAGCAGCATCAACCTTGTACCAGGATGCACTAGTAAACTTCAATGGAATTGTAGAGGAGATGAGCAGGGCATGACCAGGGCAGCGGCCAGACCTACAAAGAGATCAATGGAATGACTTCCATGGGTTTCAGCACTTTTGGAGAAGACTTTATTATGCTCCTTGATTTCTACCATAATATGTTCAAAAGACTATATATCAGCATTCAGTATGGCTTGTAATCTCATAATAAAATTGGAGAGCAGGTTGCTGAATACTGGATCTCCTGGTAAATATTATCTTTGCCTTCTGAAAGATAATTCTCAATTACATCCTCAATTACTTGCAATTATGAAGTCCGTAGTCATGAAGTCAGATGCTGAAATGCTTGTTTTGTATTCTGGTAAAGTCATCTTTAACTTCAGGAAGTCCGAGACTATCTTTTGATCTTAACTATGGGTTTGTTTCCTTTTATATCAATGTTAGCAGTTAATAATGAGACAGGTATTAATTATATTTTAAATTACTAGGTTTGATGTACAGAGGTGGGACAAATTGGTACTTACACCAAACATCGCTGGCAATTATATGTAACCTTGTTTTAACCCTAATTCTATCCACTATAAAATGTAGCATGAGTGTGGAGAGAGTAAATCATTTATGGATAGAAGAAAGGTTCATTTATCTTTGTAGAGTTGCTGTAAAAGAACCTCCTCTGAACAAAAAGTTATTATTGCAAAGAAAAGTGGATTTAGGGGCACTCATGAAAGAAGCTTTGCAAAAAATAGTTGCAGTTTCTTTTCAAGATACTGATTTTATATACCTTCATTTATAAATGTTCATTATTTTTGATGCAAATGTTTTTTTCTGTTTTTTTTTTTTTTTTTTTTTTTTTTTTTTAAGAAATATCTATTTATTTCAGCAAGGAAGGCGATACCGCATACAGAAGGTAGCATGCAGTAGGTGGGAGTATGACAGTGTAAACAGGGCATTCCTCCAGGAGTCAGACAGATCATGTGTAAGCATTTTGGGATGAAGGGGTGATTCCCTGACATTTTATACCACATATTTGTTGTGTTTCCTTTTTTTAATTATTATTATTAGTTACTTATTTTCAGGTTTCTTTTTTCTTCTCTTCTTGATAATCCTTTTTATATCCATCAGGGCTGGGTTGCACCAGAGATTTGGCTACCTGTTTCAATATCAGTGCCTACACACTGTGTCCCTGCTTTGAGCTGCAGAAAAGAATAATATTTAAAGAGTGCTTAAGACTGTATTTGGGTCTGTGTAGCTATGGGGAACACTTCTAGAAGTCCAGAGACACTGGGATTCATGTGGGTAACAGTCACTGCCCAAACAAATTACTCTGCCTGGCTAACAGGTTAGCATTCAGCCAGATGGTGAGTTAACTAGATGGTTGGTGACATGGGGCAGAGCAGCAAAAATATAACTGGCTAAGCTGGGGTCTGCCAGGGAGCCAACATTGTACACACGGGATCTTCCCTGCCCTGAGCCTGTGTCTGGAATGTGCTGAGTGAGCAGGTTTTGTTGCTTCTGTGCAGTGGGTTTGTTGTCCCTGCTTGCACTTATTAGCCTGGCTAATTTATGTGTTTTCATCTGTTGGTTCCTTGTTATTCGGATTTGTTTGTTAATTGTAAGGATTTGTGTTTCAGACATATTGCAATAAAAGAAAAGCTGTCTGGTGGAACACAGCAGCTGTTTAGCAGCTCATACCAGCAGTACGCAACCAGTGATGATGCGGAGTGAAGAACAACTCTCTGCTTGAAAACTTGGAAGAACAGAATAAAAATAAGCTGCTTGAGGCTGTAGAAATCCCAGTTCTCTGAAAACTATTGTAGGTCCTCTAAAGGTCCTTCAATGAGCCATGGATTTACAGAGATAAAAGCCAGTACCTCCTAGAAATCTGTTCCAGAACTGAGCCCGTGCCCCAGCATGGTGCAGGGGCTCCAGAGTCACAGATCACAAAAATAAAATTAACAAGGTTTTTCTCCTGAGGGCCCTCATTTGAGCATAGCAGGATCCTGCTTAGCTTGTGGAAATCTGTCAAGATCATAGTTTGCAATGGTTTACTTTAATTTCCTCTGCACTTGGTATAATCACTGAAATAACTGAGCTAGCTACAATTATTGGCCATGCAATTTCATGCATCTGTGAAAATTTATTAAAGTACAAATCCTTGCATTTGCTCTAATTTGTGCTAATGAAAGAGCTTGGCACATTTGCTAGTAAGTCTTATGAAGAAGAAGATTCAGAGGGAATTCAGGGGGAATCACTGTAATGATTTCAAATTAGAATAATAAATTTGACTTTATCACATTAAAATTAATAAAACTGTTGTTAGTGATTTGACTTTCAACTACTCTGCCTCTAATGTGGAATATAAAGATGGATTTTTTTTCAAGAAGTTTCTGGCAATCCACAGTTGGGACTCTTGATCAAAGCAAAGCTATAGATTTATGTCTTGACATATTTCTTACTAGGAAATTTGACTCTGAAGGAATTATTAGAAACTGTAGGGAAGTGTGGATAATAGAAATGCAAAGGCTATCTAGATGCTGAATGATAACAAAGTTTAATGAACATTTGGTTTGCAATTTAATTTATGATCTGATCTTCTCATACAAAGTTATAGTTTTCCTCCAGTATTTTTCCTTCAGTGTAATCTGAAAATAAATAAATAAATAAATAAATAAATAAAGGTGCCTCTAGTGGAATAGATGTATTATTTTTATTTTTCATACCTAGATAACATGCTTGCCTGAAATGCAAGCATACTGTTCCCAAGTTGGTTGAAACTGGTCTAGAAGGAACACGAACTCCATTCTTAGCCATGGACACTCATCTGTTGTGTTGTACTTCACTGTAGTGAAAATTAACTTGAAAGCAAAAGCTTTCAGATGTGCTTTTTCCTTGTGTCTTGACAATCATAATAAATTTCCACATGAATGAGGACAGAAGAATCTGAGAAGTACAAAACACATCAGCTGT
Organism: Cygnus atratus; assembly: GCF_013377495.2. Classification (NCBI taxonomy): domain Eukaryota; kingdom Metazoa; phylum Chordata; class Aves; order Anseriformes; family Anatidae; genus Cygnus; species Cygnus atratus. Next base: position 11,670,324 of record NC_066362.1, on the reverse strand, counting down.
CTGCTGAAATTCAGATGCATCATATCTTCCTGCAGCAGATGGCACAAATAGTCCAGCAGAGGCAGAAATTGCAAGCACTGCAGAAACGGCCATTGAGGGCTCTAGACTACAACATGTCTGTCCATGGGGCTGTTAACTCTGGCTTGGAGTTGTAAACCAGCAACAACAACAACAAAAATGTTGAAGATAACAGTGC